>NC_050578.1:130160933-130760933 GCF_011100635.1 Trichosurus vulpecula | reverse complement strand
TAGCTCATTTTATGAATGAGGAAACTAAGGCAAACAGGGTTACATGACTTGTCCAGGGTAACTAGGAAATATCTGAAGCCAGATTTGAACTCAGGAATATGAGTCTTACTGACTCCAGGCCCAGCACTCTGTCTTTATTATCTCCCATTGCATCCTGGGTCATCTCCAGTCATCCTGATGAATATCAGGCCACTGGACTAAGGTGGCTCTGGAAGAGAGAGTGAGGCTGGTGACCTTGCATAGCCCTCCCTCACTCAAATCAACAACAACAATGTTAAATTTAGGACTTAATTTTTTTTTTAATTTTTTTTGGAGGGGGGAAGGCAGGGTAATTGGGGTTAAGTGACTTGCCCAAGGTCACACAGCTAGTAAGTGTGTCAAGTGTCTGAGGCCGGATTTGAACTCAGGTCCTCCTGACTCTAGGGCCAGTGCTCTACTCACTGAACCACCTAGCTGCCCTAGGACTTAATTGTTAAGGAATCAACCTACAGCTTTGAAATGCTCTTGAATTTCAGTGATAGAGGACACATTTCCATTTGCATTTAAAACAATATCTCCAGATTGAAAATATCAGGGAAAAGAATTCCTGTACTCAAGAAAACATCTTTTTAACAATTTCTTATTCATTTGTACTTGGTGAAAAGAGGCCACAGGCAGAGAACAATATGTTCTTTTAATGAACTAGCATTTTATTCTTGTAAAACTGATTTCTGAATATGTGTATCAATATAGGCCATCTTTTCGTCAGGTAGTAATCACTTTGCTACGTTCATGTCTGACTGAAGAGAAAGTAATAACAATATGAAGACAATACCTTCCCCACCCTGCTTTTCCCCTGCTATTAGAAAGACACCAGAGGACTTTATCCTGTTTCTAATCACTGAGAGAGCCTTTTGAGGACATTTTGAGATAGCGTTGAGTCCACAAGTCATGGGAAAACTGACATGGCACTTTAAGGGAGAGGACGTGTTGTTTTTGACTCTATGGATGTTCCGTATGCACTTTTTGAAGAGATGAGTGATAGCTGTGAGACAGCCTTTTTTGTCTTGAGTTTGCAATGTTATGGACTATAAACAAAAGTATTTATTTTTCCTACAAGAGATAAAAAGTTATAAAGGAGCCCAAAGGGGAAAGAACATCTGGTTCAGCACAGGAATGTAAGCTGATGACTAAAACAGCAGACTGAGGGAATTTAGGATCTATCTTATAAATAACTGGTTAATATCCCCAGCTTCTCTACTGGCTTCTAACTTTCTCTGCAGTGCTCCATCTCTTCATTTTTAATTCCTGTGTTCAAACAGGAAATAAACCTATCTCCTTATTCATTTCATTCCTTCATTTCTTAGCCTCTATGGTATTGAAACTATGAAAGGAAGAACTCATTCATGATGAGGGACCTATGATAAGGTAAAAATGATTCTAGCATTGTAGACCAAAATGATAAAAGAGTGGGACAGTGTAGTAAGAAGATTTGATTAAAAATACATTTTTGCACTTTTACTGTCTGGGAAGATCAAATTTCATTGTGTGTGTGTGTGTGTGTGTGTGTGTGTGTGTGTGTGTGTGTGTTGGAGTTTCCCTAGGCATCTGGTGGCAGCAGCCTCAAAATACTGAAGTAAAATACTTTTTGAAACTATTTTCTATTGAGAATGGATAGTTCAGTCTCTCTAGCACTTCTTGTAACACAATCTTCTTTTAAAGTCTCTCTAACAGCTATTTTCTACTCACAGAGGTTGTTGTTTGTCTTTCATTCTGGTAGAGTAGCATGACATCAGGGAGGTGATGCCATGACATGCGAGTGAATTGGATTTAAGTGAGAAAAGGCTGTACAAATTGAATGACTGGTGCTATAACTCGGTCAGAAGGAGACAGCCCCTTTCACAGGGAAATGGGAGTCTTGGAGTAGGACTGGGAAAAAATCCTGAAATAACTGCCATACAGAGGTGAGGCAGGCTTTGTTCTTGTCTGTGATGGAGCTGGACTGGATTTCATCAGCAACAGTAATTGTACCTGTTCAACAACTGTGTATTTAAGATATAGAAAAATCGTAGAGTACATACCATGAGGATCCTGATGAAGGACCTGTGTCAAGGTGAAGATGATTTTAGCATTGCACACCAGCATGATGAGAAGAGGACCAATGAAGAGGCAGCTAAAGGTCAAGAGGTTATAGAAGGCCTCCTGCCACCACTCTGGAAAACTGCAGTGTGTCACACATTGAGAAAAATTTCCTGTCTGTCCGGAGATATCTTCTACATAGATCATCCTGAAAATGTATAACTGTAGAAGGGAATTTAAAAAAAAAGGTAGTCTGGTGTTCCCAGGTTATATTTTCTTACTGAAAGCTTTCTCTAATGTCTTGTACCACATCTTTAAAATACACTTGCTAAAATTAAGTCCACAGATGATTAGCATTTGTTTAAAATGACTGCCTGATGTTATCTTCAAAGAAGTTAAAGGGTAACTATGAATGAGTAGCTGTCTTGGGAGCTTAGCAGGTATCTGCTGAAATTTGGAAGCAGAGACTGACACAGATAATAATAATCAGGAAGACTATTTAAAACCAAACTCCAAATTGCTCAGGTAAAATTCCTTGTGATTATGGTGAACAAAGGGAAGTGCCTTCAGATGCCTCAGACTTGGATGTAACTAGCCCGCATAGTATATACACCTAAGCCATCCATGTGGTTGCCATAAAGAGAGTACTGGGCCTGGAGCCTCAAAGACCTGAATTCTAAACCTGCCACAGACAACTATTAGTTTTGTGTCCATGGTGAAATTACAGCACCTTTCTAGGACACTTTTATCATCTGTAAAATGTGGACCATAATAGCAGCTACCCTACCGGATTGTTCTGAAGATCAAATGAGATAATGTATGTAAAGTGTTTTATAAACCTTAAAGTGGTATCTAAATGCCATTAATGTTATTATTAATTTTGTAAAGGAAAACCCAATAAGTTGGAGAAATGTATGAACAAATATAGCCAAAGTTGTTTTCTAGTTTGGCATTTTTAAAGTGGATGGAATGAATCATCATGAGTTTGTTTAGTGTGCAAGCAGAGTTTGAAAATGTTAGGTGTGTCAAATTTTATTTTTTCTCTATTTTAATGACCCCATTTACAAAGGTGTCTGATCTTCCTATTCATATCCATAGTTGTTTTAACTCAGAATGCCCCCATATTTTTTGACTGTGAGACCATGAACATTTACTTGAAATACAGATTCTCAGAGCACTCTTTATCATTTATCCCTTCCAACACCCAGATGCCTAGCAAATCCAAACAAAAAAAAGGTGACAGAGAAGAGAGTAGAATATGTATTTATGTAGCACCTACTATGTACCAGGCATGGTAATAAGTGCTTTTAAAAAAATACAAACATTAAGTCACTTGATCCTCACAACAACCCTACAAAGTAGGTGCTATTACTCCCATTTCATAATTGAGAAAACTGAGACAAACAGATTAAGTGACACACACAGGGTCACCCAGCTAATTAGTGTCTGAAGTTACTGACTGTAGACACAGTGTTTTATCTCCTGTACTACCAGCTGCCTTTACCAATCAATCAATAAAACATTTATTAAACACCTACCATGTGCCAGGCATTGTGCTAAGTGCTGGGGATACGAAAGAGGCAAAAGACAGACAAAGAGCTTACAACCTAATGGGGGAGACAACAAGCAAACACATATATATGAAGCAAGCTAGGTAATAGGATAAATACAAAAGGGAAGCCTCCCCAAAGAGAAGGCATTGGAATTAGGAGTGATTGGAGAAGGCTTCCTATGAAAAGGTGGGATTTTAGTTGGGACTTTAAGGAAACCAGGGAGGTCAGTAGACGAGAGGAAGGAGAACATTCAAACCCTGGGAGACAGAGAAAATGCCCAGAGCTGAGAGTGTCTTATTCATGAAAAAGACAGGTCAGTTTCACTAGATCTAAGTGTGAATGTTAGCAAGTAAGGTGTAAGAATATTGGAAAGATAGGAAGTGAATAGGTTTTAAAGATCTTTGACTGCCAAACACAGCCTTATTTTAGGATGCCACTAGAGTTTATCAAGTAGAGGGGGTGATACGATTGAACTTTTGCATTAGGAAAATAACTTTGGTGACTGAACAGAGGATGGATTGGAGTGGCGATGAATTTTGTAGGCAGAGGTAGGCAGACCCACCAGGAATAGAAGCAGGAATAGAAGAGGCAAGATATGCTAACTGATTTTATGTACGTGGAGATTTTTTTTTAAGCCACTGTATGGTGGGGCTGGTGCTAACTTAAAATTTGTGCTGAATTTAGAATTTTTTTCTGTTTACATTGAAAACACCCAATATATTATATATGTAACATCTAATGGCCTCAAAGCCAGGAGAGACCAAGGTTCAAGTCCCACTTCCGACAAATATTGGTTGTGTGACCCCAGGCAAACAAATTAACCTTTAAGTGATCTAGAAAACTCTCTAAAACTTTTTGGTTTCATAGAAGATGCACCTGGCTTTAGTAGAGGGAGCTTCTTTGCATGGAAAGGAGTTCCTTATGCCAGTAAAATTAGAGAACCAGGCCCTATTCCTGAATTTTTTTCTTTTTCTTTATTTTTGGCCAATGCTTCTGTTTTTGGTAAACATGGCAAGTAAATTTACATTCACATTTGCCTTTCAACTCCTTTTAAGCTAACACCTAGTACCAATTTTTAACTGAATGCCAAAGTTTTTTATGATTCTAGAATCAAAGACTTAGAGCTGGACGGGACCTTAGAGGTCCCACCCTTTTATTTTACAGATGAGGAAACAGGCCCAGAGTAGGAAGAATAATACAACTTTTATTTTTTCTACCATTTAAGTCCTGATTTATGATGTTAAAGTAAAAACACAAGCATTCAGAGTTTTGTTTTGTTTTGTTTTTTAGCAAGGGAGTTTGGTTTTTAACAAAACAAAAAATCAATTACTAATATAACCCACTAGAGGGAGTACAGTGATCATAATATTAGTGTTAACATCAAGAAGGAAAATGAATGACACTTCATCCAGTTGACTTTTTCTTTCTTTCCCTTCCTTCCTTCCTTCCTTCCTTCCTTCCTTCCTTCCTTCCTTCCTTTTTTCCTGCTTAGAGAAGACTAACTGTATTTCCCTGAAACTTGGAAGAGAAATTTTTATTTACATATATATGTGTGTGTGTATATATCTATACATATATATTCATTCATTTTTTTTAATCGTACAACACAGCTCAAAATTTCAGCTCTAAATTCAACACCAATGGGTGATTTATTTGAAAAATAAAAAAATGTCTTATTTTTTTCTGTCTATTTTCATTAGTTTTAGGTGTAAGTATGTTTACATACTCTCAAAAGCAGATTAGCTTAATATCTTGGAATTGGGATTTAAAAAATCATCTTGTACAACATTCACCTATATTTTATAGTTGCCAAAATAATAATAAAAATATGATAGAAGAGAGTGACTTTGAAGAACACTACCAATTTTGTAGCTCATTTATTAATGTTTATCCATTTTATTTAAGTTCTTAATTACCTATACACTAATATATTTTAAATCTAATCCATTTTGTCTTTCAGGCCAACATTTTCTTACTTGACTGATTTAAGTCCCCCTACTTTTATTTTCGACACTGGTACTATTAATTTTTTTCATTGTTTAAAATTTAGCCATGAAGGGAGGGAGAGATATGAGATTATTTTACCATCATAGAATGGTAAGATAACGTGAGTTTTTAAGAATGGAGGAGACATAGGGCACATATTTGTAGGCATAAGGGAAAGAGCCATTAATATTGGGAGAATTTGAAGATTATGGGGTAAAGATGATAGTGTGGGCAATCTGCTAGAAAAGATGAGAGATAGGTACTTGTAGAGAGGTTGACTTTAGCATGGAGAAAGACCACTTCTTCATCCGAGGTTGAAATGAAGGAGCAGGTAGTGGGGAAGATGTCTGAGTGATGTGAAACAAGTATGGTGGGAGAAGAGGAAACTCTTGTCAAGTGGCATCATTTTTTTCTATAAAGTATCAGATGAGGTCCTCAACAGAGACCATATAGGGAGGGAGTGCTGCATGTAGTTTGAAATGAGACAAGAAGGCTTTGAATTGCTATGTAACTATAGCTAGATAGATGGATAGATAAATAAAGCTCTTGTTTTTCTTTATGACAAAACTCATTCATAATAGGATTATTGGATTAATGGGTATGATTAATTTTGTGACTCTTTTTGTGTACTGCCAGGTTGCCCCCTCCAAGATTCTACCAATTTTACCAACAATATTTGAGTGTACTTGCTTCTCCATAATCCCAGTGTCATTGAGCTTTGTTATTTTTGGTTATTTTTCCAAACTGAGGGATGCGATGTGGGATCTCAAGGTTATTCTAATGTGTGCTTCTCTTAATATTAGTGGCATTGTACATTAAAAAATGAGCATTTGCAATGTTTCCCTTTTTTTGGTAAATGTTCTGTTTATATCTGTTGACTAGTAGTGCTGCCCTTGAATATGTGTATTAGCACATTATATATTTTAAATAAGATTTTATCTGATATATTAATATTAATATTTTCCTAAAGGTGTTATTCTTCTAATCTAATTTACTGTCATTGTTTTTGTGCAGAACTTTTTTCAGACTTTTATGTAATCAAATCCTGTTTCCCTTGCTGTCTTTGGATGGGAGGGACTGTGTAAAGCTGTGATAGTTATGGTCAGATACTTAAGGCCCATTTTCTATTGCTAGACCTATTGCCTCCCATAGAGATGGGGATAGGGACTGAGCCTCTGATTGCACTGGCATAGAAAACTACTTTATTCATGTGGGTTGGAACAATCTTGGCAACTTATAGTCTTAGACAGTTGCCTAAAGCACCAAGAGTTTAGGGGACTTGCCCAGGGTCATCTAGGCAGCATGTCTGAGATGGGACTTGAACCTAGGTCTTTTTGGCTTTAACTAGCCACTGTGCCAGATTACCTCTCATCGCTACCCTATAGGTTATTATTTTAGGGATTCAGTATGCTCACCACCCTCTGTTCTGTTTTAGAGATTCAGTAGACTTTCTTCCCTTTCTCCTTATTCTCTGTCTTAATTTTTTCATGTGGAAGCAGCTATGCTTCCTCCTCCCATTCCTGTTCAACTCTTTTTTTTTTAATTTTGAGGGAACAGGAAAATAGGGGAAAGAAAATTGTGCTAAAGAAAGGAAGCAGGTGACCCAATGGTTAGAATGGTGGCTTGCATAACTGGAATGATTTTGATCTTTTCTAGATCCTTTCTCTGCTTCTCTCCACCCTAATCCTGGAATAGCATGTGTCATTAGCTTGACCAGCTCCACCTCGTTTCTGTTCAATTCAATTTAACAAACCTTTATTAAGCACCTATGATGGGCTAGGCTCTCTGCCTTTAGTGAGAACATTTAACTGGGGGGATGGAACACATATGTTATAAATATAATATATATTATATATATAGAATGAATTTGAATGAATATTTAAAAATATAAATAAGCTCATTTGAGGAAGGAGAGAGAGCAATTACAAATAGGAAGATCAGTGAAGGCTTCAGGTAGGAGGTGGCATCTGAGATGAGTCTTAAAAAAACTAAGGATTCTGAGAAGATGAGGTGAGGAGGGATACAGTATAGCCTGGGCGATAACACTAAGGCAGGAGATAAAACTCTGAGTTTAGAAAATAACAGATATATCATTTGAATCATAAGATCATAGATTAGAGCTGGCAGGAAGTTTTAGTGGTTTATTTTTAATTTCTTTCCTTCTCCTCTCCGTGTGTGTGTGTGTGTGTGTGTGTGTGTGTGTGTGTGTGTGAGTCTGAAAGGGCCCCAGGGGTTGTCTCGTCCAAGTCCCTCATTTTACAGATGAGAGAATGGAGGCCCAGAGAAGCTGTGGTGTTCTTAAGATCACATAAGTGGTATGTAGCAGAACTGCTATTTAAACCCTATTCTTTTGACTTCAAATCCAGTGTTCTTTTGTCAAAATTTCTATAGTTTTTGTTAAGGGAGGGTAGGGAACTAGTCTAGCTTGTGACTACCCTGGAAGTAGTATCTTAGTTTCTTTTTAAATTTCACTTAACTTTTTCATGTTTCTGCTTCTCTTATTCCCCGGGCCCATCACTATCGGTGCTGGTCCCCTTCTACTATCCTGCTTCCATGACATAGAAATCTGTACTTTATTTTTTTACTTACAAAAAAAGTAACTACACCCATGCATTTTCCCTCAAAATATCATCTCTGAAAATTACACTTTTCAGAATCACAGTATGTCACAGGTGTCAGGGCCTCAGAGGACATTTAGTGCAATCCATACCTGGGCACAAATTTCATCTACAAAATCTCCCAAAAGAAGTTATTCCAACTCTGCTTGAAGACCTCCTCAAAAGGGAAGTCTATTCCCTGTGTAACCTATTCTTCTTTTGGTTAATTCTAATCATACAGGAAATGTTTCCTTCCATCTAGGCCAGATTTGCTTCTTTGCAACTTACATCCATTGTTCCTATTTCTTTTTGGGGGAGCTAAACAGAACAAGTCAGTAACCCTTCAGATACCTGAAAACAGTTATCATGCAACACCACCAACCCCGTCCTTTGCTTCTCCCGAGTAGTTATAGTTAATCTAACAATTTAACAAATATTTATTTGGTGTTTATGTAAGGTGCTGTAATATATGCTGGGGGACTACAATGACAAAAAGAAAATGATCCCTACCCTCAAGGAGATCATATTCTCCTGGACAGTAGGCAGTGGGGGGAATTTGTTTTAATATGTGCACAAATAAATATAGTACAGAGAAAATCGAAGAGTTAGAGAACCCTAACAGGTGAGAAGGGGGTAGAGAAAGGTGTGTACGGAAGGCTTAATGGTGGAAGTGGTACCAGGGCACTGAGCCTTTAAGGAAGACAGTGATTCTGTGAGGTAGAGATGAGGAGAGAGTGCATTATAAAGATGGAAGATGGTGATAGAGAGTTGGATTAGGGAACAGACCAAAAGTCTGGTTTGTCTGTAATGTAGACTTTTGAAAGAGCATTTGTATAAAAGAAGACTGGAATGGTCAGTGGGAATGGGATCCTATTGTAGAGGGTCTTCAATGTAAGGAGTTTGTATTTGTAGGTGCTGAGGTGCCCTCAAATTAAAAGAAATCGATGCCCTTTGCTTTTTTACACCATTGTTATCCAATAATACCTATCCCATGCAGAGAACCCTCCCTTGTAACAAAGAAAAAAGACAATTAAGCAAAACTGATTGACACACATTGCATTTGAAGCTGGGACATTCCATACTGAGAATCTCCCACCTCCCTTAAGAGAGGAAGGGATTGTGTTTCATCACCCGGTCTGAATTCTGTTTCCTTTTAGTTTTACTTTTCACTTACATTGTTATTGTTTATTGTGTATGTTGTGCTCATGATTCTGTGTTCATCTTCCCATGTTTCTATGAATTTCTTAATCAAAATTTCTTATGGTGAAATGATGTTCCATTGAATTCATATACCCACTGCAGGTTTGGTTTTTTGTTTGTTTTATTTTTTGAGGAGGTTGACATGGTCAGAGCTTTGTAGAGAAGATACTAGGGAGCAGAGGGAAGAGACTGGGAGCAGGGAGACTGTTTGGGAAGTTTTTACAGGAAAGAGGTAATGACCTGAATTAGAAGAATTAGAAGATGAGTAGAGAGGAAACAGATACAAGAGATGTTCTTTCAATTGATCCTTGTGTGACATGTTTTACTGTCCCTCTAAGTGCCACCCTGATATACCAAATTATGCCGTGTTAACTCCATGAAAACATATTTTCACATGTCTTTAGCTCAAATACTAACAAATGACTCACAAATCTTGCCTGTAGGTCTACATTAGCCATGATATTTAAAGCTGTCACTAGATAATGCTTCCCATCATCATAAATAAGCTAATTAGTGAAAAATTTTCCAGAAATATTTGATTCTGTATGTCTCTTATGGTTTTAAAATGACTAAATTTGTGAGATCTAATTTTGAATTAGATATGGATACACCTAATTCAGGTGTAGTTACAGCCTAATACCATGTAGTTATAGCCCAACAACAAATTGTTTTAAATCAGATCCACAGCTAAGGTCCATTGGCTATTTTCAAAAAATATCATTCTTGGGATTTATATTCCCAAGAACCCAGTTATTATCTTGTTATGTCCTAGTAAGTATAGCTTTCAGAGTGAGTGGAATAGATGCAACTTGGGTAGTAAGTATACTGTACCGAGTTGGCCAAAGTTCTTTGTCATTCATTATAAAGATCTTATGAATTTTGAGATATACAACCTTTATTTTATTGACGTTTTTCTGTCTCAGCTATTCATCCATATACGCGACTTTTCTAAACTTTGTTTGCCTCAGTTTCCTAAAGCTAACAACTCCAGAGACCTCTAAAACCATCAAACCATTCAAAGTCACCACCCATATAAAGATCAGGTTTTTGTAGTTGTTAGGTGTAGGAAGGTAGAAAAAGTAGGAGGCAGGTGTCAATCACGTATTTCAGCAATTCTGGTTGAGTGAAAGGGCTGCCAAGTGGTGCAATACTTTGCTTGGAGTCGGGAAGATGGCTCTTCCTAAGTTCAAATCTGACACTTCAGGCTTTCACTAGCTGTGTGACCCTGGGTAAGCCACCTAACCCTGTTTATCTCCGTTCCTCATCTGTAAAGTGAGCCGGGGGAGGCAATGGCAAACCACTCCACTATCTCTGTCAAGAAAACCCCAAATGGGGTCATGAGAGTCAGACAACTGAAAATAACTGAACAGCAATAGTTTAGTGAAACCAAGATGAAAATTAAATGTTGGTCTCCTAATTCTTAGTCCAGTGCTGATACAAATAAACACTATACAAGTAATAGATAACAAATACCAACATTAGAGGAAATAATTTAAGTAGTTTCAGTCATAAATAAACCATATGAGAAGGTGTCATTCTCAGATGGCATATTTATGGAATGTGGTAAGACACTAGGCATATTGATCATATGTCATAGTTTATAAACAAACTTTCTTTGTCTTTTGCCTCCTGAATTGAGTCACATGACTGAAACCCTTTCAGTCTTTTAATCAAACCATTTTTTTCTAATGTGATCAAGACTTATAGTCCTTTAAAAATTCACATAAAATTCCCTGGGAAAGACTGGTAGAATCCTTTGTTCTTACATATTACTAAATTGAAAAATCAATATACTTATTTCCATTTTGCAATTTAGATTTATCAATTTGTGGGTTATCTTTTTAATATACGAGTATTTTGTGATTCACTTAAATCAATATTTTATATATATATATATATATATATATATATATATATATATATATACCCTATGGAAAAGATCTTTAGAGAAGACTAGAATGATGATATGTATATACATGCATATACTTACAGAGAAAACAGGGAAACTGGTCCTTTTGTGGATATAAGGCAAATATTAATAACACACATCATATATCAATTATATAGTTTTGTTCAGGCTTGGAATGTCAATTGTACACTAATCTTATCCTTCCAACTGCCTACAGGATATCTATTCTTGAATGTTTAGCCGTCACAGCAAGTTCAGTGTGTTTTCAAATAAACTCATCATCTTTTCTTCCTTAACCCCTAAATTGGTTTCTCTGTTCAACTTCCCCATTTCATTCAGGGATGTCACCATTTCCCCAGTTTTCTATGTTATTAACCTTGTATACATTTTCAGTTTCCTTATGTTTTACTTCTATAGTCAACCTGTCAACACATCTTATTATTCCTTTTTTCAGAATTTTTTTCCTCCATAATTTCCATTACAACTGTCACTAGTCAGAGGTCTCATGATTTTATTAAATTACTACAACAGTTCGCTAGAGTGTCTCCCTGGTCCCTTCCCTCTCCATGTAATTCTTTATCTCAGTAGAATTTAAGCTCCTTAAGGAAAAGGAGTATTCCTCATCTTTGACCTTGTATCCCTAGCACCTAACACAACGCTTTGTACCTTTGTTGTTCATTTGTTTCAATCGTGTCTAAATCTTTGGGACTCCATTTGGGGTTTTCTTGGCAGAGAGACTACAATGGTTTGCTATTTCCTTCTCCAGCTCATTTTACAGATAAGGAAACTGAGGCAAACAGGTTTAAGTGACTTGGCCAGGGTCCCACAGCTAGTAAGTATATGAAGCCAGATTTGAACTCAGGAAGATGAGTCTTTCTGACTCTAGGCCCTGTGCTCTATCCATTATGCCACCTAGCTGTCCTTGCTTTATACATAGTAAGGACTTAAAAAATTCTTACTTATTTACTATATTGCTGCTAAACTAATTTTTCTAAAGCATCACTTTCATGAAATTATTCCCCCGTACAAGAATTTATAATGGCTTTGTGTTGCCTATCACGTTAAATTGAAACTCCTTTCTTCCTCTTCCAAAATTCCCTGTAATTTGGTCCCACTTTATTCAAGCTTATTTTCTACCATTACCTCAGATGAATCCTCTATGCTAGTCATAGGAACCTTTCCACTCTTCTCAACAGAACACTATGTCCCTTTTTTTCTCTCTGGAATGCTTTTGTCTTTTTCTTCTTCCTCCAAATCTTCAAAGCTCATTTTATCCCATATCTTCCTTGAAGCCTCCCCTGAGTAGCCTGGCCTACATTGATCTGTGTCTACTCTGAACTTCTATTGCATTAAAAGTCAGCACCATGAAGTTTTGTACTCAGTTATCCTCTAATCATTTTGTGTGTGTTAGTCCTCACTCCTCAACTATATTGCAAACTTGAGGACAGGGATCATATCCTACCTTTCTTCTATACCCCCTTAGTACTTAGCAGACTGTTGGGCATATAGGATTATAGACTTAGAGCGAGAAGGACACCGTTTAGTTAGTGTCCAATAAATATTTCATTTCTTTTCTGCATCAGGACCAACCAACAAGTCACAGTGGCACCTTTACAGAAGCAAAGACTTGGAAGTTTTCATGAACTGGCTTCAAATGAAGGCTTTCAACTTATCCATTAAATGAAATACTTTCATACCCTATTTCAAGGAGGCAATTTTACTTGACCTTTTCCTGCATATTCAACTGTAGAGAGACTAATGATGATATCTGTGTTTATATTTTACTTTTTCAAGGAAATAAAATAATTTTTTTTTGCTATTTCATTAATACTTACAATTGACCCTTGAACTATCTTGTCTTTACTCTCTTAGGGTAAATTTAGAGGCACAGCAGTTAGATTTGCCGAAGAGGTTAAGTTGAAGAAATGGTAAGGAAACCTTGATTCCTACTTCACTGAACTATTTAAAGATCAGACTGCCTCCCTCCTTCTTAAAGAAAATTTTTTTCCCAGCCAGGGAAGTGCAAGATTCTCAGATTAGCCCCTGATGGGAGTGGTAGTGTATGTAGAGAACTGGTTAGCTCATCCTTGGTCCACACCCTGGATTCTTTAGAGTACATAAGGGAGTAGATGCAATTTGCCCATGGTTAGGGATCTTTACTATTTGCAAGAGTTTTTTCTACTTTCCAGAAGAAACCAGAGTATTTGGCCATGATTGCCTCCATTGAAATTCCTGTGCTAAAAATCACTTTCTTCTGGTCAATTATTTAGTCAGATACTCAGAATTTAACCTTAGTTCTCTGCAGCAAGTGAAACCATTACCTACTTGAGCCATATATCCTTCTTGCTGTAGAACCCTTGCCTAAGGCCAACGAAGCCCAAACTCAGCATCTGGTGAAAATTAAAAATTTCACAATTTTATTTTTCCTATTTAAGTTAATCCTGGCTAGCTAAAAATTCTAACTCCTTTCCTCTACACCCACAAGTATACAAGTATATAGCTTAAGGTACTCTGTGTAATAAATTATATTATAACATCTTTTTTTGTTTGTTTTTTTAACGTTCTCTCTGTGAATCACATACTCCTACAAACTCTCTATATTATAATATCCATTTTATTCATGTATAAACATATTTATCCAATATCAGTGTCTTGCCTCAAACACTAACTGTGTGACCCTGGGCAAGTCACTTAAGCATTGTTAGCCTCAGTTTTCTCATCTGCAAAATAAGGATAACAATAGGACCAACCTCATAGGGTTATTGTGAGGATCAAATGAGAGTTTGCAAACTTTAAGATGCTACATAAATGTTAGTCATTTTTATCAATTAATTGATAATTAATTTTAACCAATTAATAATTGAATAATAATTAAATAAATAATTGATTTGGATCAATTAACAGTTAAATAATAATTTAATTAATTAATCATTTTTACTCCGCTGACTGGCCTATTAAGGGAGTTTGAAGCTATCCTTAAAAGTTGAAAAGGTCTTTCCTAAATGTTAGGTAAGAAATCTGGGGTAAGTATACCTGATAAATCCCATTACTCCAACAAAAAGAGATATTTACCTGTGGCCCAGCAAGGACAATACTGAGAAACCAGGCTACAGCAATCAGAGACTGTCCAACCTTTGTGTTGCTCTTCACAGCCAAGGGTCTGGTGATGGCCAAGAATCTATCCAAGCTGATCACTACCATCATGAAGGCAGGAGCATACATGGAGAAAAGCTTCAGGTAGCTGAGAGCTTTGCATAAGAACTCTCCAGCGTACCACTGCACGGTCACATTCCATATCCCATCTAATGGCATAACAATCACAGTTTCCAGCAGGTTGGCTAGCGTCAGATGCTTAAGAAGTACCTTCATCCGAGTGAGCTTCTTCACTTCTTCTTTCTTCTGGGTCTGCCTCTGCAGCTTCATTAGAAAGGAGGCATTGAAGGCTGTAGACACCAGGAAAAGGAAGAAAGTAACCATTACCCGGATTTTCCCAGACAAAGTCAGGGTGGGGAGATCCCTGTGTGTCATTGAGAAACTACTGTTAATGATTGAGCATTGAGTTTGCTTCTGCTCAAGGTAGGCTCTGTTTGCCATAGCTATATGCTGATAGACCTTGTAAACTTATGTTTCTGGTGCTTGTGATTATGGTGACAGTTCATAAAGTCAGGTTTTATTCTGCCTTACCTAAATGGAACTGCCGTTGGCATAGATCTGTGCTAAATTATGTTCCTTAGATACTTTGGACTTTATGTGAAAGATCAAGGTGAACTTGTTTAGAGAGCATCTGATCTAAGCAGGTGCCAAAGCAGATTATGTTGAACACTTTCTGAGGGTCAACGGTAACTGTAGTACTGGAACAGATGGCTTTTGTAATCCCTTTCAAAGTCTGATTCACCTTCATTTTTCTTTTTAATAGAATAGGAGGAACTCAAGCCTTATTTTGACTTTAAGAATTTACTGATTTCATTATATTAGTAACATGTGAGGTCTTTAAAAATTATTGAATTTTATTTGTATAAAGAACATATGCAGAATGAAATAGGAATGCTGAAAAATAAGTGTATTTAAAACCTGACAGTCCAGTAGAGGTTAATATTTACTGCTTATACATGTAAGGTATCAACAAACTATTCAATATAACCTTTCAAAAAATATATGGCATAAGCCATTTGGGGAGATGGGGAGAGATCAATTTCAGTATAGCCATTCATGTTAAAGACAACTACAATATTTGGTTGACCAGAAATTCAGTACACGCTAATGAATGTAATGGAGTGTATGGGTTATTGAGGAGGACTAGCACGTCAGGTGTGAGGGCTTGCTGGGCCCTTTTCAGAATTGATTATCCAACTTTAGTGTTCACCTGATTCACCCAACTCTAGTCTGTGTCTCCAAGAAGCTATAGCTTGTGCAGTGGCTATATTCTGGTAAACCATCTTGGCTGATGGGCTAAAACAGATTGAGGGTAACTGATAGGTCTCAAATCTTTTGGTGAATTAGGGAAATGTGTCTCAAGTATGTGAAGACTTTCCCCTGGCCAAATGAGCAGATAAGAACAATTTGTTCCAATGGCCATGAAGGCAGCTGAAGCAGGTGCTGTGGAGTGCTTAGAGCTTGGTCGGGCATCAAAGGGAGTAAGGTCATCCACTACATCCTGGGCCATTGCCAGTCATCTTGACTTTTGTCCTGCCACTGGTCTTCGATGACTCAGGAAGAGAGAGTGAGGCTGATGACTTTGTGCAACTCTGCCTCACTTTAATCCAAATCACTCACAAATCAAGACATCACCCATGATGTCATTAGCCCTCTTTGAAAATGAAGGACAAACAACAATACAAGCTAATGATATAATATGGTTACAAAAAATCCCCCAAAACATAAATGTTTTCTTAGGTTGCCTTAATAGAAGTATAGTATCAAGAATGAGCAAAGTGACAATATAAACATGTTCTGTAGTTGCGGGACCATATCTCCATTCTGGATGCCACATTTTAAGAGACATTAACAAACTACTGTTTGTCAGAAGAGTGTAACCAGAATGGTGAAGAATATGGAAACCATATCATTCAAAGAACAATAGAAGGAAGTGGTTGGATTTGTTTAGCCTAGAGAAGACTGAAAGAGGAAATGATAGCTGTCTTTGGACATTTTAAGGCTATCATGTAGAAAAGGGATTGGATTTATTCTCTGTGGAGGGAGGGACAGAATTAAGATTAATAGTTGGAAATTATGTGGAGAAAGCTTAGCATGGGGAGAATTTTCTAAGAATTAGGGGTCTTTCAAAATGGATTAGGCTGTTTTGTGACAGAGTGAGCTCCCCATTTCTATAAGGGCTCAAATAGAGCCTCTGTGGCTCACTATCAGGGACATAGTAGAGTGGATTCCTACATGGGCTGGACTTTTGGACTACATGAGGTCCAAAATTCCTTCCAACTCAAAAATTCTATATTTCTTTGATTCTTAGTCAGTGGGAAATAATTTTGTTTTGATGCCTACCTTGTTTATTTTACCTCATGGTGAAATCTAATTGATTTAAGATTTAGATAATATTTAGAGAAGGGCAGTGGTTAGGGGTAGCTGTGGTATAAAGCCCAATCTGAATTAATTAACAGTCTAAATTTTAGAATATTTTAAAAGAAATAAAGTTTATTATCTTGAAGCATGATATGTGATATGAACAAATATGTGTATTGATAAATAAAATGAGATAAATGAAATACATTTCATAATAGATCTTATGACATAAAATGTGTTAGAAATTTAAAAATCTTATAACTTATGTTATGTTCAACCCCAAGGTTCAAAGTCTATTGAAAAAACATAGAATTTTTTGAACCATTGGCTTAATAAAAGCAAATTTTGTGGAGGCAAAGTGGTTAAATGACTTGCCCATAGTCATATAGACAGTGTCTGTAGCTGGATTTGAGCTGAGGTCCTCCTGACTCCAAGGCCAGTATTCTATCTACTATACCACCCGGCTGCCCCCAAAGCAATTAATTTAAGAACAAATTCCCTCTATTCCTCTAAACCCAGAAAACCCATCAAGGAAGAAATTATTTTGACATTTTTCCTCAATAATTTCCTCTTATTCTTCCATTTAGTAAGTGTTTATTGAATGCCTGCTATGTACTAAATCCTGGGCCAAGTGCTGGGCATACAGAGAAAAAAAAAACAATTCCTTCCCTTAAAGAACTTTTTTTCTATTGGGGTGTGTGTGTGTGTGTGTGTGTGTGTGTGTGTGTGTGTGTGTATGAATAGAGAACCCTCCTTTGTTAAAGGAATTGCCCAATGCAGTGCTATAACCGTGAATTTACCAACGAAGTAACGCTACTTGGACTTGTTCCAATGCATGAATATATAGCCATTTATCCTTTTTCAGCAGCTTCTGTTGTAAATACCAGAGAGTACAGAACTGATACAAGATATCTTATATTCTGATAGCCATGATGACATTACAAGATTTGGATGGGATAGGTTTCCTACTGCTGATTTTTTTCATAACGTGAATTTATCATGGACCAACTTAGCATTGTTTCTTGACTCACCAGCTATAATGAGCCATTCAAAAATTGGAATAAAAACAATGGAAAGTGAGAGTGACTCGTAGTTACAGTCAAGAGGTTAGAGGTCATGATGAAGGTAAAGAACTTGTACAGTAAGTAATAAGGAATGAGAGACATGGGTGGTAAGAGAATTGTTTTTTAAAGATGGAGAGCTTCAAATTCAAGACCTTGCATTTGGAGCAGTTCCAAATGATGGTAAAATTCAAGGCATGACTGTGTGGACAGAAAATTAAAGGGGGATAGAGATGAAATTAAATCAAATTCAGGAAATTGAGGAAGATTGGGGCCAAGGTGTTTTGTTGGTCTTTAATGTGGATGTTGAAACCATCACAGCAGGGGAAAAAAGGTGGAGAGGAAAATTGTGATCCAAGTATTCATATCATCAAGGAAGGTGTAGTTCTTTGTGGAGGTTGGGTGAGAGGGTAGTTATAGTCAAGAGAGATGGACTTCAGAAGAGGGAAGAATGTTAAATGAACATGTTCTGGGAGTAGGTTAACAAGATGTAGACTATGTTTTCCTTCTCTATCTCTGAACATAGAGAGGAGTAGGATTAGTGGCCATAAGAGAGGGCTCCGGGGCTTATGCAGGCATTAGGAGAAAAATGCTGCACATTGGAGAAAGTCTAATTTTGACTATGGAGCAAGAGGAAGAAGTATTAGATTAGAGAAGAATGGGAGTATAGATTTCTTTCTGAATATAGTGTGATTACCTGCCAGTGCTATTACATGCCATCTTATTTTATCCTATCAGTAATGGTACTCTGTGACAACTATGGGCAGAAAAAAGAGCAATATTGCTTTATGTTACATTTGAAGAATTTTGATGTAGGAACCTGAGATTGAATGTAATAAAGTGTTTACAAAATCAAAATTGGAGAAGGATCAAAGATGTAGATCCTGAAGGAACCTTACAAATTATCGGGATCCTCCAGCCTGAGGGCCAAGTTCTCCTATGGCTTTTGGCTAAGAATAATTTTTACATTTGAATATAATTATTTATTTGTAACATTTAAAAAATGAATCCCAAATTCTCCCCTGCCTTCCAGAACCTTCCCCATCCACTGAGAAGGCAAGGATTATGATATCAACTATACATGTGTAATCATGCGAAACATATTTCCATATTAGTTATGATGCTAAAAGCAAGAAAAATAAAGAAAGTGAGATAATTATACTTTATACTGAGATCTTACTAGGTCACTCTTTGGAGGTAGATGGCATTTTTCATCATGAGTTCTTCAGAATTGTCTTAGATCATTGTATTGATAGCTAATTGAACTGATAGTTAAATCTTTCACAGTTAATCATTATTATAATATTGCTATTATTGTGTACAATGGTCTCCTGGTTCTGCTCACTTCACTTTTCATGGGTCATATAGATCTTCACAGGTTTTTCTAAAGCCATCCTCCTCATTATTATTTATATCACAATAGTCTTCCATCACAATCATATACCACAACATGTTTCAATCATTCCTTAATTGATGGGTATCCAATTCTCAGTTTCCAATTCTTTGCCACCATAAAAAGAGCTGTTATAAATATTTTTGTACATATTGGTCCTTTTCCTTTCCTCTCTTTGAGATACAGACCTAGTAGTGGAACTGTTGGGTGAAAGAGTACACACAGCTTTATAGTTCTTTGGTCATAATTTCAAACTGTTCTCCAGAATGGTTAGAACAGTTCACAACTCCAACAACAATTCATTAGTGTACCTATTTTCCCACATTTCCTCCAGAATATGTCATTCTGATAGGTGTGAGGTGGTACCTCAGAGTTGTTTTAATTTGCATTCCTCTGATCAATAGTGATTTAGTGTATTTTTTCATATGATCATAGATATCTTTGATTTTTTCTTCTGAAGACTGCTTGGCCATATCCTTTGACCATTGGGGAATGGCTATTTTTTTTATTAATTTGGCTGTATTCCCTATATGTATATCAGAAAAGCTTACTATAATTTTTGATATTATTTTATTGTGTATAGTTCCTTTTAGCAAAATGTAGTTTCCCTAATTATCTCTTTTAATTAGTTCTGTTTTTGTTTTTGCACTGTCTGAGATCCTGATGGCTTCTCCTGCCTTTTTTGCTTCTGTCGAAGCATAATAATTTCTGTTCCAGCCCCTTAATTTAGCTCTATTGGTGTGTTTTTCTGTCTCAAGTCTATCTCTTGTGAATAACACATTGTTCTTCTTAAGGCAATTCAAGACAAATCACAAAAGTGATTCAGTTTTCTGGCATGGCACTGGTATACTATCCAAGTTTCATAGACATACGTCAATGAAGCCAACACAACAACTTTGTGGACCTTCAATTTAGCAGACAGCCTGATACCTCTTCTTCTCCACACTTTCTTTTGGAGCCTTCCAAACACTGAGTTAGTTCTGTCCCTGCATGCATCAATCTCATCATCTATGTGGACACCCTTGGGAAGTATACTTCCAAAGTAAGTGAGCTTATCCACAGCATTCAAAATTTCTCCATTTGCTGTAACCAGTGACTCTGTGGCTGGATGGTATGGTGCTGGCTGATGGAGAACCTCTGTTTTCTTGGTGTTAATTGTTGGGCTAAAATTAGCACCAGCAGCAGAGAATCAATCCATACTTTCTTCCTTCTCAGCCTCATAGGTTGCATTGAGTTCACAATCATCTGCAAACAAGAAGTCATGCACCAACTCTCCCTCCACTATAGTCTTGGCTTGTAGCCTTTTCAAGTTAAATAATTTACTGTCAGTGTGGTAGCTGACCTTGATGCTCTTTTCATCCTTATTGAAAGCATCCAACAACATTGCTGAAAACATCCTGCTAAAAAAGCATGGGAGCAAGTCCACAGCTCTGCTTCACTACATTGTTGACTGAGAAAGCACAAGGGCGTTGTCTGTTATCTAGAACCTGTCCAAGCATGCCATCACGACACAGATGTATAATACTGATGAACTTCTGTGGGCAACCAAATTTTGCCATCATTCTCCATGACTAACAATATCCAAGGTCCCATTTCTCCTGGACTTGTAAGACAGCAAACTGTATCAACCTTTCCTCAACCCTAAAGCTACACTGACTCTCAGGTAGATGACTATCTTCCAGATGAAGGATCAACCTTTAAGGAGAATTCTGGCAAGAATCTTGCCAGCAATGACTAAGAGAGAAAGCCTCTTGTGATTGCCACAGAAGAAACTATTTCCTTTTTCTTTATAGACATGGAAAATGGAGGCATCTTTGAATTCCCAGGGGCAACCTCCTCTTGTCATATAGCCCAGAACATTTCTATCAGCTTTTGCATTATCAGTTGACCCCTGCCTTGTAAATCTCAGTTGGAATAGAATCAGCATCAGGCACTTTGCCACATGAGAGGAGCCTAATGACATTAAAAACCTCTTCTTCAAATAGAAGTTTGGCTAGAGAGGGATTGACTTCAACCTGAGGTATATGACCAGCAATGATTGATGATGGTCTGTTGAGATCACTATGGAAATGTTCAACCCATCTGTCCAGGATCATGTTCTTAGCACTAATCAATGTGGCTCCATCAGCACTGAGTAGTTGAGATGTACCACAGGTCTTTGGTCTATATATATAGCCTTCAGGTTATCATAAAAGTGTTTTGCATTGTAACTGTAAGCATAAAACTGAATTTTGTCTGCTTTCTTATAGACCCAAGAATTCTGCATCTCTCTAAGCTTCATTTGATTTTACTTTTTTTTTGCTTTAAATAGTATTTTATTTTTTCCCACAATTACAAATCAAGAAAAATTTTAGCATTCATTTTTATGAGATTTTGAGCTCCAATTTTTTTCTCCCTCCATCCCTCTCTTCCCCTCTTCTGAAAATGGTAGGCAGTTTGATGTAGTTTATACATATGCTATCATGTAAAACAGATTTCCATATTCATCATTTTTGTGGAAGAAGCAGGACCTCAAAAGTGAAAAAAGCATGAGAAAGAATAGACATTAAAAAAGTGCTTCAATCTCCATTCAGAGTCCATCAGTTCTTTATCTGGATGTGGATAGCATTTTCCTTCATGAGTCCTTTGTACTTGTCTTGGATCATTGTCTTGCTGAGAAAAGCTGAGCCATTCATAATTGATCGTTGCATGATGTTGTTGATACTGTGTAAAGTGTTTTCCTGGTTCTGCTCATTTCACTTTGCATCAGTTTGTACAAGTCTTTCCAGGTTTTCCTTTACTCTCTGTATGTGTCTCTGCTTCAAGTGTGTTTCTTGTAAGCAACATTTTGTAGGATACTGGTTTTAGCTCTACTTTGCTATTTGTTTCCTTTTTATGGGAGGGTTCACTCCATTCACATTCACTATTATGATTATACCTATGTATTTCCCTCCATCTTATTCTTCCTCTTGTTTGTCCCCTCTCTTTTCACCTTTTCCCATATCATCAATGTTTTGCTTCTGTCTACCACTCCCCTGATCTTCTCTCCTTTCTGTCAGTTCCCACCCCCCCCCTTTATTTAATCTTCCCTTTTACTTTCCTGTTAGGTAAGATAGATTTCCATATTCATCTAACTGTGTATACTATTTCCTTTTTGAGTCAATGCTCATAAGAGTTAGCAATGCCCATTGCCCCCCTTCCCATCTTCCCATTCTCTGTAACAGGTCTTTCTTAATTCTTCATGTGAGTTAATTTACCCTATTCTTCCTCTCTCTTCCTTTTGCACCCATTTTACTCCATTTTCTCATCCCTTATATATTTTATGTCACTCGCTTAAATACACCTGATACTCAGACCCTCTGTCTATGTTTATTCCTTCTATCCTTACTGTCAGTGATATAATTTTTAATAGTTACAATTATCATCTTCCTGTGTAGGGATGTAAACAGTTTAGCTCTACTGAATCCTTTCTGTTTTCTTTTCCCTTTTTACTTGTTTATGCTTCTCTTGTGTCTTGATATTGGAGGTAAAATGTTTGATTTAGTTCTGGTCTTCTACTTATGAAGGCTTAAAATACTTCTATTTTGTTGAATGACCCCTTTCCCCCTTGCATTATGTATCATGTATTATGCTTAATTTTGCCAGGTAAATGATTCTTGGTTGTAATCCTAGCTTCTTTGCCCTCTGGAATATTGTGTTCCATGTCATCTGATCCTTTAAGTTGCAGCTCACAAGTCCTGTGTGATCCTGTTGTGACTTCCTAACATTTGAATTGTTTCTTTCTAGCCACTTGCAGTATTTTTTCCTTGACCTGATAGTTCTGAAATTTGACTATAATGTTCCTTGGGCTTTTTGTTTTGGGATCTCCTTCCTGAGATGCCTCTGGTTCCAGGACATCAGGACAGTTTTACTTGATAATTTCTTGAAAGATGCTGTCCAGGTACTCCTTTTGATTATGGCTTTCAGGTAGTTCAATGATTCTGATATTGTCTCTCCTGGATCTATTTCCAGGTCAGCTGTTTTTCCCATGAGGTATTTTAAATTTTCTTTCATTTCTTTCATTCTTTTGAATTTGTTTGATTGACGTGTGACATCTCATGGAGTCATTAGCTTCCACTTGCCCAAATCTATCTTTCAAGGTGTTGTTTTCCTCAAATATCTTTTGTACTTTCTTTTTCATTTAGCCAGTTGTACTCTTTAAGGAGTTCTTTTCTTCAGTGGATTTTTGTATCTCCTTTTCAATTTGGCCAGTTCTACTTTTTAAACAATTTTCTAAACTGTTGAATCATTTTTCATAATTATCTTGCATTACTTTCATTTCCTTTCTCCATTTCTCCTCTATCTCTCTTATATGATTTTAAGTTCCTTTTTGAGCTCTTCCATGAGTTTTTTCTGGGCTTGAGATGACATCCTGATTTTCTTGGGGGTTTTGTCCACAGGTGTTTTGACACTGTTTTTTTCTTCTGAGTTTGTGTCTTGGTCTTCCCTGTCACTGTAATAACTTTTTTTATGGTCAGATTCTTTTTTTGTTGTTGTTTTCTGCTAATTCCACCCCCACACCCCCTTTTGCCTTTTTCTTCTCTTTTAAATTTGAGCTCTGCTCCTAGAGTGGAAGGGGCACTGTCTCTGGCTTCTTGTACTAGTGGTTGCAGGTCCTGGCTGTTTACCTGGTGCTATACTAATGTTGTCCTGAGGCCCCCAGGGGATCCTTGTGTCTGGTGCTGTGCTGTGGGTGTGGGGTGGAGGTTGGTTGGTGCTGTTGGAGGCTGTAGGGGTCTGGCAGCTTACCTAGGGTTGAGCTGGAGTCCTAGTGGTGGTGTCTGGTATATGCTGAGGCCTGGCAGGTTTTTGTGCATTTTCCTGGGGCTACAATGAAGCATGTGGAAGTCTGGACCCTGTTGGATACTTGACTGCCCAGAACCTCACAGAAGCACATAGAGGTCTGGCCACTGCAGGACGCTTGCTTGCAAGGGGTTGCACTGAAGCATGTGGTGGTTCTCAGAGCTGGAGTCTGCCAGGTCCCCTAGCTATGCTAAGGTTGATGGGGGTCCTGGTGTTGGCTGAATGCCTGCTCCACCACACTGGAAATTAGTATCTCCCACTGGTTTGCTGAGGTGGCACTATAATGCTAAGCAGGGTGGGACTTTTTGCTATATTTTGTTTGAGTGCTTCTCAGCACTATGACAACTACGTGCCTTTAATTGAGTCTTGCCTTTGTTTCAATCAAGAGTCTTTGATTAAATGGGGAGTCTTTGATGACCTACTCAAGTCACAAGAAAGTCTAAGTCACATGAGCTTAAGTCACATGGTAGTGACACCCTCTGACCCTAAAGAAGTGTATGTATACTCTGAGGTCAGCATTTTGGTTGGGGGGGCGGTTTCACTCATTGGAAGAGTGGCGGCATGGTTTGGCCAGACCAGACTCTGGGTAGCCATTAAGAGCCACCCCACCCCCCCGGCTTTGAGAACCCAGATGTTGGTGTTTCTCTCTCTGGCAACTATGTACTGTGATTTGGTCAGACAGATAGAAGCTTGTCTGTTGGTTTCGGTTATTCTCTCTGCTTGTAATTCCTGTTTGTATTTTCTCTGAAAGTTCAGGGTGCTGACTTTTTCCCCTGAGCTAAGTGAATTATATATGTATGTTTAATTAAAGTGAGATTGTTAACCCCTTAAAGTTGATTTACTTAGAAAAGCAGATCAAAGAACCTGTGCTAGCAGCCCTCCTGTGTGCTGGTGTTATTGGTTTTACACAGCCACAGTAGTGGCAAGTAGCGTTGATGTTACAGGCACTTGCTGCTAGCTTGCTGGGATACTTCCTGTCCTGGAATGTGCTCTCCCTTTACCTGAGTGATATAGATACTTCTTGCCTATCCTTCAAGTCTCCAGGGCTAAAAGACTGCTCCAACCCCTTCTTTTTGCTGGCTCCACTGTTCCAGGATTTGTGCTGGTGATGGAGTCCTAATAGAGCTGCCCCCAGCCCCAATATTCTAACTTCTTTATAGGCCCACTGTACCTACCTAGCCCCCCTGCTAATGTCCTACCTTATGCCTCACTGCTTACTAGAACAACAAGTGTGTCCCTGAACTCTTAGTTCCCACAGAAACAGCAGGCATGTCCATATGATGGGAACCTAGCCACTGCCCCCTGACCCATCCCACATGTTTGAACATATGTGTTCTTGTATTCAGTCACAATCACATCATCCATCTAGTGCAAGACAGGACCACAATAACTATCTACCTTCACCAGACAGGACCACAATCGCTAGCCAACTGGAGGGCAGTATGACCAGAATGTTTAACTGAACCATAGATGGGACCCCTCCTCCATTACCTAATCTCTTAACAAACTCTTCCTGCCTTTTTAATCTTAATCATATTCCTATATTCTATGTAAATTTTGATTGTAAAATCAGCATCTTCACCCTATAAAAATCCATCTTGCTTTCTCTGAAGTTGCTGGTTCTTCTTATAACTTAGCCCACTCCATGAGAGGTGTCAATCTCAATAAATGCCTATACTTGGATTAGAGGTGGTCTGACTCTGAATTCTTTGAGACAGTTCCACTACAACACATCATGAAACCTCAACAGTTTTTGGCCCTAGGTGAGCACAGGCTAAACCTCAACACTGAGATGCTACTTTATGGTTTGGTTGTTCAGAGGTGAATATAGGAGAACTACAGTGATTTACTGCTTACTTAACCATCGTGGCACCCAGAACTTTCTGCATTTTACTTTAGATGGAGTTAAACATTGCCTTCTTAGAAATGGATGAACTATCCTACTGCTAAACCCTGTGAAGTTTGTGTTTTTTTTTTGTTTGGCAGCTTCTGAATTTCCCCATCACTTTCATCAAACCAGCCTTGATGTTTGTGAGTGTTCTGGCCCAGATGAGTACATGTGATACCGTGTACTAAATCTCTGAAAGCTGTTAATTCCTTTTCTGGCATTACTCTCATTTCTTTTCCCAATTTTCCCTCTCCTACTATTATCTTTTTCTTTAACTGTTCCAGGAATTCTTGCTGGGTTTGTGTCCAATTAACAGTTTTTGCTTTGAGGCTTTGCTTGTAGCTGTTTTCACATCATGTTCTTCTTTTGAGTTTGTTTCTTGGTCTTCCTCGCCACTGTAGTAGCTTTTTATAGTTAAATTCTTTTTTTCTGTTGTTTGTTTGTTTTTCTAGCCTATTTAGTGACTGAACTTTATGTTAAAGTTGGGCTCTGCTGACCTGGAGATGGGAGGCACACTGTCCCAAGCTTCTGGCTTTTTTGTGCTGTTTCCAGAACTAGTTCTGGAGGTCTACAAATTTACTGTGCTTCCAAGGTCATGTGATATAAGCAGAGGTGTGGTCACTACTCTTCTAATCTGGGCAGTGAGTGATCCAAGTAGGCAAGAAGGTCCCCTGTTCCCCTGCAGCTATGTTAATACTCTTCTTGGCTCTGGAACTGTAACAGTGCCCTTGCTTCCTTGTGACCAACCACAAGGACTTCTCTTCACCTGGAACTATGACCTAGAACTGGGTATGAACAGTGCCAGGTCCTGCACCCAGTGCCAACAAAGGGTGCCCTGTAATCTCTGCCCACCGCTGTTATTGCTCCCACATGCACTCAAGGCCAGCCCCCCTTGGTGTCATAGACCTCACCTGTATACTTCTTAAGTTGTCTTAGACTAGAAAAATGTCTCAGCCTGACCTTTTCTTCACTCTACTGCTTCAAAATTCTATTTGAGGTATCATATGAAAGTTGTTTGGAGGGGAATGTTGGGAAAATTCAGCTGGTTTGCTGCCTCTACTCTGCCATCTTGGCTCTGCCCCTGGTTTTTAATTTTGTAATAAAATTATATCATATTTTAAAATCTAAGAGCCATTTTTTGAGAGCTGTACAAAAACAAGTTGGCTGGCTTTGGCTTTCTAGTTGTAGTCTGCCAACCCCTGATAGTCCAATCCCCCATTTAAAATCATTTTTTTAAACTAAAAAATCATCAAGGAACATATATAAAATACATAAGAAAACTGAAAAACGGGGGCTGTGTATGAAATCGTGAATCTGCTACGTACACTTTTAATATGAGATAGAGACTGTCGTAATCTCATTGGCATAGGAAATCCCCAGAAAGCAAATTTCCTCTTCCAGTGTAGACTGAGCCCCTTTCCTGGAATTTATAGTTTTAGTTGCCTAGGACACTGAGAGGCTGTGTGATCTGCCCAGGGTCATATAGCTAGAATGTGTCATTGCATGTTAATTTTAATGTAGTAGTAACAATGTTGCCCTGCTTGTCTGTGTTGCCCTCTACACTCTCCTCCCCACCCCCACTGTCTCTTCAATGTCTTTGAAAAATATTTTATTGCCATTCTTTTCTTTCCTTTATTCCCTATTTTTTTGCATCCCTATCAGTAATCCTCCAACTCTCCCTCTCCCCAAAATAAAAATCTTTTTTATCAAAAATGTATTGAGCAATCCCACTTTTTATCGCGATGGGAGTGTCTGTAGATGAATTTCTTACTTGGCACTTATAGTCTGTCTCATCTACTCCTAGAGGGGGGAAGAACGCTTTGTAGTTAGTGTTGTGGAGTTCATATTGGTCATAGCATTGATCAGAGATGAAGCAATTGAGGCTTAAAGAGATAGAGTGATTTATCCAATGACATACAGATAGTAACAGACTCAGAATTTGAACCCAGGTCCTTCAA
This sequence comes from Trichosurus vulpecula, assembly GCF_011100635.1. Classification (NCBI taxonomy): domain Eukaryota; kingdom Metazoa; phylum Chordata; class Mammalia; order Diprotodontia; family Phalangeridae; genus Trichosurus; species Trichosurus vulpecula. Next base: position 130,732,995 of record NC_050578.1, on the reverse strand, counting down.
ATGCAATTCCACTGCTTTTCTGGTTGTGCTATGTTGCCCCCCAGAGATATAGCAGTTTAAAAAAAACAGTCCCGAAAGCAAAATTATTGAAGTTACATAAAGCTTATACATCTTACTATGGTGGGGATCAAAACAGCAAATTTGCACTTTTTTTAAGGTGTCTTGTATTGTTTGGAAAACATACTGTGAAACTTCATGAAAATCCTTTTTCTAGAATTGACTCGTAAAAAGTCAGGACAGGGACAGAGCCAAGATGGTGGCTGGAAAGCAGGGACTTGCGTGAGCTCCACCCCTCCCCCATGTCCCTCCAAAAACCTATAAAAATGGCTCTGAAAAATTCTAGAACTGCAGAACCCACAAAATAGTGGAGGGAAGCAGGGCTCCAGCGCAGGACAACCTGGATGGTCTCTGGTTAAGGTCTATTGCACACAGAGCTGACAGCAGAGCCCAGTGTGGGCGGTGGCAGGACCAACCAGACTTGGAGCTGGGCAGAACAAGCCCTAGTGCCCTGAATCAGGTAGCTGTGGTAGTTACCAGACTTCTAAACCCACAAACACCAAAGACAACAGAGAAGGTTAGTGGGAAAAGCTGCTGGGACACAGTAAAAGGAGTTTGCAGTTTGGCCACTGCCCCAGGGGCAGCAGGGGAGATGCAGCTACAGAACTATAGCTTCAGTTACTTCTGGCCCCAGGCCTACCTGGTGGGAAGAATTAAGTGGTGGATCTCAGCAGGAGTGCAGAGCCTGCTTAAGATCTGAGTCCAGGCTGGGTTGGTGGTTCTTGGGGAAGGAGGAGTGCTGGTGTGGAAGAGCTGGCTATATAGAAATAGCTCTGAAAACAACAGCACATCCCCTCAAGCTTGGAACAAAGTACTCTCTACTCTACAAGCAGTCACGCCCTGACAAAAAACTCAAGGGTCAAGTAGTTGGCTGGGAACATGGCCAAGCAGTGAAAAGGGACTCAGATTCAGACTCAGACTTTGGAATCTTTATTTGGTGGCAAAGAAGACCAAAACATACAGCCAGAAGAAGTCAACAAAGTCAAAGAGCCTACCTCAAAAGCCTCCAAGAAAAACATGAACTGGTCTGAGGCCACAGAAGAGCTCAAAAAAGATTTGAAAAAGCAAGTTAGAGAGTAGAGGAAAAATTGGGAAGAAAAATGAGAATGATGTGAGAAAACCATGAAAAACAAGTCAATGACTTGCTAAAGGAGACTCAAAAAAATACTGAAGAAAACAACACTTTAAAAAATAGACTAACTGAAATGACAAAAGAGCTCCAAAAAGCCAATGAGGAGAAGAATGCCTTAAAAGGCAAAATTAGCCAAATGGAAAAGGAGGCCAAAAGACCACTGAAGAAAAAACTACCTTAAAAATGAGATTGGAGCAAGTGGAAGCTAGTGACTTGATGAGAAATCAAGATGTTATAAAACAGAACCAAAGGAATGAAAAAATGGAAGACAAGGTGAAATATCTCATTGGAAAAACCACTAACCTGGAAAATAGATCCAGGAGAGATAATTTAAAAATTACTGGACTACCTGAAAGCCATGATCAAAAAAAGAGCCTAGATATCATCTTTCAAGAAATTATCAAGGAGAACTTCCCTGATATTTTAGAGCCAGAGAGTAAAATAGAAATTGAAAGAATCCACTGATTGTCTCCTGAAGAAAATCCCAAAAAGAAAACTCCTAGAAATGTTGTGACCAAATTCCAGAGCTCCCAGATCAAGGAGAAAATACTGCAAGCAGCCAGAAAGAAACAATTTGCGTATTGTGGAAACACAATCAAATAACACAAGATCTAGAAGCTTCTACATTAAGGGATCGAAGGGCTTGGAATATGATATTCTGGAGGTCAATGGAACTAGGATTAAAACCGAGAATCACCTACCCAGCAAAACTGAGTATCATGCTCCAAGGCAAAGTATGGATTTTCAATAAAAGAGAGGACTTTCAAGTGAAAAGACCAGAGCTGAATAGAAAATTTGGCTTTCAAACACAAGAATCAAGGGAAGCATGAAAAGGTAAACAAGAAAGAGAAATCACAAGGGACTTACTAAAGTTGAACTGTTTTGTTTACATTCCTACAAGGAAAGATGATGTGTATGATTCATGAGACTTCATTAGGGTAGCTGAAGGGAATATACATAATATATGTCTGTATGTGTGTGTATATATATGTATGTATATATTTATATATATGATATATATGCACACAGAGGGTACAGGGTGAGTCTAATATGAAGGGATGACATCTAAAAAAATCAAATTAAGGGATGAGAGAGACATATGTTGAGAGAAGGAGAAAGGGAGAGATAGAATGGGGTAAATTATCTTGGATAAAAGTGGCAAGAAAAAGCAGTTCTGTGGGAAGGGAAGAGGGGGTAGGTGAGGGGAATCTTGCTCTCATCAGATTTGACTTGAGGAGGGAATAACATACACACTCAATTGGGTATCTTACCCCACAGGAAAGAAGGAGGAAGAAGATAAAAAAAGGGGGGATGATAGAAGGGAGGGCAAATAGGGGGAGGAGGTAATCAAAAACAAACACTTTCGAAAAGGGATAGGGTCAAGGGAGAAAATTCAGTAAAGGGGGATGGGTTAGGAAGGAGCAAAATATAGTTAGCCTTTCACAACATGAGTGTTGTGGAAGGGTTTTACATAATGATACATGTGTGGCCTATGTTGAATTGCTTGCCTTCTTAGGGAGGGTGTGTGGGGAGGGAAGAGGGGAGAGAATTTGGAACTCAAAGTTTTAAAAGCAGATGTTCAAAAGAAAAGTTTTTGCATGCAACTAGGAAATAAGATATTCAGGCAATGGGGCATAGAAATTTATCTTGCCCTACAATAAAGTAAGGGGAAAGGGGATGGGCGGGTAATGGGGTGACAGAATGGAGGGCTGACTGGGGAACGGGGCAACCAGAATATATGCCATATTGGAATGGGGGGAGGGTAGAAATGGGGAGAAAATTCATACTTCAAACTTTTGTGAAAATCAATGCTGAAAACTAAATAAATTAAATAAAAAGTTAGGACAGTAAAAAGTAAAGTAAAAGAAAGGAAGACATAAATGAAAAGGTACATATTTTGACTTAACAGATGGAAAAATAATGTACAATATCACAAAACCAATGAAATAGCATAGACAGATGATTATTTATTATTTATCAAAGTCATATATAATCACATATATGACAAAGGAAAAGAAAATTTTAAACTGTGTTTTAATTAAAATTAAATTTAGTCACTACCTTACAATCATAAGGAATAGAAATACACAGGAATTATTTTAAAGTAACACAAGAAATCTAACAAAAATCCATTATACTTTATTGTTTCCAAATACATTTGACATTAGATTCATGGTGAGATGTCTTTCTTTTTGATAAAATTTATTTAGCCTGCTGGAACTGAGAGAGGATAGAATTTTCATTTCAATTCTCTGCTGATCATTACAGAATATATTCAGCATCATTACTTTTTAATGTATACATATATATGTTATATGCGTGTGATTTTGAACTTAACAGTGAAATACAAAAAAAAGAGAGAAGTTTATCTTTGCTTTGTGCAATTCAACTCTAAAGTGTGGCAGATCTCAAGCCTTTGCTTCTAGATTGAATATCATAGAAGGGTAGCCTCCCCATACTTGTATTAATTATAGATTTTTATGTGGATCTAGATATTATGTAATGTCAGCCCTAATTTTAAAAATAAAATTTAGAAAATATATTTATTTATTGGCCTCACCGATTCAAATCGAGTTGATCATCAGTATGTCTGATTGGTTTAACTTTATGTAACAATCACATCTGATTGCTTCTAGTACTAACCTCATTCTGAATAATTCTTGTGTTATACTCCCACTTACTTCATTTTTGTTCCTTCTTTCTTGCTACTCTAGTATAATTCAGTAATTCTTTTAATGAATAATTCCACAAGTGCATATTAAACTTTTTTCCCCCGAGGTACTGAGCTTGACGCTAAATGTGAAGCAAGTGATTACTTGGTTTTTTTTTTAGTATATGAAACCGAAGAAAATGAAAATGAGAATGAATAAACTTGCTAAGTAAGCTGTTTTTCTTTAAAGAAATCCATATTGGAAAAAAAACCAACACCTCATCATATGACTAGTAACCATGGTAATTAGCATTATAGGCAAAAATTCATTTAGTAGTAAACCCCAAAGGACATCTAAATTTATTTGTTGTAGCACAAGTCCTTTAATGGTTATGTGCTGTTAAAATCACATTTGTAATCTCCAGGATCCAGCAACGACACAGCTGATAGACATCCAGCAAATGCTTTGAACTCCATAGCAGAAGGGGAAGGGCAAGGTAGAGTCATTTACACATATTTCTTCCCTCTTTTTGACAACTCTCCTTTTTCTACTTTTGTTCTTTGTGTTGGTAGGTGGTTTGAGAATTTAGATCGACTGTGTCTAGGAAGGAATGGGTGTTTTATTGAGAGTTAAAGAATAAATACTTCAGCTGTAGGTCAGTTCCCACCCAGCCTTCAACTCGAATAGTTATCACATCATTTGTCATAGAAAGTAATTTTTATAGGGAAAAGAGTCAGAAAAAATCTAAAAAGTCGTTTGTCCTGTAGAATTTATTCTTATCATAGTACCAAAGAATTATGATTTTTGGCAGAACACCTTTTTCAAATAATAAAACCTTAATTTGGTGGTACCCAGCTAACCAGAAACTTCAAGCAGACATTTTTTTTGTATTCACTTTTAGAAGGAAGTGACAAATGATAAGAAAACAAGCTAATAGTAAGGGTTTAGTAAAAATCATATGATTTTGTTCAGAATATGTTCTGGGTCCAGTAAAGACCCAGCCCAGTCTCTTACATCTTTTACATTTTTATTACAGGAATATACAATGAAATTTCATGTTCTGGTACTGCAAAGGATTCTTAGTCATCAAAGAAATAATGAGTTGTGTTCACTGTGTTGTACTTAATAAAGTAGGAAAATTGACCATTTTAGAAGATTTTCAACAAAGAATTCAAAAAGCTGTTAGCTAAACAGATAGTTCAATTGAAACCAGAACTGTTCATTTTTGAGGTCTTCTAGTTAATTAAGGTTTTGCTACAACTGCATTCATTGTAATGGTATTTTGCCTGTATTGTTATAGAGATACAGTACATGTAGTTCATTTTTTTAAAAACCTAAAATAACAATTATAACTATGACTTTCATGTATATTCTGGCAAGCTATCCAATAGTTTTTTTTTTCTGGATGGATGAAAACCAAATAGTTTGTGATTATATTGTTTCAAATGAGATTGAACTGACTTTGTAATAAGAAAGGGCAACTGCTTTATTTCATAAAATGAATTCATTTTGCAAGTTATCACACAAGGTAATCTATTTAAACCCTTTATCAGGATATGGACTATATCCCAAGTGGAATAGTCAACACTTTAGCAAACAGTTAGAAGCAATATAACATAATAAAAAGAGCACAAAATTTGTAGCCAAAGGACCCAAATTTGAAACTCAAAGTTGCTACTTATTACTTTTGTGAGGTTGGCAAATCACTTTACCTTTCTAGGTTTTAGTTTACTCCTCTGTAAAAATGAAGGGCAATTGGTACTAAAGCACCCCTAAGGTCCTTTCCAGTTCTAAGTCCTGTGAGTTTCAAAATTATTTTTGAATTATTTTTAAATTTAGATCTTTTATATGTCGCAAGAGTAGCCTGTTCATTTAACAGATGAGAAAATCAATGTACAGAGAAATAGAAAGACATATTAAAGTAATATATTAGGAATGTCATAAATGTGTCCCCAAAGTGTTTTAGATAGCTAACACATGCTGCTTATTTCCATATATTACAATATGGACAACTTGAATTTTTGTGAATAACAGCTATACGATTTTAAAAACATATGGTGAAGTAGTATTATTTTTAGCTCTATGGTTGTGCTTTTATGTGTTGCAGTCTATTAATAGGTTGTAATACTGAATATTTTAATTTGTCTACCCTTGCTAGCCAAATAAGCAAATAAGTAGAAATTTTAAAAGTATAATATTTAAAATAAAATTTTAACATTAAAAACTCATTAAGTTCATTAAGTAAACGTATTCAAATGTATGGTTTATGCAAGAGAGTATATTTTAAAATGGGATTTTTGTCCCTTAATAAAAACACATATTGGTATGGGTGAACAAATTCAGGCCTTGAACTATGTATGCTTAAATTTGTGTTCTTATCACACATGGGGAATTTTATGTTTAATCAAAGGTGGTTTAGCAGTAAAGGACTTTATATGACCTGCATGCTTTAATCTACAGGGAATTGTTGACCTAGAGCCCAGTTTTTGATGTAATCCAGTTTCTATAGTAAGTGACTCGAGTATAGACTCCAGGCTTATTTGGAAGAGCACATTCATCTCCCCAGCTCACGATTCCAACAAGAAACCAGATGCCTCTAGAATCTGAACTAACCAGTGGTCCACCTGAGTCACCCTAGAAAGAAAAGTAACACAAGTATTATAATTCATTATATGTTCTATTCCTTTTACTAAGACAATAGGAAATGGAGGGATAAGAGTAAGGAAAGAACTAGCTACATCAGTAACATAATGAATTCCTAACTTATGTGTTTTTCTGTATCTATAGAATTTTTCAAAACAACTTTTTCAAATTTAGAGGTTCCAAGATATGTCTTAAAATAAAATAACAGAATCAAAGACCTTAAAATTTGAAGGTAACTTAGCTGCCTATCTGTTCCGACTTATACTCAAACTCAACCCCTACTGTAACAATAATTTTAATCTGTTGTATTGATGTTCACAAAACCAGCAAGGAATGTGCAGGTTTTCAACCCGCTAGTATTCTATTATAACAAAAACCATTTTTTGGGAAAATTACACTGTAGAAATCTGCTCATTTTTACATATGATCATTACATTGCAAAAGGCACAAGGCATTAACATGAGCTTATAATATCCCAAGCTAACGTAATCTTTTAAACAGTGGAGGGCTTGTGAGGCTTCTGACATGGCCAGAGAAAAATTACTGGTTTCCTTTTCCCTGTGGCTCTTGTGAGTCTTCAGGAGATATACCTGAAAAACAATTCCATTGCTGCCTTATTACATATGCTTCTAGTAATTCTCTTGCTGTCAAGTAACTGTAAGACAGACCTTCTTAACGTTTTGAGGGGAAGAGGTCTTGGACTCCTTTGGCAGTGCAGTAAAGCTTATGGACCTTTCTCAGAATGATATTAAGTGCGTAAAATAAATACATAAGATTATAGAGAAAATCAATATCATTGAAATATAGTTAATAATTTTTTTATAAGTTCGTGGACCCTAGGTTAAGAACCTCAGATCTAGGAGGACCTCTTTGCAACTGATTAACAAAGACCACAAGACTTTTAATTAGGCAAGGTACCTAATAAATGGAGATTGAGGTGCATTAGAACTGGTCTTCAGGAGAGGAACTGCCTTGCCCTGGTCTGAAGCCATGCTTTTTCAGTGGCAAAGGCTCCTTTTACCCTGACTTATTTCCCCATACCATCTGAGCACACCTGGGTGACATAACCCCCTTCAGAGGAATTCTGTATTCTCCCAGAAACTTACAAAGCATGATTCCTTGTATATGGACTTGAAGGAGCAGATTCCAAAGGAACCAGATTTATGCATAAGACATTGGTATTCTATCTGTGGCAAACCACACTGTTTGAGCCGACCTACTTGTCCTACTGAAGCAGGGATGAGTGGCCAGGCTTGATTATTACTGTGAGGTACTACCCACACTGGTTTTTATAGACTTTATGGAGGTAAGCCATAATAATAATTGACATTTATCATAACTTTAAAGTTTTCAGAGTACTTAATGTATGTGTATATGATCTCACTTGAGCCTTGCAAAAACCCTGTAAGGTAGATATTATAGATATTATCATCCTCTTTTTAATGAAGAGGAAATGGTGGCTCAGAAAAGTTGTTACTTGGTGATGATCATACAGCTTGTGAGTGGTTGAGGAAGGATTGAAACTCTACTCTTTCTTATTCCAAGTTTGGCACTCTATTTACTATACCACATTGCCTCTCTGTAAGCAACAGTTGATAACAGCTACGTGTTTATTTCTCTTATCCTTATGCCATCTCATGCCTATAGATCCTTTCCCTATCCTAGTGGGATTACTAGCTCTTCCCACTGTTTCTCCTGTTTTTGTATGGATTTTTGCTAAGTTTGCATTGTTACTTTTCCTGCCAAATAACCCATGGATCTGCCTCAGAGAATATGCATCATTAATAGAGATGCCAGATATCTATCCATGTCTACTTAAGACCTTATATGAAATTGACCCTATTACTTCAATCATACTATAGGAATGTACCTTAGTTTGGCTCTTTTGTTCTTAGCAAAGACTTTTTTTCTTCCACTCCCTTCCTTTCCCTTCCCTTTCTTCTATTTCCCCTTCCTTTTCTTCTTCCCCTTCCTTTTCCTCTTTCCCTTTTTCCCTTTTCCCTTTCTTCCTTTTGCTTTCTCTTCCTTTTCTTATTCACAAAAGTAAAAATAAGCCAAAATCAGCATCCAGATTAAAGTGTTATTAGTCTTATGAGTTTTCATCTAAGTGTGGATGGAGATAGTTAGTAGAAGGGTTGAGATGTTGTCCCTTTAATAATTCTTTAGAGTACACCATTTGTTTTTAGCCTCACAATAATGTCAACTCAAATTATGTTCCATCTACAAATTAGCTGAATTCAACTGAGATAAGTGCAGTCAACTATCTGAAGTGATAGTGTCTAGCAATCAATGTTTTATAAATAACTGGCATAGAATTGTGATTGCTGTAGCAGAGATTTGATATGGCAAGAACTTTGAGTCATTTTGGGATAGAATCTGTCACATTCAAGATGTTATTCCCTGGCCCGAACTCACAAAATCAATTTTGAACCTTGATCAAGGCCTAGCCAAAAATCATTCAAAATTCAGTAATTGGCATTTTATCCCAAGTAGCTTGGAAACTGTTATATTTTTATATAATTAAAATACTTTATAAGCAATTTCAGGCTACAGATATACCCTTTAACCAGTGTTTTAATATAAGCAATTCTGTATGTGCCTAGGTGCGAATAGGATAATAGGATACCTCCTGAAACAACAATTTTAAATATGATTTTCCCACAGAATGCATATTTTATGTGTGGGGTAATTCATGTTGAAGACTTGTCAATAAATCGACAGGCATTTGTAAAGTGCCTAGTATATGCTGAACTCTGAGGATACAGTGATAAAAGTACAACAGTCTTTGAGCTTGAAGAGTAGTCCCTTCACTTGGAGAAGATGAATTTGGCAGAACTGCAAAGAATGGATTAGAACTTATGAATAGATTGCATTTCTCATGGCCTTCCATTAGTATCCATTAACTGGAAAAAACTTCGTAGACCATCTAGTCCAACCCTTTCATTTTATAAATAAGGAAAGGGAGGTTCAGGGAAGTTAAATACCTTGATAAGGTCACACAAGTAAGTAGCAGAGGCTGGATTTAACCCAGGTCTTTTGCCTCCAGATTCAGCGTTCTTTCCACTATACCACACTGCTTCCCATAGCCATTTCAAAACACAGGCTAACCAGGATCCCTCATACCTAGAAAGGGGGTGGTAGTGAGAGAGGTCTTTTATCAGTAAGACTTCCACCAGAGTTGACAAATATAATCTGGGATCTGTAGGGAGAGTTGCTTCAGGGCAATACCTTTCATGCTCTTCTAAGCTTATAGAACAAGATATGTTGTCTGTATGTCAGGAAGACAGTACAAAAGACCTCCTGCTGTATTCTTACTCTGAAAAATGAGCCCTATAAGAAGATTAAGATCCAAGATAAAAGCATGATGGTGGAAATGGACTTCTTGACTCCTGTCACAGAAAAGGTTTCTTTGTCAGAGTGTGCAAAATTCTTTTCTGTTGATGACATTCTTAATAACTAGTAAGCACTTGGTGCCTCAGTGCCATCTGTTATTTATGTGATTAAGGTAGTTTATGTTAATTGGTAGCTTAAATCATTGAAATGTATTAACCTAAACTCAGAAGTCACTAACTGCTTGACATTCTGGAAAGTATCCTCATGCTGATGAATTCAATGCTATGGAATGTGTTTCCTGCTCCTACCCTGTGCTGAAACGCCAACATGGTTATGGGTGGGCCCCACTATGATCTCTCCTGACTTAGCTGTACTCATCAGGCCATGGACTTATACATTTTTGCTATCCCAGAATAATGCCTTCTGGACCTCAAAGATATGGCATAATGGGATGATATCAAGAAAATGCCTCTACCAATTCTAGGATGTATTGTGTGTGCTGGATCTCATGTCTTTTTCTTGGGCACATACCTTTATAGGTCCAGAAATATTGGAGGTGCCTCCTCTTCTTCCTTGAGTCAGAGATATCCTAGACAATGGATTTTCTCTTCTGCCCATCCAGGATTAGAGGTGGTTGAAGACTCAGATGGTACAGTTTGCTTGCTATTTCTAAAAATTATTCCAGTCATTTTCACTGACTGTCCTTCATGTATGGAATGTTCTCCTTCCTCATCTCTGCCTCCTGGCTTCCCTCAAGTCTCAGTTAAAATCCCAAGAACTACAGGAAGCCTTTGTCAATCCCTCTTCTTTTTAGAGCCTTCCTTCTGTTGATTGTTTCCATTTTCTCCTGTGTATAGCTTGTTTTCACAGTCTTTTGCATGTTTTTTCCCCCATTAGATTGTGACCTCTTTGAGGGAAACTGCTATCATTTGCCCTCTTTGTATCTGCAGTGCTTAGCACAATCCCTGGCATATAGAAGTTGCCTAATCAATGTTTATTGACAGATTGACTATAGTTTAGGGTTGAATGTAACAAAAATTTGTGGAACATAGGGAGGATATGTAGTGAGAATGGTGGTTCTAGCTGGTAGGCTGCAGGATTGGATACCTGTGTAATGGGGATAGGAAATCTTTGCCAATTTTAGGGAAGATCTATTGGTGTGGATGTCAGGACAAGAGTGCTAGACTTGAACTGTTATATTCAAATGCTTCCTGGCAATATGATGTTCATTGACCCATTTTTGTCACTTTGGATACTTATTGTGTGGGCTATATATCATCCTACATAGGATTTAATTTTGTCAGATGGTCATCAACCCTGCTGTATGAGTACTAGGGGCAAAACATGAATGGGAAGTTTGTGTAGAAGAGTATGCTCTGGCTAGATGATTGGACTGGCTTATTTTAAAAAAATTCTTCCTAGTATGAAGTACAACATCAGTGATACTATTACAGAGTTAATTAAGTTCGTGCTTTCCATCCGTCTGACTGAATGGAATATGCTATTGAATATGCTACGAATTCTTACCTAAAGGGCATGAATGTTGCAATCCAGAAGTATGGGAAAAATTGGGTCCCTTTGTTATATATGACATTAAAGTTAGGCTGGATAGCTGCAAGATTTTCTTCAGAAATAGGTGGGTTGTGTTGGCTGTCATGGGGGATCCAACATGGGAGACAAAGTTAGGTAATTTAGTCAGGATGTCTACTGCCAAGATGGCATCACATCCCTTACAATGATGATGAAAGTTGACATTATTGCTACCCACTGATGGATGGCAGTAGGCATAGATTACAGAAGGCATTCTGAATGCTGCACTGGGGTTTGGCCTAAAATACTTTCATACCGGGCAGCATGTCCTCATCATGCCTACCAGAAGTTATGGCCAACTGTGTGCATTATGTTGAATAGGTTCCTGAGGCCTGCCCCAGGTTATTGTAAAAGAAATATACCTAGAGGGGCACATAAACATAAAGGCAGAATACCTTTAAGATTGGCCTTACATTGGGTTTAGGCATCATGACTAATTGGAGAGTGAACAAGTTGTGTCTATGGGACATCCAGTTCAAAATGTGTAATACAACAAGAAGTGTTTATGGGACATCCAGTTCAAGATGTTTAATAGTCAGGAGAGAAGTTGAGGCTGTAAAAATTGATCTGGGAATCATCTGAATAGACATTATAATTGAGTCTGTGGGAGACAAAATTAGGAAGAAAATACTATAGAGGGAAAAATGAAGAGTCTCCAAAGAAGACTAAGGAATGGCTACACAAGTAGGAGGTGAATCAGGAGGTGAATCATAAAAACCTAGAGAGAAGAGAATATCAAGCGGAAGAGGGTGATCAACAGTGTTAAACCCTGCAGAAAGGTCAAGAATGCTGGGATGAGAATTAAAAAAAGACCACTAGATCCGAATCTAATGAGAGACACTGGTAACTTTGGAGAGATCAGTTTTCAATTGAGTGAGAACTTTAGAAAGCCAGGTTTCAGAGAATTAATAAAATGGTGATAGGAAAGGAAGTGGAGGTACTTTTGTAGATGTTTTTCATGGGGAATTTAGCCATGAAAAGGAGAAGAGCTATAACATGACAGATAGTAGGCATGAACAGATCAAATAAGGATCCTTAAGGATGGGAGAGACATGGGAATGTTTTTAGACAGCCATGAAACTGCTAGGAAGACGGTGAGAGATTGAAGATTAAAAGTAGACTAGGGATGATAGAGGCTACAGTTTGCCGGAGGAGACAGGACAGAATGGAGCCACACGCATACAGAAGGAGTTGTCTTGGCAAAGGCCACCTCTTCATGTGAGATAGGTGATGGAGGAGATAGTGGCAGAAGGCACCTGGATGATATGAAATGAGGACGTAGGGAAAAGAGGGAGTTCTTGGTGAATTACTAATTCAATTCAGTTATTTTTTTCCAGTGGAACATGAAGCAAGTTTCTCAGCTGAAAGGATAGAGGTAGGGGGAATTATGGAAGACTTGAGGAGGGATGAAAAGGTATAGAATAGTTGCTATAGTGAGTGCTATAGTGAATCAGGGAGGTATAAAAAACTTCTTGATTCAGGAAGGGCTCAGTTGAAATTGTATAAAAAATTTGTAGTGGACCCAGATAGCATGGTTTCATGATTTTCTCCAGCTTTGTTCAGTACCATGTGAATAGTGGCTAAGGTAGGGGAGGGTAGGAGCAGTCCAAGGCTAAGCCATAGTAGGAAAAGATTGGTAATAAGATTCAGGGGCAAGGGACTAGAGAGTAGAGAAGAGTATAGAATTGAACTTGTTCACCAAGGGGTCAAAAAGGGAAAGGGAAGAGTATGTACCTAGGGTAGGGGTGATGTGTGAGAAAGTACTGAGAGATGGAGGGATTGGAAGGTCATGGTGGAGAATGGAGAATTGGGTTAAGAATGGTGAGGCAAAGGGAAAGATGGAATGATGAAAGACTATGATCAGATAAAGGAATTTCAGAATTCAGGAACATGGAAATGGAAAACTTGTAAATGATGACAAGATCAAGGATATAATCATCTCTTTTTGTATCTGTGGGAATTTTTCCAAATTATTTTCCAGAATGGTTTGATCAATCTGTATCACAGTTATAGCCCTCCCTACATTGACTATTGGAATCTTATTTTCAAGCCATACAGAATAACAATATTGCATAAAATACTGCAATAATTGCAATCTGTTGCCAAGACCTGTCAATTTTACCTTTGTAACATCTCATACATCTGACACTACCACTATGCTGGTGCAGGCCCTCACCTTTAGTGCCTGAACTATTGCATTAGTCTATTGGTTTGTCTCCTTGCCACAAGTCCCTTTCCACTCCAGTCTATCCTCTACTTAGCTATGGTCATGTAATACCTTCTCCACCCCCAACTCAATAAACTCTACTGGCCCCTATCACTTCCAGGATCAAATATAAAATCCTTTTTGGTGTTCAAAGCTCTTCATAACCTGGCCTCCCCTGCTGCCTTTCTAGTCTTCTTATACCTTACACTCCACTGCCTCCATGTACTCTGTGATCTACTGACACTGACCTCCTTGCTGTTCCTTGCACAAGAAATCCTGTCTCTTGATTCCATGAATTTTCTTTGGCTGTCCCTTATGCCAGGAATTCTCTCCCTCTTCACCTCTTCCTCCTGTTCTTCCTTGGCTTCCTTCAAGCCTCAATTAAAATCTTACCTCCAACAGGAAGCCTTTCCTCATCCCCCTTAGTTCTACTGAATTCCCTCTGCTCATTATTTCTAATTTACATTGTACATAGTTTGTATGTTGTCAACCCCATTATGCTGTAAATTCCATAACAGCAGGAACTATCTTTTGCCTTTACTAATATTTTCAAGACTTAGCACTGTGCCTGGCACACAGTCATGGATTCGTTAATGTTTATTGGCTGATTGCTCACTTGGCCTCATTAGTGCTTTAATTGATAGATAGTAATGTATATTGGTGGTTTTGCTATTCATGGAATGTCTAAGTATTTTAAAATATGTGTTGAGTAAATAATTCCACTTGTCATTTTGTTCATATTATTAACTTTTTGGCATTCCGCCCCCCCCCAGAATGCTTAAAAGAAAGCTTCCTTCAGTCTATGTTCTATTGAGATTACAAAATCAGCCAAGTCAGGATGAAATTGAGCTCTTATTGTATTGTAAAATATGCTGAGTTTTCATTTCTCTGCAAGTAATAATGGCTTTCAAAACTGTCCTTGAGTGATGTTGTTATTGTATAATCCTGGTTCTGCTTGCTTCACATCAATTCAGGCAAGTCAGCTCTTCCATCATTTCTTATGGCAGGATGGTATTCTGTCAAATTCATGTAGCATAATTTGTTCAACTATTTCCAAATTGATGGGACCCCCCCCTTAGGTAAGTTGAAGACTATCTTTTTAACACAACTAGGTAGTCTGCTAGTTATATCTCATTTGTTTGCAATGCTCTATTTTTCTTCTGTCCCTTTTGGACCTGTTTCTAGGGACAGGAAACAGGAAGTAGTCTCAACTGACGCTGTTCAAATAAAGCAATGTTAAACTAGATCTGACTAAGACTCTCTCCTGACTCTATGAACTGATTGTCCCCATCATCCCCTTTGCTTGGGATTCTTTTCCTTCTCATCTCCGCTTCTTTGCTTCCCTGGTTTTCTTCAAGTCTCAGCTTCTGCAAGAGGCCTTTTCTGATCATCATTAGAGCTAGTGCTTTTCCCCTGGTGATCATTATCTTGTATTTATCTTGTTTGTACATAGTTGTTTGCAAGTTGTCTTTTTCATTAGAATGTGAGATTCTTCAGAGCAGGGACTATTTTGCCCTTTTTTCGGTATCTGCAGCACTTACCACAATGCCTTGCACATAGTAGGCACTTAATAAATGCTTATTGACTTGAATTGCCTTGACATAGCTTTATCATCACTTATTTCCCCGTCCTAGTAAATGCTATTTGGGAGCACTTCAGCAGTCAGGCCACAGCCACAAACTTAGACAGGCACAGACATTCATGAGCACCTCCTACATACCACAGTGACGGGAATGAAAATTACTTCCAAAACCGCTATTATGCTGCTGTCACTGTAGTCATGTGCCTCCCAGAGTCCACCAATCCTTCCCCCACAAACATTCCTTATGGACTACAACTTTCTTGCCTCTTCATCTTTCTGTTGTCATATTATTCTCTTTATATCAATCTTTCTCACTATCAAATAATAATTACTCTTTGCCTCTGTTACAACTTGGATGTCCTCTTCCTTTCTACTTAACAGCGTTCCTTAATGCCTATGATCAATTCCTCAATCAGCTGATGAGAAACAGAAGTTCAGAGAAGTTAAGCTATTTACCTAAAGTCACTCAGGTAATAAATAGAAGAGTCAATATTTGAACCAAGATCCTTTCCAGATTTCAAATCCAATACTTTCCCCACAATACTATGATGCCTCTTTATCAATTGAGAAGCTAAAAGATGTCTTTTAGCTTCTCAATGTCCTGGCATTCCATTAAAGAGCGGCATTCAGGGCAAGGCAAGCAATGGATAGCCTGAGTGTAACCATGTAAAATTAAATAACCTAGAGGAAGACCTCCAGCAAGGTAATTGGTCCTCTAAGCAGAACTCCTTGGATAAGATGAACAAAAGTTAAATAGGATGAGTGAACTTGTCTGGGTTATGGTCCACACTGTTGTTTTTATCAATGAGATCAAGGTTCCATTGAATTATTGAAGTGTATTAAGGCAAGTAGGAACAGGCATAAATAGAGGAAGACTTTGAAGATATGAAGACCTGAGTTTCTTCCTTTGAAATATGGAAGTTGAACTACTTGATCTTTACGGTACCCATTTTCCAGACATAAATCTATGATTCTATGATCCCTATGCACTAATACCCAAGATTAATGTAGTTTAACCAAACCCAAACTTGGAAAACATGCTTTATCATCTATAAAATGGGGTTAGATCTTTAAGGACCTTTCTAATGCTAAAATTCTATGATTCTATGGATCCTAGAAAAAAAAAGAATCTTTATGAAGTATTGAAAAATTCTAGGAGCACCAGAAATTTGAACTGAAAGGAGTGACCCTTGATGACATGGGCAGTAGCTCTGTTAATCAACTGTTGGTAAATTGGGATCACATGGAATCTTGCTCAGATCTTCCTTTCAGCAAGAATATGAAGTTGATTGGAGCCCATGGCATGAGTGCCACCAAAGCTTTAGTACCAACATAATTGGTGTAGTCTAAGCTTTTTATTTTCTGTCTTGGAGCACAAGGTATCTTTCTAGCTTTCAGTTGAATTGATACAAAGGTAAGGTCAAGAGAGGATGACTTTCATTTCTCATTTTAATTTTAATTTAATTTTAATCAGAGAACACCCTAGTAGGAAAGGCAGTCTCATGTGATGTATATCATTTAGGACTCTGAGTCAGAAAGACAGGGATTCACATCCTGCCTCAAATGCTTACTAGATGGGCAACCCAGGGCAAAGCCATTCTAGACTTCACTTTTTTCACCTGTAAAATGACCCCTAAGGTTCCTTCCAACTCTAAATCTATGATCCTGTGTTTCTAGTAAATTTATTGTCCTCAGAGAACACCACAGTAAATTTTTGGTTGTCATGCTGTTCTAACAATAGTACTGCCCAAGACAACGATTCCTAGTGATGGGAACCAGTCCTTTCAAAAGATTTTTATACCACCCCTCCCTTTGAGATGATGAGTAGAAATTTTTCTGTGAGTTGTATTCAGCAGTATTGAAAAGGGCATAACTGTAATATTGAAGAATGAATAGTGACTTCAACAACCTTGGCAATTATTATGAGAAAATATTAAGGTTGGATGCTTTACTCACATTATAATGGGAATTGACTTTCACTGACTGGGAAGACTTTTGGACATAGACTCAACAGAAAATTTGGTATATATCTCACCTCTGATGGTTACAAGCTGTGTGACTACGTGCTTTGCAAACCCTAAAGTGTTATACGTGTCAGCTAACATTGTTATCACAGTGTGGCACAGTGGATAGAAAGTTGACTCCCAAACCAGGGAGACCTAGGTTCAAGTCTTGCCCTGATACATAATAGCTCTGTGACTTTGGCCAAGTTCCTTAAACTCTCAGTGTTCAATGCAACTCTCTAAGATGCTAAGTTGCAGAGAAGCTGCTATCCTGCATTGTTAAGGGAGTTTTGTTATATGGAAGTTTACTACATGAAGTCAAGGTCTTCATTTTACAAAGTAACAAATAGTAAACAGCATCCCTGAGATTTGAACCTATGTCCTCTCACTCCAAAGCCAGTACTCTCTGTTATCTCAGACACTTGCCTCATTAACACCTAGCATGGCTTGAATCTCAGTAAGCTATGCAAAAAGGCAGCACAACCTCTGCCAGTTGGTCCTTATGAAACTAGTGTAGTGGTTGTCTTCTCTGCCTTGACAATGCAGACAGACATAGTCTCTCTCAGAATCCCCATTGAGTCAGATCAATGACATGTGGTTTCCCTAAGGACACAGATAAGACTGGACTGTTGAAAAGCCAGGGTGGAGCTCCACACGTTGTTTGAAGGACATCAAGGAGATGCAAATGGACATTTGACAAGTACAAGGAAGATGCCCAGAGATGTGTTAATTCATAGGACACTACTTTGACAAAGAGTCTCTAGATTCAGTGCATAATTACTAGAAGCCAGGAGTCAGACACTTTAGACACAATAACTAACTGTGAGGAAACCCTCAAATTTTTACTTGTAGGACAACTACTTACCAAGTAGTAATTATCATATTTAATCAATATAACTGAATTATGGTGTTCTCTGTGAACATTTGCCATCTAGAGCTATTTCTGCTACAACA
Source organism: Trichosurus vulpecula (assembly GCF_011100635.1). NCBI lineage: Eukaryota > Metazoa > Chordata > Mammalia > Diprotodontia > Phalangeridae > Trichosurus > Trichosurus vulpecula. The sequence continues at coordinate 130,714,844 of NC_050578.1, read as the reverse complement.
GTATCTCAGATATTAATAATTTCTGCCACTTTCTAATGTTCCTAGTTAGCATTTTATTTTAGAACATTATAAACATCATGTCTACGTTTTAAATTTCATTCAAATAAGAAGCGTCACTGGAGAGGTTACATCTTGAATTCCACATACTAGGAAATACTACAACGTATCATCCACAAAATATCCTAAACTATAGTGCTGAGTACTAATAGTAGTGCAGCTTTCCAACAAAAAGAGTACAGTTATCCCTTCCATATTGTGACTTTCCCCATTGTGGTTTTGCTATATCATGGATTGGTATAAGAAATTAAATGGGAGTTTTGGGAATTATGCAGAAGCTGCAGATGACATATGAAGGCCAACAGATTATACAGAAAAAAGCTTAGGAACTCAGAAATGCACAAAATATATGTATGGTATTTTATAATATCAGCCCAAATTTTATAATAAGGTACTATAAACACCCCATAAAAGAAATAGGAAAAACAATTGTAGTATGCCACAAGATTCTGCCCTGGGCTCTCTTGTCTTCTCTCTCTCTATACCACTTCACTTAGCGATCTCATCAGCTCCCAAGAATTTAATTACCACTTCTATGCTGATGATTTTCAAATTCACCTACTCAGCCCTAGCTCTCTGCCGACCTCCAATCTCGCATTTCTGACTGTCTTTTAGACACCTCAAATATGATGACCAGTGGACATCTTAAGCTGAACATGTCCAAAACAGAATTTATCTTTCCCCCTAAAACTTTCCTCTTTCCTATTGCTGTAGAGGGCAACACCATCTTCCCAGATCCTCAGGTGTGCAATCTAGCTGTCATCCCCATATCCAATCTGTTGCCAAGGCCTACTGATTTCATCTTTGCAACATCTCTTGAATGCATTCCTTTCTCTCCTCTGATAGTGCCACACCTGGTGCAGGTGACCTCATCACCTCACACCTGGACTGGCCTATTGATTTCATCTTTGCAACATCTCTTGAATGCATTCCCTTCTCTCCTCTGATAGTGCTACCACCCTGGTGCAGGTGACCTCATCACCTTACACCTGGACTATTACAATAGCCTGCTGATGGATCTGCCTGCCTCAAGTCTCTCTCCCTAGTCCAATCCAACCTCCATTCAGTCATCAAAGTCATTTTCCCAAAGCAGTTTCAACCATGCCATTTTGGCTGTGTCAACCCCCGCTCCTCCACACCTCAATTTACTCCAGTGTCTATCAGTTGCCTCTAGGATTTAATAAAAAAACCAGTCTTTCTATTTGGCATTCATAACCTATCCCCCTTCTACCTTCCAAACCTTCTTATACCTTACTCCCTACCAAGACCCCTTTAATCCAGTGATACTGGTCTGGAATGTCACATGTCTAGAATGATACATGTCCGAAATGCCCTCCCTTCTCATATCAATTTACTGGATCCCCTGGCTTCCTTTAAGTCCCAGCTAAAATTTAATATTCTACATGAAACCTTCCCAATCTCTCTTAATTTTCCCTCACTAATTTGATCCCTATTTATACTGCATATATTTGTCTATACACATTTGCTTGTTTGTTGTCATTAGTGAGCTACTTGAGAGCATGGACCATTTTTTGCCTCTTTTTGTATCTCCAGCACTCAGCACATAGTGCCTCTTACATAGTAGGTGCTTAATAAATGTTTGTTGACTGACTGACTTGAGCTATCATGTCCTTCCTAAGTATTCTTTTCTCTAGGCTAAGCATCCCTAGTTCTTTTATCCTGTCCTTGTATGTCTTTAGTCCTGTCATCAACCTGGTTATCTCTCTTTGGGTGAGTCCCAGTTTGTCATTGTCATTTCTAAAATCTGCATATTAAAACAAAGCATGAGATCTGCCCAGAGCAGCAGAGTATACCAGGATTCTCCCCTCTCTTTCTAGATACTTTACTTTTCTTATTATAAATTTAGCTTCTTTCCTAAAGTGTCTCAAGAACCCCAGATTTTTTTTTGCATGAACTTTTTCTTTTATTATATGTATCCTGTCCTTTACTTGTTTGGTTGATTTCTTGGTTCAGTGGAAAGACCACCGGGCAGTCAGAGGACTCACTTCAAATCCTTCCTCTAATGTTTACTATCTATGTGACTTAACAGGTAATGTCAGACCAACCTTATTTCCTCTTCTGATGGGTTAATTATACTGGCAGATCGGGAGAGTGCCATAACCAGTTTACTTAGAATTTAGAAAGACATTTGACAAAGTCTCAGATGATTTTTTTTTTGTGGACAATGTGAAGAAATGTGTATTGGGTAGATTTAGAACTCCCTAGGATAGCCGTATCCAAAGAGCAGTCATTCATTATCAGCTAGATGTCAACTTGGAAGAAGGTCCCTAGTAGAGTATTCTGGACATCTGTGCATGACTCTGTGCTATTTAACATTTTATCAGTATCTTGTTTAGCAGGTAAGACAGAGCTTGGAGGGGGTAGCTAACACATTGGATGAGAGGATAAGTGTCCAAAAAGGTCTTGACAGGCTATAATATAGAGCTTAATAAAATAAGATGAAATTTAATAGGAACATATGTAATATCTTATATTTAGAGTAAAAACCCAACTTCTCAGGTGAGTGCCATGGTGGAATAACACCTTGTCTGAAAAATGTGTAGATTTTAGTGGACTGTACTCAATGTGTCAGTAGTGTGATATGCCACTAAAAAAGCTACTGTACTCTTAGGTTGTATTGAAAGGAATAGTATCCAGAACTAAGGAGTTGATTGTCCTTCTGTGGTCTATCCTGGTCAGCCAACATCCATTGAAAAATTGGAGGCTATTGAGAGGGTGATAATCAGAATGGTGAAGAGTCTTGAGTTCATGCCATTGGAAGATCAGTTGAAGAAACTATGTATGTTTAGTCTGGAAAAGAGAATACTTGATGGGAGGGAGACACTTCATAATCATCTCCAAGTATTTGAATCACCCTCATATGGAAGAGCCAAGAGTAACTGCTGAAAATAGCATAAATGTAAAAGTAGGCTTGTTGGAAGGTTAAAACAAAAAACAACTTTTTAACAACTAGAGTTATTTAAAAGTGGAATGGGCTGCCTTGGAAGGTTCCTCCTTACTTCAGGGTCTCCATACAAAGGACCAATTGACCACTTGTCAAGTATATTGTAGAAGATATTCTTACACAAATATAGGTTGGACTGTATGATCTTTGTGAACCTTCCTAACATTGAGAGGTTTGTAATTTTTGTTCTGAAGCTCCTACCTTCCATGAACAACAATGAAGAAAATATTGCCTTCTTTTCTAAAATCTTCATTTCCTTGCTCAGCACTTTATAAATCTTAGCATTATATTCTGAGTTCTTGTGTTGGTACCATTTGGCCCTATGTGAATCATCAGGAGAAGGGAAGTACTTTTCAGTTTTGACAAGCCTTGGATAGCTCTGTTATGTTATAGATGTGCATGCTCCAGGAATGTTCATATCGGATATATAGATGGCTCAATAAGTCTCAGCAGGGAGTCACTAACCTTCACTATTAGTCTGTCCTTCCTTCCTTCCTTCCTGCCTTTCTTTCTTTCTTTCTTTCTTTCCATCTTCAGGTCAGTGAAAAACTCCTCTGACATTCTGTTAGGAGCCATATAGCAATTCTAGTGCTTAGGGAAAAAACTCAAAACATACCTAACCAAATAGAATAGAAAGTACCTTAAATACTTTTGAATACAAATTAAATGGGGGCTAGGCAATAATTGGGACCTTGGGCCATATGACCTAATGAAGGTAGATATCCTAGAACCCTACCTCTTGGGAGGGAACAAAGACTGGGACATTTTTTGTGCTACCACTAGGAGAAGGAGCACACTAAGGAGGAGCTCACTTGAGCTGAGCTCCTCACATGGTCACCACACTACTTCAGACCCTAATCAACTTTCACCCGGACTATAGCAATAGAATGGACACTTACTTGGCCTCCTTTCCTCATGTCTTTGCCTTCTCTAATAATTTCCTCACACAGCTGCCAAAAGGATTTTCTTAAAATGTAGGTCTGACCATGTTATTCTGCTCAATAAACTCTAGTCTCTTTTTTATTTTTAGGATCAAATAGAAGCTTCTCTTTTTGGCTTTTATAGCCCTTCACAACCTGGCCCCAATTTATTTTTCCAGTCTTCTTACACATTACTGTCTTTCACACATTTTACAATCCACTGAAACTGGCCTTCCTATTATTTTTCACACAGGACACTTCATCACTGAACTCTGTGACTTTTCATTGGCTATCTTCCCCACTCCCCCCCATTCCCACTCCTGGAATGCACTCATTCCTTACCTCAGCTTCTTAGAATCCCTAGTCTGTTTAAAGACTTAGCTCAAGCACTACCTTCTCTGTATGATATCTTTTCCTCAGAATTAACTTTGTACTTATTTTGTATGCACACATACATATACATTTACCTATACCTATACCTTATGCCTATACCTATACCTATACATATATATGTGTGTGTGTGTATACACACACACACACACACACACACACACACACACACACACACACATATGTCTCCCTATATTGAATAGAAGTTCTTTGAGTAAAGGGATTATTTTACTCTTGTCTTTGTATTTCCAATATCTTTCAGTTCTTGTCATATAGTAGGTGCTTAATAAATGCCTGTTGATTAATTGATGAGCATACCCTAAAACTATGATGTGTATTGAGCTTCATCCTGGCCTATGATATTATGGACCCTGATTCATGTTGGGGGTGGTGATGTGGCTGAATATAACTGGGATTGATATCAATATAATAATAATTATTATGTTTATTGTTGATTGTGGTTTGATTAGTTCAATGTTAAATATTGCTTGAGGTGTCTTTATTTTTCAAGTCTTTAAAATAGCTGGCCAGTTTAGTTTCACATGGAAAAACTAAAATTTGATAATATGAGGATTCTCAGAAAATGCCATTTTACCATAAGCAAAATATTAATATTGACACCACACAATTTCACGAGCGCATTTACCTACCTGGCAGGCATCTATTCTTCCTGCCAGGAACCCAGCGCACAGCATTCCATCTGTTATGGTACCATCATATACCTCTTTTTTATTGCATGTGGCAGTATCTATAATTCTCATTATTCCTTTTTGGAGAACATCAGGACTTGTTCCTAAAGGAAGAAAATGATACATGTTTTGTTCAAGTAAATGCCAGCCTCTTGTGATAAGATCATGTTGCTTGTTCCCTTCAACATACTTAGAGACATATTCACATTCTATGGACTCTTACGTATTTTAATACATTTTTGTTTTACTCGTTGGTGATAAAGCAAGTCTTGCTTATGAACAAATTCGGGCAATTCTGAGAGACAAGCAATATCTAAAGTATTATGCTGTTTTTATTTCTTAAAGTTTTGGTACTTTACTTGCTTATATTTTATTTACTAAGTGTATTTTTATTTGTTTGTCTCAATAATACTTCTCCAATACGTTAATCATCTGTGATTTCATCAGTGTGAGTACTCCCTCCAGTGACACAAATAGCAGTCATTCTCTTACTTTGTAAATGGTATTTGAAAGTTACCGTAGCTGAATAAAATCTTTTTCCACTCATGATCCCTTAGTGCTTATTAAACTATGGGTTGTGACCCACAGTTTAAGAAGCTCTGAGTTAGATGAGTTGTTCCTTACATGCCAGACATGTAATCCATCACTTGGTCTGTATTCAAAGCTTCTCCAGCTTGGTAGCACATAGTAGGTACTTAATCAGTACTTGTCGGTATATTAATTGTTTGGTAGTACATGTCAGAACTCTATTGGCATAACCTTTGAGAACCCACAGTCACCTCCATCCCACAATGAGGTATAGAAATTGGTCTTTTCTGGAGGATCTTAAAAATGGAGATACATTCATAAAACAAAATCCAAGATCTCTGAAATATGTTTAATGACTGAATTTTGACCTGTCTGATAGTGTGAATGCGATGTTGTGAATATAGTTCTGTGTCTTGACATTAATTATAGGTTTATTTTTTCTATCTACAAAGAAGAAATCATAAAAACAGCTATTTTAATCTTCAAAGTAATCAGAGGGTTAGGATGCATTTACATATTGGGGGCAATTATCTCTCTGCATAAAGAATACATCTCTATAAGGAATTAGAGGCTAGAATATACCTTGTATCCTTTGCTATATCTGGATTGTTACATTGATGATGTGTTTTAATGTAGTAGATTTTAATTTCAAACCAATACAGGTACATTCAACATTCATTACATACTCACACTGCCCTGGGTGTTGAGAGATTTAAAGGTTTACACAAGTTCCAATACCTGCACTTGTAAATGGAGATAAGATGCATACAAGGATGGTTCTACTATGTAATCGTATTTTATTAGGTAGAAAGCAAATAAATGAGCAGGGAGGGGTGGATAACCAAGTGCTAAATAGTAACAGAGGGGAAGATAATGACTTATTGGAGGACCCAGGATAATTTTTTGAAGGAGATGGATTATAAAGCAGAGTTAGAAGTCGGTCAAGTGAAGAGGGGTAGGGAGAACATCTGAGGCATACAAAACTGTGTAAGCAGAAGAAATACAAGTGGAGTACAGGGTCAAGGGACAAAAAATTTAGTTTGGCTAAAGAGTAGGATACTTGGAAGGGAGTAATATGACATAAGGCTGAAAAATTAGGATTGTTCCAGATTGTGGGAGCCTTAACGCCAGCCAGGGAAAGTGGCTTGAACTTTAGTTAGGAGAAAATATGTAGCATGAGGATTTTTGTGGGGAGAAGTGACATGGCCATATCTATGCATTCTTGAACCCTTGGCTGGATCTGATATTCCTTCTAAAGTGGAAACCCACCCATGGCTTCTTATCTTGTTTGATCCTTGTCTGCACCTTTTCACAAATCCTCCATAGAGAATGTTTTCTAGTTCTTTTTGATGGGAACCAATGGAGCTGCCTAGCTCAATTCAATTCAGTAAGCACTTTCTGAGTGCTTACTATATGTCAGGGTCTTCACTAAGCACTGGATACAAAAAGGGAAAAGTGAAATATGCCCTGACCTCAAGAACTTTATGTTCTACTGGAATGGGAGAGAAACATGAGCACTGATAAATATATGCAAAGCATACGGAATAAATACAAAGTAATTTGAGGAGTGGATAACCCTACAAATTGAGGAAATCAGGAAAGGTTTCTTGTAAGGAGTGACATCTGAGTTGTGAATTTAAGGAAACTAGGGATTATAAAATATGTTGAGGAGAGAATGAATTCCAGGAGTAGCAGATACTTTATGCAAAAACACAAAGGTAAGAGGTAAAATATTGTGTATATGGAATAGCCAATATGGCTGAAACTTAAGAATATGTGACTGTGTGAGGGGAGAGTGATGTAAGATCGGTGTGGAAAAATAGGTTGTAGCTACAGTATGAGTTTTCTTACTTTATTCTATGATCAGCCTATTTTCTTTTATAGTAACATGTCCTTGATACTATCTTCTATAATTCTGGCACACAAGGTTAGCAGAGGGTTCTAGCCCATTTATGTTCACTGTAGTCTTTCTCTTGCTCTGGGCCATTTGAAATTTTGAACTTTCTAAAGCCATGATGATTTATGAATTTCAGGAATATGGCATCACTGGGAGAATGCTGATCTTTAAAAAGTGGACTTTTGCAGCAGGTAATAAATTAGGATCATTGAAAGCACTGACTAATTTTATAAATGCAATTCAGCCCACTCTCCTCCTGCTATTAAATTCTGGACCCAGCTCATTGTCCACTTATAGTACCTGTTCAGGATGGATGGATGGACCATCTCAGCAAGCTTTCCATTCCATTTCCAACTGTAGCCATAATTTGAGTCATTGATATTTTTCTTTCATTTGATTCATTGTGCTTTAGTCAATAAAGAATTAGCTTTAAAGCTACGAAGACCTAGGTTCAAGTCTTTCCTCTGACATATACTGGCTGCTTAATCTTGGGCAAGTCAGTGCTCTAGGCCACCCTCTAAGACTATAAGGTGCAGAGAAGGTGCTGAGTTACATTGGTAGAAGGAATTTCCTCACTGAAGTTTTCCATAACCAATGAAATCACAGGCCCAGTCCTTATCCTTGATTTCAAGGAATGTAAGCTTCTTGAGTGTCTCACATTTGCATTCCCAGGACTTAAGACAGTTTCTGGCGCATGATAGGCATTTTAATGAGTTTGATGTTTGTTTAATTTCTGTATGGATTCCTAGACTTCATCTCTTTTGAATGCCTGGATCTTACTGAGAAGGCTCTGGAATGTTCAATCAGCACAATATTATCTACAAAAAAATATCTGGTTGATCTTGCCATCTGTGGGCAATATATTTTTAATTTGGGACTTTGCACAGTCATCCTTTTATTACAATGGCAAATGCCTGTCTCCTTCCTTTTATCTGATATTTATTGATATTCAGAGGAACACTGGACAATGTTATTTCTGTGATTGCATCTATTAAGTCACCTTATATTACCCTTAATGTATGAGAATAGCCTTGTTGCTGGAGAATTTTTCAGAATATACTTGTTCTGTTGAATCAAATTCTTTATTTGGGGTATGTAACATGGCAAGATTTGCTATCTTTCGCAGCTCTCAATTGTGCTTCAGTGAAAATGTAACCTACTATATAAAATTATATTCGTATACCAGTTTCTCAAAGATTTTATGGAGATGAAAAAATGGACACCTCTGGCTTTCAATTCAATTATCCAACAAATGTTTTAAAGCACATACTGTGGCTAACACCCTGTGCTAGCTACTGAGAATAGGTGGGGATAAAAACAGTATCTGCCCCCAAGGGACTTATAATCAACTAATTTTTCCCTCAAAGTTCACCAATAATCTCTTTTAAAGTATTTATATATTTATTAGTTTAAAAATCTTTTTATTGATATCTTTTGATTTTATATCACATTTTCTCAATATACCCACTCTAGTACCCTACACACTCAGATACTTTTGTGACAAAGACCAATGAACTCTTAATTCTTAAGTTTGGTGACCTTTCTCAGCCTTCTTTTTCCTTGTCCTATCTAGCATTTACTACTGTTGACTACCTCCTCCTCCTGTACTACTATCTTTTCTCTTAGCTTCTCTGATACAGCTATTTCCTAGTTCTCTAATGCTTACTGCTGTTTCTCGGTCACTTTTAGTGGTTCATCAATGTCTTTCCACTCCCCACATATAGTGTCCTTCAAGGCTCTGTCCTTGGCCTTCCTATATACTTTTTTCCTTTGGTGTTTCATCTGACTTCAAAGGTTTAATTGACATCTTTGATATGTCCTGTATCTATCATCTAATAATAATAATGACTTGCCTTTATTTAGGGTTTGCAAAGTAGTTTAAAATATTATCTAATTATGTTTATCCTCATGAGAAGAGGAGATATTATTATTTACGTTTTATAGTTGAGGAAACTGAGGCAGACAGAAGTTAAGTGATTTGCCTAAGGTCACAAACTAGTAAGTGTTTTGAAGCTGGATTTGAACTCAGGTCCCTCTTCTCTCCATCTCTCTCTTTCTCTCTGTCTGTCTCTCTTTTTCCATTTTCTCTTAGCTCAAGTTCCTATTTCCAATTGCTCGCTGGACGTCTCTACGTTGAGGTCCTACTAGAGTGCCAAATCCAACCTGTCTAAAACTAAAGTCATCATCTTCTGCTCTAAAACCTGCCCTACTTCCCAAACTCCTTGTTTCTGTTGATGTCACCATTACTTTCAAAATCTCCAAGGCCTGAAACTTTATACTCAGCTCTGACTCTTCTCTCTTTTTATACTCGCATTCAATCAATTATCGAGCCATGTTGATTCTACCTCTATCGTATCTTTCACATCTGTCCCCTTCTTTTCATTCCCATTTCCACAAAGTTAAATAAATTCCTCTGGCTTGGGACTATTGTAATAGCCTGCCAAATGATCTTCCTGCTTTAGGCTTCTTCCTTCTCTAGTCTATTCCTTCATATAGCTGCCCTTCCTAAGGCACAAAGGTGCCCAAAGTATAAAACACAAACTACTTAATCTGACACTTAAAGCTCTTCACTTTGGGGATCCAACCTTCTTTTCCAGCAGTATTTCAATTTACTCTGTTTCATGCTTTTATGTTCCAGCTAAGCCAAATCTCCAGTCGTTCCCTGATCTTCACTTGCTATCTCCTATCTACATACATTAGACCATAAAACAAAACAAGGGGTTTTATGGATGCCTTTTGTTTTTGATATTGGTCATTTCTGGATAAATAGACCAGAAAAAAGGCTCTCTCTCCCCTCAACATTGATCCTTCCCTTTGGAGAGAGAAAAACAAGCAAACAAAAGTAGAGAATGTAGTGTTGACAGCTGAACATGTATGCAATAATCTGCTATACCAGTCCTACTCCAATCACTTGTACAGGTCATATACATTACCCATGCCTGGAGGGCCACATCTCTGCTGCTGAAATCCTTTTTCACTCACAGTCAGTCATCTTACTTCAAACCTTTGGCATCTCAACTATTGCAATAGCCTCCTAATTGGTTTCCCTTCAGTTTTTCCCTTTCTCCAATCCATTCTTCATAGTGCTACCAAATTAATATTCTTAAAGCACAAATTTGACCATGTCACTTCCTTACTCAGGAAGCTCCCTATGACCATGAAGGTAAAAGACAAACTCCTTTATTTAACTTTCGAAGCTCTTTCCCATCGGGCTCCATCCTACCTTTCCGTAATTATTAAACAATCCTTTCATGTATTCTGTGTTCCAGTTGACTGGCTTACTTGTCCCCTGCACAGGGCATTTCATCTCCTTTCACCATGCCTTTGCAGAAGCTGTCCCTTATGCCTGGAATGCACTCACTCTACATATTTGCCTTCTAGGAGAATTAGCTTCCTTCAAAATTCAGGTCACTGCCACCTTTTATACAGGAACTATGCCAATTTCCCCATTTGTTGGTACTATACGACATGGAAATTACTCTGTATTAACTCAGGATATGTTTTGTTTTTAATTATCTGTGTACTACTTGGTTTTTTCCTTAATAGATTATAGTGTCCTTGAGGTCAGATGGTGTTTTAATTTTGTTTTTGCGTTCCTAGAGCCTAGTGTAGAACTGGGCATATGCTAAATGCTTACTTGTAAAACATTTAGTCATCCAACAAAATTTTTTAAGTATCAACTATATTCTAGGTACTAAACTAGTTACTGTAGATACGAAGACAAAACCAAACAGTCTTTCCTTAAGGGGCTCTTATTTTATCTGGAGAAAAGCGTACACACACACACACACACACACACACACACACGACTCTAAAACACATACATATACACACACATACACATGTGACTCTAAAACACATACAGACACATACACATGTGACTCTAAAACACATACATACATACATACACACATACATACACATGTGACTCTAAAACACATACATACTCACATACACATGTGACTCTAAAACACATACACACACATACACACACATACACACGTGACTAAAACGTACATGCACATACATACACACACATACACACATACACATGTGACTCTGAAACACATACACACATGCACACATGTACACATTCATACACACACCCTACACACACATACACATACATGCACATGCACACATACACACATACATACACACATACACATGTGACTCTAAAACACATACACACATGTACACACACATACACACATGCACCCTACACACATGCATACACACATACACACATACACACACAGACACACACACACACCCAACACACACATACATACACACACACGTACACACAGAGACACACATACACACACGCACACACACATATACACACATACACAAACATACACACACACAGACCCACACATACACACACATAAACACACATACACATACATACACATGCACCCTACACACACACACAGACACACATATACACACAGACACACATGCACCCTACACACACACATATACACACACATACACACATGCACACATATACATATACACACATACACACATGCACACATACACACACATACACATACACACATACATACACACATACACACACATACACACACACAATCACAGGTCCAGCTACCCCAACCTTGACTCATACCCCAAATTTAGGCCCCTTTGGACAGGCTTCTTGATATGAGTCTCTCTACATTTAGCTTTGCCGGTCTTGCCCTTATATCTCAAACAAATTGGTCACTAGAACCACACTCAAAGGCTTTCTAGCTTAGCAGCATGTATAAACCTGCCAGAGTTTATGCTCTGCTGGCATAGCCTTTGAGAATCTATAGTCACCCATATATACTCCAATGATGCATTGGTAGAGAAGATTTATGTGTAAGGAAGTTGATTGTGACAGTAGTACGATGAATGGATTAGAAGGACAAGAGTGTGGAAAGACTTGCTAGGAATTTGACAATAGTTCAGGTGCCCAGTAATAAGGATCTGTATGAGGGTGCTGGTGCTAAGAGGAGAGAAAAGAGGAGAGATAGCAGAAATTTTCCAGAGGTATAATCAACAGGACTTGGTAACTGATATGATGTGAAGAGCAGGGGAGACTGAGAGTCAAGAAGCCTGGAATTTATTGGTTCCAGCAATATTTCTGTAGGCCTCTCAACTTCTCATACATGGCTGTTTTTACTATACCAGGAGTCCTTTTTCTGATAGTTCCTCATTTAGAGCTTTTGAGTAAGGATAGAACATTTAAATGCTGGTTCCACATGTAGATGTTATGGGGTAATCCAAGTATCTTGTAATTTGAGAGATAATGTCCAAAGGGAACTTTGCTGAAAAATAGCTTTCCTGCTGGCCAAGGTGCCTGATATGCCTGCCCTTAGACTCATTCTGTTAGGTAAGGCATTGTCAGGAGTTCTTTTATACATGTGATCCTGGGAGGAGTAATGCTATAAGAAGCTCCTATTTTATCAAGAATTAGTTGACTAAATATTAGCCACAAAACTACCGGGGGTTATTCTGAGTTATGGGCAGATGAGGCATTGTTTGGATTAGTACTTGCTTTAGATATGTGGGACAGTGCAGGCCTATGGACAGCTAGAGGTCAGCATGAGGAAATTTGGCCCTGGGGACTTTGGAAATAAGCAAAAGAGATGCAGGGAGAGGGCAGTATACTAAACACTAACTTTCTTATTTCAAAACCTGTTTCTTAGGGCTTACAAAAATAGTTTCTTTGTCATAGAGAACTAGTTAGAATGTTGTAAGGTCAACCATAATAGTAGCAGTCTTTAAAATCTGTGAAGATTTGAATTACTGGACTCTCAGTAGTTCAATTGGATGCATTTTTTTAAATGCACAGAAGCCTGGAGATAGAGGCAAAGAATAAAGAGAAAAGGGTAAGCTAACTTGGCAAAGTACAGGGAAAGGCTCAAAGGTAGAAATGCCACAGGTTCAAACAGAACTCAGTAGACACCTGGTAGCAAAGGCATGTAAAAACATTTTTTTTTGGCTTTGTCTAAAGCATGGATAAGATTTATGGAGGGTGTAGAATGTGGAAGTGTTGTAATCACCTTTGGTTCAGGGAACACCCATGTTGATGGAATCACATCGATCAGACCCAATGAAATTTGTTCGGTAAATGAGTAAGGTGGTATCACTTGTCTCAAGGTACTATGAACCATATATACATCATCTAAAAAAAATCTTGTTTAGAGCTATTAGGAAAAAGAAGGAACATTAAAGAACTTACCATCAGTTTTTCTTGATCCCCATCCTGTGACTACCACATCAGAATTTGGAGGGAAGTTATAATTTGCTTCTGGAAGACAAACCTTTCGAACATTGCTTGTATATAGTACTGGTTTGGACAGATTTATAACGGCAATGTCATAGTGATGAGCTGGATATTGATATTTTTCATGAACAATAATATTTTTCACACTTCGCCTCAGTTTTGAATCACTTAAAAGGAGTCCGAAGGTCACACTCCATTCTCGAGGATCTTTGGCACTAAAACAACAATTAAAAAAATACCAAAAAGATGGACTATTTTTAAAAGTTGTGAATCCAGAAGTGTAAGGAGCTTTCCTTGTAAACTATACTGAACAGTAGCTAGTTTTAGATAAATTCAAAGGCCCTAGTTACTGGGGTAAGAACTGTGGGGCAATGAATAGAGTATCAAGCCTGCAGTCAGGAAGACTCATTTTCCTGAGTTCACTTATGGCCTCAGATACTTCCTGGATGTGTGATCTTGGGCAAGTTACTTAACCCTTTTGACCTCCATTCCTTATGTATAATATGAGCTGGAGAAGGAAATGGCAAACTATTCTAGTATGTTTGCCATGAAAATCCTGAATGGGGCCAGGAAGAGTTGGATACAACTGCAATGACTTAACAACAACAACAACAACAAAACTTAAAAAGTTTTATACAAACAAAACCAATGTAGCTAAAATTAGAAGGGAAACAAACAACTGGGAAAAAACCTTCGCTTTCCTTGAATAAAGATCCCATCTCCAAGATTTCTGAGGAATTGATTCAAACTGATAAGAATAAGAATCATTCTCCAAATTGGTAGATGGTCAAAAGATGTGAAGAGGCATTTCTAAAGAAATAATCCAAGCTATCAATAACCATACAATAAATGCCACAAATCACAAATAACTAGAAAAATACAAGTTAAATTCTGAGATTCTACCTCATACTCATCAGATTGGCAAAGTTAACAAAAAAAGAAAATGACAAATGGTGGAAGGGCTATGGGAAAATAGTCATATTAATGCACTTCATTGGTGGATTGGTGAATTGGTCCAGTAATTCTGGAAAGCAGTTTGGAACTATGCCCAGAGAAAGGGCCAGATCAGTCATGCTTCAGTCCCTGGGCTTTATAACCATGTTGCCTTCTCTCTCTCTCTCTCTCTGCCTTTGTGGCCCCTTTTCCCATTGGTGAGTTCTTCCTGGAGCTTCCATTTTAAGTAAGGGCCCAGACCAGCCACACTTCATTCTTAGAACTTATACTGCCGTGTGGGCATATTTTCCCCTCCCCCTTTCAGCTCCCTTTTATGTATTATCTTCCCTCATTAGGATTTAAGTTCCTTGAGGGATAAAACTGTCTTACTTTTTGCTTTTATTTGTATCCCAGAATTAGCACAGTGTCTGGTACAAAGTAAGCCCTTAATATATGCTTATTGACTTGACTCTTTGACTCAGTGATGTCTCTACTGAGTCTGTACCCCAAAAAGATCAAAGAAAGAAGAAAACCAGCTCTTTCTCATTGGCAAAGAACTGGAAACTGAGGGGGTGCTCATCAATTGGAGAATGACTAAATTATTTTATGTGAGTAAATGGAATAATAATTATACTATAAAAATGATAAAAAGAAAGGTTTCAGAGAAACCTGAGAATCCTTGTATAGACTGATGTAGAGTGAAGTAAGTAGAACCAGAAGAACAATTTACAAAACATCATCCAGACAAACGATTTTGAAAGCCTTAAAAAACTCTTTTCAACAAAATAACCAACCGTGATTCCAGAGGATCAATGATATCACATGCTACTCGCCTCCTGACAGTGAGGTGGTGGACTTAAGTTGAAAATCAATAGTATATATTTTTGGACATAGTCAATATTATTTGTTTTGCTAGATTATGTATTTGTTACAAGGTTTTTGTTTTTATTTGTATTTTTTATTAGTATTTAGAGTGAGGTGTGAGGGAAATGAAATAGCTCATTGTTAACTGAAAAAAAGGTAAATTTATAATTTGCCTTAAAAATGAACTATATTGACAGTTAAAACCCTTAAATTCCTCTAGTGATTATAGGTAGTGGAAAGGAACAGCTATGCATAGAACATAGTAGGAAAGAGGATGAATACATGATATAATTGAGAGAATACTGGACTTGACCTCAAATCCTAGTTTCCTTAGTAGTCACATGATCTTGGGCAAGTCACTCAATCTCTTTGATTCCTCATCTAAAAAATGACATGGTTGGATTAAAGGATATTATAGGGTCTGTTTTAGCTCTGCCTTTCTATAATTATAATTTCTAAGTAGGTTTTTCATTTAACTTATTATTAAAAGCTCACAGCTATCAAAAAGCATCATAGAAACATCAAATGCAAACCTTAAAAGAATAGGAAAATATAAAAATTGTTTTAAAAGTTTAAAAACTGAAACTGCAACACATCTTCTTACCCCATTTTATAATTACAGTTACTCAATACTTGAGCACATTAGCTATATGTATGCAGAATTCAGTGTGGAATTGTGGAAAGAGATAGCGAATTTCAAGTTGGAGTCAGGATAGCGTGGTCCTGTACTTGGAGCCTAGAGACTCGGTTTTGAATATAGGTTTGGCTACTTACTAACCTGTGTGACCTTAGTTAAGTCATTACATCTCTGAACCCTAGTTTCCTAAACTATAAAACGAGGGGGCTGGAGTAGATGACTTTTGATTTCTCTTCCAGTTTTAAATTCTTTCTATAAAACTACAAACTACAAAGCTACAAACCACAAAAGAAACTGAAGGTATATATAATACAGTTCAGCTCATTTTTTTTCTTTTTCACATCTCCTTCAGAACTAAACAAGGCCTTTCCCCATTTTCTTTCAGAAGTAATTACATGCTGATCTTCTGAGGCTACTTTAGGTAAGTTGCAAGACCTGCTTCACCTGTTAGGCTCCAGTTTTGCATCACCAGTCGCCTATTGTACGACTAGATGTCTTGCAGGCATCTCACACTCAACCTAGCCAAGAGAGAACATTAACATTCTCCCCAAGTCACTCCCTCTTCCCAATTTTCCTTTTTTCTGTTGAGAGCACTGCCATCCTACTCTCCCAGGCTCATTATCTTGGACTCATCTTTGACTCTTTCCTTTCCGTCACTTGCATCTATCTAATCAGCTGCCAAATCTTAATTCTACCTCCTCAGTATCTTTTTGAATCCATTTCTTTTTCTCTACCCATAGCCACTATCCTAGATCAGGCCCTTATTGCCTATTGCCTGAATCGTAATAACCTCCCAATTGGTCTCCCAGCCTTGAACTTTCCCCACCTCCAACTGATCCTCCATATAGAAACCAAGTTGACATTCCTAAAGTATAAGTCTTCTCATGCCAGTCCCCTGGACAATAAGCTCCAGTATTTCTCAACTATATCTAGAATAAAATATGAACTCCTCTGTTTGGCAGTTTGGCTCTAATCTACTTTTCATGGCTTATTACATATTCCTCTTCTTTATAAGTTTCAGCCAAATTGGTCTAGTTGCTATTCTTCATACTTGACATTCCATTTCCTGTCTCTGTGTCTTTGCATATTGGCTGTTCTCTGTGCCTGGAAAGGACTCTTTCCTCATGTTTGCTCTATAGAATTCCTAGTGCCTAATATGTTCTGCTTAAGTGCTACTTCCAACATGAATCCTATTCTGATCCCCTTCCTGCCTCCAGGAGCTAATGACCTCCCTTCTGGAAATCCTGCTCATGGTACTTAATAGTTACTCAGTGATTGCTTGTGGATGAATGAATAGACATAGACCTCTTTGTAGTGGGATAGTACACTAGTACTTATATACCATGGCTCGTGTGCCTTGCATGGTTTTAGAGCAGCTCATACTTACTTTACAAAGCAGTGTGCAGCAGTGAGAAGCCAGTTGTTACTAATTAGAGTAGCCCCACATCTGTGAATATTATTCTGTTGCAGGCTGGCTTGCCAGGGCCATTCCCCTTCCACACTATCCAAGCCTCCAGCTATTTTGTTGCCAGGGGATGCTTTTGTTCGTCTTCCACAACCTGTTCAAATGAGGTTAATAAGCTTGTTTACATTTGATGACAGAAGCATATTTCTCCCAGTAGATAAAATTTATATTTGCTTGTGTTATACTAGACCATTCACAATGAAATCTGTCCCTTAGCTGATGAAACATCAGTCTTGCAGAGGCTAGGCTATGCTTATTTCTATCTTGAGATTTTACAATAACTCAAGTCCATTAATTAAAAAAGGAGCAATATTTGTTTTTATTTAGTCTTTGTAATGTAGCTTTATAACAAGCTAGTTTAAGGGGTGGATAAGAAATGGGGATGATATAATCAGAAGTAATTTCACATAAATGAAATTTTATTTCTATCAATTATCTTTGCTTATATGAGCCATAAGAAAAATGATTAAGAATGCAGCAATGTTTAGGTGCCTAGATACTCACATTACAATACAGAACTTGAGAAAAAATTATATCAACTGTAAAAGATACAACTATAGAGAATGCTTTTTAAAAACCCCATTTTCAAAATTGAATTTATATTTGCATTAGGATTTGGGCTTGGTTGGCCTAATTAGGTCCCAAGAGTCATGATTTCAAGTTTGGCAGCATTATGCCCCCTCTGTAGTAATGGGAAAGACTTAATGTAGCTCTTCTTCTTTAATTTAGTTGATTATTTCTACATATGACCTCATCTTACATATGGATACTACTGCCAATCAGCTATCATTTATTGGTGATGGTCATCAGTAACATGGGACAGCCAGGTAGCTATCGGGCAACAAGGTGATATATAGTAGATAGAATGCTAGATTTGGATACAAGGAGACCCGAGTTTGAATTCTGAATCAGATGATTATTTGCTATGTGACACTGGGCAAATTGCTTATCTTCCTTCAGCCTCCATTTTTTCATCTGTAAAATGCGGATAATGAAAGCACCATCCTCAGAGGGTTATCATGAGGACCAAATGAGATCATTTATTTAATATACTATGTCAATATTAGCTATTATCTATAGTAATTGTATTTATAGTATAATGTATGAGCTATCTCCAGATAACAGAGTCAGGGACAGCCGGTTTTAATGTGTGTAAGGAATATGAATCAGATCTAAGATCAAAGCTTAGAAAATGGCATTTGTGTCCCATTCTAGGGATGTGTTTTTGGGCTGACCTTAAGGAAAGAAACTCTTGAAGTAATCTTAGATGGTGGCTTATTTTGTGGAGCAGTGTTTTAACCATATATAACTAAATAATCTTCTAATCCATCCATAGGCATGTTTCTTTAGGTTGGATTAGGCAAGAGTAATAGGCTAGAGAATAGAGCATATTTCTTCAAGGTTTTTATCTAGCCATCTTGTTCTACTACACTGTAGGTAGGTTTCTATCTCGCCCTTTTTGATTACATTATAGGGAGTATAACTCACAGCTGAGGTAGGGGAGATGTCTTGTATGTTGTAATTCTATAACTGAAGCCTAGTGTTGGTTGCTGTTTTTGAGGGACAAGGTTCTTTTCTTTGACTCAGTGACTAGAATGCTTTTGTCCCCACTTCCACTCCTTTATCACTGATGCTTGCAAAAACTAATACCAAACACAGTTTTAATGATGGTTCCTCCCTATCTCCTCCCTTCTTTGTTTGGACAATCCCTAAAGGAAGTTGGCTTTTGCTCAACTTTTTGTAGAGGGAGTATAAAAACAAAGATGCTTCTCTGTTAGAAGGAACAACCTCAGGCTACTCAACTTCCTGGTTTCAAGCCTTGCTCAAGAGCTCTGAGCTGATTAATTTCCATGGTTCAGCCTTGAACAGCATTCTTTTACTCATCTTTGTTCAATCTATTAATCTCACTGTCATTGTCAATGCATCTCTCCTGAATCTTCCTTTATTACATGTATTTCTTTTTTATTTTTAGTTTACAGCATTCAGTCCACAGGTTTTTGGGTTCCAAATTTCCTCTCCCTCCCTCTCCTCCCCTCTTCCCCCCAAGATGGCATATTTACATTTTATTTCTTGAAGTGGATTGCTACCAGGCACTGAGTAGAAATGAATCCTTGCAAATGGACTTAGCATATTTTCTAAGTCTCCCTTGCTTTAGATGCTTCAGAGGCATGTTTACTTGTCACAACATCATCTTTTGGAAGGACATATATGAGGGAATGGGGCCAAGATGGGGAATTACAGACAACTCAGCTTAACTCTTCAATACTCTCCTCTAAGCAACTTTAAAATAATGCCTCAAATAAAATTTTAGAGTGACAGAACCAACAAAAGGTCAGAGTGAGACATGCATCTGGCCTAAGAAAACTTAAGAGGTTGTCAGGAGAAGTTTGAGACACCCAAGTGGAAGCCTGTCTGGACCCCACATACATGAAAGCATCAGTAGCAGTAGCAGTAGCAGCAAGCAGCTTTGGAAACTCTCAGCCCAGAGGCAGAAAGGGGGTCAGACAATTGGTCAGAAAGAGATTATAGTCAACTCTGCTGTCCATATGCAATTCTGAGTCACAGTTTCAGGGCAGAGAGGAGTGCTG
The DNA here is from genome assembly GCF_011100635.1 of Trichosurus vulpecula. Taxonomy (NCBI): domain Eukaryota; kingdom Metazoa; phylum Chordata; class Mammalia; order Diprotodontia; family Phalangeridae; genus Trichosurus; species Trichosurus vulpecula. Next base: position 130,694,631 of record NC_050578.1, on the reverse strand, counting down.
GGATCCAGTCACAAGGGAGCCCTGATCACAGTTCTAAGACAAAGAGAGTGCTAGTGCTGTAAGGAAAAAGGGAGCCCTTCCTGGTTAAAGACCAGTGTGCAGACCAGGAGAACAGTGACTATACTTCTACCAGGATCACAACACCTTGGAAGAACCAAAAACTTGCAGACCTCCAGAAATAGCTCTGAAAACAGCAGCACAAAAAAGCTTGAAACTTGAGACAGTGCCCCCCTACCCCAAGGTAACCAGAACCCAAATTTAACATAAAGTTCAAAATTCAGGGCATAGACTGGAAAAATGAACAACAACAAAAACAAAGAATTTGACCACAAAGAGCTACTACAATGGCAGAGAAGACCAAGACATAAACTCAGAAGACAACTATGTGAAAACAGCTAGGAACAAAACTTCAAAGAAAAATTCTGATTAGACATGGGCCTAACATGAATTCCTGGAAGAATTTTTTTTAAAAAAAGATGTAAGTGTGGTAGAAAAAAAATTGGGAAAAGAAATGAGAGTGATGCAAGAAAATTATGAAAAGATAAATAACAGCTTGATTTAAAAACGGCACAAAAATACTGAAGAAAATAAAACCTTAAAAACCAGAATTGACCTAAGGGTAAAAGAGGCACAAAAAATCACCGATGAAAAGAACTCCTTAGAAAACAGAATTAGCCAAATGGAAAAAGAGGTACAAAATCTTACTGAAGAAAATAATTTCTTAAAAATTAGAAGTGGACAGATTGGAAGCTAATAACTCCATGAAACATCAAGAAACAATAAAAAAGTTAAAAGATGAAAAAATAGAAGAGAAGGTAAATATCTGACCAGAAAAGCAATTGACCTGGAAAATAGATCAAGGATAGATAGTTTAAGAATTATTGGACTCTCTGAGAGCCATGATCAAGGAAAGAGCCTAGACATCATATTTCAAGAAATTATCAAGGAAAATTATTCCAATATCTTAAATCCATAGGAAAAAATAAAAGTCAAAAGAATCTACCATTCACTTCTTGAAAGAGATCCCCAAAATGAAAACTCCCAAGAAATATTATAGTCAAATTCCAGAGCTCCCAGGTCAAAGAGAGAATACTTCAAGCAGTCTTAAAGAAACAATTCAAATTTTGTGGTGCCACAATCAGAATCACACAAGATTTAGTGGCTTCCACATTAAAGGAATGAAAGACTTGGAATATGATATTCTGGAAGGCAAAGGGGCTACAACTGCAATCAAGAATGATCTACACAGCAAAACTGAATATAACCCTTTGGGGGAAAATGGATATTTAATGAAATAGAAGACTTTCAAGCATTCTTGATGAAAAGATCAGAATTGAATAAAAAATTTGACATTCAAACAGCAGACTCAAGAGAAGGTTAAAAGGTAAACATGAAAGAGTAATGATAAGGATCTCAATAAAGTTAAACTGTTTACATTCCATTATGGGAAAATGGTACATGTAGCTCCCAAGAATTTTATAATTATCAGGGCAATTAAAGCAGTTTATATAGAGAGAGGGCATGGCAGTGAGTTGATTACATTAAAATAATCTCCCTCCCCCAACAAAAGAAAACTGAAGTAGTGTGAAAGGATTGACTGGGAGAAGGGGGAAGGAAGGGAGAGGTAGAATGGGGGAAATTTTTTCTTCTAAAAAAGACATTCAAGGAATAGTTTCTACAGTGGAGAGGAAAATAGAGGGGGTGCTGGGCAATTCCTTTCATCCAAATTGGTTCAAAGAAGGAATACTATGCATACACACTCAGTCGTTTATAGAAATGTAACTTACTCAGGGAGGGGAAAGAGATAAAAGAAAGGGAGGGGATAATAAAAGGGAGGAGGGACAGGATAAAAAGAGAGAGAGAAAGATAAACAGACGAAAATAGGATGGAGGGAAATACACAGTAATCATAACTGTGAATGTGAATGGGATGAGCTCACCCATAAAACAGAAGCAAATAGAAGAATGGATTAGAAGCCAGAGTCCAACAATGTGTTGTTTAAAAGAGACAGGCTTGGAACAGAAAGAAATACACACAGAGTTAAAATAAAAGGCTGGAGGAGAATCTAATATGCTTCACCTCATCTAAAAAAAAAAGCCAGGGGTAGCGGTCATCATCTCAGACAAAGCAAAAGTGAAAATAGACCTAGTTAAAGGAGATAATCAGGGAAACTACATTTTGCTAAAAGATACCATAGACAATGAAGTAATAGCAAATTTTTTTACAGGAAGATTCTCTGATAAAGGTCTCATTTCTCAAATATTTACTGAGTATTGAACTGACTAATTTATAAAAGTAAGAGCCGTTTGCCAATTCATAAATGGTCAAAAGACATAAACAGTTTTCCAAAGAAGAAATCAAACCTATCTATAGTCATATGAAAAAGTGCTCTAAATCATTATTGATTAGAGAAAGGCTAATTAAAACAATTCTGAGGTACTACCTCACACCTATCAGAAATGACAAATGTTGGAGTGCATGAGGGAAAAATAGGTATACTGATGAACTGGTGGTGAAGTAGTGAACTGGTCCAACCATTATGGAGAACAATTTGAAACTAGTCCGAAAGGGCTATAAAACTGTGCATACTCTTTGACCTAGTGATACCACTGCTGGGTCTGTATCCCAAAGTGATGAAAGAAAGAAAAAAAAGGACCCATATGTACAAAAATATTTATATCAGCTCTTTGTGGCAGCAAAGAATTGGAAACTGAGGGGATGCCCATCAATCGGAGAGTGGCTAAACAAGATGTGGTATATGATTGTGATGCAATACTATTGTGCAGTGAAAAATGATGAGGCTGGTGGTTTCAGAAAAACGTGGTAAGACTTATGTGAACTGATTCAGCCAAGTGAAGTGAGAAGATTCAGGACATCACTATGCATAGTAATAACAATGTTGTAATGATGATCAACAGTGGAAGACTTGGCTACTCTGATCTATACAATGATCGAAGACAATTCCAAAGGACTCAGGATGAAAAAATCCTATACTATATACCTCCAGAGAAAGAGAACTGATAAATTCTCAGTACAAATTGAAGTATAATTTTCTCACTTTTTAATTTTTTTTGCATAATTTCATACATATAATTGCCTTCTCATTGGGTGGAGGAAGGTGTGGGAGGGAGGGAGAGAATTTGAAACTCAAAATTTAAAAAGAAAAGAATGTTAAAATATAATAATAAATTTAAAAACACTTGAAGATATAATTCAGGAGTAAAAATAAGCCCTAAGTACACTTACATAATTACTTTGTTTATATTTTTGCAGGGATAATAAAAATCACAGGTACTTCAAATAAAAAAGGTCATAGATATGTGTGTGTATGTATGTATGTATACATACATATACATACACATACAATACACATGCACATATACATTCTCTGTCTCTCTCTATGTATGTATATGTATATGTGTGTGTATGTGTGTGTGTGTGTATATATATATATATATATATATATATATATATACACACACATACACACACATACCACCAGCAGTGCCCTCTTCTGACCCTCTTCATATGGTTACAGGAGATTTTATATAATAAACTTTTGGGGGGGGGGTTGGGGGAAAAGGTACATTTTTCTTATACTTTTCAATACTTAAAAAAGATATATTTTTCTCAAACAAAGTAGCCCTGTGACAATCCCTCCCCATCATCTTTGTCTTGGCCCTAATGGTTGGAGAGTAGGAAAGAGTTGGGATGTTGTGGGGACCCTATTTCCACCTGATTTTAGAATTCAGGAGTCCCAAAGCAAGGCTTCCATAGCTGCTATAATGCTATTTATTTTAGACTTTTGTGTATAAAACCCTAAATAAAGCAGTAGATGGGAATTTAAAAAAATTCACATATATGTGGTGAACCCTTGGCCATACTATGAAGGTGAGTGGAAAGTGTGTTCTCTCTTTCCCTCCCTCCTTCCCCCACTCTCTGCATAGATATAGAAATACATATATTTTCCCAAATCTTTTTCAGAAAAACAAAAACCCTGTTTGATCATGCTTTTCCCATTTTATATTTTTGGACCCAGGTATAAAACTTTACTTTTAGGGGTGGAACCAAGATGGCAGCTGGAAAGCAGGGATTTGCTTAAGCTCCGCCCCCCCACCCAGGTCCCTCCAAACACCTGTGAAAAATGGTTCTGAACAAATTCTAGAGCTGAAGAACCCACGAAATAGCAGAGGGAAGGAGGACTCCAGCCCAAGACAGCCTGGATGGTCACTGGGAAGGGTCTATCGCACAGAGCTAGGAGTGGAGCAGAGCAGAGCTGCACCAGGACCAACCAGACCAGAGCCAGGCTGAACAGTGTGTAGGGCCCTGAATCGTTGAGCTGTGGCAGTTACCAGACCTCTCACCCTACAACCACCAAAGACAACAGAAAAGGTTAGTGGGAAAAGCTGCTGGGACACAGTGAAAGGAGTTTGTGGTCGGCCACCGCCCCAGGGACAGTGGAGGTGGTACAGCTCTGAGGCTGCTTCCAGAGCTACAGCTGCAGTTACTTCTGTCCCCAGGCCCACCTGGTGGGAGGAATTAAGTGGCAGATTAGAAGGGGAGTGCAAAGCCTGCTTTGCCCTGCCTGGATCTGGGCCGCAACCCTGGTTGGTGGTTCTTGGGGGAGAAGGAACACTGGTGTGGCAGAGCTTGCTGTGTAGAAGTAGCTCTGAAAATGGCAGCACAGCCCCTCAAGCTTGGTACAAAGTACTCTCTACAAGCAGTCATACCCCAACAAAAAGCTCAAGGGTCAAGTAGTTGACTGGGAACATGAACAGACAGCGAAAACACAATCAGATTCAGACTCAGACTTTGGAATCTTTTTGGTGACAAAGAAGACCAAAGCATATAGCCAGAAGAAGTCAACAAAGTCAAAGAGCCCACATCAAAAGCCTCCAAGAAAAATATGAATTGGTCTCAGGCCATTGAAGAGCTCAAAAAGGATTTGGAAAAGCAAGTAAGAGAAGTAGAGGAAAAATTGGGACGAAAAATGAGAGTGATGCAAGAAAACCATGAAAAACAAGTCAATGACTTGCTAAAGGAGACCCAAATGGATACTAAAAAAAATAACACCATAAAAAATAGACTAACTCAAATGTCAAAAGAGCTCCAAAAAACCAATGAGGAGAAGAATGCCTTGAAAGGCAGAATTAGCCAAATGGAAAAAGAGGTCCAAAAGACCACTGAAGAAAATATTACCTTAAAAATGAGATTGGAGCAAGTGGAAGCTAGTGATTTTATGAGAAATCAAGACATTATAAAACAGAACCAAAGGAATGAAAAAATGGAAGACAATGTGAAATATCTGATTGGAAAAAGCACTAACCTGGAAAATAGATCCAGGAGAGATAATTTAAAAATTATTGGACTACCTGAAAGCCATGATCAAAAAAAGAGCCTAGACATCACCTTTCAAGAAATTATCAAAAAAACTGCCCTGATATTCTAGAGCCAGAGGGTAAAATAGAAATTGAAAGAATCCACAGATCGCCTCCTGAAAAAGATCCCCAAAACAAAACTCCTAAGAATATTGTTGCCAAATTCCAGAGCTCCCAAATCAAGGAGAAAATACTGCAAGCAGCCAGAAGGAAACAATTTGAGAACTGTGGAAACACAATCAGGATAAGACAAGGTCTAGCAGCTTCTACACTAAGGGATTGAAGGACTTGGAATATGATATTCTGGAGGTCAATGGACCTAACATTAAAACCAAGAATCACCTACCCAGCAAGACTGAGTATCATGTTCCAAGGCAAAATATGGATTTTCAATAACATAGAGGACTTTCAAGCTTTCTCAGTGAAAAGACCAGAACTGAATAGAAAATCTGACTTTCAAACACAAGAATCAAGAGAAGCATGAGAAGGTAAACAAGAAAGAGAAATCATAAGGGACTTACTAAAATTGAACTGTTTTGTTTACATTCCTACATGGAAAGATGATGTGTGTAATTCATGAGACCTCAGTATTAGGGTAGCTGAAGGGAATGTGTATACATACATATATATATATATATATATATATGTGTGTGTGTGTGTGTGTGTGTGTATAAATATGTGTGTATATATAAATATGTGTGTATGTACATTATATATATGTATGTATGTATATATGTGTGTATAAATATGTGTGTATATATATAAATATGTGTGTGTATATATGTACATATATATATATAGATATATATATATATATAGGCAGAGGGCACAGGGTGAGTTGGATATGGAGGGATGATATCTAAAAACATCAAATTAAGGGATGAGGGAGGAATATATTGAGAGAGGGAGACAGGGAGAGATAGAATGGGGTAAATTATCTCACATAAAAGTGGCAAGAGAAAACAGTTCTTTCGGGAGGGAAGGGGGGCAGGTGAGGGGGAATGAGTGAATCTTCCTCTCATTGGATTTGACTTGAGGAGGGAATAACATACACACTCAATTTGGTATCTTACCCCACAGGAAAGAAGGAGGAAGGGGATAAAAAAGGGGGGACAATAGAAGGGAGGGCAGATAGGGGGAGGAGGTAATCAAAAGGAAACACTTTTGAAAAAGGACAGGGTCAAGGGAGAAAATTGAATAAAGGGGGACAGGATAGGAGGGAGCATGAGTATTGTGGAAGGGTTTTGCATAATGATACACATGTGACCTGTGTATCCTGTGTTGCCTTTTTAGGGAGGGGAGAGAATTTGGAACTCAAAGTTTTAAAAGCAGATTTTTTTAAAAAAGTGTTTTTCCATGCAACTGGGAAATAAGATATACAGGCAATGGGGCATAGAAATCTATCTTGCCCTACAAGAAAGTAAGGGATAAAGGGATGTATCCTGTGTTGCCTTTTTAGGGACGGTGGGTGGGGAGGGGGGAGGGGAGAGAATTTGGAACTCAAAGTTTTAAAAGCAGATTTTTTTAAAAAAGTGTTTTTCCATGCAACTGGGAAATAAGATATACAGGCAATGGGGCATAGAAATCTATCTTGCCCTACAAGAAAGTAAGGGATAAAGGGATGGGGGTGGGGAGTGGGGTGACAGAAGGGAGGGTTGACTGGGGAACGGGGCAATCAGAGTGTATGCCATCTTGGAGTGAGGGGAGGGTAGAAATGGGGAGGAAATTTGTAATTCAAATTCTTGTGGAAATCAATGCTGAAAACTAAAAATATTAAATAAATAATAAAATATGGAAAATAACTTTACTTTTATTCCTATTGAGTTTAATTTATTACATTAAGCTCTGTTCTCTGGCCCGGCAAGATCTTTTTGGATCCTGACTATGTTATCCAGTGTTAGCTACCCATCTCAGCTTTGTGTCATACGCCAATTTGATGAGCATGCCATTTATGCCATTATCCCAGTCATTGATCAAAATATTAAAAGTCCAGGAAAAAACATAGATTCCTAGGGTACTCCATTGGAGACCTTTCACAAAGTTGGCATTGGACTATTAATAACTACTCTGTAAGTCCAGCCATCAAACCAGTTCCAAATCCATCTATATTTATTATTTTCTATTCCACATCTTTTCATCTTTTGTGCAAGAATAATTTGAGGTACTTCTTAAAATGCTAAGATCTAGGTGACCTACAAACTATATTATTTCCCTGATCTTCCAATTTAGAAATCCTTTCAAAATATAGAAATAAGGTTGTTCTGTCATAACTTGTTCTTGTGAAAGCCATGATGACCCAAATCACTGCTTCCTTTTCTAGAAGTTTGTTAAATATCTTTTTAATGTTCTAGAATCTTCCTAGGCATTGAAGCCAAACTCACCAGTCTGCCGTTGAAAGACTCTATTCTCTTCCCTTTTTAGCAAATCAGGATGCTATCTTCCCTTCTCTATTCTTGGAGTACCTCTATCTTTTTCCACAATCTTTCAGCTATGCCTGACAGGACTCAGCAACCCATGCTATACACCAGTTCTTCCATGCCTAAAGGGTAGAAGTCAAGCATCCTCTCTGGCTCCTGGATTAGAGGATGTTCTCAGGGTTACTGAAGGGTGGTCTAAGCTGCTGGGTCTGCGTGCCCTGACTTTGAAGATTGACTACTACCCTTATCAAGCAGCATTGTCCCATCAATTTTCTAAGGACTCTTGGCCTTTTGATGGACTACTCCTCCAGAGGTAAGAGCCCTGTGAAAAAGATTTCCCAGGTGTAGATGGCTGGGGATAAAGAAAGGATGATATTTCAGCATCAAAGCTAGATGCCTTCGTGTGTGTGTGTGTGTGTGTGTGTGTGTATGCCTTCTATTGTCCCCCCTTTTTTATCCCCTTCCTCCTTCTTTCCTGTGGGGTAAGATACCCAATTGAGTGTGTATGTTATTCCCTCCTCAAGTCAATATAAATAATATTTAGGACTTGAATATTATCAGGAGAAGCTAGGAGTGATGTGTTGATACCTTCCTACTATCTTGCCCCACCCCCCCCAAATCACTCCACTTAGTTTTCCATTCTAAAATGCCATCTGTGTGAGGGATTTCTCAGTGTAAAATTGTCCAAATGCAAAAACATTCTGCCTTTAAATAGCTTTACACTAAAGATAGGATAATAGTCAACTTCCTGTACTGATTTAAAAACAAGCCTTTCAAGACAACGCCTGCTTGACATGACACTTGACTCTCAGACTATAGACTATGAATCCTTTAGGTCTCCAGGAAATTAGGTTTTATGTTAAAATATCAATTTTATATTAAAATATCAATTTATTATCAAACTTACACATATTGAGAAGATTTTCTGCTGGATCCATATCAATATCTAAAAAAAAGATAAGAAGAAATAAAATATAAGTATAGTACAATAAAATTCTGTTGTATTTTAGTTGCATGAGGTTTCTCTCCTTTACCTATAGGACATAATATGTTGAAACATTCATTGTCCTATCTAATCTCCAATGGTTGAATTTTATGAGGAGAAGTGATTTTTCTATGTCTATCTCCTGTATTCATATTTTTATTAAAAGAGATAAAAATGAATATGTTAGATTCTCCTAGTGTCCTTCCTCCATTCCCAGAAGATTAACTGAAGGAGACAGAGGAGTGAAACAATGGGGAAGTTAGGAGAATAGGTGCAGACATATAGCTTTCCAAATTCCTGAATTTCTTCTTCTTTTGTATTTGAAGAGGCTCCAATTCCAAGGCATTCTTCTTGTGCTGCTGGTGGAATGGTTTCATATTGCTCCCTGCTGCTTGCTACTACTACTATTGCAGCCTGAGCTAAGTTAGTCTCCTCTAGCCCCTGTCTCCTTATTGCTGGTAATTATGATAGTAAAAAAGGATGCTAAAATCATCACTGAAAATTTTTCAGGTCATTTAGAAACATTAATTATTTTACCCTCTAAATGTAAGGTCCTAATCTAGTGACCAAAGAGATAATGTTACTCCTCTGGAATCTAGTCCTTTACATATCTACTCCTGCCTTCCTTTCCAGGCCTTATTACATATTACTTTCCTTCATGTATTTTTTATTTCACTTCCAAGCATAGCAACCTGCTTGTTGTTCCTTATTCAAGACATTCAATCTAATGTCTTTGTACCATTTTAAAAATAAGATATCCCTTTAGTCTCTCCCAGACTTAGCACCACATCCTATATGTAGCTACTGTCCCCCCTCCCAATTTCTTTTTATTTTATTGCTATGATTTTATTTTGTATATATTTTGTATTTACTTATAGGTGTACCTGTTGTTTTCCCGCAGTAGAATGTACGCTACGAATGGACAGAGACTAGTTTTTGTCTAGAACATTTTCTGGTCGGTAGCAGGTACGTAATATTTTTGTTGCTTGTCTTTTGTTCTAGAAGAGGATCATGACATCAGGAAAGTGATGCCATGACTTGCAAGTGGATTGGATTTAAGTGAGGGAAGGCTGTGCAAAGTCACTTTCTCCTTCAGAGCCATCTGGATCCAGTGGCAAGACATAGATCAGGACGATTGAAGATGGCCCTGGATGCAGTAAGAAACCTTTGCCTTTTAAAGCTAAGGTCTTTCCCCAGTGTCAGTTTGACTGAGGCAATATCCATTCAGTGATTGAGGCTAGGTAAGAAATGAGGCAGAGAATGTCGTTTTCTACCTAGTTAAAAAAAATAAATTTGGAGGAAAAAGACCTCAGGGTTTCTGGCCAAAGCAGAAACAATTGCTATTTCTATTCACTTTGAGCCAATCAGCACCCAAACAGTGACCAAGTGGGGCCTGTCCTGGAACCTAGCAGGTATATAATAATCACTAGAATGAATGGATGAATAAATTAAAAAGTGATCACATTTATATAGACATCGTTCCTATAAATGAAACCAGATGAGGACATTATAACGAAATGACAGAACAGTTCATAGATTCTCCTCTAAGAGGGGATTAAAAGAGTTGGAACTTAACAAGAAAGATCATCTTGTGGAAAACTTGTTTTAGTGAAACTATTGTAGCTTATTTTATACCAGCATCTGTTGCAGATGATGAAGAAGCAGAGGAGTTCTATAAAGAACTTGGCCAAAACTTTTAAGCGAGTAAACATATATTCATTGAAATGTAATCATAGTGTAGTGTTGGGATCAGCAAAAAAAGGGGGGGGAAGATATGAAATTCATGATTAAGAAATGAAGAAACCTTGTTTATCTCCAATTTATCTTGTAAATATCTTGTTTGTCCATAGCTATTTTTAGGTTGGCTCCCCTACTAGACTGTGAGCTCCTTGAAAGCAGGGACTATCTTTTGCCTTTGTTTTAGTTCCCCACCCAGTTCCTGGCACATAATTGGCACTTATTGACTGACTGAAAATAAAAAAAAAAGTACTGATTACTCCAAAGCCTTATGTCTATATATAATGAATACTTCCTTCAAGGAATCCAGAGAAACTAGACTTGGAGCACTTCAAGCAACAACAAGTGAAATTGACCAAACCTTAAAAGATAAGAAATTACTGATTACTGGCATGGAAAAATTTCCTAATCAGCTGTCTATACACAATGAGCAGGTTAAAGCAAAGTTCCAAATTAATGTCTAATTAATGACAGCATAAAGATAGCAGCACTAGATGCAATTACCAGATTATGCACTCCAGTATAACCTACTCAAACAAGCTGTTGACTCCAAAAAATGGGCAATGCATAAAAATAAAGATATTCCCTCTGATCACCTCTTAATATTAGCATTTTTGAGAAGTTTAATGATTGCAAAGCAGTTGCCACAACAAAGGGTTGAAAAGATTGCATAAACTGCCTTAGTCAACACTTGATCTCCTTGTTAGGGTGACTTGGATCGCTGCATGGATTATGCCAGAGGTGCTTGCATAGCCCAAAGAAACTATGAGCTATGCCATGCAAGATTACCAAGATGGACAGCTCATAGTGGAGAGCTCTGACAAAAAAGGTGATCCACTAGAGAAGGAGATCACAAACCACTCCAGTATCTTTGCCAAAAATACCCCATAGAGAGGATCTGCCATGCTATGGTTCCTGGGGTCATGAAGAGATGGACATAACTGAAATGACTAAAAAATAACAACAAAAATGATAACCAAGGGCAATGTCTATTTAAAAGGTAAGCTCATTTGAAAATGATTAGAAAGATGATGACAGAATATAATCAAAAGTGCTCAAAAAGCAGTAGGGGAAATTACACCTATAGAAAGCTTAGTGTGATTCTCAACTAAATCATTTTTATAATATGAAACTTGGAAGGGCAAGAAATGGATGTGAAATAGAACAGATTAGCCAAAATTTCTTTATGTAATTTATTTTCATCATGAAAAATGGTGGAACTATCAAAAAGCATAGAACTTGGAAGTCAGGAAGACCTGGTTTCATATATTACCTCAGATGCTTACTGCCTATGTGACCTTGGGCATGTCACTTAACTTCTCTGTGCCTCAGTTTCCTCATCTTAAAAATGAGGGGTTAAAAAACTCAGTAATTTCCAAGTTCTCTTCTATTTCTAAATCTAGGATTCTGTTATCTTGTAATATTACAACTCTATTGCTTCAATCTCTGACATGTTTTATGAGAAAGTGGAAATAGCACTCAAGAAAAGAAAGCTGGGAAGAAAGATTGTATCTGGCAAACACAGAGAAGAAATCTATTCTTGGAGAGATACAATTTTAAAAGCACATGAATTAATTTTCAAGCTATCTGAAAGAAACTAAAATTTCAAAAGAATGAAAAAGATTATAGACATAATTATAAAAACAGTGGTCAAGAAGACATCATTATTTGTACTCTTAGTTCTATAAAATATTAGAATTGTCTAGGCACTCATTAGTACTATCTCTAAGGCAGGGAACAGCAGGCAGGCTTTGCAGACAATTCTCTGCTGTAGACCATTGTGAATGCAAGATCCTGATGTATTTATTTTTTGTTGAATATGACAAAGGATCTCCTCAAAAAAGATCTCTGTTATGCAACAATCAAAATCATATAAGAATCCTTTGTAGATTAAACTGCAGAGATAACTCCCTTCAACTGATTTTTTTTAAAATCTCCAGATAGATGACATATATGTCTGTTTATATGTTTATATGTATGTGTATGTATATCTAAAGAAACTACATCTATCTATCTATCTATCTATCTATCTATCTATCTATCTATCTATCCATCTATCTATCTATCTTTGCTGAAGGTGTTTGCCATATCATGGAATTTCCTTTGCAGAGTCTATGTGGAAATTTCCTAAAGATATTTAAGTTCTTTAGATGCCTTTGATTGTAGAGATATTGTGCTGATTGCATTAAGTTCTAGGACATATAAGGCCTCCTCAATGAAGTCAAGAACCACTCAACAATGCAAGAAAACCAAGAGATTAAAAATCATCCTAGTCTGGACATAGTTGCGCATGCCTGTAGTTGTAGCTACTAAGGTGGCTAAGGCAGGGGAATGTCTTGAGTTTGGAAGTTCTGAGCTATAAAAGGCTATGTCAAATGGGTGTCTGCACTAAATTGTATTAGTATGCCAAGCCCCCTGGGAGTGAGGGGCTACCAGGTTGCCTAAGAAAGGGAGTAACTGGTCCAGGTCAGAAATATAGCTTGAGTGAGATAGGGAGACCTAGCCTTTAAGAAAAAATCATCTTGTCCAGATTATGACAATCAGTTGGCTGGGTAGTCCATTAAGTTACTCTGTTAGTATATGTAGTTTGGTTAATTATGACATATGAACAAAAAATAGCTTCCAAACTGAATAGGAAGAGAGAGGATTAGACCACATTTGGGAAATTACATGGTTTATAATTTGAATCTCTCCACTTATGCAGAAACACATCTTTTTAATCTTAATGTACCCCCAGTGATCCTGTATGGCAGCAAACCATAGAACATGATAGTCCCTTCAGAGTTAAAATAGAAGGTGCATCAGAAAGCTCAGCGATAACTATAAATAGGCATAGTCTATTATTAGTAATGTACTTTTAAAATCATACAAAAAAGACATCATCAATCATATTTAAATGGAAATGTTGGGAGAAATACCAGATTAAGAAGCTATATTTGCATTGGTACCCGTGCAATATAATAATACCCTTCAGAAATGGTAGCCCATTAGGTATGTTCTCTACATAGGATTTAAAGAAAGATATGGGAAAGTATCACATGGTGCGAAAGAGGATGAGTGGTTTGTGATGTGCACTTGTGGAGGAAGTACCAAACCCTGTTAATGAGATCATAAATCTTTTCATTTATCCTTCAGGTTCTAATAAAATTTCAAGCATGTGATGGTGGGCTTTTAAGAGCATAGTATATATTGAGCTATATCCTAAGAAGTTCTAAACATTATCTAGTTTATATATACACACAAACATATAATAAAGCCAATAGTTTGTTGATCTAAAATCCAGGCAATGAGAAAATTCAAATAGCTCAAATTTTTCAGTATCATCGAAGGATAATAGATTTCACAATAACTAAAAATATAAAATATTAGGTACCTTTAGTATTTTAAGAACATTTGACTTTTCTGATTCTTTTATTAAAGCCTTTCTGGTGGTCCTTATGTTACCTATCTCTGAGATAAGAATTTAAATTAGGCATGAATAATTTCCTTATCTTTAAAATGAAGGAGATGTACTACATAATCTCTAAGTTATATTCTGTGATTCTCTGAAAACTGGTGAACTATGCATAGTAACCTTCAATTAATCAGAATATTCAATAAACTCAACCAGCACTTATTGAAAATAACTGATATGTGAAAGGAGCTGTGCAAAGTGCCAAGGATACAGAAACAAAAATGCAACAACCCATGTTTTCAAGGAACTTGCCTACTACAGATATTGACAAGAGAATTCCATTCCCAAACCATTCCGGATTAATGGAAATTTATTGAGACAATGATACAGTCAGAAAACCTGGGTTCAAGACTTGACTCTGTTGCACATATTAATCTCTGTGACCAGGAGCAAGTTATGTGTCATCTATGATTTTAGTCCTCTCATTTGCAAAATGGGCTAATAATGCCTGTCCTGTCTGCTTCAGAGGGCTATTGTATCAAATGAGATAATGTATTTTCAATGCTTTGTAGCTATTAAAGTATGTAAGTTATAGCTGTTACTGTTACGACTACTAGAACTACCACTAAAGAATGTAAGTTTAGTAACAATGATAATAATAGCACACACTTACACAATCACTTTAAATATTTTAAATACAGTATCAGATCTGATATTGTCTAGACATTCCTAGATAGAGAAGTCATTCCAGGGAATATCACCAAGTGAAATTACAGTTATTATAGATGATTTTGCTGTGGGGCGATAGTCTTAGTGCTCTGTACAAGTGGAAAGAGTATCAGCAGCTGAGCCACTGAGTCATCATTATTCTCTCTGTCTAGGATTTGGAAATCCATAAATCTAATAGCATTTGAACTTAATAGACATCCTACAACAAAGAAATCACAAGTTGCCCTGTAAATTAAACACTGTAAAAGTCAATGTAAGTTCATTTTTTATTGTTATCCTTGGCATAATAAAATCCGATGTAATGAATCTTGGAGGGAGTAACCAGTTCTACATGCTAATTACAGTATAAAGACTTTAATCAATTATACACTCCTACATTAGGTTGCAAAACTAACCAAGGAGACAAAAGAACTCTCCACCAAAAAAGGCAGCCTGTCTGAACAGAGAGGCAAAAGCGATTCAGGCAGCTGAGTTGACGTGACTCAGAGATACTTAAAAACAGCAAGCTGATTTGTTTCTGTGTCTGATCCTTCATAGTTGCCTTCCAGAAACTATTTTTGTTAGACATGGCATGTGGTGTTTTGTTTTGGAATCAGCATGTTGGAAAAGGTGTATTAAATTATTTTAAGATCATTGTCAAACAATTGATCTTTCTGGTGTGTAGTGCCAAAAAGTTAATGCTCCACCCTAACCACCACCCCATTAGAAATACCACTCCATCAATCTAATTTTCCTTGTGGTATATAGCAAGATCAAGAGAACAAATGCTTTTATTTTGTCATTTAAGTTGACTTTATGCTATTTCAGTGGACAGCCTCCACTTATGGCAATGTTAAGACTATTAAGTAAAAGGAGAAAAAGAATGGGGTAAGAGTTTCACTATTACTGTGTGTCTTGCTTTAATAGCGTGTCTCTGACTTATCCAGACTCAGATGCAAAGGCTTGGGCCTTCATGGGTTTCCCTCCAAATTGGTTGGCCAACAGTATTTTGCTGAGCACCTTCTATGTATAGAACCCTCTAGATAGAAAATTAAAAGGAACTACCATTTATACTGTATTTTAAAGATTGCAAACTACACACTTGATTCTCACACTAACTCTATGAGGTAGTTGCTATTATTATTCCCCTCTTACAGATGAGGAAACTGAGGCTGAGAGAGGTTAAGTGATTTGTCCTGGGTAACACAGCTAGTAAATGATTGAGATGGGATTCAAATTCCAGTCTTCCTGACTTCAAGTTTAGCTTTCTCTCCAAATCATGTAGGCACATTTCTCTTGCATCCAAAGAAATCATATGAAAGGATAAGAGAAGAAAAACAATTCTGAACCTTTCCCTCTTTTTTACTGACCAAGTGCATTTTTGATTTTTGTTGTTTGGTCAAACCTATGAATTTATCAGTCATAGAGTCCACAAGCATTTATTAAGTACATATAATGTATCAGACACTGTGCTAAGCATTCTGGATACAAAGAAAAGTGGAAAAACAAAACCAAAAAAATCCCTCTTCTCAAGTACCTTGAATTCTAATGGAGAAGAAAACGTGAAAACAATTATGCATAAACAAGATACAGGTATAAAGCTTAAAACTGCACTAAGAGTTTTGGGACATCCTGTACCTTGTTTGTTATTTTGTACTGAAATAAAAATTTAGAGAAACGCATATATAATACACATATATGTATGTTACACATTAATGTATGTTATGTACATATAATTATTATAGACAATAAGACACTATATACATATTATATCTGTCTATACTATATATATGTATATATAAAGAGAAAGAGGGAGGAGGGAGAGAGGGAACATCCAGGGAATGTGTGTATATATATGTATGTACATGTGTGTATATCTACCAGTCATTTCTTTTTGAAATCTTTTTGGTTTTTGTCATTTTGTACTGAAAAATTTAGATTTCAAAAAGAAATGATTGGTAGGTAAATGAGATGAAATGCCTAACCACAGCAATTATTATAATCCTAATTAGCCATATGGGCAAGAGCTCTTATTGAGGTTTAACATAATCAAGTGACTAATCAGGGACCACAATGAGTAAAGGATACAGGATTACCTCAGCCACTATCCTGGTCCACCCAAATGTAACTTTGTTCTCAAAAATAGTTCCATAGTTATTAAAGATTAGGGGGTAGGAATTTTTTGAATGAGCAAGCAAAACTATTCCATCTGGAAGAGATTCAAATCCTGAGTCTGCCATTATATCTGTGTGACGATAGCTGCGTGAATACAGTCTTCAGTTTTCTTATATGTAAAATGAGGAGGTAAGAGATTACTTCTACAGAGTAACAGCAACATTGTGTGAGGATCAACTATGATACATTAGCTCTTCTTAGCAATACAATGATCTAAGCCAATTACAAAAGATTCATGATGGGAAATGCTATCCACATCCAGAAAAAGAACTATGGAATTGGAATGCAGATTGAAGCATATTACTTTCACTATTTTTTCTTTTTTTCCCCTTGTCTCTTTTTCCACTTGACTAATGTGGAAATATGTTTAACATGATTATACATGTCTAACGTATATAAGATTACTTGCTGTCTCAGTGGGAGTAGGGAAGGGAGAAAAATTTGGAACTCAAAATCTCATAAAAATGAATGTTGAAAACAAGTATTACATGTAATTGGAAAAAAAATAAAATCCTATTAAATAGGAGATTACTTCTGAAGTGCCTTCTAGCTCTAAATCTATGATACTATTCATGAGACATCTGACTCCTTGATTTGGAATAAATGGAATAATTTTGTTGTTTTGTTGTTTCAGTCATACCTAACTCTTCCTGACTCCATTTTGGGTTTTCTTGGCAAAGATAATAGAATGATTTGTCATTTCTTTCTCCAGCTCATTTTGCAGATGAGGAAACTAAGGCAAACAAGTTTAAGTGACTTGCCCAGAGTCACATAACTAGTAAGTGTCTGAGGCTGGATTTGAATTCAGGAGGATGAGTCTTCCTGACTCCAAACTTGGAGCTCTGTCCACTTTGCCACCTAACTGCCCTTAATGTACATTCTCACTGTGACAAAATTTTTAATAGTAGTCCCACTGTCAGAGAATGTTTGCACTCCTCATTATAGATGAATTTTTCAGCAGAAGGGAAAGTTTTTGATGTCTATGAAAATAGTTAAACCCCGTAACTGAAAGATAACACACACACACACACACACACACACACACACACACACACCCCAAACAAAAAACCTAACTACCCCTCTCCAATTAGAAATTAAAAAGAAAAAGTCGCACATCACCTTCAACATAATCTACTCCTGGGTGTCAGTTGTCTCTATGTTCTTCCTAAAAGTATCACCAGATAAAGTATTCTTCACGCTAAGCTCTAAATATGTTCTAACCAAAATTAGGCTTCTTATTGTTTATTATAGAAACTTTGGTTTTAGTAAAATTGAAGTAAACAAAACAGTTATTATTCTATGATTTTAATTAGTAAAACTCTCATTTAATCTTTATTCACTTCTTCCATTGACTTCTACATAATAAAAATGGTCCTGCATTGAGCACACTTTATTTAACATTCCAGATTTGATCATTGACAATAGAAAGAATGTTTGCTGTTACTTTACTTCATTAGTATTTTTTTGAAGAAATAAGTTTTTATGTGATTGTAGTTTCTAGAGCACAGGTCTGGTCATGTCAATCCCTGGCTCAACAATCTTCATTTGCTCCCCATTTTGCCTTTTGGATAGAAGAGCAAACTTGCTCTTCACAATCTGACTTCAGCCTATGTTTTTTGACTCATTTCTCATCACTTCTATTATTTTACTCTACATTCTAACCAAATTGGCCTCTTGTCTGTCCCTAAACTCAAAATTCTCTCTCTGGACCTCAGGTTTTTGCATACATTGCCCCCATTCCTACAGCATACTCTTTCTTTGCTTCCACTTCTTAAACTCCTTAGCTTCCTTCAAGCTTCAGATCAATTACCACCTTTTACGTAAAGCCTTTTCTGATCTCCCTATTCGTTAATGTTCTCTCTGTCTTTGACTTATCCTGACTGTTGTTATTCAGTTGTTTCTGTCATGGCTGACTCTTTGGGACCCCATTTGGGTTTTCTCAGCAAAGATAGAGGAGTGGTTTGCCATTTCCTTCCCCACCTCATTTTATGGATGAGGGAACTGAGGCAAATAGGGTTAAGTGTCTTGCCCAGAGTCACATAGCCAATAAATGTCTGAAGCCAGATTTGAACTCAGGAAGATGAGTCTTCCTGACTTCAGGCCCAGCACTCTATCCACTGTGCCACCTAGCTTTCTGCATCCTGACTTTATTTATTTCTTCACATGTTATACCTCTGTATAGTATGTAAGTTCCTCAAGGACAGGAACTGTTTTTCATTTGTATCTTCATATATGCACAGTGCCTTGCACATAGTAGGCTCTTAATGAATGTTTATTAAATTGAATAAGGAATGCATAGGGTCACAGGCCTACTAGGCAGCAGGAGGTACAGTAAGTATATAGAACAGTTGTATGTTGACTTACTTTTTGATTTTTCTGTTATGTTCAATGAAAAAGGAGGCATAGCAGAATGCATAGAAAGATGGCCTTAGAGCAAGAAGGCTCAATTCTGGCCAAATCACTCAACAATCAGTGCTCTAGACAACTCTCAATATATTCTAAGTTGCAGGAAAGGTGCTAATCTGCATTGATAGAGATAATTTCCTCATTCCCTAGCTCTCTTTATCAATGAAATTACAGGTACATTTCTATCCCGTTTATAGGTTGAATTTAGCAAGGAGAATTTGTGAGGTATCATGATTCAGTGGATAGTACATAGTGAGCTGGCCTTAGAGCCAGGACGACCTGGGTTCAGGTCTTGTCTCTGACATATCCTGGCTCTGGGAACCCTGGGCAAGTCTCTCACCCTCTCAGTGCCCTGTAATTTTCAAGTTAGCAGCCAGTCTGTATTGGTAAAAGGAGTTTCCTATAGTGATGAAGTCATAGATCTGGTTGAAAAAAAATTGTAAGTAGTAAATTTCCCTAGCCTGGGAACCTTTTTCCTCTGTGTTTTATAACCCATACTTCTTGTCCTGAAAATACCATTTATCCTAGAGTTACAACTAATGATAGCTAATGGCACCCTGGATAGCTATTGCTGCAGTTCTGATTGGTCATTGAAGTAGGAGGCCCAGAAAACTAGTGACTTGCCCAGGGTTACATGTACACCATGAGCCAGAATAAAAACTTCTTGTACCCTAGCTCCCAATCTATATTTCTGCTCATGGAAATGATATTCCTTCTTAGCCACTTTTTTAATGTTCATCTATGCAGTAAACTAAAATAATAATGAACCGTAACTAAAACAATAATGAATCAAATACTCCTGGTGCTTAAACCACACCTTAATAGTAGGTTAGGCACCCACTTATGAATCAAGAGAATCTGGCTTTGTTAATGCCCTGTATAATCTGGGACCCCCGATGCTAAAGATAATGAGGAAGCAATGTAGAATCAATTCAAATATTAAAAGATTAGTGTCAATAAACTTTATCTCTTGATACACCTAAATTGCAGAGGCAGCAAGAATTATAGTGGAGGGGGAGAATCTATATCTGATCTGTGAGGTATATATTTAAAATGGCATTTTGCAAATATTCCTAGGCATTCATTGTACTTTAGTAGCTTACGGTTTACTGGACAAATCTACTAAGAACCACAGATAAACGGTCTTGACAGAGTCAGTCTCAGCCATTCTCCTGCAAGCATCATGTAGTCCTCATTAATTTTTATAAGGCCAATGATGGGATAAGGTTCAGTCTACACTATTTAATTTCAATTATTCAATTCAATTCATGAAGTATTTATTATCTACTATGTGCCAAACCTAGACCCAGACTAGACACACAATGACAGAATCAAACAATCCTTACCCTTAAGTAATTTCCTAGGAGGAAGGACCATATATTCTAATAGGTATATATAAAGAATATACAAAATAAATTCAAAGAATTTTAGGGACGTCATCAGTCATCCCATAACCTGGGGGGAGCAATAAGAGTCTTTTTAAGGATATAGATTTGAGTCTCAAGGGGAGTCAGGGAATAACATGCAGCTTTACTAGAACGAAGGATAGTTTGGAACCAGATTTTGCATGGCTTTACGTACTAAGCTGAGGAATTTGTATTTGATCTAATAATGGAAACTTTTGACTTTTACTGTGTAGATTTTTCACTTTGTGGATTATTTTTGAATATTTATTCATTTTTAGTCAATTAGCCCCCTTTTCTGATACCTCTCCCAGCATTGATTGCTAAATTCTCAGGAAAATAAACTAGTGTACATACATACACACGTACATTTATACATACATCCACATATATACATATACACACGTATATGTATGTAATGCACACACACATATATATAGATATACACACATATAAAAAGTATACATATGTGTACACACATTTTTGGGAGGGTCTGGACTTGTGATTTTCCTGGTGGGAAAATTCCCTCTATTAATGCAGATATGCAACTCTTCTGCAGTTAGTTTGCCTGGGACACTAAGATGTTAAATGATTGGCTCAGCATCCCACAGTCAATACAGTTCAGTGACAAGACTTGATCCTTGTTTGTTTTGACTCTGAGAGTGACACTACCTCTCAAAACTAATATTAGTTTAAGCAAAATATAACTCATACTGCAAATCTATGCTTAAACAAACATGGGCCCCTCCTAACTTCAAAGCTGGATTTCTATCCCTTTTAATGCATTCCATAAGCAAGGGTTGCTTCTAAAATGAAACCATTTTGTAATTTTTGCTATGTAAATAATTCATTCTCTCTCTTATATCTTTTATGATGTCTCCAAAAGTCATAACAACAGCAGTAATAATAATAATGTATTTTTCTTCATATGTCATGATATCATTAATCATTAGTAGGTAATGCATTTTGAGGTTGTTTTTTCTTTTAATAGTAGTGAGAAGTTCACCCTTTCTTGCTTTATGGCCTATGAACTTGTCAGGGCTAGTGGGATACATTATCTCAAACAACCTATAAAAGGATCAAACCCACCATTTTATCTTATGGAGTACCAGGAACTAATCCTATCCAGTCCAATCTAAAAAGCATTTTTAAAATACCTACTACATAAACAGTATTGGACTAGGTGCGGGGGGGGGGGCGGTGAAAACAAAATGATAAACAGTCTTGCCCTCAAAGAACTTACATTCCAGGGGACATACAACATGTAAAGAGATAAATATATGATATTTTGAGGAGGAGAAAGTACTAGCAACTAAGAAAGTCAAGAAAGGCTTCTAATCAGTGATGGTGTGTGAGCTAAATTTTGAAGGAAGCTAATTCTGAGAGGTGGAACTTTATGGATATGAGACTTGAAATGGAATGCTGAGTTTGGAGAACAACTAGGTGGCCTGTTTGGTTGAAGCATAGAGTGCGTGAAAAGGAATAATGTTCAATTAACCTGGAAACATTGGCTGGAGTCAGCTTGTAAAGTACAATAAATGCTAAGTTGAGGAGTTCATAATTTATCCTACTGGCAATAGGAAGGACTCTAAAGGTGTTGAGTAGGTCAGAGGTGCTTTAGGGTGATTGTTTCGGTGATAATGTGGAGGGTAGATTGGAAAGGGAAGAGTCCAATAAAGAATGGTTGAAATCGGTCAGCAGGGAGGTTATGAGGGTCTGAACTAAGCTGGTGGTCATGTGAGTGAAAAGAGAGGAGACGTGTTGTGGAGGTAGAATTGATAAGACTTGGTAACCCATTGCATATGAGATAGTGAAGGAGAGGCAAGGGTCAAGAGTAACTCCAAGGTTGTGAAGCTGGCTAATTGTAAAGGCGGTAGAAACTTCAACAGAAATAGGGAAGTTTGGAGGAGAGGTGAATTTAGAGGGAAGACAATGAGTTCTTTATCAGTCATAATTAATAATGATATCTAGCATTTATATAGCATTTGAAAGTTAACAAAGTATGTTGCATTTGATCTTCATGATGACAGTGTAAGGTAGATTCTATTATTATCCTCATTTCATAGATAAGGAAACTGAAGCATAAAGAGGTTTAATATGTTGTCTAAAGTCATACAGACACTGTGCCTCCTTGAGTTTGAAATGCTAACAGGATCTATAATTGGATACTAGCTCAGACAGTAAAATTTGGTTAAAGGTAGTCAATGAGCTGCTATTATACTAACCTTGGCTAGTTAAATAAGAACTCATCTTACATCTAATCTAGAGAATAACTTGCTTGGAGACTGATGAAAATCACCTTTTCTGATGAGAATCACTTTTGAGGCAACTGATGATTCAATGGATAGAGCACTGCATCTGGAATCAGGAAGGCATGAGTTGAAAATCTGGCCTCAGACACTTCCTAGCTGTGTGACCCTGGGTAAATCACTTAACCTCTGTTTGCCTCAGTTGCCTCAACTTTAAAATGGGGATAACTATCTCACAGGATAGTTGAGAATCAAATTATATTTGTAGAAAAGCTCTTAGCACAGTGCCTAGATCATAGCATTTGTTCCCTTCCCCTTCCTTTCCCACCTTTCCTCTTCAATGAGACCAAATTGTATAAATGAGTAATTTTCCATTTTAAATTTAGTTAAGGTGTTGGAGAAACTGATTTAGCCAATGACCAAGTTCGATGTTGTCTACCAAACTGAGAGGCAATATGATGGAGTAGAAAGACGATTGGGCCCAGGAATGGGAGAAGTGAGTCTGCACTAACTGGCCTTGGCTTTGGGTCGGGTGCTTACCTTTTCTGAGCCTCAATCACTTAATCTGAAAAAGTGGAATAATAAGACCCATCCGGCTTGGGTCTTCTCTTGGCTGTTGTGGGGAGTAAATCAAGTAGGATATGCACAAATGCTTTGAAAATTTAAAAAAAATGTTATAACCACATAGGCCATGTTTCTGATTCTGGTATGTCTATGAAACTAGTCAATTCCAGGAGACTTCAGATCTTTGAAAGTGGAAGTAAAAGGAGGGATGGATATTTTGGAGGCTCAAAAACCATAGTTTAAGAAATAACTTCTGTCTTCTTCAAACCACCACCACCACCACCAGCATTTGTAAATGTTACATTTCCATTATATTCAGGGGTTAATCTTACCAGAAGATAAGAAGATTAATATAATCATCATCTCCAGAACTATTTGCTCTCTGTGTGATTCGTGAAACTTTAGCTAAATAACTGAAACTTATTGTTGACTTTCTTTACTTTCCTCATTTCTGTACTGTGGTAGCCTTGGGGCTCCCAAAATGCAAATCCATGGCCAATATTTCTAAAGTTAGAGATTTTCAGAAAGTAATGGCTTCTAGAAGTAATGGCTTGGATGGGAAGAATCTCTAGGGATTTGGTTTGAGAGTCAAGTGTCAATAACAGAATGGGGTCATGTGTGGAAGAAGCAGGCTCATTTCTCCCTCACTGTTTCTTTTAGTGTATCATGTGAATAAGTCCTTGAGGTTGATTTTTGGTGAACATTTCAACCAATTTTGTCTTCCTGTTAAAGAAGGGAGAATACTTTCTTTCCTTGGACAAATTTGTTGGAGCCAGGGAGATGAGAGCTTGATTTATGCATCAGTGTTTAAGACTGGTTCTTTTGTTAGTATTAATCAAAGACTCTTTCAGTTGAGAAGAAGAAGTGACAGCAGGAAGTTTCAATACTATAAAGGAATTTAGGAGGGGTTCTGAGAGATATGTTTGAGAGCATTGGCATGCGTATTTATATATAAATAATGTGAATTTATAGCAGCTCCATTTTGTTGATGGTATTACTTTTTTGAGGGGGATGTGCAACATTATTTCAACAGTGGTTGGATAGGGTTAGGAACTGGATATGTGATTTCAATAATATTGGGGACTTCCAGTGAGAAAACTCCCTCTACCAACGTAGGTCAGAATCCCTACAATTTCTGTTCTTAAGAGAGTTACCTAGAAGGAAAAACCTTGTCCATGCTTACATCACCAATGAATCCCAACCTCTGTACCAGAAGCAGGACTTGAATCCAGACCTCATGGGCCCTAATGCCATCTTTCCAAATATGGCAAGCTGCCTTTGGGCTGAAGAAGCCCCATTAAATAAACTAGTATATATAATGAGAAAGTTGCTGCTCCCACTTACAAAGCAAAGCTAAACATATTCTAACTAAATGATAGAACTTTAAAAGGCTTACCTGTAAGTTTAAATGAGGAAGAATCAATACATACTGATCCTGTGTCACCTGTCAGCTTCTGAAGTAAAATATTTCTTGCCCTGTCTCGAAATACTGCTGCATTATTGTTGTAACAGGACTTAAACTTCAGTACCAGATCCACTATTGCTTTACCACTGGCCTGTCTGCAGGAATTAAATAGAAAAATGAATCATGTTATTACCATTGTTATCAAAACTCTTCCTCCCCCCCACTTTGCAATGCAATGGCCCTGACATTCATTGCTTACTTGACTGAGCGAAGAGTTACTGTGAGGAAGTTAATCAATCAATAAACATCTATTAAAGACCCACTATGTGGCAGGCATTGTGCCAGGCACTAGAGATAGACCAAAAAAAAAATGAAACAGTCCTTTGCTCTCAAGAATATCTTCTTGCTCCTTGTTACCAATTCTCCATGGATTCCCAGGAAAGGCCAGTGGAAGAGCCCCATTTTGATTTTTTATTAGCTGATGTGTAATTTCCTCCAATAAAGTCCTATTTTGATCCCGCGACATGATATAGATATAACTCTGGGTTATTGGAGGCTCCATTAAAGGAATTAAAGCTCCATTAGGTGCTGTCCTGAGATACATCCTTACATTGAGGAAAGAGCACTGGATTTGGAATCGGAAGAACCAGGTTCAGATCCTGCCTCTGACATACTACCTGTGTGATATTAGGCAAGTCACTTAACTTCTCCGGACTCTAGTTTCATCATGGATTTAAACTTGATGGCCTCTGAGGTCCCTTCCAACTCTGAATCTATGTATGATATGCAATTCTATGAATATGGATTCAGTGATGTCTCAGCCTCACTGAGTATAGAGAGGCTTAGTAGCAGAAAGCTGACTATCAGATGATGACTATTTTTGGCCATGGCAATTTTTAAGGAGGTATAATCATACCTTCATGGAGGAAGAACACATAAGTCAGGACAGAGGAAGTATTTCCTCTAACATATTGGAGGTTGCCCTTTATATCCCACTTACTATGGTTAAAGGAACAAAAAAGGTTGTTCTCTCTAATGTTTAGCACATTTTATATTCTATACTTGTGCTTAGAGAAAATTTCATCACAAAGCAATCTCAAATACTGAAATGGATTCTGTGTACTAATCAATTTGGAAGTTCCTTCAAGCAGTGCAGATTGAAATCCATCTGTGCCTGCCCATCTTGTGTGATTTGTCCATATTCTCTTACAAGTTCATTACAGAAGGTCACCCCAAATGCTGGGGGACTTCCTCAATTTGTACCAATGAAATACGGGTCCAATGACTGTTTAGCTGTTATCTATAACCCTTTCCATTTGTCCATCTTATCATTTCTTCCTGTCATACATTTCCTTGAAGATACCTGTTCTAAATTTCTCAATGTTTATATGTTGCATCTGGCTCACATCCACCCCTTATATTGTTGTTCTCTTTGTTCTGCTCACTTCACTCTGTATCAGTTCATAGAGATTTTTCCAGTTTCCTCTGAAAAATGTCCATTTTGTTATTTTATATGGCACAATAATTGTTGCTTGTCCTTTATTTTTGAAGAGGACACATGACATTATAGGTGATGACTTGACCTACATAGGAATTGGATTTAAGGAAGGCAGAGTTGCACAGTCGTCAGCTTCTTTCTTCCTGTGTTATCAAAGTCCAGTGGCAGGACAGCTGTCAAGATGACTGGCAGTGGCCTGGGATGTAGTAGAAGACCTTGCTGTCCACAATGTCTGACCAAGCTGTACGTGCTCCACAGCATCTGCTTCAGCCACCTTCGTAGCTGTTGGAACAAATAATTCTTATTTTCCATTCCACCAGGGAAAGTCTTCTCATACTTCAGGTAGACATCCCCCTAACTCGCTGACAGGTTTGAGGCCTATCAGTTACCCTCAAACTGGTTTAGCTCATCTGAGATGGTTTTATGGGGGTATAGCCACTGTGCATGCTACAGTTTCTTGGAGCCATAGGTGAGAGTTGAGTGATGGTGGACACCAAAATTGGATGAACAACCCTGAAAAGGGCTTGGCAAGCTCTCACACTAGATATGCTCGTCCTCTGTGAATACCCCATACACTTCAACGCAGTGATATGCTATTATACTCATGTACCACAATTTGTTTAGCCATTTCCCAATAGGAAGACACTTCTCTCACCCCGAGTTTCTAACTTTTGGCCACTACAAAAAGAATACCTATAAATACAATAATGTAAATATAATTCCTTTTGATTGTATAGGTCCTTTTCTTCCTTATTCAATATCTTGGGGTATAGACCTAGAATAGCCAGGTCAAAGGGCTATTTACAGTTACAGTTTAGTATCTTCTGGGGCATAGTTAAAAATTGCTCTCCAGAAGGGTTGGACCAATTCATAGTTCCACCAACTATGTACTGGTATGTCTGTTTTTCTTCAGCCCTTCTAGCATTTGTCATTTTCTTCTTTCATCATCTTTGCCAATCTTGATGTGCGTCAGATGGAACCTTTTTTGTCGTTTGTCTTTTCAGTCATGTACAATTCTTTGTTCACTAGTTATTAGTGATTTAGGGCATTTCCCCTATGTTTATTGATAGTTTGGATTTCTTACCTTAAAAACCAACTACCTCAAAACCAAAAAACCAAAAAAACCCACAACTGTCTGTTTATATCCTTTGACAGATATTGGGGAAATGGTCCTTGTTCTTATAAATATGAATGAGTTCCTTATGTATCTCAGATATGAGATCTTTATCAGAGGAACTTGTGGCAGAAATTTTTTTCTGTGTTATTTGTTTCCCTTTAACTTTGAACTATATTAGATTTGTTCATGCAAACACTTTTAAATTTTATTTCATCAAAACTATTCACTTGATCTTGTGAGATCCTCTCTATTACTTGTTTGATAATGACCTCTTCTCCTATCCATAGATATGAAATGTTATTTCTTTCTTGCTTGTCTAATTTCTTTCTGATGTGACCTGTCAGATCTAGATCATTTTTCATTTGGAGCTTATCTCAGCATATGATCACACCCACCCTCCAATGCCTATGCAATACCCTCAGTATGATAATCATTTTTCAATCTTCAGAGACTGTTCTTTCAATGCCTTACTGCCATACAGCAGCATTGTTAAAAATGCTGATATTAAAAAGATGTGCCTTTATTTCCACGGAAAACTTGGACTCATTAGATGATCTTTGCAATTTCCCAATGATATTCTCTTTGTCTGGTTCAGTTCCAGGATAACTTGTTCAGATCTGCATTGTGATACATGAGCTCTAAAGGTTGTCTATTCGAATTCATGTCATAATCTGGGCAATAGACATCCTTCCATCCACTTGGTTATTCCTGTGTGGATGGTCAGGCTGTATTGGAGATCCTTGAAGAGTTTGGCCTTTGTTTCCTTTGATTAATTCAGTGTCTTTGATTGAGTCTTACTAGGTGCTAAGCCCCAGGCTCAAACACCTATCTATTATGTACTAAGGCTATGTGGGTGTGAATTGGTAACTAAGGTGGGGCTTCAGGTAGGGCCAATGAAGGGAGGTACTAACACCAGAGCCAATCATAGGAGCCTAAGGTCTGGTTGCTCAGATGACATTTGATGACATCTGAAACTGTATAAAGAGGAAGAATAGAGCTATTTGCTTAAGGCTCTCAATCCTGGAGGGACAGGACTCTGGGCAGCCACTCTAAGGGCCTTCCGGCTGAACTCAGATGTTGATGGTTTTCTTGGTAACTATGAATTGTATTCGGTCTGTTGATGTTTGTAATTTGTTTGTATTTGCTCTGAAGTTCAGGGTGCTGGCTTTTTCCCCTGAACTAAGTGAATGGTGTTTATATGCTGGATTAGAGTAAAATTGTTAACCCCTTTATGTTGCTTTCCTTAGTACAGCAGATCAAAAGAATCTGGACTTGCAGCGTTCCATGTGCTGGTTGTTGTTGGTTTTACACCCCCACAGCAGCTGCTAGCTGGATTGTTGAAACACAGGCTTAATGATTTTGAGAGGTTACAGATCTCTTCTAGGAGTTTCCATGATGTTACAGTGCTTGAGGCAACTAACACAATGTCATTTAAAACCAGGAGCCTATGGACTACTTATCCTTCCACAGAGAAAGCTTCTTCAGCTTAGACTTTATTCTGTATCTCTTTCATGACAGTAGTGAATACCTTTAGCAAGTATACATCTTTTTATTTTATTCTTTACCCAAAGTTTATAATCAGAGGGCCAGTATCAAGGTTACTTATGTTGTTAAGTATTATAAAGAATCTTGAATGATTTTGATATATGGATTGGAGAAAAACTATTAATGAAGAACTATAAGGTGGAATTTTCTACTACTGAATCAAATGCTTTTTCAGAACTCAATAAACTATAGATACAATGGAATACTATATTTATTATATCTTTAGCTAGTTATTACATGTTAAAGATGTGGTCCATTGATTAATATTACTTGCAAAAGTCCATTCATTCTCTGCTAACAACCTTTGGGTAGATGCCCTGCATTCAAGTATAGATGATTCAAAAGAAGATTTTGTCTATGGGGGAGAGTAGACATACTATTATATAGTTGTTGATGTTTTCTCAATAACCTTTAAGGGATGAAGAGGATTTTTAATAAAATCTGAGGTTTTCTTTTCATCCCTTTGCTATCCTTTTACATACTTTGAGTAAGGGTCCTTCAGTGCCCTCGCCATTGTGTATCCTCTAGCATGGACCCCTTCTATATAGATGTGGTCCAAATTATGTGCATTTCTCATCTTTTCTCTCTTCTTTTCCATTTCTATTTCTTCTACAAACAATTCTGGTACTGTGATATTAAGTTTTAAATGTGGTAGTCTCACAGTTCCATGGTTGTTGCAAGTAGCTATAACAACTTTACAGATCTTTTCCATTTTTTTATTGTTTTGTTGATTTCCTTCCATTTTTTTGTCCTCATGTCTGTGGGATGACTTTGCTTACTTAAATCTCTTGCCAAGACTTATTTAAACTGGTTTTATCCTCCACTCCTTCTGTCTGACTTAAGAGAAGACACTGCTCACGATCTTCCATCATTCTTCATAAGGTTTTACAAAACAAGTTTTTATTCTAAACTGCTATTCCCTTTTGCCTCTGTATATCTCCACTTGGCAAAAACAACAAATACTTGCTGGTATCTTTTGATATTCTTATCATGGTAATAGAGTTAAAATGTTTAAACATCTGGATAAATTTATTATAATTGCTATCAATCTGTTTCTGCCATCCATTTCCCATTTTTATTGCTACTGAAATTCCTTGTTTAAATAGTCCAGGATTAAACCAAGTCCTGACCACTGTCTTTTTTCCCCTTGAGAGTGCATCTCCATTTCTTGCCTAGACTGGATATAAATTCACAATTCCCAGGATTGATTCCACTATTAATCCACATAGAAACTTTGCTGCTCGGTTGCTGGCCTGATCAGATTTGTCTCTCCCTTAGGCAGTGTCATGGCCCTCTGGCTCCTGAGGGCTTACCATGTTGGTGCCAGACTTACTGTGGACACCTGATCAGCTTAGCTCATTGTCAAACTCCAGTGATCCACCAGCCTCAATCTTCCTGATAGCAGGGGTTATAGGGTCACACCACCAGTCTTTCTGATAGCAGGGGTTATAGGGGCATACCACCAATCTTCCAGATAGCAGGGGTTATAGGGGCATGCCACCAATCTTCCTCATAGCAGGGGTTATAGGGGCATACCACCATACCAGATATCTTCTTCTCATTATTATTCTTCCTACTTGCTTTTTACTAATTTTGATATTTGTCCTGACAAGTCAGCAGTCTGATTGCACATAAAGAAGTTATTTAGGTGACTTTTACTTCGGTAGCAAGTCTTTTCCTGTTTGTTAAGGCATAATCTATTTCATTTTTTGTCATATCACTTGGTGCTTGCTGTACCTAGGACCTTACAATTCTCTTCTCAAAGCAAGTGTGTGATATAAAGGCATGACATTTGTTTGGCCTCTCATTCCCTATATACTTCTCACCTTTCTCCCACCTTTTCATTGAATTCACCAAATATCATAGTATATGGTGATTTAATATGGAGGCATTTATCAAGTTTTTCACAGTACTCTACCTCTTGATCCTCA
The DNA here is from genome assembly GCF_011100635.1 of Trichosurus vulpecula. NCBI lineage: Eukaryota > Metazoa > Chordata > Mammalia > Diprotodontia > Phalangeridae > Trichosurus > Trichosurus vulpecula. The sequence continues at coordinate 130,663,719 of NC_050578.1, read as the reverse complement.
GTGACCAGTGTTGGTAAATAAGCTGCAATTTTCTTTTTTTCTTTTATTTTTTTTTAGACAATGAGGGTCAAGTGACTTGCTCAAGGTCACACAGTAAGTATCTGAGATCCTATTTCATCTGACTCCAGGGCTGGTGCTCTCTCCACTGTGCAATTACTTTCAAGGTGGTCTTTTTGGAAATGCTTATCTATATGCAATATGAGATGACCAAATATCCCATGAAATAACATTTCCTGTTTCCTTTGGATGTATGATAAAAACCAATTCTATCAGTTCCTTCCTTTACCTTTCCAAGAAGAGTCTATGGCTCATTTTTCTGTCTAGCTACAATTTTTTATTGTGGTTTCAGTTATTATAAGAATGCTAAGATAGGTAGAATTCAGCCATTAGTATTATGTTTCTTTTTTCAAAAAAATTAATTTATGTATTTTTAGTTTTCAACATTCATTTCCACGAGATTTTGAGTTCCAAATTTTCTTTCCATCTCTCCCCTACCCCTCACCCCAAGATGTCCTGTCTTCTGATCACCCCTTCTCCAATTCTGCCCTCCTTTCTATCACCCCCTTATAGATTTCTATACCCCATTCATTGCCTATATATCTTATTTACCAGTTGCATTTAAAAAAATTTTTTAACATTTGTTTTTAAAACTTTAAGTTCCAAATTCTCTCCCTTCTTCCCTCCCCACCCGTCCTCATTGAGAAGACAAGCAATTCAATATAGGTTATACATTTGTAGTTATAGCAGTATGTTTCTTGTTGGTCATTGGACAAGCATTCAAGTACCCAGAGTTAATTTAAAGTTTATAGATAATCTGAAAGCTATGTGATTCTTATCACCCTCTGCCCCCTTTTCTGCCAGGAAGAATACAGGTATACAAACCTGAACTGATACTGCTATCACAGTAGCAGAACTCTCTGTTATCATCTTTTCTATGACTTGACATTTGGCCCTTACCCTTCCCCCAGAATCTCTTAGGCATCAACACTTCCCTTGGAGTTTTGAATTTCTGGACAATGATCCTGAAACCTTTTTATCTCTCAGATCCCTTTTCTTTTATGGATCAGTAAAACAGAATATTTAATTTAACTCATCACATTTTTCATTTATTATTATCCTTGTAAAACCCTCTTGTCCTCCAAACTTTTCTCTTACTGTTGTAGATACTACTAGCCATGCAGGCACAATGTAGGTATCATCACCAACTCCTTGCTCTGCCCACCCCCCAGGCCATATCCAATCTGTTTCCATCTTGTCAATTTTTACTTTTGTAACATCTCATGAATATGCCTTCTTCTCTCTTCTGACACTGCCACCATCTTGGTACAGGACCTCATTATCTCATGCCTGGACTATTGTAACAGCCTGCTGGTTGGTCTTCTTGCCTCAAGTCACTACAATCCATTCTGCACTCAACTGTCAAATTGAATCTTTCTAAAGCACAGGTCTGATCATGTCACCCCTTCCCCCCAATTAAATAAACTCCAATGGTTCCCTATCACATCCAGGATCAAATATAAAATCTTTTTTGGTGTTCAAAGCCCTTTATACCCTGCTGGTTCCCTCCTACCTTTTCAGTTTTCTTACACCTTACTCATCTCCATATACTTTGAGATTTGATAACACTGACCACCTTGCTATTCCTTATACAAGACATTCCATCTCCCAACTTTAATCCTCACCTTCTGCAAGAAACCTTTCCTGGTCCCTTAAATACAGTGCCTTTCTTCTGTTGATTATCTCCAACTGATTCTGTGTATATATCGTTTGTGCATAGATGCTTGCATGTTGGCTCCCCCATTAGACTGTGAGCACCTTGAGATCAGGAACTGTCTTTTGCTTTTCTTTGTATCTCAGAGCTTAGCACAATGCCTGGCACATAGTAGATGCTTAATTAATGCTTATTGACTGACTGACTAACTGATGGAGCCCTTTAGGAATCAAAATAATGGACTAAGCAATTTCCATATTGTCATTATGGTATTTGGTTTTTCAAGTCATATTTTATCAGATTACTTTCCTCTCAGGAGTATGAACATTACATTTTTTTTCCTTGGTACACTGTTAGACCATTGGTAATTGCATTTAATTTAGGGGTTGTTTTCCCCCATCTTGTCTTTTGTTTTCCACATTGTTGCTTCAGATGCAAAAGCTCCATCCTTTCAGATCTGAATGGCCAAATCCTTTTTACTCTGTAGAGTATTTCTGTCATACACTGATCATATTACCCTAGTCACTTTAGGGATTTTGTTAGACCAGAGGTAAGTCACTCTGACCTTTTCTCCTAGATCACATGCTTTAGATACACATAAAAGAAACAGAAATGGATCTTTAATATTAAACTATAAAATGCCTTCTCACTTCCTGAAAGATATGACCTGAAGCAGAGGTTCTTAACCTGACAGTCTGGTAAAGCCTACGGACCCCTTCTTGGAATAATGTTTTTAAATGCATAAAATTAAATACAGAGGATTATAAAGGAAACCAGTTGTATTGAAATACAATTATAAAAATATATTTTAAAATAAATACATGAATCCCAGGTTAAGAGCCCTTGACCCAAAGGAAATTTTAATTACTTATAATTCTCATCTCCCTCTTTTACTCCCCCTCCTCCTTTGCCAGGTTTGGCTGGCAAAGGGTTACAATTTAGGGGTTACTGGATTTCTTTTCTGATGCAATCTTCACCCCTCTGTTACTTCCTATTCTCCAGACATAGCTCATTAAAAACTTTCTCATCACCTCCACTTCTGATCCCTTTCCTGGATAGGTTCCTGCCCCTTGTAGCTAACTTCTATGATTCCCATCTCTAATCCTTTATTTTTGACTATTGCCTAGCATTGATCACTTAGCTTGTTTGTCTGATAAAAGCTACAGGGAAACAACTGGTGTAAAAGGAAATGAAGGGAATGACTGGCTCGAATTTCCTGGCAAGTAAAAGCTGCTAAATTTGTGATTGATCTTCACTATTTGGCTTTTACAATATCAACATAGTGCTTTAGTCATTATTGACTATGAAGCCAGATAATGAATTATCAAGCATGGGAGTACTTTTGCATAAATGATTAAAAAAGAAAAAGAAAGGAAGAAAGGGAGAAAGAAAGAAAGAAAAAGAAAGAAAGAAAGAAAGAAAGAAAGAGAGAGAGAAAGGGAGAAAGACAAATTGAAGTTGTATGATCCAGGATTATGTAACACAAAAAGAATTCTTTTCAAAGTCTACTTCAGAGCAATCTTTGAAATTTTTGAAAACAAAATACTTAAATAACCATGTCTTAGAAAAAGCAATTGAACAAGACGTAAGTGAGCTCCCTAAGAAAAAATCCTCAGGACCAGATGGATTCACAAGTGAGTTCTACCAAACATTTAAAGAACAATTAATTACAATGCTCTAAAACTATTTGAAACAAAGAAGGAGTCATCCCAAATTCCTTTTATTACACAAATATGGTGCTATACCCAAACCAAGAAGAGTGAAAACTGAAAAAGAGGACTCCAGACCAACTTCCCTAATGAATATTTGATGTAAAAATTTTAAATAAATACTAGCAAGGGGATTACAGCAATATATCATAAGGATCATACACTATGACCAAGTGGGATTTATACCAGGAATGCAGGACTGGTTCAATATTAGGAAAACTATCAGCATAATTGACCATATTGATATTAAAAAACAAAAACCCCATAATTATCTCAATAGATGCAGAAAAAGCTTTTGACAAAATACAACATTCATTCCTACTAAAAATACTGGTAAGTATAGGAATAAATGCAGCTTTCCTTAAAATGGTAATTAATATCTATCTAAAATTATTAGTAAACATTATTTGTAATAAGCCAGATAAGATAAGCTAGAAGACTTTCCAATAAGATCTGGTGTGAAGCAAAAATGTCCATTATCACCACTATTATTCACTGTTGTACTAGAAATGCTGTTGTTGTTGTTCAGTCATTTTAGTCATGTCTGACTCTTTGTGACCCCATTTAGGATTTTCTTGGCAAAGATACTGGAGTGGCTTTCCGTTTCCTTCTATAGCTCATTTTACAGATGAAGAAACTGAGGCAAATGGGCTTAAGTGACTTGCCCAGGTTCACATAGCTAGTAAGTGTCTGATACCAGATTTGATTTCAGGAAGATGAATTTTCCTGACTCCAGGCCTGGTGCTCTATCCACTAGCATCAATAAGACAGGAAAAAAAAGAAGAAATTAGAATAGGTGACGAGGAAACAAAACCATCATTTTTTGCAAACAATATGATAGTATGTTTAGAGAATCCTAGAGAATCAATTAAAAAAACTAATGGAAACAACAACTTTAGTAAAGTTATACAATATAAAATAAACTCACATAAATCATCAGCATTTCTATATGTTACCAACAAAATCCAGTAGGAAGAGATAGAGAAATCCCATATAAAATAATGACAGACAATATAAAGTACTTGGGAGTCTATGTGCCAAGACAAACCCAAGAACTATATGAACATGATTATAAAATACTTTTCACAAAATAAAGGTAGATCGAAAAACTTAGAGAAATATTAATTGCTCATGGCTGGGTTGAGCCAATATAATAAAAATGATAATTCTACCTAAATTAATTCATTTGTTTAATGTCATACCAACAAACTATCCCAAAATTATTTTATAGAGTGAGAAAAAATAACAAAATTCATCTGGAAGAACTAAAGGTCAAGAATATCAAGGGAATCAATGAAAAACAAATTTGAAGGAAAGTGGCCTAGCAGAACCATATCTCAAACTGTATAACAAAGTAGTAATCATCAAAACAATCTGATATTAGCTAAGGAATAGATTAGAGATTAAGTACACAATATGCAATAGTAAATGACCATAGTAATCTATTGTTGGATAGACCCAAAGATCTAAGCTTTTGGGACAAGAACTCACTATTTGACAAAAATTACTGGGAAAACTGGAAAACAATTTGGCAGAAACTAGGCATAGACCAGCATATCACACTGTTTACCAAGATAATGTCTAAAGAGGTACATGATTTAGACATAAAGGATGACATAAGCAAATTAGGGGAGCATGGAAAATTTTACCTGTCAGATCTATGAATAAGGGAAGAACTTATGGACAAATGAGAGGTAGTAAGGTTCATGGGAAGTAAAATCAATAATTTTGATTGCATTATATTAATTTTTTTGCAAAAATATAATACAGCTATTTTTAGAAGGAAATCAGGAAACTAGGAAAAATTTATAGTAAGTTGCTCTGATAAGGGCCTCATTTCTCAAATATATAGGCAATTGAGTCAAATTTACAAGAATGAGAGTCATCATCCAATTGATATATGGTCTAAGGATATGAACAGGCAGTTTTCAGAAGAAGGAATCAAAACTGTCTATAGTCATGTTAAAAAAATGCTCTAAATCACTATTGGTCAGAGAAAGGCAAATTAAAACAACTTTGAGGTACTAGATCACACCTATTAGATTGGCTAATATGACAGAAAAAGAAAATGACAAATGTTGGTGGGAATGTGGAAAAATTGGGACACTAATGCACTTTTGGTGGTATTGGGAATGGATCCAACTATTCTGGAGAGCAATTTGGAACTAATGAACTTTTAATTGTTATTAATCCCATGCCTTGCTGGACCTTAGAATACTAAACTTCAAGGTGCCCCACCCTTTGCTGTCTAACTTTATAGTGTTTATTCTTGATCTATTTTCTTCCTTTTTCAGAACAACAGATATCAAAAATTTGTTTCTTCCTTTCACTCCAATATCTGTGATTCAAATATTGAACATATCCCTAATTTGGAGTAGGTTTTAATTATTTTAACTATAGCAACTAGGTGGTGCAGTGGATAGTGTGTTGGGACATGGAGCAAGGAAGACTAGAGTTCAAATTCTATGTCAGATACTTATTAGCTATGTAACACTGGGCAAGTTATTTATTTTCAATCAGCCTCATTGTCCTCATCTATAAACCTGGAATAATATCTCCTGCTTCAAAGGTTTTGTAAGGATTAAGTGAGACAATATATGTAAGGCAAGTTATCAGCTTTAAAGCACTCTATAATTGCTAGCTCTTATTAGTGGTAGTAATAAAATTTGAACTTACACATGTTCTAGGTTTTCCAGTTTCCTCTTTAGGATCTGAATAAGTACAATAGTTTAGATTTATGGCATTTTATGTCATTTTTCAAAGATCCCAATAATGCTCTATTATGCACGGGAATTTTCTATTCATTTCTTTTCAGTGGTAGTTTAGTGAAATGATCAAGATACTCAGATAGAATTCCTCTTCGTGTGGAGCTAAGATGATGAATTAGAGGTAGCAATCCAACCAAATTGTCCCAACATTCCTCAACTTGCAAATCATACCTTAAATTGAATTTTGGAGAGGCAGAGCCAACAAATCAGGGTTAGACATATTTCCAGCCCAAGGCAACTTAGGAGGTTGGCAGGGGAAGTCTGATACCAGGGTTGGGACACAGTAATATTGCATACATTGGCAGCTCCAGTGGGGGGCCTTGGAGGTGGCTTCAGCAGCTTCAGGAACTCTCAGCCCAGAGATATTCTGAATCAAATTTCCAGGGAAGAGAGGGGCCCTAGAACTTGCGACTACAGAGCATCAGTGGCCCTTCCTGAGTAGACACCAGAGTGTAAACCAGGAAAGCAGTGACCACAACTCTTCTCAGATCACACTACCTTCAATGCACCAAAAACTCACAAACCCTCAGAACTAGTTTTGAAAACAGCAGCATGAAAAAACTTGAATCTTAGCATAGTGTCTCGCTGCCCCCAGTTGAGCAGAGCCCAACATAACATGAAGTTCAAAGTCAAGAAATAGGCTGGAAAAAATGATTAAACAGCAAAAAAACCAAAACCAAAACCAATAACAAAAAAAAAAATACTTGACCATAAAAAGCTATGGTGGTGTCAGAGTAAACCAAGACTTAAACTCAGAAGACAACAATATGACAATGCCTACAACAAAAGCCTCTAGTTGGATGTAAGCCCAAGAAAAAATACTGGAGGAGTTAAAGGAAGAAATAAACCTGGTAAAAGAAAAATTGGGAAAAGAAATGAAAGTGATACAAGAAAATGATGAAAATAATTAACAGCTTGATAAAAGAGGCACAAAAATACTGAAGAAAATAATACCTTGCAAAACAGAATTGTCCTAATGGTAAAAGAGGCACAAAAATTCGTTGATTAAAATAACTTCTTATAAAGCAGAGTAGGCCAAATAAAATAGGAAATACAAAAAATTCACTGAAGAAAAAAACTCTTTAAAAAGCAGAATTGTCCAAATGGAAAAAGAAATATAAAGCTCATGGAAGAAAATAATTCCTTAAAATTAGAGTAGGCCAACTGGAAGCAACTAATTCCATGAGACATCAAGAAACAATAAAATGAAGTCAAAAGAATGAAAAAAAATGAAAATGTGAAATATCTCATCAGAAAAAAACAATTGACCTAGAAAACAGATCAAGGATAGGTAATTTAAGAATTATTGGACTACACAAAATCATGACCAAAAAAAGGCATTGACATCATATTTCAAGAAATCATTTCAAGGAAAACTGCCCCCATGTCTTAGGTCCAGAGGGTCAAACAGAAATTGAAAGAATCCAATGATGGCCTCTTTAAAGAGATCTCAAAATGAAACCTCTCAGGAATATTGTAGCCAAATTCCAGAGCTCCCAGGTCATAGAGAAAATATTTCAAGCAGCCTTAAAGAAAAAATTCAAATAGTGTGGAGCCACAGTCAGGATCACACAAGATTTATCATCTTCCATGTTATAGGAGCAGAGGGCTTAGAATATAATCTTCTGGAAGGCAAAGGAGTTAGGATTACAACCAAGAATAACAAACCTGGCAAAACTGAGTATACTCCTTCCAGGGAAAAATGGACATTTAATGAAATGAAGAACTTTCAAGAATTCCTGATGAAAAGACCAGCGCTGAATAGAAAATCTGACATTCAAACACAAGACTCAAGAGAATCATAAAAAGGTAAACATGAAAGAGAAATCAAAGAGACAGTAAAACTGTTTACATTCCTATATGGGAAGTTGATATATGTAATTCCTAACATCCTTATCATTATTAGGGCAGTTATAAGGAATATATACACAAAGGGCACAGGAATGAGTTTATTATGTTGGCATAACCTCAAAAAAATGAAGGTTTGGGAAAGTGGGAAAGGGATGCCCTTGGAGAAGGGGACAGGGAAAAGTAGAATGAGAAACATAATCTCATTTAAAAGAGGCACATAAGTGAGAGCTTTTGCAGAGGAGGGGAAAATAACACCTGCAATGCCTGAACTTCACTTTCATCAGAATTGATTCAAAGAGGGAAGACTATACACACACATACATACTCAGTTGGGTATAGAACTCTATCTTGATCAATAGGGAAATAGGAAGGGAAGAGAATAAATGAATGATAAGAGAGGGAACAGAGTAAGGGAGGCAGGATATGAAGAGAGAGAGGATAAACAGGAGAAAAATGGGTTGGAGAGAAAGGCACAGTAATTATAACTGTGAATGTGAATGGGGTGAGCTCACCCATAAAATGGAAATAGGCAGAAGAATGGATTAGAATCCTGAATCCACAAATATGTTGTTTACAAGAGACACGCTTGGAACATAGAGACACACACACACAGAGTTAAAATAAGGAGATGGACCAGAATCTATTGTTCTTCAGCTGAAATAAAAAAGGCAGGGGTGACAATCATGATCTCAGACAAAGCAAAAACAAAAATAGACTGATTGAAACATATAATCAGGGAAATGACATTTTGCTGAAAGGCAATATAGACAATGAAGTAATATCAAAAAATTTTACAGCAAGTTTCTTTGATAAAGATTTCTTTTCTCAAATATGTAGGGAAATGAGTCAAATAAAAATAAGACATTCTCCAATGGATAAGTTGTCAAAAGATATGAACAGGCAGTTTTCAGAAGAAGTCAAAGCTATCCATAATGATAAGAAAAAATGCAAATTAAAGGAACTCTGAGGTACCAACTTCTACCTATCAGAAATATCAAATGCTGGAAGAGATGAGGGAAAGTAGGTACACTAATCAACTGTTGGTGGAGACATGAACTTGCACAACCATTCTGGAGAACAATTTGGAACTATGTCCAAATGGCTATAAAATTATGCATACCCTTTGATCCAGCATACCACTATTTGGTCTGTACTCCAAAGAGATGAAAGGAAAAGGGAAAGGACCTATGTGTGCAAAAATACATCAACTCATATGTGGTGACAAAAAATTGGAAATGGAGGAAATGCCCATTAGTTAGGAAATGGCTGAACAAGTTGTGGCATGTTATGATTATGAAGTACTATTGTGCTATAAGAAATGACAAGGGAAATTGTTTCAAAATCACACATGAAGACCTATATGAACTGACGCAAAGTGTGGTGAGCAGAACTAGGAGATCATTGTGTACATAACAGCAATAGTGTAATGATGATCAGCTGTGAAAGACATAGCTACTCTGATCAACACAATGATCCAAGACAATTCTAAAAACTCATGATGAAAAATGCTACCTGCCTCCAGAAAAAGAACTGATGAGCTTGTGTTGGCAACCAAAAATGGGCTCCTTAGCACTTAGTCAACAAGTGCCCTTGACTAGTTTGGCTTTTTCCCCTGAACTGAATACTGTTTGTATGTTGGACTGGAGTAAGCTTGTCGGCCCCTTCACCTTGCTTCCCTTGCTTAAGCTGATGGAAAGAACCTGTGCTTTCCTGGTCAACCCCTTCACCTTGCTTAAGCTGATGGAAAGAACCTGTGCTTTCCTGGTCAACCCCTTCACCTTGCTTAAGCAGATTGAAAGAACCTGTGCTTTCCCCGGCGTACCTTACACCCCCCGCAGAAGCCGGATGGTTAAAAGCAGCTCCCGTTGGAGCCAGAGGCTGCTATAGCTACAGCCACAGCCGAAGCAGGAGCTGCCAGTGGCAGAGCTGACCTACGGGAGGAAGCTGAACAAGGACTTCAGGCCAGTGGGTAATCTTTTTACCATAGAGGGGGAAGCATGATTTTACTTTACGCAATCATGCTTCTCTGTAGCCTCCTGGTTACTCTTTCAAGGTGTACTTATTGGGCCTGGAAGCTTTTGATCAATATATCAAAATGGGGTTGCTGGTTCATGGGTTGGTTACTGTGGAGCCTAAATATATGTTTTGATTCTTCTGCCTTCTACTTTGAGAGTTTCTTATATCCGGCGGTTCCGAACCTTTCAGACATGTTTATGATCCTCTTTGAGATTATAAACTCTGCCCTCCTAATATATTTGGCGATGAGGATGGGATCGCTAGGTATAAGATCTCTATTTAGAAGCAGAACAATTTCAGAGGAAGAGATGAATATCCCAGGATGGGAGGATCCATTTTATTCCTCCCTAGCAAAAGAATTGGCTAAAAAAGCTGGACCCTGTGAAAACTGGGAACCAAGGCTACGGAGAGGAGATCCTAGGGATTTGGAAAAGTGTTTACAAGAAGTTGGGATTCAGTCAGGGGCATCACTATCTAGGCAAAGCTGGATAGTGTTATCAGCCTACCGGCTAGTATACAAAAGATTGAGATTAAGTGAAAGACGTGGGGGCACTCCTACCCCACAGCAAGAAGGGGAATCTCAGATAGCAGGAGACCAAACTGACTCAAATGAGAACTTTTCTATTAATGTGGCTAGGAGCAACAGGAGACCAAATAAGCCAAGAGTGCATTCCAACCCAGCCCAGAAAGAGCCTGACTGCCTGCTTCGTCCTAGCCATGGTGGCAGAGGAAGTGAGTGGGGGGAAAATGAGACAACGTTAGGGGCTGAGGCACAAAACACTACTGGGGTTCAGGATGTCCCTCACGCAGAGAACAGGAGATGGTTAAATGATCAGACAAGGGCTCGACCCATACAAAGGAGGAAGACAGAAACCCGAGGTGAAGATTCAGTTACAAGGGAAATTCAGGAAGATTTCTCACCGCAAGAGGTCACAGATATTTTGAGTAGATTCAGCCAAAGAATAGGAGAACCATTGATATCTTGGATGGTAAGACTCAGTGATCAAGGGGCCAGTGGAATATCAGTAGATAGGACAGACTGTATGAGATTCATAGGTATCAGCCATGATCCTCTAGTTCAACAAGCTTTTAGGGAACATCATCAGCAAGGAGATGGTGATAGCAGGACTACTCTGTTGGCATTAGCCGCTGTGGGATGCAATAAGAGATATGCTACTGATTCTGTGTGGCCCACTGAGCACAGACCCTGGTATTCACTTAGAGATTGTATCATGAGACTAAAGGAGGAGGTGATGAAGACTGCCATTATGATAGGAACCGCAGACAAATATTACAATGATCCAATGGGACTGCCTCATAGGAATTTAATAATTAGGACAGCTCCCCCTGCTTATAAACAACTAATTTTGAATTTATTACTTGGAGAAGTAGGGAGCCGTCTTACAACAGTGATAAATAAGATTTTACAGTTACATGACTTAGGTGACTGGGGAAGGGATAGATCTCCTCGAGAGAGAAGGGTGAATAACCAGCAAACTTGGCGCCAAAGGAGAGTAACAAGGAAAGAAATGTTTACTGCTCTATTGAGAGCAGGGGTAGGTTTTGAAATGATAGATGGCATTCCAACCAATGAATTATACAGAATGTATAGAGATAAAGGACTTGATAACAGGAGAGATAGGGAAATAAGAACTGCTCCTGCAAATGCTACAGATGTTGAACCTTCAAAACCAAGTGAATCACATGAAAGGGAACACTAGGGAACAGGCCGAGCCCCAGTCCAAATTAAGGAAATACACAGGCTGGATTGCAGACCTCACATTAACTTGACCATATATTGGAAAAATGGGTCAAGTACGGTAACTGAGGCATTAATAGATACTGGGGCCGAGGCCACCCTTATTTATGGAAATCCAGACAAGTTCAGCCATGGAACTCCTATTACCATTACAAGACTAGGAGGGACTGAAATATCAGCCAGGCAAGTTAAATTAATGATGAAAATTGGACAGTTGCCCAAGAAAGAATATAGTGTGGTTATTGTGCCTATTCCCGAATACATCATTGGAATAGACATATTGAAGGGTATGACCTTAAATTTACCCGAAGGGAAATACCAATTTGCTGTGAGGAAAATGGGCATTAATGCAGTCTTAGTGGGGAAAATCAAGATGGATCCAATCACTTTGCCCGAACCTTCTAAAATAATTACTTTGAGGCAATATCGTGTGCCAGGTGGGCTCTGAGTGCAAGTTGAAGTGTAAGTTTTTTAAGCTTTCTTTATTTTTCTTGGTGATACGGCTATTATGGAAATGTTTTACATTATTTCACATGCATAATTCACAGCATATTGGTTACCTTTTCAGTGAGTGGGGGAGGGATAGGAGAGAGAATTTGGAAGTCAAGAAATTTCTAAATGCTTAAAAATAAATAGATGATAAAAATAAACTATAAAATTTTCTCTTTATTCTCTACAAAGTCCTGGACTTCTTGCATTTCCAAAATGAGTATCCTTGAATTCCTTTCTTGCTTAGCAGTGGCAGCAGTGGTCTGTTCACAAATTCAAATCTCGTCTTTCATTCTCAGGGAAATTCTCTTTCTATTTCTTTATATTTGTGGAACTCATTGGTATAGAGAGCATAGTGAAGCCACCTGTAACACATTTACCTTAACTCCTCTGCACCCAACTTGCCATGGGGTGTGGTGTCCCCAAGAGCCAAGTTCAACTGTTGTGTACCCAGAAGGATTTGCTGCTTGGCACCTAGTGGAGCACCAGGCTAAGTAAATTTTTATGGAGAGTGATGCTGATGACCAATTTCAAATGGTAAAATAAATGTATATAAGCAGGGATGCACCCATTTAGAGAACTGGATTTCATTCTGTAAAAGTGGAACAGGAGGCCAGTAGAAAAAGTCTGGTTCATGAGTCAGGCATTTATAATGGCTGGCTAGATTCCAGAGCCAACATGACTCAGTAGAAAGAGGACTGAATTTGGAGTCGTGGGACCTGAGCTTGAATTCTGACTTGGACATCACCCATGGGACCTTGGGAAATAATAGCAAGCATTTATATAATGCTTTAATGTTCACCAAGAACCTTACATATGTGTTTAATCTCTCTACATCTGATTCTTCATCTGTAAAATGAAGAAGTTAGACTATATGAATTGTAAAATTCTTTCCAATTCTAGATCTATAGTCCAATCATACCCATGCTTGAAATCTGCCAACTGGCAAATGAATTTACTTAACCTATTTAATCTCTCCTTACAGGCTCAGCCCAATCCTAGATTTTGGGACCAGTCCTCACACAAGGCAGGGTGTGTGTATGCGCGTGCGTATGTGTGTCATTCACCAATTCACTACTAAGTTAGTCCCAAAGCCTGTTCTACTCTATCTGGGTACCCCAGTGGCTAGACTAAACTTTCTTTTGAACTCCTATTTTCAAGACAGCAGTGACCTTATTGCTACTACCTACTACCAGATCTTTATTTCTACTGTTAATTGATGATTGCCTTCTTTTTTAGACTTTTGATAATCATCTACCCTATTTGAGTCTTATAATCTTTTTAGATTATTCAAGAATTCTTAATTTGAGACTGTGAACTTTTTAAAAAAACATTTTGATAAATGTATTTTAGTGTAAATTGCTTTCTTTTTTAATTCTATGTATTTTATTTCATGCATTTAAAAACATTATTGTGGGAAGTTGCCCAAAGGCTTCACCAGATTGCCAAAGATACAGAATTTGAACTTGGGTTTTTCTGATTCTAAGTGCAGCACTCTATCTACCACCCCACCTAGCCACCTCTGAAGCTCTACAGTTTGGGGCTAAGTAAGCAGGGATCTTAGACATTTCTTTTACTCTAAAATTTGCAACCTTTTGTTTGATGCAAAGGGAACCAAAGTCAGCCCAAAGAGAGGAGATATCAGTGGGCCTGCTAGTTCTGGCCTTTATCACAGCTGCTTTCCATGAAATGTGGTGCAAACTTTTGTAAAATTACTCTGGGTGATGGCGCCAATCTAACTGCCTCATTTGGGTTAATTTCCAGCATCATAGAACTGATTGAACTCTCTCTTGCACAATTGAAGTAGTGAAGGATTTAAGACCCACGTTTTAGATTTGTTTCAATTCTTTAACAACACTTTCTTAGTCACATTAGAGAAAGAACACTGGGAAATGGGGAAGGAAGAAGATTCAACCCCATGGCTATTTGCAGATGTTACTAGTATAGGGATACTTTTGATTTTGGCTGTGTTACATACATACCTGACTTTGGCAACGTGGGATATGACATACTGTCTCCTCAGTTTGGATGCTTGAAATGTTTTATTCACCTATTGAAAGAAAAAATAACTAGTATCACACTAAATAGCAATGCAACGTGTGTATACCGTGAGATGCTTAAAATACCTAGAAACACTAGCCTTTGACTCTTCTATCCATTGTTAAATGTCCTTCATAAAAAATGCATACTGATATTTGGAGAAGAAAAAGAAAAAATTTCTTTCCTAAGAGTAATATAGCAAGAGCTAACACTCATGCTGATAAACATCAATCTATATTGCCCACCTTCAGCTTTTCTATAGACATTACTGTGATGGCCTCCTGGTTTGGTCATGCTGCCTCAACTCTGTTCCCACTTCAGACTATTACCCCCTCAGCTATAAAAGTCCTCTTCCTAAAGTACAGATCTGGCCATGTCTGTTCTCTCCTCTCCCCCATTCAAGAGTCAGGGCCAGATCTGCTCTTTAGGAAGATCTCTTCTCTTTTCTCCCCCATTCAACAAACTCCTGTGGCTCCCTGTTACCTTGTGGAGCAAATATAAAATTCACTGTTTGGGCTTTAAGCCCTTCATAACCTGGCACCTTCCTACCTTTCCAGTCTTTTCATACTCTCTTCAGTCTCCGCAGTGACCCTGACCTGTGCATTTTTTCTTTGCTTCCTTGTAGGTTTTCTTTTGTTCTCTGCTGTACACTTTTTACTTTTTCCTTTTTACCCCCTTTCTCCCCCCTACACACCACCCCAAGCCTACAGTTGAGCATGGATATATTTATATATAGGTATCGATATATACATACATGTATACACATACATACATATAAAAGCATATACTATCTCTAGGAGATTCTACTCCTAATCTTGTTTATACGTTTGTGCATACCTCTTTTTTCCTATTTCTCCTAATTCTTCTACTTTACTTCTACTTGCTACCTTGTCCTCCTATTACTTAACCTACCCCCACTCCAGCAATACCTTCCCTTACCCTCCCATTCCCCTAAATCTAAACACCCTTTTACATCCCTTTGACCTATTCTGTCCCCCTCTCCTCTAAAGATGTCTCCTTTTTCCTCTCCCTATCCCCTTAGAGTTTTATTTCTTTTTTAAATTTAGAACACTTCTATACTCTTCTCGATGTATATGTATTTTCCCCTCTTAAACCCATTCCCGATGAAAGTAGGTTTCCAGAACTAACAGCACCCTCAGTCCAATTCCTCCTTGTTGGTTCTTCTTCTTGCACCTCATTTCTATAGATAATTACTCTTTTAGCTGTTCTTGAAGAGCTTTACTTTTTAAAGTTATACCATTCTTAGGTCTACTCCAATCTTTCTTATAAGCTATCTAATTGCTAGTAACTAGTAACAATCTTGGATGTAGATTTTACATTTGCTATACATAAAAGGTAAACACTCTGTCCTTATTGAGTCCTTTGTAATTGGTCATCAGTATATACCTTATATTTCTCTTGGCTCTTGTATGTCAAATCTTCTATTGAGTTCAGGGTTTTTTTTAAGAGTCCTAAAAATCTGACAATTGATCAAATACCCATTTTTTTCCATTCAAAATTATGCTTAACTTTGCTGGGTGTGATATTTTCGGCCAGGGGCCCAGTTCTTTTGCTCTGTGATATATAGTGTTACAAGACCTGCAATCTTTCAGTGTTGCCAACGCTAGGTCTTGTGTGATTCTAATTGTGGTACCATCATATATAAATTGTTTTTTTCTTGTTGTTTGTAATATTTTGTCCTTGATTTGGAGGTTTCAGAATTTAACTATAATATTCCCGTGGGTTTTTCTTGTAGGATATCTTTCAGGTGGTGATAGGTGGATTTTTTCTCTTAATACCTCTTGCTCCAATGCTTCAGGACAATTTTCTTTAATTATTTCTTGTATTATTGTATCAAGATTCTTTTTTTGATCAGAACTTTCACATAGTCCAATTATTCTTATGTTTTCTTTTCTTGATATGTTCTCTAGATCCCTCGTTTTTCTTATGAGATGGTTCACGTTCTCTTCTATTTTTCATTCTTTATATTTTGGATTTTTTTTTTAATTTCTTCATCTCTTATAACTTTGCTGGCTTTGCCTTGCCCAATTTTGATTTTCTTTTTTTTTCTGTATAGGCCTTTTTTTAAAAAAAATAAAAATTTATTTTTTATTTTTAGTGTACAACACTCAGTTCCACAAGTTTTTGAGTTCCAAATTTTCTCCCCCTCCCTCTCCTTCTGCCTCCCCTCGCAGGACAGCAAGTAATCTGATATAGGTTCTACATATACCTTCACATTAAACTTATTTACACAATAGTCAAGTTGTAAAGAAGAATTATAACCAATGGAAAGAACCACGACAAAGAAGAAACAAAACCAAAAAAGAAGAAAAAAAAAGAGAGCAAATAGTTTGCCTCAATCTGCATCCAGACTTTGTAATTCTTTCTCTG
Organism: Trichosurus vulpecula; assembly: GCF_011100635.1. Classification (NCBI taxonomy): domain Eukaryota; kingdom Metazoa; phylum Chordata; class Mammalia; order Diprotodontia; family Phalangeridae; genus Trichosurus; species Trichosurus vulpecula. The sequence goes on along the minus strand of NC_050578.1, from coordinate 130,646,985 downwards.
GATGTGGATAGTTTATTCCATCATGAGTCTTTTGGAGCTGTCTTAGAAGCTTGTATTGCTGAGAAAAGCCAAGTCTATCAGTTAGTCATCATAGATACTGTGTGTCTGTAATCATGTATAATGTTCTCCTGATTCTGCTCCCCTCACTCAGCATCAGATCATGTAAGTCTTTCCAGGTTATTATGGAGTCTGTCTGCTCCTCATTTCTTATGTTAAATTGAAAAGTTTTTGTACAAACAAAGCCAATGCAACCAAGATTAGGAGGGAACCAATTTTGATTTTCAGAGGCATTTTCTTCCTTAAGATTCTGGATGTCCTTTTCTAATTGGTTGACTTTCTTGTCATAATCTTGTTTTCCTTGTATTATTCTTATTTTTCTTTTTAATTTTTCCTCAATCTCTCTCTGATTTTTAAAGTCTTTTTTAAGTTCTTCAATGAATTTTTTTTGCAGGTGACCATTTGAGATTACTCTTTGGGTAGAAGAGGGTTTCTTTGTTTCAGTATCCTTCTTTGAAAATGAACCCTGATCTTCTCTCTTCCCAAAATATTTCTCTGTGGTTGGATTATTTCTTCTTTGCCTGTGCACTTTTTTTGTTATAATATAGTTCTTATATTATGGGGGATGGCACCTCTAGCCTCTGATCCTCTTCAGTTCTCCCCTCTGACCTTTAACTGAAACCAAGACCTCCAGCCTCCTGTAAGTGACCATAGCCAGTGGTCTCCCTGCCCCATTGCTTCAGCACTCACCCACTGTGTGCTGGTTCCTTCTCACCCCTGCTGCTCTTTGCAGCACAGCTGGGTCTGCCATTCCCCATCAGCAGAGGCTCCCCAGATCTTCCCCAGGTAATATGTCCAACTCTCCTTACTGTCTTGGGGTAAAAGTTCCTGCAGTATGGCTGAGGCAGCCTCCCGATCCAACTAACCCCAGAATTTTCCCTTCTTGTTTAAGCAGCTTGCTGCTTGTTGTTAAAGCTGACCCTAGCCTGGACGTGTTTACTCCTCACAGAGAGGAAATCTAGTCCTGGGATTTTTCTTCAGGTCTTCTCCAACTGTCCCAAGAGGATCTCTGTTCTGCCCCTACTCTTATTTGTTTTCACAGCTCTGTTTGCCCAGAGGCTCTATTTTATCTCTTTTGTGGAGGAAAATCTTCAGAGCTTGAAATTTTCTGACCTACTCCTCCACCTTCCCAGAATTCTCTCCCTCTTCATTCTTGAAGAGGACCAAAATGACATCACCATGTTTTAGTCCAGGTACAGTATGTCTGACTGTGGCTGATCAGACCAAATTGAGCCCGGAAGGTTCTACCACAGGTTGGTCACAAACAGTTCATGTGAACATTTGGAGTGGAAATGTCTCTAAACTTGTACATCCCTGATTTTTTTTTTGAGATACTGCAATTCTGCTTTAGTCATTGAGGACAGTGCCTTCTTTGACTTAGGCACACCGTGTTGGGTGGGCCTATGCCATTGTCTCCCATGTCTTAATAAATGCTTGTTGATTTAATGCTGGTGTCAGAGCATGGGACAGAAGTTTCCCAGATGAAGAAAATGATAGCATGTTTCACATTTCATAACACTTTTCATTTATGGATTGCAAAGCATCATTTTTCTCTGTGTGACCTTGGAAAAGGTACTTAATCTCTCTATGGCATAGTAAAATGGGGGAGTTGGACTATATGGACTCTGAAGTTCCTTATGGCTCTGAATATATTCAGAACAATTCTCTCCATTACATATTACCACCAGTGTCAGATTGGGAGATGAAAGAAACCTCTAGAAGAAATATAGCTAGAGAACTGCCTATTGACACTTTCTCCCACACCAACTAAGTGGCTTCTAGCAAAGTTGGAGGGGTACTCTCTTCAAATCCTTCCTTGCTTAATAGGCCATGATAATTTTAGACATTAGCTATATTTCTTCATCTGTTATAAAATTAGGTGATATCTTAGGGACCAGTTTCCACTGGCTGTGGTTTTTCCCTTCAGAGTAGGCAAGACTATCAAAAAATGTGTCTATTTTAAAAATTGTAATCGAGTCAAGTTGTATTCTGCCAAATGCCTCATTAGTTATATGGCAGTTTGTGTGTACTTGTTTACAATTGCATCAAAGTGCTAGCCAAAGCTCTCTGAAGATCCCAAAGATATTGAAACATGCGGTGGACTTCCAGAAGAGCAATATAATAAATTCAAAATGTTACTCAATTTTTCCTCCTGTAAGCTCTTCAGTACCTATCATATTCTCATCTGTCCAGAATTACCGAAAGTGTTATGTCTTCAGTCAGAAGACTACTATTATAACATTATATATTATATAATACATTATTAACATATCATACAATAATATATAGCACAATAATTAATAGTGATAATATAAATTTAAGTAATTTACTTTAATAACATTCTAGTGATATATTAATTATTAATATCATTTAAATTACTATGTTGAAGCAAGTTGGTTAAATTAATATTATACATGCAAGATTGTACAATGGCCTTTGCCTTCTGGGACCTTATAATCTTGTTGGAGAAACAGTGCATACACGTGAGAAACAGTTAAATAACAGTATCATAGTCTAAATGTGTACAACTGCAAGAGAAGCTGTTGGTGTTTAGATGAGGGAAAGAGTGATGTGGGGTGAAGAGATGAGGAAAAGTATCACAGAAACATAGATCTGGAGGGGATGCAAGATGTTACCTAGCTTAATTCTTTCAGCTTATTAGGATTAAGGTCTGGATCTCTGATTTCAAGTGAGCAAACATCCTGTACCGATGCGGGTGGGCACCTTTGTTGCAGCTTACAGTCTCACAGGGATAACTTGAGTGCTGAGTGATTTGTCTAGGGTCACAAAGCCAATGCACGTCAGAAGCCATACTCAAACCCAAGTTTCTTGGATGTGAGGCCAGGTCTCTAGCCACCTGCCATACTGCTACAGGTGACTAATATATTTCAATTTAACAGATATCTACTAAGTACATATAAAGTGCACAGAAAAGAGGAGAGGAAACAGAGAATATGACTTGTGCATGGTCCCAGAGCTCCTTAGGAACTGAGACAGGAAGAGAATTCAGGGCTCTAGATTCTTAGTTGCGCTCTTTCCACTAGAGCACAGGCATAAATAAATGTGTCATATTTGGGACTAAATCATCAACATTTGGAAACAGGTGAGAAATAAGGGTGAAAATACTGGAATACCTTGAATGGCAGGCTGAGAAACTTAGGGCTTATTCTGCAGGTGACAGGGAGACACTAAAGGTTTTGGTGCAGGGAAGTAATCCATTAAAGCAGTGTTTTTAGAAAGAGCAACTTGGCAGCAGAGCATATGATGGATCAGAGGGGAAAGAGGGGAGTATAATGAGACCACTTAGATGGTTATTACAATAAGGCAGGCATGAAGTATTATGGGCTAGAGAGGTGACAATGGTAACAGAAAGAAGGGACAATATGAAAGACAGGAATAATCAACTGGAGTTGGTAACTGATTAAATATAGGGGGTGTAGGAGAGGAAAGAGTCAAAAAGGACGTGAAGGTTTTAAGCTTGAATACCTCACATTGGCTAAGATTGGAAAGTCAGAAGGTCATTTAGGGCCAAAAATTATGCCTTTTTATTAGTGGGACACTACAACAGCACTAATGCTTATTAAAATATTTATTTTAATATGTAGCAGGAGAGCTAGATATTACCACTTGACCCTTCCTGATAAATATGAACTTTGCTGGAAGAACACAACAAGTTCTTTTGAATGGTCTCCAGCAACTCCCTAATGATTGACTGTAGCCTAGGGATAGATTCTTAGAATTGAATGGAATGGAGAAACATTAAGTGCTTGTTATATACTAAATGTGGGATATATAGATATAGAGATATAGCTATCTCTCTGTGTGTCTCTCTGTCTCAATCCCATCCATCCATCCATCCATCCATCCATCTAGCTAGCTTGCTATCACCTACTATGTGCCAGGTGCTATGCTAAGTTCTGGAGATACAATTAACAAAAAGAAAGAATGCTTGCCCTCGAGGAGCTTATAATCTAAAGGGTGAGACAGTGTACAAAAGGAGGCAGGAAAGCTGAATGGGAGATGTGACACTAGGCAGTGACATTGGGAAGAGTTTGCTCCATCCCTCCAATCAGGGTGGGTAGTGTCAATCAAGGCTTGAGTTAGCAACATGATTGTACGTTTAGAAACGATGAGCTTATCCTGGGAGGGTCATTGAAACCTGGTAGGCAACATATGCAAAGTGAGTTATAGCTTCTTTACTTCTCTCCACATCCTCACTTAGAGGCATCTCCACTTGTCCTGATCTATATTTTGCCACTGGACCTAGATTGTTTTAGAAGAGAGGGTAAGGCTGGTGGCTTTGTATGGCCCTGCCTCACTTAAATCCAATTCACTTGCAAGTCAAGACATCACCTTCCTGATGTTATTTGTCCTCTTAGAGAATGAAGGACAAACAACAACCACCACCATTACCACTATGATCCAGCTACACAGGCCAGCTTTTGGTTCCTCAGACATGATGCTGTATCTCTTTGTTCCTTACCTTTGCACTGGCCATGTCCCATTGCCATGCTTTGCCCCCTCATTTCTGCTTCTTGATTACTCTGGCTTCCTTCAAGACCCAGCTCAAATCCCACCTTCTCCAGGAAGCCTTGTCTAGCCCCTTAAGATACTAGTGTTTTCTACTCTCAAATAATCTCCCCTCTACTGTACCGTATACTATATATACCTAGTTATTTACATGCTGTCTTCCCATTAGAATGTATATTCCCTGAGGTTAGGGACTGCTTTTCAAAAATTTACATTTATTTTATTCTGAACTTAAGAAATAAAATAAGCATTTCCACATTTTCTTTTATCGTGAGCGTTTAGCACAGTGTCTGGCACTTGCTATTATTGTCATTTTTCAGTCATGTCTGACCTTTTGTGACCCCATTTGGGGTTTTCTTGGCAAAAAGATGCTGGAGTAGTTTGCCATTTCCTTCTCCTGCTCATTTTACAAGGGAGAAACTGAGACAAACCGGGTTAAGTGACTTGCCCAGGGTCATACAGCTAATAAGCATCAGGCTGCATTGGAACTTAGGAGGATGAGGCTTCCTGACTCCAGGCCTGGCACTCTATCCATCGTGCCACCTAGATGCCTGCCTGGCACTTAAAAAGTGTTTAATAAATACCTGTCAACTGACTGTTCTTGCTGTGTCTCTGGGCTCCCTACCTGTTGAGATCAGAGGAGCCTTCCATTCTTCAGCTTCTAAATGATGCAAGAGAATGGGCTCCAGCATTCTCTTTTGGATGTTTCTCAAGCACTTTTTCTCCCTTGTACCAGTCAATGTGTGGCAAATGGAGTGACAGGGTTTATCCTCCATTATCATCAAGAAGAGAGAATGGCAATGTACAGCAGAAAAACATGGTTGTGGGAGATAGTTTGAGACTGGAATTCCTGGATTTCCCAACTGACACTGTCTTCTTCTTCAGGGGGTTGGGGGGAAAGAGAAAGGAGAAATACTATTTTCCTCTTTTGTTACATTCCATCTGAGAGTACAAAGAAGAAAACATGTTTGAAAAGCATCTGAAAGAATGATGGAGCTAGTTGTCCTTGGATCTCTTATAGGCCTCAGAGGAGAAAGTTCTGAAAAAGCCTGTTCTCCTGGGCTGTGACCTTTCAGGAATATGTCTATCCTTCAGCAAAAGTCCGAGTGGCCACACCCAACTGTATGAGGCATGCTCTAGTTTAACAAAGCTCCATGACCTATAATTTAATTAACTGGACTCACCAAATCAATCAGGGGTTCCTTTGATCACCCTTGCTATATTAGCAAAGGACAGTCTTCAATATAAAAAACCTAGTTGACTTCTTAATTGTGCCTAGTTGGTTGTTCTACTTTCCAAAAGTCTGTCCAAATGAAATTTTATTCTTATGTCTTAAACCCTTTATTCACTCAATCACTTGCAGATATTCGTCACCTTCCACAATTGTACAAGATGACAACATCATACACAATTGTACAAGATGACAATGTTAAATACCACCAATGCCTGTGGTCCCCGTAGTGAATAGCAGCTTTATATTAAGTTTATTCCAAGACACTATAAGGTGAAGTTATGGGAATATTTACAGTGGCAATCATGCAATCATCATTTTTAAAAGCTCAGTCATTTGGCAGACCATGGAGGAAAGCATTGTTAAGCATTTGGTTGAAGCCAAATGTCATAATCTGAGGATTCTGTAAAGACCTGTCCTTGAGCTGGAGCTTTGAGACAGGACTTTAGAAAATTTGGTTCTTTTCACAGAAAAAGAACAACAGAGTCAGTGTATTATACTGGAAAGAAAATCATAGATATAGTTGGACAAAGGTCCTTAGAGGTTATCCAGTGAAATCTATACCTGAACAGGAATTCCCTCTACAATATCCTCAGCAAAGGACTGGATGACCTTACCTTTGATACCTCTGACCACCACCTCCTGAACAACTTTTCCTTGTTTAAATTGCTCTGTTAGGAAGTTTTTCCTTGCATCAAGAAAAAATCTTTCTTTCTTCAGTACCAGAGTCAGAGGACCTGGTTTAAATCTTGGCTTTGTTACTTAATATGTGTGTCCTTGAGAAAGGCATTAATCACTCTGGACCCAAGTTTCTACCAGCTCAAAGTCCTATGAAAATTATATAAAGATTTAAAATTTACCAAAAAGCTAATAGAGGCATATATCACAATTTTAGCTCTTATTGCCTCTGTCAGAGCAGGGCACTCACCAATTTCAGGCTTTCTTTTTCCTTTCCCACAATACACTTACACGCATACATATACGCTGGGACTACTGTCTATCAATTAATCAAGAAGCCTTTATTAAGCACTTACTATGTTCCTTGGTAGTGCTAAGTACTGGGGAATTCAAGGACCAAAGTGAAACAGACCCTGACTTTAAGATTCTTACATTCTAGTAGGGGTGATGTATCTGCATAGGTATGTATATGTACATACACATAGTATGTGTATATATATATATGTCTATATGTACATATTTGTACATCATATATGTATATAAATATGTACATGCATGTTTATATATATTTGTATGTAAATGTGTGTGTGTGTGAGTGTGTATAATGTACTGCAAGTAGATTTTCCTTAGAGAGGAAGCAGCTCTGGATCAAACAATGCTATGCATATCACCACACTAGCTGTGGCTACCAACTACAGAAGTGGGTTGGAGGAAGGTTCCGGATCACATGTAGTAGGAGAGAGCTTGATATCAGTGATCAAAAAGTAGGGTCATCACTTTGAATATTGAAATTCCTTCCTCTCTGTTGTTGGCAAATATTTGGCTGGCTTGGTTGGTTGGGCATGTTATAGCTTATCTATTTCAGAATGTGTAGCAGTGCCAAGGCACTCCTGCATATCTGAAGCATGCAGTCAGAAGGAGTTGACCAAGAACAATTGCTGGCTTTACTAGGCAAATGAACCAACAGGGAGAGAAATTCCATTAACATTCTGGAATGTCAGATGAGAAAATCCAACAAAGCAGAACCAGATCATACCAAGCAGAGCAAAGAATTCTAGAAAATATAGTAAATTTCTAGGAAAAGAAAAAAAAACAGCTTGATGTCTCATTTACTAAATTTCAATCTGAGCAACTTTAGCAGTAATGTCTAAAACACTGTGATAATTTGGTCCCAAATTATCTAGGACTTTAAGCCACATATTAAATTTAAAAAAAAAATGAATAGGAAACACAGTTTCATCATAGTACAGGTACAATATTCTGGTATTAAAAGGTCATGAGGAAGCTTTATGAGAGATAGTGAAATAACCTATATGTCTCAGAAATCTAACTTTTATCTGTCAAGTGACACAAAGACATATCATGGAAATGTGAGGTTCTACTTTTTGCTTCAGTTACATTTCCTGTCCAATGTTCTCACATATAGAGTGATTTTAGGAATCACGTTCCTCGAAGTACTTCTTAAGTATGCTGGTCACCTGTAACAACAATGGTACTTGCCACTACTGTGGCTGTGTAAGACCAACAACACCAGCACACAGGAAGGCTGCTAGCACTGGTTCTTTGATCTGCTTTTCTAAGGAAAGCAGCCTTAAAGGGTTTACAATCAAACTTTAATTAAACATACATATATCATTCACTTAGTTCAGGGGAAAAAGTCAGCACCTTGAACTTTCAGAGCAAATACAAACAGAAATTACAAACAGAGACAATATAAACAGATCACCAGACAGGTTTTTGTCTGACCATAGCATACTTAGTTACCAGAGAGAGAGAAGAACCAACATCTGAGTTTTTAAAGCCAGCCGGGTGCTCCTTGATGGCTACCCAGAGTCTCCACACCAACACTCTTCCAATGAGTGTGCCCCCAAAAGCAAAACATCAGCCTCAGAACTCATATACCCTTTTCAGGGCCCTGAGGGTTCAGGGCCTACTTAGCAAAAGGGGTATGAGAAAGATCTTTAATCACTAACACCATAACATATACATTGTTTCCAATCAGTGACTCTAGATTCAAACAAAGGCAAGACTCATCAAAAGTACTTGATTACCTCAGTGCTGAGAAGCACTCCAAAACAAAAGACCCCACTTTGCTTGCCACTACATTTGAAAGGCAAGACTCATCAAAAGTACTTGATTACCTCAGTGCTGAGAAGCTCTCCAAAACAAAAAACAAAAGGTCCCACTTTACCTGCCTGATTCAAACAAAGGCAAGACTCATTAAAGGCACTTGATTGCCTTAGCATTCCAAAAGAGAAAACAGTAAGAAAAAGTCCCACCCTGCTTAACATTATATCACCTTGGAATACAGGGACCTTGTGACAATTGGTCCTTATTTCTGCTTAGATTCTCTCTAATCTAGAAATACACTGCTCAGGGATTAACAGGTTTTGGCAACCCGTTGAATATGGAATGATAGTTGTGGAATATTGAAATTGTGACTTTTATGGCCAAGAGACATGGGTATTCAATACAGTATTCCAGAACTATCATTCCATATTCAATAGGTTGCCAAGTCAACCTGTTTAATCACTGAACATCAGCTGTATATTACAAGTTATGCAAAAATAACCTTAAATATAAATCCTTGTATTTATGCAATCTACAACAGCTAACATGTTTTAGTGAAAACTCTTTTCTCCAATCAAATTACTAGATAATCAAAGTAAACTAAAAGGATGATTAGCATATAGCTTCAAGTTTTATAATTTTTTTTCTTGGTTATCTCTAATTTTAGTGATTATACATACATACATCTGTATACACAGTAGATGTTGCTGTGGAGGGTGTAATTTGGCTGAGGAAGATTTTCCCTTTCCCAGAAGAGAAGGATAAGTCTGTCTTTACCCATAGGCCTTAGCTTTGGGTGTTTTCCTGCTGGTCATACCCCTTTTCCTCAATCTTTTTTCTCTCTGGACACTAGGATATGGGGCATGAAAATTACTTAAGCTGCCATTGTTCCAACATACTGAAGATAAAAAGATAAAATCACAATTTTAGCCTTGGGCAAGCTTGTGTCCTCCCTCCTTACCACTGACCCTTACCCCAGAACTTATTAATGCTGATTATTAACAAAATACTGATAAAACCTTAAAACACTGAGACTAAAGTTGCCTCTAGCTGTTAGGTAAGAAATGAGAATTCCTGACCTGTAATTTTTTTTTGTATTAAAATGAATGTCATCCATCTGATTTATACTCTTTTTGAATATAAAAACAACAAAAAATCTAATTCAGAATAATTGTGTCTTTGCCTAAGGAAATTATAACTAAAGTCCTAATAAATGAATAAGAAATAATTTAACCAAAAAGATGTAAGGACTTAGGATTTAAAATTTTACCCTTTTAGATGGAGAATGGAGAGGAAGGGAAGGTGATAATTCATCAGCTCCCTGATTTTCTTTAGCAAAGAACACTTAAACTTTTCAGCAGGATTTTTATTAAATAAGTGCGCCTGCCAGTGAAAACTTCTAGCTACTGAATGCTCATATTGGTTCCCTTCAAAATTTAAAAAAATCCCAACTGTTTTGCTGCTGCAGTGAATTCTCTTCATTCCTGTCATTCCTCATTCCACTAAATGCCAATGTTTGCTGTGAGGATGCATCCACAAAGTTTTATTGAGTTTAGGTAAACAGAAGACAGTGTTGGTGATGAGAAGGTCATGAGATGCACGTCTTCAGTAGTAAGTGACCATTGCTGTTACTGTTTCCAGCTCCACTCCTCCCTAAGACTCCCTGCCAAGTCTGGTAGTCTGAGCCTACTTTAGCATTTAAAATCACCCAGAATTATAAGCTTGTCCTCTTTTGGCACATGGATGCCAAATTTTTCCTTGATCTCATCAGGGTTCATCATGGTGGGAGCATGGACACTGATGATGGTGGTATGATGTTTTCCTGCAAATGGCAATCGCATTGTCGTGAGACTGTCATTCACTCCTTTTGGTAGGCATACAAGCTTGTTGATTAGATTAGTTTCAATTGCAAAACTTACACCCAGCTTTACAGCACTCCCCTTCACTGTGGCCACTCCAGAAAAATGTGTATCCAGCTCCGACTTCAGTAAGCTGGCCTTCATTTGCCAGACTTATTTTGCTCAGGGCTGTTATTTGGATGTGATACCTGCTGAGTTCTCTTGCAACAAGAGCTGTTCTTTCTACTGGATTTTGTGTTGTCTATAAGTGTGCGCATATTCCATATACCAATGGTGAGTGGAATCGTCTTTGTACATTTTTTTGCCTTTTGACCACAGAGTAGGATTCTCCTCCTGCCTTGATAATTAGGCCAGGCTTGGACAAGCAGACAATTTTTAGGGCACTTTTTCTAGCCCCTTCTTCACACCAGGAGGTGAGCAGTGTGGTCCTTAAAAGGTTGCTCAGAAACCCAGAGGGCTGCCAAATCCCACTGCTACTTCCAGTGAGAAAATGACCTTATGGCCTGAGCTGCCTGTGTACAAGATTGTGACTACAACTCCCAACACACCTGCTGCTTCATCACTTGCCTGTCACCACAGGACTTTGAGATAGGTAAAATGGTATTGGTGATGTCTTTTGATTTGTGCATAAATTGGATTTAAGTGAGGCGGAGTTACATGAAGTCATCAGCCTCACTCTCTTCTCCAGAGGCATCACAGTCCTGTGGCAGGACAGAATCATTATGACTGGTGATGGCTCCAGATGCAGTGGATGACCGTGGCATCTTTTGAGGTCTAACCAAGCTCTAAGTGTTCCACGTTGCCTGCTTCAGCTGCCTTCATGGCCTTCTCATTTGCCCATTCCACCAGGGAAAATCTTCACATGCTTGGGGTAGACAACCCCCTAACTCACCAATGGATTTAGGAGCCTTCGGTTACCCGCAGCCTGGTTTAGCCTGTCTGCTGAAATGGTTTACTGGAGTAGGGTTGCTGCTCATGCTACAGCTTCCTGGAGCCACAGGTGAGACTTAGGTAGAACAGGTAGACACCAAAGGTGAAAAGCAGCCATGTTGTTTGAATGCAAAATGTACACTTGCCAAAAAAGACTATTTTATGGAGAACTCACACAGGACAAATGCTCACCTGGTGGTCAGAAGAAGCAACATAGGGAGACTCTTAAGGTGCCTCTTAAGAACTTTGGTATTAATTGTGTGACAGGGGAGACACTGGTACAGGACCACTCAGCGTGAATTGCCTAGATCAGAGAAGGTGCTGTACTCTACGAGCAAAGCAGAATTGAAACAGCTCAAAGGAAATGCATGATGCACAAATTTAGAGAATCCACTTCAAATGTTCACATGGACTATTTGTGCCTGATTTGTGGTGGAGCATTCTGAGCTTGTCTTGGTCTGATCAGCTACAGTCAGACACATTGAAACTTTCCTTTAGTATGGTGATGTCATTTTGGTCCTCTTCTAGAATGAAGGGACAACAACTGCCACCTCCTCATTCCAACTTTCCAGATCAGAATAATCTGACCTGGTTCAGTTCAAATCATGATAGATTCTGTCTCTTTCCTAGTTGATAAGAAAAGTTGGTTTGTTTTTTTTCCCAAACACTAAACTATGCTTCCCATGTGAGTCTTCTAACTGGCCTCTTATCTTACTAAATAATTAGCCTGGATAGAGGGATGGTGCCTGAGGTTATTTCCTAAAAATTGACCTTAAAGCAGGTTCAGTGAGTGATCTGATATTTGACCAGTAGCCTTGTGGTAACTAGTACATATTTATCTAGTAGTTGTGGAAGGAGCAGTGGTGATTTGTGGGTCCTGAAAACTCAGGCTCCTGGCTACTGGCCTTGTGACTCTATACAAGTCATCTCACTTGTCAGTGCTCTGGGTAGCTTTCTAACACTGCAAGTTGCAGAGAAGGTGGCAGTGACTTGCATGGCAGAGGGTGTTTCTTCATTCAGGAATTCCCTATACCAATGAAATCACAAGTCCAATCCCTATTCCTCCTCCATTAAGACTGTTTGGTACATTTATCTGGTACCATTTATTGCTAATGATATATACCTCCACTTTGTGTATGTTATTATGTTTCACTAGTGTACTTAGGAATGGAATATACTTGGTAATAACTATAATATATGGAGCATCATTGTGTTTAATGAAAATGGAAAGAAAGGCGTGTAAGGTCAGTTACTCAGACAAATGTAAAAGTGACCTAAAGATGAGTATGAGCAATATCTGGCAACTCCCTTTCCCTGGGACTGAGTTCTGAACCGGAATGAGAAAACTAGGATCCTAGAGCAGAAAACCAGGATCATTTGAATATATTTATGAAACTCTAGACTGAACTAATATTTTTAGAAGGCTGCTGATTCTTTTGAATAAATTGGTCTGAATTTATCATAGGAAGATGTTTGTCTATATGCATAGAATGGAATTGCTTCTTAAACTGTATTCTGTTATCTTGTTATTATATTCTGTAGTTTATGGAAGCATAGTGCAGTAGAAAGTGTCCTAGAAGGAGAAACACATTTTAATCTTAGCCCTGCCTATTAATTCTGTGACCTTGGGCAAGTCACTTTATTTCTCAGGGTTTCAGTTTCCTTATCTGTAAAGGTCATTTGCATCTGTAAACCTCATGATCAAGGGAAGAAATGATATTCCTACTTAGTAGGATGAAGCTCTCTTCTATCATAAAAAATGAACTTCAATTGATTTGTGTTAACTTTTAATCATCAACTTATTAAAACTCAAGAACACTCATCATTTTCAGTGATCCTAAAAAATCGCCACCCCCTTCCTCTTACTCATCAGACTCTTGAATGGCTTCTACTCTGCTCATTGAATTGTCAAGATAATATGACATAGAACCATCATCAGTGAACCTACCACCCACTTGGTTCTTTTTTTTTAAGCATTAGTGTATACTTCTTACAAAAGTTATCCCCTGATGCCTCGTCTTGGTATAGATGAGACCCCCAGGTTCTTATAGGCTATGCTAATGGACTTTACTCTCTGGCCGATCCTATTAACTTAGAAAGACTCCAAGCACAGGCCCAGTGATAGGCTGTTCATCTGTCCCCTGCAGACCAGGCTAGCTAAGTTGAGAAGTTCATCAGTAGGTGGGCCACAGGGTAATGAATTTTTAGGTTACAACAATTCTCAAAGATTATCTGATCATTCATAAAGAAGCTGTAGTCTGGTGGTCAAAGGATATAAACAGACAGTTTTCAGAGGAAGAAATTAAAGATATCTATAATCATATGAAAAAATACTCTAAGTCACTATTGATTAGAGAAGTGCAAATTAAAATAACTCTTAGGTACCACATCTCTCCTTTCAGATTGGCTAACACGTCAAAAGAGGAAAATGATAAATGCTGGAGAAGATGTGGGAAAATGAGAACACTATTGCATTGTTGGTGGAGTTGTGAACTGATCCAACCATTCTGGAGAGCAATTTGGAATTATGCCCCAAGGGCTATAAAAATGTGCTTACTCTGACCCAACAATACCACTTCTAGGGCTGTATCCCAAAGAGATAATACAAAGGGGAAAATGACCCATATGTACAAAAATATTTTAGCAGCTCTTTTTGTGGTAGCAAAGAATTGGAAATCAAGGGGATGCCCATCAATTGGGGAATGGCTAAACAAATTGTGGGTACATGAATGTAATGGAATATTATTGTGCAATAAGAAATGAGGAGCAGATGGACTTAATAAGAACCTGGAGAAACTTGTACGATCTGATGATGAGTGAAGGGAACAGAACTAGGAGAATATTGTACATAACCACAGACACATTGCTTCTATGATGACTAACTTTGAACTCTTCTCAACAATGCAAGATTCTAAGACAGCTCCAAAAGACTCATGGTGGAAAAATCTATCCGCATCCAGAGAAAAAATTACGGAGTCTGAATGCAGATTGAAGCAAACTATTTGCTCTCTCTTTCTATTTTATTCTTGGTTTTGTTTCATCTTTTTCATGGTTCATTTCATTGGTTATAGTTCTTCTTTACAACTTGATTATTGGGAAAATAAGTTTAATGTGAAGGTATATATAGAATCTATGTCAGATCACATGCTATCTTGTGGGGGAGAGAGGAGGAGAGGAAGGGGAGAAAATTTGGAACTGAAAAACCTGTGGAACTGAGTGTTGTAAATTAAAAAAAATTAAACAATTGACTAATAAATAACTACATTCTACAAATGAAAAAAAAGCTATAGTCTGAATCATTAGATAGAAAGGGTATCATGCAAAGGAAATCATGCACCTTTGAAATATGGAATTTTTATTTACTCCCTTTCTCTTCCTTTATCAAGCGTTGTTTTCTTGCTTTGCTTATTTCAAACCCCTTCCCTTAACATTCTTCTCTTTGTAACTTTGAGCTTCACCTCCTACTCAGAAGTCTCCAGCTTTATGCACTTTAATAATTTTGCTAATAGTAAAACCATATCCACTTAGAGAATTTTAGAACTGAAAGGAACATTAGGGGTCAAATAGTCTAGTTCTCTCTTTTAACATGTATGGAAACTGAGTCTTACAGAACTTAATGGATTGCATACAGGTAGAAAATGGCATATCAAACATTCAAACTCAGGTCTCCTGACTCAAACGTGGAATCAAAACCACTCCATCATAAAACAGCTGCAGCCATTAAGGGCGAACCCTAAATCATTTAGCAGACATAAGTTTTTAAAACCGCAAATGTTAATGATAAGCCAGGGTTGACCCCAAATGTGGTCTATTAGAATCTTTTCTATAGATTTTTAGGATATGGACAAAACACTGTCCTACTCCAACCTCATGGACCAAAAGAGACCAGAAAATGCTTTAATTAACAAATATTTGATTTACGTGTAAGTTAGAGACAGATAGTTACCAAAGGCAACATCAGGTTACGATGGTCACTCTTCTGTAAAATCTTAAGCAGAAGATGGACAATTATGAGCAGTATCATCTCATAAAGAAGTAATGGAAGATAAAACCAGTTTAAAGGAAGCTTGGCCAGAGATCCAACTAAATAAAATCATCCCAAGGACATTCAAGGATGAAAATGGAAAGAGGAATACAAGCAGATGATAAATTTTTACCGAAAAATATTTGTGGAAACCATTTTGACAAACAAAAAAAATCAAGATAATGGTACTACCACAGTTGGACCCTAGCATCCCAGTCCCTGAGATGCTTAGAGAGGATGTAGAAACTGTACTGAAGACAACAAAGATGGACAAGGCAGCCAGATGGAATCAAATATGTCATCATGGAGGTGATATAGTTGTGAGGGCATTGAGGGGCACATATACAATGTTTTTGAAAGAAACAAAGACACCAAAGGTACTGAAAAAATCAAACCTTGTTAACATCCAAAATAAAAAAACCAGTTATTACCAGCCTACCCATATATTCTCCCATCTTTACAAAGTCTTTATGAGAGTCAATTTTACATAAATTGAGAATATCCTTAATGAGGTTATTAATAGGAAACAAGCAGGTTTTCCCAAGTGATATTAAAAATGGACTACTGGGGGTGGAGCCAAGATGGTGGCTGGAAAGCAGGAACTTGCATGAGCTCCCCACCACGTCCCTCCAAAAACCTATAAAAAATGGCTCTGAACAAATTCTAGAACTGCAAAACCCACAAAATAGCAGAGGGAAGCAGGGATCCAGCCCAGGACAGCCTGGATGGTCGCTGGATGAGCTCTATCAGGCACGGAGTGGAGAGGAGCAGAGCTCAGCGTGGGAGGCAGCAGGACCAGCCAGACCAGGAGCCGAGCAGAACAGGCCCTAGCACCCTGAATCAGTGAGCTGTGGCAGTTACCAGACTTCTCAGCCCACAAACACCAAAGACAATAGAGAAGGTTAGTGGGAAAAGCTGCAGGGTACAGAGTTCACGGTCACCCCAGGGGCAACGGGGGAGGTGCAGCTACAGAACTACAGCTGCAGTTACTTCTGGCCCCAGACCCATGTGGTGGGAGGAATTAAGTGGCAGATCAGAGCAGGAGTGCAGAGCCTGCTGAAGATTTGCGTCAGGTCCAGGTTGGTGGTTCTTGAGGAAGGAGGAGTACTGGGGTGGCAGAGCTGGCTGTATAGAAATAGCTCTGAAATCAATGGCGCATCCCCTCAAGCTTGGAACAAAGTACTCTTTGCTCTACAAGCAGTCATACCCCGATGAAAACCTCAAGGGTCAAGTAATTTGGCTGGGAACATGGCCAGGCAGCAAAAATGCACCCAGATTCAGTCTCAGACTTTGGAATCTTTCTTTGGTGACAAAGAAGACCAAAACATATGGCCTGAAGAAGTCAACAAAGTCCAAGAGCCTACACCAAAAGCCTCCAAGAAAAACATGAACTGGTCTCAGGCCATGGAAGAGCTCAAAAAGGAGTTGGAAAAGCAAGTTAGAGAAGTAGAGGAAAAATTGGGACCAGAAATGAGAATGAAGCAAGAAAACCATGAAAAATAAGTCAATGACTTGCTAAAGGAGACCCAAAAAATACTGAAAAAAATATTGAAGAAAACAACACTTTAAAAAATAGACTAACTCAAATGGCAAAAGAGCTCCAAAAAGCCAATGAAGAGAAGAATGCCTTGAAAGGCAGAATTAGCCAAATGGAAAAGGAGGTCCAAAAGATCATTGAAGAAAATATTACCTTAAAAATGAGATCGGAGCAAGTGGAAGCTAGTGACTTTATGAGAAATCAAGATATTATAAAACAGAACCAAAGGAATGAAAAAATGGAAGACAATGTGAAATATCTCATTGGAAAAACCACTGACCTGGAAAACAGATCCAGGAGAGATAATTTAAAAATTATTGGACTACCTGAAAGCCATGATCAAAAAAAGAGCCTAGATATCATCTTTCAAGAAATTATCAAGGAGAATTGCCCTGATATTCTAGAGCCAGAGGGTAAAATAGAAATTGAAAGAGTCCACAGATTGCCTCTTCAAATAGATCCCAAAAAGAAAACTCCTAGGAACATTGTCACCAAATTCCAGAGCTCCCAGGTCAAGGAGAAAATATTGCAAGCAGCCAGAAAGAAACAATTTGAATATTGTGGAAAAATAATCAGGATAACACAGGATCTGGCAGCTTCCACATTAAGGAACTGAAGGGCTTGGAATACGATATTCTAGAGGTCAATGGAGCTAGGATTAAAACCAAGAATCACCTACCCAGCAAAACTGAGTATCATGCTCCAGGGCAAAATATGGATTTTCAATAAAATAGAGGACTTTCAAGCTTTCTCAGTGAAAAGACCAGAGCTGAATAGAAAATTTGACTTTCAAACACAACAATCAAGAGAAGCATGAAAAGGTAAACAAGAAAGAGAAATCATAAGGGACTTACTAAAGTTGAACTGTTTTGTTTACATTCCTACATAGAAAGATGATGTGTATGATTCATGAGACCTCAATATCATAGTAGGTGAAAGGAATATATATATGTATATATATATATATATATATATGTGTGTGTGTGTGTGTGTGTGTGTGCGTGTACATATATATATATATATATATGTGTGTGTGTGTGTATACATATATATATATACACACACATATGTGTGTGTCTATGTCTGTATATGTGCAGGCATATATATATATATACACACACAAAGGGCACAGGGTGAGTTGAATATGATGGGATGATATCTAAAAAAATAAAATCAATTGAAAGGATAAGAGAGGAATATATTGAGAGAGGGAGAAAGGGAGAGATAGAATGGGGTAAATTGTCTGGCATAAAAGTGGTAAGAAAATTGGTTCTGTAGGAAGGGATGAGGGTGCAGGTGAGGGGGAATGAGTCAATCTTGCTCTCATTGGATTTGACCTGAGGAGGGAATACCATACACACTCAATTGGGTATCTTACCCCACAGGAAAGAAGGAGGAAGAAGATAAAAAAGGGGGGATGATAGAAGGGAGAGCAGACGGGGGGACGAGGTAATGAAAAACAAACACTTTTGAAAAGCGACAGGGTCAAGGGAGAAAATTCAATAAAGGGGGATAGGTTAGGAAGGAGCAAAACATAGTTTATCTTTCACAACATGAGTATTGTGGAAGGGTTTTACATAATGATACGCATGTGGCCTATGTTGAATTGCTTGCCTTCTTAGGGAGGGTGAGTGGGGAGGGAAGAGGGGAGAGAATTTGGAACTCAAAGTTTTAAAAACAGATATTCAAAAACAACAACAACAAAAATTTTTTCATGCAACTAGGAAATAAGATATACAGGCAATGGGGCATAGAAATTTATCTTGCCCTACAAGAGAAGAAGGGAAAGGGGGATGGGAGGGGAGTGGGGTGACAGATGGGAGGGCTTCCTGGGGAACAGGGCAACCAGAATATATGCCATCTTGGAGTGGGGGGAGGGTAGAAATGGGGGAAAAATTTGTAATTCAAACTTTTGTGAAAATCAATGCTGAAGACTAAATATATTAAATAAATTTTAAAAAACCAAAAAAATAAAATAAAAATGGACTACTTAGTATCTCATAATTGACTGAAAGATGTAGAGAATATAAAATTCCATTGTGATTATGTGTGTTGATTATGGAAAAAAAATGCATTTGATTCAATAGGACAAGTAGCACCTTGCAGGATCTTTTACAACAAGGTGTTGGCCATCCATACATCAAGATTCCTTGGAAGACGTAAGAACAGAAATACTCCGGTTGTGTTATCCTCTTGTAATAAACATCAAGTAAGGCATAAAATAGGGAGATGCATGTTCATTGAATGTATTTGATCCTACAACAGAATAGATTCAGTGAAGTCTGGGTTGAGGAGGGACTCCACAGATGGCGATATCCTCCAGATACCCCTATTGGGAGATGACATTGTTTGCAGCAAGCCCCAAGATATCACAGAACCTTCTGGAAGAGATTTGTAATCACTCAAAGGTGTTTGTCTGATCCATCCACAAAGCAAAGTCTAAAAATGTGAAGAATATGATTGCCCAGATTTCAACACATATCCGAAGAAAGACCCCATAGAGCTGATCTGAATACATATATATGTGTATGTGTATATATAAAATTTATATATATATATATATATATATGTGTATATATATATATATATATATATATAACTTTTAGGGGGAAGATAATACAGGTAGGAAATCACCTGGGCCCAAATTTGAGCAAGAGGAGAGCAGGCTGTATTGCAAAGCACTTATACTAATCTCAAGCTTCCCATACCCAGAAACAATTCAGAGGATGACCATAATACAAAGCGCAATGGAAAGGCTTATATTGGATAGGAACATATAACCAATGAAGAACTCCAAAGAACAAGAGGAAAAGGTGTCATCAAGGAATTGTCAGACAAGGAGAGAAGATGGGCTAGTTGTGTGATAAAGTCAGAGGTGGCAGGTGGATATCCAGAGTGATCCACTGATACTCTCAAGATATTGGGAGAAAGCAAGGAAGACCTGTGGCCTTTTGGGTAGAATTGCCTCCTCACTCTTTCCTCCTTTCCTCTCTCTCCCATTGTGGATATAGCATATGGTGCCCTAAAGGGTTAAGCATAATATTAAGGGTTGCTTTTCCAGTTCTAACCTAGGGGCAACTCTCAGGTAAATCCCCTTGTGTCCTGTGGTGGCAAAGATCTGATGGCCAGGAGGCCAGGAGAAAAGGGGGATCCTGCAGGCATAGGAGTGGGGACAGGGGGTTTTGGGGTGTAGAGGGAAGAGAGTAACTAGCTGCAGTTTTCCCAAGAAAATTGAATTGAGCACATGCTTCTGGATAGGGCAGCTGTCCACTATACTGTAGAAGATGTGCCCGGGTCCATGGCCTCGAACTGCTGGACCAAGAGCCTATGAGAATCAGGCTGAGTGTGAGACGGTCTTGTAACTGTGTGATATAATGGGACTTGAGAGGTCAGATCTGAAAAGCACCTCCAAGTCTTCTTAGGTGCTTGGAGAGCGACCCTAATTGCAGGGTGAGAAAGGGATAGGGAGAGAGGAGAGGCTTGCATACCTTCTAGTCTTGGCTCTTTTGTCTCTTTTACCTTTGAGACTTAGCAGACTAGAAAATGCATATCCCATGGGGGAGGGGAAGAAAGGGATAGGGAGAAAGGGGAAGCTTACATCTAGGTAGTTTTCCCAGGCGCAGAGACCCACCTACCTGCCTCCCCCAACATGCCACAGGGGAGGGGAAAAACACAGAGTGCAGAGACCCTGAAACTGGGGCACAGGGACCTCCAAAGAAAACCAGGTGCAGAGGCCCACCTCCTCACCTCCCCCAGTATCCCATGGGGAAGGGGAAGGAACAACACAAGGTAAAAAGTCTGCTCAAGCAGAGCAAGGTGCCTTTTCTTTATATTTTGGAGACCAAATTTCTTAGCTTGTCTTGTTTAGACATCCCTTTCACAAATCATTTTTCAGATTACGTTGAGGTCAGGCTGTTACAGTGGAACACTAGGCAGTATTCCTCAACATCTCCTTTCTAAATTTCCCATCCTAGCAGTCTCTAGCAGCCACTCACTTGTCTTAACCTAGGACAGGACAGGGGAGAGAAAAAAATGTGACTGATCCAGAGCAAGGACATCCCCTTAAATGAGGGTCCACAGTTGGACTGACTGCCCAGAAATCAATGGAACATCAGACACCACTGGCAATGTCTGGGAATTCTAGAGGTCTCTCAGCCAGGGAGACAGTAGGAGCAGAAAGGTCTGGGGAAGAGAACAAAGAAAAGGGAGCTTACTTGTTATCCCAGTGGCTAGGAGTGGATCAGTGGAGTCCAGTTAATATTTGGACTCCCTGGTTCTGGTACCATTTTATGTTAAGGTCAGAGTGGGAGAGCAGTTCAGGTGTGAAAGAATTCACTTGGACAACTTTCTCTTAACCAAGGGGAGCTTTACTGAGTCAAAAGCAGCGGGCTTACCCTGGAAGAAGAACTAGCAATTTATAGAGGGACAGGGGCTTGTTTTTATAAGGACAGGATAAGGAAGGCAGGGGAAATTTGATGACTCAGGATGAGGGAGACAAGGAATTCAGGATGAGGGTAGGTATTATGGTATTTCAAGATATGGGGAAGAGACTAGGATGCCTTCAAGCTCAGGAGGGGCCTCACAAGGTACTGGAAAAGCAACCCTTAATATTATGCTTAACCCTTTAGGGCATTATGTGCTATATCTACTTCACCATGGATAAGTATAATCCAGGATGGGCAGGCCCTGAAAAGGCTGATATCTACATCATTAGAAGTAACCCCCTAATTGATGAAATTACAGACCTACTTGAATTTGAAGGTATTTATGGCTACCATTCCAATAACTATGAACTGGAAGCAAAGTAGTTACCTATATATTCAGGGGTGGCTTAAGAAAACTATGGGAAATAGATGTATTGGAATATTATAGTGCTTTAAGAAATGACTGTGAAGGATATAGAGAAGCATGGGCAGACCTGATATAGTGAATAGAATACTCGACTTGGTGTCAGGAAGACCTGAGTTTAGATCCTGCCTTAGACACTTGCTTGCTGTGTGTCTTAGGCAAGTCATTGATCCTCTAATAGTCTACACACAGGGATCACATGTGGCTAGGACACATAGTGAAGTGGTACATGTGGAGGCTAGCACAAGAGCTCATATTTGGAGGGAAAACTCATAGATTCATGGCGGCTGCTGAAGTTTGGTGATATCACTGTGCTTTTCTTATTGGGTCTGCTTCCCAGTGGTTCTAAGTGGTATGTAGTCTCTGCCAGAGGTATGTGGTCTCTGCAGCATGTGAATGCCTTGCTTCCTATTGGTGTCATGTAGTTTCTGATGACTGGTTTTACTCTACTGGCCTTGTGATTGGTTACTGCCATGTAAGGCACTACTTGGCACAAGGCTTTGAAGTTTCTGTTTCCAGATTTGAACTTCAACTGGTGTTCTCAGCTGAGCTGTTCTTCCACGGGAGAGGCTGCAAGCCTTCTGTCCTCTCTCTTTTAGCTCAAAGCCCGGAGGCTTCATGATATGGCTCTTTTAGAAAAGTAAAAGCCTAGCACACCCAGTCATGTGACTAGGGAGGAAAGCTTTATCAGCTTTTTTACTATGGATATGGAGGCAATGTTGTTTCTCTGTTTCCTGAAGGAGGTTCCCTGGCCCAGGCACCAAGATTTTGGAAATCAGAGCCATACACCCCAGGCAATTTGTGCCTTTAGACTTGTCTATTGTTATTAGCTTTATTAATCTTCCAATTTCCTGTTCAACTGAGGGCAGATTCACTATCCAGAGTCTCTCAACCTGATTTAGGATTAGAAAGTCCTTTTAGCTCCTGGATTAATTTCTTCATGGGGATTCTCTGCCTTCAAACTCATTTGAAGATGGATCTACCATAGAATCCTCACAAAGCTTTGTGGGTTTACCAAATACACCTTTTAAGAGCCCTCAAATCTATTTGGTCTCTCATGCAATTGAATAGAAGAGGAAAAAGTCTCAAGAATAAGCTAAGGGGACTTCCTACCTTAATTTTGATATGTGTCCTACAAAACTTTTCCAGGCTCTTAGTAGGCCCTAACATGGTACGAAGAAAATAGGCAGTCTTTCACAGATGATTTTCTAAAGGAGATAAAAACTTTATAATCAGACAACACACTGAAAAATGTTGAGAATATAAGATGCTTGTTATTTCTTGACTCTAGAAAAAGGATTTGATTCTGTAGATGAAAATACTGCTTACAGGCTTTTCTCTAACAAGGTGTGGCAATCCCCTTGTTAAAGTCATATAAGATGCATTGAAGTGTGTAACAACTGAGGTAACTGCGTATGACGACGTCTTTAATTTCAAAAGATGCTTTCTCAGTGTTTGCCACGTTCATGGAGGAGGTCCAGTAAGAGATCAAATGAAAAGCAGACGTCCTGGGGATAATGACAAAGTTTTCCAGATGCTCACTGCACAGAACCTCCTAAATTAGATCTATAATCACCTTAAAAGAGTTTGGCCTAATTATCCATACAGGAGAAAGGGAGGCCAAATGGTTCGATGGAAAGGGTTGGATTTAAAGTCAGAGGACCTGAGTTTGAATCATGGTTTTGACAGTAAATCCCACTGTCACTTTGGGCAAGACCTTTAATATATCTGAACCTCAGTCTCTTCATCTGTAAAATGTGGGACTGATATTGGATGATCCTTAGAGTACCTTCTAGAACAAAATCAATGATTTTATGAAAAATGCACCGAATGAAGTATACCTTTTTCCATAGTAGTTCAGCTAGCCGGCACTGGGCCTGGAGTCTGGAAGACCTGAGTTCAAATCTAGCCTCAGACACTTACTAGCCGTATGACCCATGGCAAGTCACTTAACCCTGTCTGCCTCTGTTATTTCATCTGTAAAATAAGTTAGAAAAGGAAAAAGCAAGCCACTCCAGTAACTTTACCAAGAAAACCCCAAATGGGGTAGCAAAGAGTCTGACATGACCGAAACAGCTGAACAATAACAACATTGTCCACTACAGTGTACAGTAAGATGGACAACTCATTGAGTGGGCCCATCACTATAAATGTCTTGGCCAGACATTGTGGATGAACATGGAACTAGGCCCATTGAATAGGAGGAAGAAGCTAGGCTAGATTGTTTTTGGGACGTTGTACAGTGTTTTTAATGACCCCAACCTTTCTTTCCTCAGCAACAAAGGCTAATTTTTTTTAACATGAATAATATTCCAGTGATATGATAAAACTACAAGTCAAGGAACACTGAAATCTCCAAATAATTAAAATTCTGTGGCACCCAATGGACAATAAAGAGGCACAGAGTGAGTACGAGGAAGCCTCATCATCTCATCAGTGAAGAATTACACAGGAAAGATGAGTAACATTAAAACATTAAAGAATGACTGGAAAAGAAGAGAGAAGAGTAACCAATGGACAGTGAGCTTCATCCAGAGGAAGAGACCTGGCACTTAGAGCAGACTCTCTGTCCACTTTATCTACGTCCTGCGGAGGATATATGGGAGGAAACAAGCGAGAGTAACGAGGAGAAGGAATAGAAAGGTCATAAGTTGTATTGTTGGAAAGAGTACACATTTCTGAAATCAAAAATTCTTCCATGTGTTCAAGAATTAAAATTTCCAAGCCATTATATTTATTTAAGATAGTAATTTTGAAAATGTCTCAATGAGTTAGAATTACAAATCTCTCCCACCTCAAATTCAACTGGAAGTATGAAAAGAGAGAGTAAGAATACTAGATTGGTTTTTTTACGTGGAGAAGCAACATGGCATAATGGAGAGATTGGAAGATGTGGCTCAAATCCTGGCATCAACGATTGTTAGCCATGTGATCAGTTAACTTCTTTGACCTTTAGTTTAATCATCGGGGAAATGGTGACACTTGTATTATCCACCTTACAAGAAAGCACTTTGTAAAACTATATTAATATGTTATTATTACTTGTATATTACTATATTAATATGTTGCTATTACTTGTAGAATTTACTTCTACCTCTTTCAAAATTATTATATGGAAGAGGAAAAAAGGCAAAAGAAAACCCAAACTTACCAAAGACACTATCCTTTCATTTAGATCTATGTATTCTTGAGAATATGGCTTGCCAAACTTGCTGTCATAGTCAACATTACTAAGTTTAAAGGTGACATGGTAGTAGAAAGGTGTTTTACCTGTTGAAGTAGAGAGGGAAACATTAGTATTTATACTGCTCTTTTTTTATCTAGCTACTATTCCCATGGAAGAAACAGCACATGAAATAGAAGCTGAGTGCCCAGAAAATGTTGATACAGCTTTGGCAGAGAAGTGATTTCTCTCAAAAAAATTGTGATCTACTTAGTAATGTGTTCAGAATATTTTTAGACATGAAAAATTTAAAAATTAAACATACCAGGATTCAAGTTTGTTACGTTAGAATGCAATGGCACATCAACTATATTTCTATAGTAATCAAACAAGCATTTATTAACCATCTTTTCTATGCCAGGCACTCTACTAGGTGGTGGGGATGCAAAAAAGAAGAATGAATCAATCCTTACTTACAAGGAATTTATATTACAACATAAGAGACAACAAAGATACAGATATGTACACATACAATAAATATAAAGAGAACAAATACAAATAAATAGAAAGTTGTTATATACAAGTTAGCTTGAGAGGGAGGACTCTAGTAGTTGAGATCAGAGCGTGCTTCATGTAGAAGGACTTGAGCTGTGTCTCCAAGGAAGGGAGAGATTCTGGGAGGCAGAAATAAATAGAGAATATACTCCAGGCTTGGAGGACAGCCACTGAAAAGGCCCACTGAGGCAGAAAATGGAGTATTGAGTGTGGGTCAATCAACAATCATGTATTAAGTGCCTACTAGGTACTGTATTAAGCAATGGGGATAGAAAGAAAGGCAAATATCTTCTGTTTAATGGAGGAAACAGTATGCTAACAACTATATACAAACAAGGTATATAAAGAAATATGATATGTAAAGAAGGCACCACAGTAATATGCAGAATATGGGGGAAAATAATATACAATGAGGTGATAAAGATAGTATTGAGGCAAGTTTGTGAAGGGTTTTAAAAGCTCAACAGAGAAATTGTATCTGTTCCTAGGGTCACTAGAGACCCCATTAGACTGTAGGCTCCTTGAGAACTTAGACTGCTTTTTAAATTTCTTTATATTCTCAGTGCTTAGCACAATGCCTGACACATAGTAGGCACTTAAATGCTTACTGACTTACCGACTGACTACTGGAATTGATTGAGTAGGTGAGTTAAATAGTCATATCTTTCTTTAAGGAAAATTGTTTTGGCAGTGGGGATAGACTAGCTGCAAGGAGACCAATCAGGAAGCCATTACAATAATCCATTTCAGAGGTGATGAGGGCCTGAACTAAGGTGGTAGCTGTGTGAGTAGAGATAATGGATAGGGTATGAAAGATGTTGTGGAGTATTTACTAGCTGTGTGATTCTGGACAAGTAATGCAAATGCTGTTTGCCTCAGTTTCCTCATTTGTAAAAAAGGTGATATTAATAATCTACCTCCCAGAATTGTTGTAAGGATAAAATAATATTTGTAAGGCACATTGCAAACTTTAAAACACTACATAAATGTTAGGTATTGTTATTTATTATTAATTATTATCATTGTGGAGGTAGAAATGGTAAGATTTGGCAATTGATTAGCTATGTGGTATGTGGGAGAGTGAGGGGTTTGGAGATAATACCAGTGTTGCAGATCTGGGAGGCTGGAAGAGTTCCTTAGATAAAAGTAAGAAAGTTTAGAAGATGGCTGGATTTGAGTGGAAAGATTATCAGTTCTATTTTAGACATACTAAACTTTAGATATTTCTGATAACCCAGATTGAAATGTCTAATAGGCAATTGGTGATGGGAGGACAGAAACTCAGGGGAGAAACTGAGGCAAGATATAGAGATCTGGAAATCATGTATATAGAGATGTTGATTAATCCCTTGGGAGCTGATGGAGCCACCAGTAGAGAGAGTGTTGTTCTTACATTTGGAAGAGGACCAATGACATCGGTGTTATCTTGACTTGCACATGAATTGGATTTAAGAGAAGCATAACTGCACGGAGTCATCAGTCTCACTCTGTCTTCCTGAGTCTTTGAAGTCCAGTGATAGAACAAAAGTCAAGATGACTGGCAATGGCTTGTGATGCAGTGAATGACCTTGGCATCTTTGATGTCTGACCACAGTCTAAGCACTTCACAGTGTGTGGCCTCTGCACATGCTACAGTTTCTTGGAGCCACAGGTGAGATAGTTGAGTGAATCAGGTGAATACCAAAGGTAGATGAACACCCCTGAAAAGATCTCAGCAGCCCCTCACACCAGAGAGAGTATAGTGAGAGAAAAGCAGAGGGCCTAGGAAAGAACTTTGAGAACATTCACAATTAGGAAGGGGGTGAACCGGATGATGAACCAGTAAAAGACACTGAGAAGGAGCTATTAGGCAGAGGAGAGCAAGGAGACAGTAGTGTCGTGAATGACCAGAGAGGAGATAGTATATACAAGGAGAAAGTGGCTTACAGCAACAAATGCAGCAGATATGTCAAGAAAGATGAGGACTGATAAAAATCATCAGATTTATCAATTAAGAGATCATTGGTAATCTTAGAAAGAGCAATTTCATTTGAATGATGATGTCAAGAGCCAGATTGTATTTAAAAAGAAATAATGTCTGCTGTTGACAAATTTACATTCTATCATGGGTAACAACAGGTTCAAATATAAATATAATACAAAATTCAAATTCTAAGGTTATAGTTGAGAATGGAGAACTAGAAAACCCTGTTTTTTAAAGGTCATAAAACCCCAAATAATGGTGCTGAGTTTGTGTCATCCAAAAGAGGAGTGTCCACTTAAGAATGCCTTTCTATGGTGTTAAAACATCTTGATGGAAAGTATAAATTTCAGTTAATCACAGAGGCATTTTGTCTACCCAATGCCAAATATTCAAATGTGTGAAGATTTTAGATGATTGCTTAGACTTTTTCACTGTTTGCCCTGATGTTTTGGCTTTGCATAGACAGCCTCAGGGTGGATTCCCATTAGGAGTCTCCAGCCACTTTTTAAAAGATGGGTTAGGGAGCTAGGAATTAAGAAGCAACTCCTCAGTTATTCTAAATAGTTTTAGGAGTCACTGTACTTGTTCTTACAAATCTGTGGTGATTTAAGAAAATCTTAATTTAATTTAAGGAATTATACAGATGTCCTAATGGTCAAGTTAAAATCAGGAGTGTTTTTTTTAAAAGACAAAGATTTACAAGTAGCTTAATCTCTAAAGTTAAAAATTTTCTATAATAAGGTATTACTGAGCCCACAAATTAGCTAACCCATAGGTTAGATTTTGTTAAAAAAATAGTTTCGCAAAAGAAATTTCTATTATGACCTTTGACATAAATTTGCACATAAAGCATTGCCATCGAATAAATTAAATATAGTGTCTTGATATATTTTTAATGTATCTTTATTCTTTCTACTACCTTACAGTATAAGATGCTTGGAGTCATTCTTTATCTTTTTATAGAATCCCAGAAAGACAGAGCTGGAGGAGACACCACCAGAAAACATCTAACCTAACATTTCCATTTTATAAATGAGGGAACAATCCCAGAAAGGTTAAATAATTCAAACAAGGTCATGGAGTTAGTGGGAGGTCTAGGAAGAAAATATAGCTCTCCTATTTCCTAGTCAAGTATTCTTTTCACTCCCCTTCCCTCCCAATCTTCTTTATTATTTCTTCTGTTTTGTTTTTTTTTACAACAAATCAGAATGATTGTCCTTAATCAGTGCTTTGAGGGATTATGCTGTTTTAGCAACTTGGAGACGCATGGAGAAGGCAGTGACCTTGCCTAGTTGCTATTAAAAAGTACCTGTTACATAATTTATAATGCATACGTGTATACATGCATGCATAATACATACAATTTGTATGTAAATATATGTAAATATCTTACATATATACATTCAGTAACTTCTTCCACTCCCATCCAAGACGAAGTGGGTGGAACTGTCCTTGCCTTGTTCCATTTATTTTCTCCCTCAAAAATAACCTTGATGTTCACTGTAACTTGATTTTACTTATTTATATAAAAGGTGGAGGTGGAGAGCAAGTACGTGGTATGATTTGTCCTGCCTACCTCTATGTGGCCCCTCCAGAAACCAAATATTCCTTGTTATGCACAGGGTTGGTGTTCAACAAATATTATTGCCTATTTGACTGAAATGAGCTCTGGTAGAAGGAAAGTCATATGTGTGTGGAAGGTTTTATTTTACTGAGAGCTAGCCTGTAGAGTGTGTGTGTGTGTGTGTGTGTGTGTGTGTGTGTGTGTAAGAGTTGACTACTTAATGATTGACTGGTGCTGACACTGAAATAATATATGAATTTCATTTCTAAAGAAAAATTTTTAGCAACATTGGTTCATTTCTCAATTTGATTAAAAATATGATTCTGGGTTCAATCAGTTAACAAGCAGCATCTACTATGACAGGTACTATGTATGCTAAGCACTTGGAAATATAAAGATAAAAAATGGAAACAATCTCTAAATTAAAGAGCTTATATTCTATAGTAGCTGGCGTCACAGTGGGTAGAACACTGGATCTGGAGTCAGGAGAACTGAGTCCAAATCTGGTCTTAGATCCTTACTAGCTGTGTGACTTTGGGCAACTCAGTCTCTATTTGCCTCAGTTTTCTTATCTGTAAAATGGGGATAATAACAGGACCTACCTCATGGGGTTGTTATTAGGATCAAATGAGATAGTAACTGTAAAAAGAACTTAGCACAGTGCATGGAACATTGTAGGTGCTATATGAATGCATATTCCCTTCCTTTCTTTGAGATGTAGGAAAGACTATATAATATATGTGTTCAGTTGTATCTGACTCTGATCCCAACTGGGGTTTTCTTGGCAAAGATAATGGAGTGGTTCACCATTTTCCTTCTCTAGCTCATTTTACAGATAGGAAAATTGAGGTAAACAGCATTAAGTGACTTGCCCAGGGTCACACAGCTAGTAAGTCTGAGGCCAGATCTGAAGTCAATCCACTTCACCACCTCACTTCCCCATATATACTGAATGCAAAATCAAAGCAAGGGTGTTAAATGCAAGCTAGTTAGGGAAGGTCAAAACAAAACTAATAATGAGAGTTTTTATAAAAACATTTTAAATATTATGTCTCATTTTATTCTTACAATAACAACCCTGTGACATAGTGGTTAATATTTCTGTTTTCTGAATGAAAAAATTCAGGATCAAAGAAGTTAAATGATTCACTCTTTATCATATGGCTAATCTGGGACTCATATATCGCTTCCAATTACAATCCACTATACTTTGCACTACACCAAAATCTATACATTAAAAAAAATGAGAGGGAGTGTGGTATAATGAAATGAGCTCAGGACATGGAGACTGGCAAGATCTGACTTTGAACTCTTTCTTGGATAAATTTAACTCTAGGCAGATCCCTTAACCTTTCTCCTAGCCTCAGTTTTCTCTGAGGTTCTTACCTACTACAAAGGGTTAATATGATGCTCAAGTGAGACTTTATATACATACGTACCTGTATGTACACACATACATATATACATGCATGTGTGTATTTGCAAACACTAAGTGGTATATAAATTTGAGGTGGCTTCAGGGGTGTGCTGGAGTTAGCTCTAACCAGAGCAAGGGAGCTGACTGAATCTTTACGTGGTGAAAGTCAGCAAAGCTACAAACCAGACTTTGATTTATTGTTTTGTTGACTGTCAACTTTGACAAGTGTTAATAATGAAGATCAAATTTAAAAATGTGTCATTGAGTAATCTTCTTGCCCCTGTTATTAATAACATTTACCATCATACCCCTGGCTGTTATAACTAAAAAGCCAACTTCTATATTTGTACCTTCTCTAGGTATGACATGTCCCCTTTCCTCAATTTGGGAATAAACAGAATATTGAATAACTATTTTTTTCTGTCCCAAGAGATTTTTTTTATCCCGTTTTCTACTTGTCTCTAGAAGAGCCTTTGCAGAGCTCTTAAAGAAGCAATGGGACAGAGTTATTAAAAGATTATATCAGAACAAGGAAAAAAAGGAGTAAATCCTTGAAGTTTGCTTCTAAAAAAAAATTGAGACTGTCATTCAAGGCCCTTTATTTATCTTTAACCCACCTTCAAGACCTGTCTCCTGCTCCACACTTCTTTTTACTATGTAGCAATTCATACACACATGCAGATACACGTCTGTGTTTTTGTGTGTGTGTGCGTGCATGTGCGTGTGCGTGTGTGTGTGTGTGGTATCCTTGATGACAGGGACTGTTTTTGCTTTTTCTTTGTATCCCTGATGTTAAGCACAGTGCCTGGCACATAGTAAGTGCTATGAATGCTTATTGATTAAACTAGTGTGTTTACTGTAAGTTGGATTCATTCAGCAATGATTTAACCTCTTGGACTAAAAGACCACTGAGTTTTTTTCCAACTCAAATTCTGTGATTTCGTGATTCTCAATGAAGCCTTCCCTAATATTTCCATCTAGAAGTAATCTTGTTCACCTCTGAGTTCCTACTGAATTTTATATATCTCCTAATTGTATTTTCACATTCTTCGTCCCGTTATAGTTACTTTTGTACATGTGTTCTCTTCCCTATTAAAATGTAAATTCCATAAGTGTAGGTGATAATTTGTTTTTTTTTTAATCTTCCCAGTGCCTAGCACAGTGTCTTGAATGGATTAAATTGTTAAATCTGGGTTAAATTAACAGAAAACTACTGGAGGACAAAACTGATAGCTTAGGCTCTTGTCAACTAACTTTCTCTCTCACATTTTACAAAGCTCCTTACTTCTTCAAGGGTCTGTGATAAAAACTTAAAAATTTCAAAGATATAAAGAGAAATATCCATGAAATATCCTTAACATAATATCCCTCCAAATCTGAGAATCAGAATAAAAACATGGGAGTATGAGACCTGATACAATGGCCACTCACCATAGACCACGAAATAAACAATGACTCCAATGGCTGCTGCCACAATTATGACCACCAAGATACTTAGAGCGATTTTCCCAGATCTTGTGAGTTTCATGTCTGTGTCCAACTCTATCCTGTGCAAAAGAGATAAAAACACACATACATGTGTAAGCAAAGGATCTCCAATGGGTAAATACTGACTTTGTCATTTAGAATAAAGACTTATTCCTTTTCACATATAATTTTAGCTGTGTGGTCAGTGGATGAGTATACTTGAATCCAGAGGACATATACCAAAGAAGTAGAGTAAGATTTATAGTTAGGGATAGTAGATACACAGTTCTGAGTATTACACTGGTATCCGTAATGTTAAAATGTACAAAGGAACAGGCAGGGTTTCATTGCTGTTACTGTTTTGTTTTGTTTTGGCCTTGACAAGAGCTACACGATATTAATATCATAGATGGGTTGTGGTCTGCCCTGACGGGGAGTATCCACATTGATGAAATCACAGATCCATGGTGGTATTAAAATATAATACATTGACACCTTGTTCTAATCCAATTCAATTCAATTCTTTCTCCAAACTTCTGACACACATTCCCTTCCAAGAATTCACAAAACTGCCATTTTAATTTGGGTTCTTACTGCTTCTCACCTGCACCATTGTTACAGCCTCCAAACTAGACTCTAGGCTTTTAGTTTTACCATCTCTGACCATTAAAAAGTACATTGCTCAAGGTATGCTTGCAACTAATGCTTATGTTTCTAAAATTAATCCTTTAAGGATAGTGAAAATACTAGAAATGAGACAACGGGAGGACTGGTTGGAGGACGTGAAAATATTTAGCCCAAAGAAAAGAACCCTCCTCTCCCAACTGGGAATTGAAGGGTAAACAGAAAAGACATTAGGCTTGTTTTGAAGAAGGAAGGACTAGAAAGATTTTTGCTTTCATAAGAGGAAAACCTTCCTAACATTTAGAGCTGCTCAGTCATAGAATGGTCCCTCTCATTGAGGGAAAAGTTTACGACTACTTGCCAGGGAAGCTGCAAAACAGATTCCTCCTCAAGTATGGACTAAAATAGTTATTTTGGGGGCCTTACAATTCTAAGCTAGTGGGATTTCCCTTTTTTGGATATGTTTCTAATTGATTTCATTAAATATTTCCCAATTACATGTAAATTTTTTAACATTCATTTTTTAAGATTTTGAGTTCTGAATTCTCTCCCTCCATCCCACCCCTCCCCCTTTCTTGAGAAGGCAAGCAGTTTGATATTGATTATACATATGAAGTCATGCAAAACATATTTCCAGATTAGCCATGTTGCACAAGAAAACATGAACTAAAAAAAATAAGAAGCATAAAAAGTTTAAAAAGTATGTTTTAATCAGAGTTCATCAGTCCTCTGGAGGTAGACAGCGTTTTTCATCATTGGTCCTTTGGAGCTGCCTTGGATTATTGTGTTGATCAGAATAGCTAAATCTTTTATAGTCAATCACTTTTTCAGTGTTGATGTTACTGTGTACAAGGTTCTCCTGGTTTTGCTCATTTCACTTTGCAGCAGTTTATATGTCTTCCCAGGTTTTTCTGACACTATGCTGTTCACCATTTCCTATAGCACAATAGTATTCTATCACAATCACATATTACAATTTGTTCAGCCACTTCACAATTAATGGACATCTCAATTTCTGATTGCCACTACAAAAAGAACTGCTATAAATATTTTTCTACAGGTAAGTCTTTTTTCCCTTTTCTTTGATCTTTTTGGGATACAGACCTATTAGTAGTATTTCTGGGTTGAAAGGTATTCAGTTTTATAGCTTTTTGGGTTTAGTTCCAAATTGTTTGCCAGAATGGTTTGACTAGTTGACAACTTCAACAACAGTTCATTAAAGTACCTATTTTTCCATGTACCCTTCAACATCTCTCATTTTCCTTTTCTGTCACGTTATCCAATTAATAGTTGTGAGGTGGTACTGTAGAGTTGTTTCAATTTGCAATTCTCTGATCAGTGATGCTTTAGAACATTTTTTCATGTGACTATTGATAGCTTTGATTTCTTCCGTAAACTACCTATTCATTTCTTTTGACCATTTATCAACTGGGGAATGGTTATTATTTTCCTATATATTTGAGAAATGAGACCTTTATTAGAGAAATAATATAGAATTTCCCTGCAGTTTCCTATTTTGCTTCTAATTCTGGCTGCATAAATTTTGTTTGTGCAAAATCTTTTTAATTTCACGTGACCAAAATTATCCATTTTACTTTCCGTGATACTCTCTATTTCTTGTTTGGTCACAAACTTTTCTCTTATCCATAGACATGACAGGTACTTTTCCCATGCTTCCCTAATTTACTTATGATATCACCTTTTATGTCTAAATCTTATACCCATTTTGACGTTATCTTGGTATATGGTATGAGAGGTTGGTTTGTGCCTAGTTTCTGCCAAACTGCTTTCCAGTTTTCCTAGAAATTTTTATCAAATGTTAAATTTTTACTCTAAAAGCTTGGATATTTGGGTTTATCACCTACTAGATTACTAAGGTCATTTACTACCGTATATTATGTACCTAATCTATTCTGCTGATCTACCACTCTGTTTCTTAGCCAGTACCAGATTATTTTGATCTTTACCATTTTGTAATATAGTTTGAAATCTGGAACCGAGAGGCTGCCTTCCTTAACATATTTTTTTCATTGATTCCGCTGATATTCTTGACCTTTGTTCTTCAAGATGAATTGTCATTTTTTTCTGGCTCTATAAAATAGTTTTTCAGTAGTTTGATTGATAGAGCAGTTAGATGGCACAGTGGATAGGGTGCTGAGCCTGGTGTCAGGAAGACTTATCTTCCTGAGTTCAAATTTGACCCTGGACACTTACTGTGAAACCCTAGGCAAGTCAGTTAACCCAGCTTGCCTCAGTTTCATCATGTGTAAAATAAACTGGAGAAGGAAATGACAAACCATTCCAGTATCTTTGCCAAGAAAATCCTAAAGGAGGTCATGAAGAGTTGGACATGACTGAAAAAATGATGGAATTGAAGGTTTGATTATTATGGCACTGCTTCAGTGAGAATAATTATTTTTATTAGACTGGCTCAGCCATGTTTGAGCAATGGACATTTCTCCAATTGTTTGGATCTGTCTTTATTTGCGTGAAAAGTGTTTTGTAATTGTGTTCATATAGCCCCTGGGTTTGTCTTGGCAGATAGACTACCAAGTATTTTATATTGTCTACAATTATTTTAAATGGAATGTCTCTTGCTGCTTGGTTTTGTTGGTAGTATATAGAAATGCTTATGATTCATGTGGGTTTATTTGACATCCTGCAACTTTGCTAAAGTTATTAAGTGTTTCAACTAGTATTTTTAGGTGATTCTCTAGAGTTCTCTAAGTATACCATCATGTCATCTGCAAAGAGTGATAAATTTTGTTTCCTCATTCCCTATTTTTATTCCTTCAATTTTGTTTTCTTGTCATACTGCTATAACTAGCATTTCTAGTGCAATATTAAATAATATTGTTTTAATATTAAATTATTATTAAATAAATAATAGTGGCAATGATGGACATCATTGCTTTACTCCTAATCTTATTAGAAAGAATTCTAACTTATCCCTGTTACGATAATGCTTGTTGATGATTTTAGATAAATACTACTTATCTTTTTAGGGGACACCTATGTGGTACAGTAGATAAAATGCCAGCCCTGGAGTGAGGAGGACCTGAATTTAAATCAGACACTTACTAACTGTGTGATCCTGGTCAAATCAGTTAATCCTATTTGCCTCAGTTTCCTCATCTATAAAATGAGCAAATGAATGTCAAGCCACTCCAGTATCTTCACCAAGAAAACCCCAAATTGGATGATGAAGAGTCAGAAACAACTAATCAACAAAACAACAGCTTAACATTTTAATGAAAGTTCCATTTATTTCCATACTTTCTATTGTTTTTAGTAGGAATGGGTGTTTTATTTTGTCAAAGGCTTTGTCCATGTCGGTTTTTTCCTGATGAGATATTTCACATTTTCTTCTATTTCTTAATTCTTTTGACTTTTAAAAATTGCTTCTTGATTTTTTATGGAGTCATTAGTTTCCACCTGCCCAATTCTAATTTTTAAGGAATTATTTTCTTCAGTGAATTTTTGTGCCTCTTTTTCCATTTGAGCAATTATGTTTTTAAAGAGTTATTTTTGTCAGTGAATTTTTGTACCTCTTTTTTCCATTTTGCCAATTCTGTTTTTTAAGGTGTTATTTTCTTCAGTATTTTTGTGCCTCTTTTTTTTACCAAGCTGTTAATTGTCTTTTCATGATTTTCTTCCTTCATTTCATTCACTTTTTCACATTTGTTTTTCCTTTGAGGTTTGCTTGTAGCTATTTTGACTTCATTGTCTCCTGAGTTTATGTCTTGGCCTTCTCTGTCACCATAGTAACTTTTTATGGTTAGATTCTTTTTGTTGTTGTTTGCTCATTTTCCATCTTTATTTCTTGATTTTGAACTTTATGTTAATGTTGGGTTCTGTTTCCAGAAGAGGAGGGTGGGGGTGGAGAGGTTCTGTCTCAAGCTTCAGGCTTTTTTTGCACTGCTTTTTCAGAACCAGATCTGGGGGTTTGGAAGTTTTTGGTGCTTCCAAAGTAGTGTGATCTGGGGGACATTTGCTTACTGCTTTGCTGGTCTGCACCCAGGTCCTTACCTAGGAAGGGCTTCTGGTATCTTAGGACTAGAAGTAATACTGTACCTCAGGGTCCCTGATCTCTTTTGCCCTTAAGCAATACTGCTACTCAGGGTTCCCTTTCCCTCTTGACTGAAAAGTTCCTGTCTGCCCTTAAATTCTGCCCCAAAAGTGAATTTAGGCAATGGATTTGCCAAACAGTGCCTGATTCTACATCCAGTGCTAGCACAGGGGTCCCTACTAACTGGTCTTTCTGACCAGTTGCCAGGTCCTCTTACCATCTCTGACTTGAGAGCTCCCAAAGCTGCTGCTGCTTCTGTCACCATCACTGGTCTTTTACTTATGTGGGTTCAGGACCAGCCTAGAACCCCATGTCACAGATCTTTCTTTCTAAGTTGTCTTGGCCTGGAAGACTGTCTCATTCTGACCTTTTGTTGGCTTTGCCATTCCAGAATTTGATTTGAGGCATTATTTTAAGGTTGTATGGAGGGGAATGTTGGGAGAACTCAGCTGAGTGCTTTCTCTACTCTACCATCTTGGCTCTACCCCCTAGAAGATGGGATTTCTGTATCAATAGGAGGCTTATAGTTTTAGAAATTTCGATGTTATTTTTCATTATTGAATGGGAAATTTCAAGAAAATCTGTTAACATTGATAAGAAAGACATAAAAAAGAGCATCATAGTCAAAAACCCTCTCAGCATGACATTATCTTGGTCACATTGTGATGAATAATTCAATTCCACAAACATTTAAGTGCCTACTACGTATA
Organism: Trichosurus vulpecula; assembly: GCF_011100635.1. Taxonomy (NCBI): domain Eukaryota; kingdom Metazoa; phylum Chordata; class Mammalia; order Diprotodontia; family Phalangeridae; genus Trichosurus; species Trichosurus vulpecula. The sequence goes on along the minus strand of NC_050578.1, from coordinate 130,609,689 downwards.
ATGTTGGGTGCTGGGAAATATAAGAACAAACCAAAACAATGCCCACTCTAAAGAACTTTATTTCCAAAATTGTGAGTAATGACCTTGAGACCAGAATGTACCTTTAGACTCTTGAAGATTAAGGCCTTCCATGAATGTTCTCTTTTTCTTCCAACTTTCCTAGATCATTTTGTTTAGATATCTCTTTTACCTCTTTATACAATATTTATTCCTTTACATACATGACATGTCTCCATCCCTTCCATGAATATATATTTTTTCTGAGATAGATTTTATTGATAAAATTTTTATATTACCTATATTTCCCCTTTATTCCCTCTCCCCTCGGTCATTCCTAATAACAAGAAAAAACTACTTTCTTTTTAAATCTTTGTATTAGAGCACCTAGAAAGGCACCTTGCAAATGGTAGGCACTTAATAATATTGAAGGAGATGAAGTCATCCCCTTCATTCTTAGCACAGTACAGGAATGTAAGCAATGGTGTAATTGCTTTTTCTATTTGAGAAAGATTCATTCATTGAAAATGGGAAGTAGAATTATTAAAAGTGAAAGCAAACATTTACTACTTAGCTCAAAATAAAAAAGTCAGCTTGTTAAAAACCAAAAGGAAAAACAAAACAACTAAAGAATCCTTTAACTAGTTGATAATACATCTGCTATTTCTAAAGTTTGAGGAAGTATAATGTCAGGAGGGGGTATTCCATGATGTCTAGAACACTAGTCAAGGAGAATTTTAAACGAACAGCAAAATGACCTATTTCAAACCATTAATTTTGCAGTGTTGTTTAGTAGAAAAAGAACACTAATTCTGGAGTCCTGAGTTCATATAGCACCTGAATTACTACCTGGATGGTCTTGAGCAAGTCATTGCCTCTCTTGGGACTTCAGTTTTCTCGTTTGTAAAATGAGAGATTTGGACTAGATGGTCTCTGAGGTAATTTCCAGCTTTAGGTCCAGGAATAGGAGGTGTCACAATGTAATTCGATTTTCATTTCCTGATTTGCTCTCTCCTTTACTATTGATGCTGTTTGCAGGCTATAACAACATGACACTAGAGACCTATTTTCATGTTGGTCAGAAACAAAGTCTCAATACTGACTTGCATTTAAAAGCCAAATTAATTTTATGGAGTGAAGTCAGTGTTAGCCTATGCCTATTTTCTGATAAGCTGTTTAGAGTATGAAGAGGTGATCAAAAGAGTAGCTTAAATTTATATATAATTTTACAGTTTATAAAGCAGTTTCTCTTTAAAATCCACTCTAATCAGAGCTGGAATCATTACATTAGAAAGTGGTTCTAGTAGCCCGATTCATCTGCAAGGACTTATTTAACCCCTGAAAAGATCCTAGAAGATAACCTAAGGCTCCCCTTCAAAAGACGCTCTCTTCTTAACCTAGTACTACCCACCTTCTCTGAAATGAGATATTAAACCAGAAAAAAATACTGGCTTAAACTACTTGTTTTCTAGGGGAAAAAAAAGAGCTTCTGAGTTTTTATTCTGACAAGTCAGGTACCTAGCTTTCTAGTACCATTCTTTGTTATGTAAAATGTTCTTACTCTCCACTTTTATAAATACAAAATTGACTAGCTTAAAAGTCATAATCTTATCTATCTGTGTTTCCATAGAAATTCTTATCATATCACCTTGATTCTCAGACAAAAATACTATTTCAGCAATATAGCACTCCAGTGGGAAGGAAGGATATTCTTTGTCATCAGTTCCAATGCAAATTAAACATCTTATCAATATAAAAAAGCACAAATGGACCAATCTTAGGTCTTAACTTTTCTTGTAAGTTAAGTAATGCATATATAGGACCCAGGAATTTGTTTATCTGTCTGCCTGTGTATATACTTACACATTACTCTTCCATAACAAGATTTTCAGTATTCTTATGTAACAATATTTTAATCTAAATGCATATACATATTTCTGTTTCAGCCATCATTCTAAAGTGGTAAAAATATTTTGTCCACTAAGCACCTACTATGTGCTAAGTGCTATAAATACAAAAAGAAGCAAAGGTAGTTCTCTCCCTCAAGGAGCTCACAGTCTAACAGGGGAGACAATAAGCAAACAAATATATGCGAAGCAAGCTATATGTGTATGTGTGTACATATATATGCATATGTATATATGTGTGTGTAGATAGACAGATAGATAGATAGATAGATGGACAGATAGATAGATAGATAGATAGATAGATAGATAGATAGATAGGAAATAACAGAAGGAAGGCACTGGAATTAAGAGGGGTTAGGGAAGCTTCCTGTAGAAGAGGAAATTTTAGTTATGACTTAAAGGAATCCAAAGTGACCAGTAGTGGAAGCAGAGGAGAGAAAACATTCTAGGCATCAGAGACAGTCAGAGAAAATGGCTGAAATCTAAAATGCAGAAGAAACCTTGAAGATGTTCCAAATTATGTGTTTATGATTTTTCATAAATTTCCCTTTTCTGATGTCACTATTTACACAAGCAAAGTAAATCAAAGTAAATTCTCAATACAACTCACCTGTTTTGCAAAATGGTCCATGGCTGCTCTTGCTGCTGAAGTTGTCCCTTTGCCATCATCATCTACTATGCTTTACCATGCTGTCATCTTTGTCCTATTTAGCTTGCAAGGTTCTGTGTCTTTTATGTGTTTTATGGTAATGATAATAATACTGCTGCTTAGCATTTATATAACTTTTCATCTTCAAAGTTCATTCCTAACATTAACTAATTAATTTTATGTTGGTAAAATACCAAGTGCATTTATGTCACTCTATAAATAATAAATGATGGTGTGAAAAAAACTGGAGGCAAAATTTGAAATTCTGAATCTTGATGTGGAATGAACCAGGACCATCAGCTTTGAGAACCACAGTCAACCTCTCTCTGTTTACAAAAAGAAGCTTCCTTTAAGATTTAGATGAATTTGAAGAGCTAGTTTCTCTTCTTGACATTTCCTTTCTTCACTCTTTCCAGCCCACTTCTTTGCCATTCCTCAGAATGCTAATCTATTCCATTCTTGACCTCCTATTAGAATCTGACTTTTTCTCAAATCTCCTTCCTCCTCCTTCACTTTGTGTTACTCTTCATGCCTTCTTTAAAATGTTGCTTTTGTCATAATTCTAATATTTAGCAAAGATTTTTTAATTCACTGAAGTTGAATTGTTCATTCTTTTTATAAAGTAGCTTTATTTATCAGTAATTTTCTTTTGTTCATCATCCTGGTTCGTGGCAGTCAGTTTGGTGAGGATGAACAACAGGGTTACATTTGTATGTGCTTAAGGGCCTTGAGCTGGGAGAATTTATTAGGAGCTAGAAGGCAGTGCTAAGTAAGAATTTAGTTGGTCATTCAACTTTCTGAAAATGGGGGAATGACCCACCCAGTGCTTTAAATGGTGAGATGCTGTTCTGTTAGCTGGTCTAATAGAAGTAGTGATCCACTTATACTCCTTCTATACAAGTATGGATGGGAAAGGAACGAGACCAAAAACAATTAAAATCAGGGAAAGGATAATTACAGCTTTTGTTTTCACCATGTTGGACTCTGTCAACCCTTATTCATATTCAATTATCCGTCTTGAAATCATATTTCCAGGCTCACTGTAGATTCCAAGTCTTTACTTTTACTCCTTTGCATTTATCCAAACCCACCTATCCTTCAAGGACCACTTCAAACCCCATCTCTTTACAAGACTTTCCCCAACCCCTATTTCTATGAATTCATCTAATATTTGCTGATTACATTTACTCACTTTGTCCCGTAATCATATACAGCCTTATGTTGTAATTAAATTATTTTGTGTGAATAGATTTTATCTTTGATTGTAAGTTCCCAGAGGGTCTAGGTACTGTTTTTCTTTTGTTATCTTTATCAGTGTTTAGAACAATATGCAGACTTGTGATTTCATTGGTGGAAGGAGCTTGTGGTAAGGAAAATATCACCAATGTGCTCATATATAGCAGGCACTAATTAAATTCATATAAAATCAAATCGTCTTTAGACTGATTCTTGTTATGGTTATGACATTTCACTTCAACTCGGAAGTAATTTCACTTCTTCTTACAGTTCTGGTATCTCTTTCATCCCATTATAGAGTCCATATACTCTGAGCTTCATGAGCCCTTAGAAAGAGCTCAAGTTAGTTTTTTTTTGGTAGCTCTAGGATGAATAGTGACTATGATTAGTAGCAAAATATCTGAATTGCCAGATTCCAGATTCCATGTTGTCATTCATTTTAGTCAATTAACAAGCATTTATTAAAGACTTATCATATATGCCAATGTCCACCTAGCTCACAAAGTAATCTAAGGGTCCATGTCATTCCTCTGCTCTACAATTTTCAGTTGTTCTCTATTATTTTTATGCATTCAGCCCTATTTTCTTTCCTGAGCTCCAGTCTTGAATCACCAACTGCCTTCTGAACATCTCAAACTTGATGTCCTATAGGCATCTCAAATTCAACACATCCAAAACCGAACTCCATCCAAACTCTCCCTTCTTCCAAACTATTCTGTCACTGTTGAGGGTATCACTATCTTCCTAGTGACCCAGACTCACACTCTTGGCGTTATCTTCAACTCCTCACTCATAGCAGATCTTGTCATTTCTACCTTCATAACATCTCTTCTATACATCCCATTCTCTACTCAGCCACTGCTGTAGTGCAGGCCCATGTCACCTCTTACCTGGATTACTGAAACAGCCTTCTAATTGTTCTGCCTGATTCAAGTCTCTCCCTATTCCAATCCATCCTCAACTCAGTTACCAAAGTGATTTTTCTTAAGTGCACATCTGGTCATATATCTATCTCCCTGATCCCTTTGCCCCAACCCCACTCAATGTAATCCAATGGCATCACTTCAGAACTCAATATAAAAACACCTCTTTGGCATTTAAAGTCCTTTACAACCTAACCCCTTCCTACTTTTCCCAAATTCTTATACTTTCTTTTCCTCCTATACTCTACATCCTGCCTTTCTGGCTTACTTGTGGTTTCTTACACATGACACTCCACTGCACACTAGCTAATCCCCTTGTTTTGCCTCTTAGCTTTCCTAGTTTCCTTTAAGACTTCTTTCAATCTTATCTAGAAGACTTTTCTTTTTCTCCTTCCACCCTAATCAGTTCCTTCCCTCTTAGATTACCTTCCATGTAGTCTGCATATGTCTAGTAAGTATAAGAGACCATTTCTTGTAGTTTTGTAACCTCTTGTCAGTGAGGCAGTTGATAGGAAATATAGTTTTTCCTACCCTTAAGTATTATAGGAGGCAGAAGCTAGGGAACATTTGCTGTCTTTGATAAAATAGCGGGGCTCAGGACAAGTGTTCACCAATAGTAAGCTGATAACAATTAAGGGTGCTGCTACCCAAATTCAGCATAATCATGAGTGTTTGGAGCCTTGTCTATTTAACTGACCACTTAGGAGTGATCTGCTTGCATAGAATTTGCTGTTTGCCAGGCTGTACCTCCTTGTCATGTTGTAGGACACGGTGAACTTATCCTCTCTGTCCTCAGGTTTGTGACCCTCAGAGATGTACTGCTCTTTTTAAACCCTGTGTATTTGCTGTCTGATAAGAGGTCTTATTTCTAGATAAAGATAAAAATTTCTAAATAAAGGAAATTTTTGTTGTATTCTGATTGAGTGTTTCCTACAAAGGTATGGTGAGAAAGGGAGAGAACGTCAAAAGGGAATCTGGTACCAATTACCTTAAACGTAATTATATGGCTGTGTCAAGCTGCATCAACAACTGCATAAAGAGAGACTTTATTTCCAGGTTCTTTCCTTCATTAGAATGTGAGGTCCTAAAAATCAGGGAGAATTTTGTTGCTTTTTTTTTGTATCTGCAGTGCTTTGCACAGTGACTGGCATGCAGTAAGTGGTTAATAAGTATTTATTGACTGTCTGACTAACAAGTGCCACAGACTGGTTTTGAATGCTTTCTAGCCCTATTTTATATTTCTCTCCTTTATATACTCTAATTTCCAGCTACCAATAGCCATTCCAAAAAATTGAAACCCCATCCCACATCTCCATGTATCTGCACAAGCCATTCCTTATGCCTCCATATTAATATTTTAAGTTCTTTATTTCTCATCTCCACTGCTCTGAATCCTTCTCTTTTTGCAAGGCTTTGCTTTGGTGCAGCCTCCTCCATGTGCCCTTTCCCCATCCCGCATTTTTTAATGTTACCTTCCTTCTACAGTTACCTTATTTACTCATCTGTGCACATATACATTCTAGTCTGTACTTCCCCCACTCCCAATGGAATTTAAGTTCTTTGAAGGCAGGGGCTATTGTGTTTTTGTCTTTGTATCTCAAATACCTAATGCAGTGCCTGGAATATTTAATAAATAAATGCTGGTCTAAACGTCAAATGGGTTTTAGAAATCAGTTGCAGTATATAGTACAAACTAAGAGGCTTATTGATTAAGAGATTTGAGCTTAGTGGAAGTTCATGTTAAAAATATCTTGGGGTTTTCGTTGACTATGACTTTAAAATAAGCCATTAGTACAATAAGGACATTAAAAGGGCAGATGTAATTAAGCAGAGTGCATAAAAGGCTAGGGGCCAGACCACAGGAAGTAGTGGTTCCACTGTATTCTCATATGGTCAAGGAACCCCTGCAAGTCTGCTCAATTCTTAACATTGCATTTTAAGAGGAACGGAAATGTACTAGAGTGTAACTGAAGAAGCGCGGCTAAGTGAAGATAGAGTGGGCTTTCTGAAAGCAATATAGGGAACGAGCAAAAGAATGGGGTCTTAGTTCATCACAGTTAAAAGCAGACTGAAGGGGAAAAATGGTAGGTGTCATAGGATTACACAGTCATTGATTTAGAACTGGAAAGAACCAGAGAGACTCTCCACTCTAACTCCTACATTTTATAAATGAGGAAACAGGTTCCTCATGAATGAGAAACCTCATCTGAGGTTGTGTGTCTAAAGGCACACAAATAGTAAGCAATAGTAAGGGCCAGGATTTAATCCCAGGGTCTTTGAGTCCAGATTCACACTCTGAGGTGGAGCAACCATTCACATATTAAAGCCAATCAAATTAGTAGGATATGATGGGAAATGATGGGGAATCAGATTTTAGCTCAATATAAGAAATAACTTTATAATAGTTTGAACTGTCCAACAACATAGTAGGCTTCTCTGACTGAATAACAATGAATTTATTAAGCACTTACTATGTGGCAAGCAATGTGTAAGCCATGGAAATAAAAATAAGAAGGCAAATTGCTTGCCCTCATGGAGATTGCATTCTAAAAGAGGCAGTGATGCGCTAGTAAATGTTTAATAGGTTACAAAAAAAACTGTACTTATAATACACTTATAAGTTTTATCTGCATTACTAAGATTTTCTCCATCACTTTGTTGTCTATACAATTAACAAACAATAAATCAAGCCCTAGTTTGTAGCATTTGCTAATTTCTGGGGTGTAAATGCTCACTCTGAAAATTTAACAATTGGCTGGTTAGAGTGGGCTCCAGCACACCTCTGAAGGAGAAAAAACATATTAAGGGGAATGGCAGCCAGGGAGTGCTATGTTGTTTTGGAAATTTATAGAGACAATTAGTGGAGTTGCAGGGGAATAGATTGACATAACCTTTTCAGAAATAATGACAGATTTTGATTTGATTATGGATCCAGAACTAGAAAGTGGTGGTGGTTAGGGGTAGGTGGTAATGAGAATATACCTTTTACAAAGGTGGCCTAGAGAGAAGATGACCCCCTGGCAATTGAAAGTGCAGAATAGGGGCAGAACCAAGATGGCAGCTTGAAAACAGGGACTTGCTTAAGCTCTCCCCCAAATCCCTGTAAACATATGCGAAAATGACTCTAAACAAATTTTAGAGCTACAGAACCCACGAAATAACAGAGGGAAACAAGTCTCCAGCCCAAGACAGCCTGGATGGTCTCTGAGAAGGGTCTATTGCACCACGTAGGGAGCAGAGCACAGCCCAGCCTGGGTGCACCAGAACAGACCAGGCCAGAGTAGACCAGGCAGAGCAGGCCACAGGGCCCTGAATCACTGAGCTGTGGCAGTTACCAGACTTCTCAACCCACAAATACCAAAGATAACAGAGCAGGTCAGTGGGAAAACTATTGGATCTGGGTGAAATAAGTGCACACTCTGGCCCCAGCCCCAGGGTGGCAGTGGAGGTGGCACAGGCAGCAGCAGCAGGAAGCTCCAGGAGCTGCTTCCAGAGTTCCAGAGGCAGCTATTTCCAGAGCCCTGGACCCACACATGGGAGGAATCAAGTAGCTGATCAGAGTGGAAGTGCAGGGAGCACTTTGCTGGCTCTGAGGCAAGGTTTTCTTCCTTTGCCCTACTTGGATCTGGGTCACGGTACTGCTTGGTGGTTCTTGGGGGAACGAGGAGCGCTGTTGTGGTAGAGCTCGAAGTGACAGTGGAGAGGGAGTCCTCTTGGTAGCTACAGAGCAGAAAGGAGTGCTCACACTCACAGACCAGAGCACAGGCCAAGAGAGGATCATCATGCCACCTCAGAATAGAAGTAGCTCTGAAAACAGCCATGCAAGGCCCCTGAAACTTGAGACAAAGCACTCTCCACTCTGAAAGCAGTCATACCCTGACCAAAAGCTCAAGAGTCAAATAATTGACTGGGTAAATGAGCAAGCAGCATAAAAGGACTCAGACTCAGACTATAGAATCTTTTTTGGCAACAAAGCAGATCAAAACATATGGCCAGAAGAAGTCAACAAAGTCAAAGAGCCTACATCAAAAGCCTCCAAGAAACATATGAATTGGTCTCAGGCCACAGAAGAGCTCAAAAAGGATTTGGAGAAGCAAGTTAGAGAAGTAGAGGAAAAATTGGGAAGAGAAATGAGAGTGATGCAAGAAAGTGAAGTATGCCTGTAGGGGACTTACCTGAGGCAATGACTAATCAGGATAAGAAGAGAGTTTCAGGGGCTAAAGAGTTAAGTCCATGATTTCTGATAGGAACAATTTTTGGCAGCTTCTATGTAGCAATGCTGTTTTTTCTTTGGAGAAACTTAAAGAGGTGATCTTTAGGTTATTAAGACAACTTAACTTGCTTTTTGAGCACAAGCCTAGACAAGTACAAAGAGGCTCATCAACAGGAGTCTGGTCAGTTGCCGTTGAATTCCTTGGCCATGGCAACCCATGAAACAAGAGAATTACAAAATGATAATAATAATAGCTAACATTTATATAACATTTACTATGTGCCAGACACCATGATAAACATTTTACAAATATCTTACTTGATCCTCACAACTATGAGAATAGGTGCTATTATTATCACCATTTTACAGATGAAGAAACTGAGGTAGACAGAGGTTCTGTGACTTGCCCAAGGTTATACTGCTGGTAAGCGTCTGAGCTAGATTTGAACTTAGATCTTCCTGACTTCACTCCCAGTACTCTAACAACTTTGCCACCTACTTAACAAAATGATTCTTAGTCCTCCTATATAGTTCTTTCCTTGCTTCTGCAGTGGATGTGGGAGAGTTATGGAAAGAGGAGGAGATAATCTTAAAGATCATCTGGGTTTTAGGCTATCTATAAACTTTAATTTAGCTGTTGAAGCTGTGAGATGCTTGTCCGATGACTGCTGAAAGGGCATTTTACTGGAGGAGATAAGTTATATCAGTCTTGATATTCTTGCTAAGAATGCCAGGAGTTTGTAGCCAAGTGGAAGGATGGATCACAGATTCTCCTTGGAGAGGCAAATAAAGGTGCTGATGAATTTGGTTTTATTGTGCACACAAAGGCAACAAGGAACATTATTTCATAGGACATTTGTATCGAACTTGTATTGAAGTACTTATAATAAGAAGTAGAAACAGCAAAAGACCACCATAAAATTACATTGACATTTCCTGTAGAGGATGGAGAAGTAGAGAAATTTTGTAAATAACCCATTAGACATTACAAACTAAATCAATCATTCAATAATTTGTTGCATTCCTACTAAATGTAAGGCTCTGTGCTAGACACTGGGGAAGCAACATGAATGAAATGATCTTTACTACAAAGAATTTATATTCTCATGGGGGTGGTAATAAGGACATATGTAGGTGTAACAGAATAAATAGGAAGAGATTAAATAAAAATGAATACCAAGTAGTTAAAGCCAAAGTAGTTTGAGGGAGAGGACAGTAGCAGTTGAGGATGTCAGGAAAGGTTTCCAGTGTTTCTTCAAAGAAAAGAGAGATTCTGTGAGGCAGTAATGAGGAAAGGCTTAGGTGGACAGCCAGTGTAAGGAAATGGTGAAAAGTGATCCTACTGGTATATGTGAAGAACAGAGAGAAGGCCAATTTGTCTGGATGTAGAAGGTGGAATAATGTGTAAGATGGCTGCAAAGGTAAGTTGGGGCAACCTTGCTACAAACTTTGAAAAGGAAATGGAAGAATTTAGGTTTGATTCTAGAGATAATAATGGGTATGCTGGAATTAGTTGAGCAGGAAAGTGACCTGAACCTAAGGGAGGATGTTGACAGCTTTGTGAAGGTTGGGCTAAAGTAGAGAGAAACTTAAGGCAGGGAGATCAAAAGCAATTATCTTGGCCACATGTGATGAGAGTTTGAACTAAGGTAGTAGCTATGAGTATGGAGAAAGAAGGAGGGTATGAGAAATGTGGAGGTAGAAATGGAGAAGATTTGGCAATTTTCTGGATGTGTTAACATATATTTTGATACTTAGTAACATCAGTTCAAAGATGGAAATAAGCATTGATGGCAAAAAAATGTTTTGGAAAATATGAATCAGGAATAAGGTACATTCTCAAGAGTGTATTACACAGAAACCTCACATCTATATATAATGAATACTTTCTTTGAGAAAATAATTAGAAGGTAATACAAATGATGAGCACCAAATAACATTACAAAAAAAGGAATTAACTATATTTTAACAGACAGGAAAAAGCTTGTAATTAATGTGTGAGTCACTCTTGAAACATCTATCATATAATCAGACCACTTACTTGTAGGAGTAATGGTAAAAATTAAGAAAAATGTAGGAGAAATTTTTAAAAATGAAAAATATGGTGTATCACTAAAACAACTCAAATATGATCCATTTAAACAAGTTAGTGATAACCAAAAAGAGGATATAGATAGAAGAAATAACATGATCCCAAATATAATCATTTGAAATGGAAGTTTAACCAATGTAAATAAATCCCAATAATAAGGTTACAGAGGTTCCCAAAGTGGGCCATGCTGCCCCCTTGGGAACACTGGAATGATGGGAGAAGAGGACCAAGGAGAGGGATGGGCAGCAGTAATAGCCTCATGTGCAATTGGGGGGCATTGAATAAGGGAGCAGTGGAAGCATAAAGAAAGAAGAAAATTTTGAAAAACTGTTCTTTCATCTGTTGTCAGAGTTTGAGTCATAGTGATTACATTATTTTCAAAATAAACACACAGAATGCAAGTGATAATCAATCAGTGGTCAAGCCCACTGACAGGTCTTAACAAGAAAGTGTTGGCAGACGAGCATGTTACATGTTGTTGAAAAGTACAGCATTCATTGGCAGGGATATGTGTGTGTCATGACTTGTTTACAATACAATACTATATGGTTACATGACACAATATTTCATTATCAAAATTTCAATGCAGGAACCCCCCCAAATTTACAATAAATTATGAAATTTAAGATGCATCATTTTAAAAACATATATATTTTATATATTTTTTGAAATGACCAAAAAATTTAGAACCCATTAAAGGGTTAAAGATTTGCAGGGGTGCTGAGTAATTTCATTTTTGAAAAGGGGGTGATAGGCCAAATAAGTTTGGGAACCTCTAGGTTAGCCAGTCTACTTTTGATACATACTGGCTTTGTGACCCTGGGCAAAGTAGTTTAGTCTCTCAGTGCCCTAGGCAATTCTCTAAGACTATCTGTTGCAAATCAGGTGCAGACCAGCCTTGGTAAATGGATTTTCCCCTGCTGAGAGTACCCTATACTAATGAATTCATAGTTCCAATCTCTCTCCTAATAACTACAACAAAAGAACCCAAGAAGTTCCTTAGTTAAGTATGCTCTTGACTTCCTTCTAATGGTGGGGTAGGTAATACTGATTTAGAACATAAACTAATTTGTAAAATCTTATGAAGTGTATAACAGAAAATTAGGATCCTTAAAACTAAGCATGTAAAGAGGAGGAAAGACAGAAAATATCTGTAAAGATTTTTTTCATAAACTTTTTTTCCTTCTATGAAGAACAGTAGAGCCACCACACCTATACCCTAACATCATAGTCTTGGTTGTACTTATGGAAGAATACTTATAGAAATTGGCACTAAAAAGAACAAAGATGAGAGAAGCAGCCAAACTAAACCAAATACACATGAGACGTAATCTATACTGGAGCTAACAAAATTGCAATGGTATTGTGGGATTGATTTTCAAGGTAACTGAGAGACACATGCCAAAGGTATATCAAAAAAATCTTGTACCTCTTACAACCAAAAAAAAGGTAACTAACTTTCACAGAAAAAAAGAAAACTTAGCTTCTAGGTTAAAGAAAAAATACTGAAAGCAGCCAGCAAGAAAGAGTTCAATTGCCTAGGAACCACAGTCAGGGTCTTCTAAGGCCTAGGAGCTACCACAATATAATAGAGAAGAACTTGGGTTCAGAAGGCAACAAATAAGTAGATAAAGGCTTACAACGAAGAATAACTAGCTTGGAAAATTAAATACAATTTATAGGGGGAAAATAGACCTTTAATGAAACAAGATTCTCTAGCATTGCTGTTAAAGAGACTAGGGTTGACTAAAAGATAAAGAAAATACAAAATCCCATTGTGTTTATTGTAGAGTTTATGATTTGATTCACTAGAGTGAATTTCTCTTCTAACAAGGTATGTTTCATTCTTACATCAAAATTATGTAAGATTCCTAACAATCTTCTTATCACTAAGATCAGACAAGATATAAAAGAAGACAAATGTGCATCAAAGGAAAATACAAAATGGATCCAAATCCTGTGTTCTCCCCTCCCTTGTTGTTGGTCCTTTCCTCTCTCCTCCATTTGCTCCTGTAGTGACTGTGGGAGAATGGTGGAAAAGGGAGCACAGGATACTAAGAATCATCCAGCTTTTATACTGTCTATAAACTTTAACTTAGCTCTTGGTGCTCTAAATGTGGGATCTTCAGTTACTCATGGGTAGATATACTTTTGGAGGAGTTGAAGTATATCAATAAATCAGTCAATACTGATTTTTAGCAAACCTATTTTTGAATAAAGGAGAACCAACACATAGTATGTGTTGAAGGAGGATTCCCTACGTATCGCAGGATTATAGATTTAGAGCTAAAGGGGAGATTGTAGACCACCTAACCTAACCTCATTTTAAAGATGAAACAGGTCAGCAGAGGTTAAGTTACTTGCCCAAGGTCAAAGCACTAGTAATTGATTGAGACTGGATTTGAACCCAAGCCCTCTTGCTCCAAATAAAGTGTTTTCACTGTATCATGATGTCTCTCAAGAATTAAATTTTTCTGCAAGTTTTGTTTGCATGATATTATGCTCCTTGCACCAAACCTCAAAACATTGCAGACTTCTGGATAAAATCCATAACCACTCAAAAGAATTTGACCTAACCAAATACACAAGAAAAGCAAAGTGAATAAAGCATGTCTATTATCTAGCCTATAAAATGAAGTTAGATGGATAGCTTTATATATCTTAGACAGACCCAGAAAATGGATAATGACAGGCACAGAATGAACCAGAGAAGATCCCATATACTCCTCTATTATCCTTGGAATGCCAAGAAGAAAGGAGGAGGGCCTCAAGTATATTGGGTGGACCCATGTGGCAAATTTATTACAGGGCATAGACAAATGCCACATTGAATAGTAGGACTGTGATCCTCATCACTAGAAGGAATGTCTACATTGATGAAATCACAGATCCATGGGATGACTGAGTATTGTCTTCCTAAAATAAGCAAAAGTCATATATATGTATTTTTTATTGTATGATTTCAAATTGGAAAAGTATCTTAAAAAAGAAATATATATTCTGGGAGAAATAAAATCAAGAGAGGATTGTAAAAGACACTTGGTGGGGAACGTATGAGAAAATGTCTTCTTTCCTTTGTTCTTAAACTTAGCAAGAGAATAATTTAGTAGAAATATCAGTGCGCTCTCCTTTTGCATATTATGTATATGAAGTAAGTTGTAGAAGGTTTTAGAATAATACTGTAATTAAAGATTCAGTACCTATTTTATTGATGAATTATAATAATAGTTCACATTTATATAGCTCTATAAAGTCACAGAGTGCTTTCTTTACAATAACCATGTGAAGGAAGAAGTGAAAATGCTATATTCTCTATTTTCACATGAGGAAACAGGCATTTTGGGGGACACGGACAATGTAGGAATTTGTTTTGCTTGACTCTGCATATTTGTTACAAAGGTTTTCTCTTTTTCCCCAGTTGTGGTGGTGAAGTGAGGGGAGAGAAGGAGGAGGGGGAGTGAGAAAACTAAGTCTTAATAATTGAAAAGAAGTAAAACAAAATAAATTACATAAAAATATGAAACAGGCCCAGAGAGGTTAACTTGCTTAACAGTTCTATAGCTAGTAAGTGGCAGAGTTGTATAACTGACTTTCAGATTTGAAGTCTAGTGCACTTTTCATTATATAACAATGGTGTTCATGAGAATTTTTGTAGAGAAATGAATATTGGGCTACCCTGTTAAAGTCCACACTTTATCTTACTAAATTTTGTAAATGTAATTAGACTGGTTTAAAACAAATGAACAAACACTCATCTTCTATTTGCCCTTTCTTGACATCATTTCAAGATGACACTTTCATCTTCCATGAAACTGCATTATATTTGTGTGTATGTACAGGATCATCATATACAGGATCTTCCTAGCATCCTTGTGCACATATCAACTTTAATCATTTAGCTCATTAGTATGAAACAAACAATGGCATTTAAAAACCAGCTGGTTCTACACAACGCATTACTGTTTTAGTCCCTGCCACCAAAAAATGGCCACCGTAAATGAGAAAGTGAATTATCCTAGAGCTATGAAATGAAAACTGACCTTTTTAAAATGCCACCTGTAGATCAGATACCCTAATACCTACAACATAAGTTATTACAATACAGCAGTTAGAAACATTGACAGGAATTTTACGAAAACACTTTGTGAATTTATGTGGGTAAGTACATTTCATGACGATGCTTTGACCAGACTTTTGAAAGTGAGTCACAAAGTCGACCATGTTATTTAAAGTATGCTTTCTCTTAGCTACCGAGGTCCAGTTACCCCTGAAGTCAGTATTATTTAGTTGCACAGGGGATCTTGCTTTTTTCAGAACCCATCCACACACGGCCTTCTGGAATATTAAAATAATGAAGTGTGATAATGTTAAGAACTTTCATTTTTATTCACAAACATGTATGCAATTATAAATATGTAGCCACTCATTTCCTTTGAGTAAACATACATTCTATATTGTTTACAGCAATGCCAATCCTAAAGTTTACTTTGTCATATCAAAATATGAAGTCTCTAGTTTTCTTTCTCCTTATATTGCTCTGTTATTTATGCTATGCCTACTATATAAAGCTTACTTTAAAACAAATTTTGAATCTAATAGAGATTCTGAGAAAGAGAGAGAGAGAGAGAGAGAGAGAGAGAGAGAGAGAGAGAGATTCCAGTTACAGGAATCAGTTTTATGAAAAGCATTTTTTTCTACCTATGAGAGTTCCAGAGAATTGTCTTTAATGAAATTTGGGAAACCAACTGATGAGAAGAATTCAACCATCCGATCACAGTACTGGATATTTTTACAACTCATTCAAATTACAAAGTATCAAAAGTCAAAACTTACCCCCTGTATATCTAGTGATAGTGAGGCTAACAAGAGAGATCTTCTCAGTCTACATGGTAGTTTTAAGATTCACCATCACATCTAGGGTATTTTGGATCATGCTTAATGTTTTCTAAGCTGGATTTGGATTAAAAAAATAAGTTATAGGCTATTCAGTTAAAACTTGTTTGACAAGTCTTATAGACAGTAGCTTTACTACAGTTGTAGGGAAAGAACTGTAAAAAGCCTTGAGAGCTTTCCAAGAAATAAAGCTCATTGTTTTAGTAAAAACTAAAACTAAGATAAAATAAAATAAAGTGAAGAAGAAGAAAAAGAAGAAGAAGAAAAAGCAGGGAATCACTTCATTCAGAAAGATGACTAGATGAACAACAAGACTATAAGATTTTTGAAATAATTTTAAAAAGTAAACTTTGAATATTGCCCATAATGCACAGAGACACTCCTCAACCAGATGCAGAGTATGAATTCAAAGACAATCATCTTGGCCATCTAGAAAAAAAAATGAATTGGCTTTCCTCCTTATTCAGTTCTTCCACATATTTTAACTTATTAGAGTGATTTTCATGAGACCCCATTCAGAGCATTTCCTTATTGACACTGAATTCTACAAACATATGTGTTATATTTGCCTTTAATCTTGGTTCTTTGGATGCCATTGAATCTTGCTTTGATCATGTTCAGGGAAATGCAAGATCTGTTCCATATGTTTTTTTTCCAACTTTAAAAAGGACATAACATTCTGGACAAAGCTCTCAGGTGAAATATGACTGACTCCCAGATGAAGTTGTTAACCTGAAACAGTAATTTCTTTCTTGACACACCTAAGAATGGTAGCTCATGTTTCCATTTTTTAAAATTCCATATCACTTTGTACAGCTATTCCTATATTTCTCTGGTTTCTCCCCTATTTTCTGTTTTTTATTTGGAGGGAATTGGTACAATGATATCCCACAACATTCACATATCATAATTTGTTCAATCATTTCCCAATCATTTTAGAACCCTAGTTTGCCATAATAGTTGTAGCCTGTTTAAATCCACAAGCTTATTTTTATGTATCTTTTCCTTGCAATGGTACCCTGCTCACAAGCCACCACCCATTCTCTGACTTATAGTCAATATAGTTCTGGAGCTGAGTGCTTTCCTGAAATAACATCCATATGGCCTGAGAATCAGTCAGTTATCTAATCAGTCAACTAGCATTTTTAAGTGCCTATTATATGTCAAACTTGTGCTAAATGCTGACGACAAAATAATATTAGCCAGAAGAAAAAAAAAACTCTGAAGACAAAGAAACTTCTTATAACAGGCAAAATTTTTTTCTAGCAAAACTTCCTCTTTGATTAAGCTTATCTGGAAGCTGGGAAAGCTGGGAAACTGAGAATTCTAAGTCTGCTTCATCTCCATTCCAAGGTAGGACTCTGCTATAGAGAAAACTAATGTTTGAAAAAGAGCCACATACTATAAGATACAGAGGTAAATATACACTAACCATTATCCTTTCTTGCAGCTTAACATGTTGTACATAGGCACCCTGCTGTCCTTAAGAAAAAGTGGATTTTAACATTCATTGACAAGGACAAATATTCTAATAGATATAAACAAGAATTTAAAATGAATTAGAAAAAATGAATAAACAAAATGAGACTAAAGATTGTAAATGATGACAATGCATTTGTAAGCTTCTGTTACTTATTGACTGTTAATCCTAGAACAAATGATGCATAGTTGTCTTTAATACAAGTGGCCAAACTGTCCTGTTTATGTAACCTTTTTGAACGTGTCTTCCATACGTTTAACATGGCATTGTTTCTGTTACTGTTGTCCTTGTGGAGGCAGCATAATAGTATATATATTTTTTATATACATACATATACATATATACATTTCTCTCTCTGTCTCTGTCTCTCTGTCTCTGTTTCTCTGTCTCTCTGTCTCTGTTTCTCTGTCTCTCTGAATCTGTCTCTGTTTCTGTTGGTCTGTCTGTCTGTCTCTCTCTCTCCCCAGTTAGGAAGACCTGAGTTCAAATACTCATGTTCAACACTTACAAGAGGTACAATCTTGGGCAAATTGGTTGATATTTATGTGCCTAAGACAATTCTCTGAAGTTTATTTACCAAGTCACAAGAGGGTTGTAATCTCCTACACGTTGGTAGAAAGCCCTATACAACTATGCGCAGAAACTACTTTCTTTAATTGTTCTTTTGGTTCAGTATTCTTTGCTCTGCACCACCTCATACAACTCTTTCCATATATTTAAAATTTTTTTAAGAAACATTTTTTCTTTTGGTCCTATAGTATTTCGTAACATTCATATATCCTAAATTATTTAGTGATTCCTCCATAATTGAATACCTAATTTGTTTCCAGGATTTTGTTATTGCCATTGGTATTTCTAGGAAAATTTTATAATTGTCACCTGAGGGCCATGAGGGCCTCCTCTCACGTAGGCCACAGCTCAGGACTCACACAATTCTAATTTCCAACCCTGGGATTCTGAGTCAATGTTGGATAATGTTCTAATTTCAATGACTCTATGATCACAAACAATAAGAGATGAGAGCTTAGCTTTAGGTCATTACCACTGGCCATCCCTAGCCCACCTAACAGGAGACAGAACTGGCATTTTTCATTTGTTGTGGTTAACTGAGTTCCTTGGCAGTGTTTGAAGACTTCTCAGTTTGAGAGAACCAGTACCTGTCTTGGCCAGAAGGTTCCTGTATAGGTGGGGGCTGTGGTTGTCATATGAATTATGGATCTAAGGGGTCAGAAACATTGAGTGGTAACTGGATTGGAATCAGGGCTAAATCTAGAATCAACAACATCTGAAGGAGCTAGGGAGAAGAAGTAAAATCCAGGGTCCGGCAGCAGAGGTGGACAGCAAAGGTTCAGACATGGCAAAGAGTTCCCTCAATTTGTCGCACACCTGTTTTTCATTGCCATGTTTTATATGCTGCTGGCCCTGCCCTTTAGTTTCTGTCAGAAGTCTGATTGCTTAGCTATCCTTGGCAATATTGTAATTATCAATTGTCACCTTATTATCGTCTTCCTTTTGGAATAGGAGAATAATAGCATGCTCCTCCCTAGCTCAGCTTCAGCCAGAAGAGTAGGTGTCAGGAAAGTGGGTTCCAATGAGTCATGTGACTGGATTGAGAAGGTAGCTTTCTATTGTCAACAGAATGAGACTGCTTTGAAAACTGCCTTCCCCTTCAAAAGAAATCACCTCCGCTAACTCAGATCTAGCACTGAGCTTGGAATGCAGAAGGTATGATACTGCATCCAATCTTCAGTGGGTCTGGAAGAGAATGGCATAGACTCCCTAAAAAGGGGGAAGTAGCATGACCTCGCTAGTCTAGAAGTAATGGGGAAGGCTTAAAAACACACAGGTCTTCTGAGTGGTCTCCCCTCCTTTCTCTAGGTCTTTCGTGGAAGGCAACTCCTCCCAGTCCTAATGGTTGGCAGTAGTACACACCTGATGGGGGGCAGATGATTCTGACTCATTGCTCTCTCATAGTGTATTTCCACTTAAGTCTAGAGCTGGGAGGCCTATGATACTTCATGTAATGGTAGGTCTAGTTGGGCCCAAGAGGCAATGCAATTCCATCCTATTTCTAGAAATGCTAGTATACCTAATATCTTCAAACCTACTGTTAAGAACTGTATTCTTGATTTTTAGAACTTGCTTTTTCATAGATTTGTATGTTTATACTGAGCTAGAAATTTTCCTGAAAGTCCATGTGTTCATATATTTGCAAGAACTCATCAAGTACCTCTTCCCAATGATCGCTACATCTCTCTAGCAAGGTATTTTTTTTAGATTTAAAGCTGGAAGAGACCTTGGAAATGATTGAGTCCAATTTTTTCATTTTATAGATGAGAAAACTGAGGCCTATAGAAGTGATATGACTTGCCCAAGGTCCACCATTAGCAAGTAGCAGAACTAGGATTTATACCTAGGTCCTATTAATTTAACTCTGGTGCTCTTTTCTCAAATTAACTTTTTTTAAAAAAAAATTAACAGTAATTTATTTTTTCTCCCTCTTATTTCCTTACCACTGGAAAAATTTTTTTTAAAAAGCTCTTGTAACTAATAAGCATAGGTAAGCAAAATAGTTTTATTCTAGTGCTCTTTCTGCTTCATCATTTTTTTCTAAAACAAAGGTTGCTAACCAAGTGCCAGGTGTGCCTTTGTCAAGAATAGGTGAAGTAGATTTTATCAAAGTATTTGACAAAATCTCTTGCGCCATTCTTTTGAAAAAGATGAAGAGATGTGGATTAGATGGTAGTATGACTTGACAAATTTGGGAACTGGATGAATACCTGGAACCAAAGAGGCTATTAAAGGTTTGATATAGATTTGGAAGTAGATCTGCAGCGGAATGCCTCAGGGATTTACATTTTTTCCCTGTTCTGTTTAACAGTTTTATCAATGACTTGGGTAAATACTTAGGTGGCAGATTTAAAAAATTTGCAGATGATGAATCTTGGTGAGACAGAAACATTCAAAGATGTTGACAGACGAAAACATTGGGCTGAATCTAATAAGATGAATCTTATTACGGATAAATGTTAACAAAGGTCTGTACCATTTTGGGTTGACACCTCCTCCTTTTGGTAAATGCATAGACGACATAGACTAGAGTCATGTAGTGCCAATGGAGAGAACATCCAAATTGATGAGTATTTGAGTTGTGTTTAAATCAATTCTTAATGCATGTATAAGTAAATGTGTTTATATGTATTAATTCATGGATGTCTAAATGATTCCAAGAAGCATGCACTTTTTTGAAAATTGTGATTTTCAATTTTCACATGCCTCTTTTAATATGCACCTTAGTGTATAATAAAGAGAAATTACTCAAGAAGTTTCCTCCATGTTTCTGCTAGAGCTCTACTAAAGGGTTTGAATTATGTTTAAATTTAATTTTGAATTTAAATATGAGTTATATTTAAAGTCTGCCTAAACAACCTGAAATGACTATTAAACCTTTTATTCTCCTTCTATACTTTGTCCTTCAGAAATCTCATCGTTTCCCACAGATCTGCTATTACCTCCATGTGAATGACTCCCAACTCTGCCTTTCTAGTTCTGGGTCTCTGCTGGGCTCTACTACTACATTTCCAACTGAGTATTTGGATATTTCCACTCAATGTCTTAAAGGCAGGTTCCAGAAACTTAACATATCTAAAGCCAAATTCAACTAAACAAATTAAGTGAACATTTCTTATGTGCAAGTGGAGATATAAACATTTTAATGATACAGTGCTTTGGGGCATAGAGAGTTAAGGGGTTAGGTGATGCATCACAGAGTGATATGAGTAATAACATGTATGCAAGTATATAATATATAGCATAAATATAACACCTTGTTATAATAATTAATTAATTTGTTCTGAACATAGGGGAAATATAACGGCCCTTCATATGCACATGGTTCCCTTCTCTGATGATTTAGAGAATTTACATCAATGAAAAGGTTAGGAGTATAATTGCCAGTTAGAGCCCCCAGTTAGAAAAATTCCTAACATTTAGACAGAGGTTTGGTTCTCTCCTTTAATTAACATTTACATTTATTCCTAGCAAATCTCTGACCTCTTTGTGATTGAGAAAAAATTCAGGTTACTGGAAATCTTTTGGTAAGGAAGCAGCAGAGTATGTTGTTGTATCTATTAAATGACAGGCATTATAAAAGAAAGTTGGGAATCTTGGAGATCAGCTCAGTCCTTGAGGAAGTAGACATTTCTGACATCACTAGCCTGAATCTTCTGTTCCCAGATGCCTGTACAGAGATCCATTTACTCTCTTATCTCTCCATTATTGGCCCCAGCTCAATTTACTTTATTTTTCTCTTTTCACCATTTGCCCCTGTGCTGCTCATTCTTTTCTGCTCAGCTTTTGATGTCTCCACTTCTTCCTTTCTACTCCCAGATCCTTGAAATTTCTCCATTTTTTCCCCACATGGTTCTTACTTTTTTACAGGATCCTCAGGATGGGACCAAGTCATCTAACTAATTAGAGCAGAGCTCCTATTGCACCTAATTGATTCAGAGTACCTTTGAAGCCTCATTCACACCTTGATTGATTGATTCAATCAGGATATTTTCTCACCTAACAAAGGTAATTACTTTTATTTGGGGGTAATCAATGGACTCTACCCCAGCCACCACCCTTACCTTAGGTAGGGAGTGCCTGGAGAAAAGAAGAGAACCAGGTGAAATGTACCAAAAATTTGAGGCAGAAAAGAATCTGGAGGGGGGAGGATGATTGAGGGGAGGGTAGATGAGAAGGCAATAAGAGGAAGTCACTCAAGTTTAATTTTGAAGGAAGATTAGGACTCTGAAAGACAAGCAGAAAAAGTGCAGTATAGAGCCAGGAGCTGCCACACTAAATTTGAGAGATGCAACTAGTTGGCTAGAATGTAGAATTCTTAAAAGACAACAAGGTGAAATGACACAGAAGTAGGCTAAAAGCTTTTTTTGTTTATGTTTTATTTTAGAGGAAACAGTGGGCCACTGAATTTATTGAATAGGGGAGTGCAATTTTTCTCCTCCAAACTCCTTGTCCTAAAAGTAGGGGAGCCAAGATGGCAAAGTAAAGGCAGAGACTGACCTGAGCATCCCACCAAACTCCTCCAAATACCTTTAAAAATGACTCTAAACACATCCTAGAGCAGCAGAACACACAAAAGATGGAGTGAAACAAATTTCCAGCTCAAGACAACCTGGAAGGTCGACAGGAAAGGTCTATTGCACCAGAGTGAGAGGGTAGCACAGGCCTCACCAGTGCCAAAGTAGACTGGGCCCCAGCAAACCCAGAGCAGGCCTTAAGATGACTGAATCACTGGCAGCAGTGGTGGTTTCTAGATTTCTCAGCACAAACATCAAACACAGAAGGTTAGCAAGAAAGGTCTGTGGGACCTGGGTGAAAGAGGAGTGCAGTCCAGCTCAGGCTCTGCCAGCACAGGGCCCAGACCCAGCAGGCCTTGGGAGTGACTGAATCAGTAGTGGCAGTGGCAGTGGCAGTGGCTGCTTACAGAGCTCTCAGCCCACAGATAGTAAGGGCATTGAACAACTGGTCAGATAGAGATTACAGGGGTCTCTCTGCTAGCACTGAGGCAGTGCCCATGCTTGGATCTGGGTGGCAGTATCAGCAGTGGAAGGACCTTCCTCATGGTTCCAGGGCAGAAAAGAGTGCTTGTGGTTACTCACTGACCAGAGCACAGGCCAGGAGAAGAGTAAACATCTCCCCTTAAATCATATCACCTTGGAAGAACTGAAAACTTACAAGTCCCTAGAAGTATCTCTGAAAACAAAACCCCTGAAGCTTGGGACAGTATGTCCTCCACACTGGAAGCAGAGCCCTACTTTAACAAAGAGTTAAAAGGCAAGTAATAGGCTGGGAAAATGAGCAAACAATGATTAAAAAAAAACCTCTGACGATCAAAACATACACTCAGAAGAAGACAACAAAGTCAAAGGTCCTACATCCAAAGCCTCCAAAATAATGTGAATTGGTCTTAGGCCATGGAAGAGCTCAAAAAAGATTTTAAAAATCAAGTGAGAGAAGTAGAGGAAAAATTGGGAAGAGAAATGAGAGTGATATAAGAAAATCATGAAAAATGAGTCAATAGCTTGGTAAAGAAGACACAAAAAATACTGAAGAAAATAATACCTTAAAAAACAGACTAGGCCATATGTTAAAAGATGTCCACAAAGCCAGTGAGGAGAAGAATACCATAAAAAGCAGAATAGGCCAAATGGAAAAGGAGGTCCAAAAGCTCACTAAAGAAAATAATTCCTTAAAAATCAGAATGGAGCAAATGGAAGCTAATGACTGAGAAATCAAGAAATCATAAAACAAATTCCTTGTCCTGACTTCATTGTTTCTATTAATGGCAGCCATACTCGTAGTCACCCAGATTCAGATTTCAGTTATCTTTCCCTTGACACCATATTTAATCTGTCATCACATTCTGTTGATTCTTATTTTCATTTCCTTCATATCAGGTCCTTTTTTCCACTCCCAACAGTCCCCATGCCCTTTTTTGCTCATGCTTGGATATTGCAATAAGTTCCCAACTGGTCTCCCTGTCTTCAGCCTCCCTCATTGGTAGTATTTACTTCTACCAGATAATAAAACCTAGACTCTTTTTTCAAGGCCATATGCAATCAGGTCCAAAAATGTCCCTCCAGTTTTATTTCCCACTACTACATCATGCCGATGCTATAGCTAGTCTGGTGGTGCAGTGGATAGAGTGTTGGATCTGGAGCTAGGAAGACCTGTGTTCAGATTTGCCCTCAAATACTAGCTATGTGATCCTGGGCAAGTCACTTAACTCTGCCTCAGTTTTCTCAACTATAAAATGGAGATAATGGCACTAGTACCTTCTAGGGTTGTTGTGAGGATAAAATACTGTTTGTAAAATGTGCTTAGCCAGTGCTTATTCCTTCTCCTCCTTCCTCTTTGCCTTCTCCTGTTATTCCCTAAAGCTGCATTGTCTTCTCTGGCCTCCATGCTTTCTTATTGCCTCACCTTTGCTCATCTTGTTTCCTCCACCAGGAATGATGCCCTTCACCTCCATCTTCAACTATCAAAATTTTACTTACCCTTCGAGGTCTTACTCAAGTATCAAGTCCTCCCATGATGCCTTGCATAATTGCCCTATCTGGAAGGACCCTTTTCCCCTTGTGTGCTCCTACAGCACTGTGGTTGTGTTATTTTTATGGCTTTTACTACATAATGTATGCAAGTGCTTTGCAAACCATAAAGCACAATATAAATTCTTCCATTTATTATGATTATACCCTTCACCGAACTGTTGTGGGGTCCAAATAAGATGGTTTGTGAACCTTGATGTATTATAGAAATGTTGGCTGGATTTTGTATCACTGAAAAATATCCTGCTTTGAAATAGAACAGCTATTGAGAATGAATGAATTTGTCTAGTATTAATTTTCAGTAGCTCAAGCACAGCTTCAAAATCTTCCAAGTTACCAGACTGAAAGCAGATTACATGGGAGTAACCTAGCAAGCAAGCTTCTATGGGAGTGTCCTAGCAAATTCTCTGCCAATAAAATCGTTGATATTCTTGTAAAACTGTCTTTTTCTGGAACAAGATATAACAAATGAAATGGAGGAAGTTTTAGATAATCTACAAGCAGAGATTTAACGCCTAGGGGAGAGGTGAAACATACCGTACTTTCAACATATTGATTTTAATTATCAGAAAAATACTGTATTCTTTTGAATAAAATCATTAAATTGAGTCATTTAATAAATGTACAGTTGTTTCAATTTTAAGTAATGTTCTTCTTGACAAACAACTCTTCCAAACATTACTATGAGTACATAATTTACCCTACATTTTGAAGATAAATACTGACCGATATATTTTAAATTAGGGTGTGTTTTCTTTTGCTTTACTTAATGGTAACATGGAAATAGTTTTTTTTTTTTCTAAATGGGACATGTAAAATATGAAGCCTATAAACTTAATTTTTTCTTGATAAAAATCCTGGCAAAAAAACACTAGAAAGAGCTAAATTTGATCCATTCAAAAGCTATTAAGGAATTTTATATGAATTTTTAAATGACTTTCAAGGATGAAGGAACTGAAATATTTTAACACAAAAGAATAGAATTTGAACCATGAGCATGAATAGATCTTGCAGGTTCCACTAAAAAGAAAAAATCTTTCTTGTGGGAGATAGGCTTTTTGAAAACGACCTTCTTTGACTTTCTGTGTCACTATTTAACTTAAGTTATATTTAAAAAATTATTATTATGGGTTCCTAGGCTTAGAACTATCAGGCAGGTTTTTTTTGAAGGAGATTGTCTATGAACATCAAAGCAAAAACCTATTATTTTCAAATTTAAGAAAATTGGCTTGCAGTTATTTTATTTTTTATGTCATTTGTTCTTCTGACTCTTTCTGTAATTCTTCCATGCGTATTGGCCCATTAAAAGTTTACATAGAATGGTCTAATGAGAAGAGTAAGGAGATATTAGACACAGTTCCAGTTGTAGGTAGTTCAGTGGATAGAGTACCAGGCCTGGAGTCAGGAAGACTCATCTTTCTGAGTTAAAATTTTGCCTCAGACATGTGACCCTGCACCAGTCACTTACCCCTGGTTGCCTGTTTCTTCTTCTATAAAGCGAGCTGAAGAAGGAAATGGCAAATCACTCCAGTATCTTTTCCAAGAAAACTTTGAATGGGGTCATAGAGTCAGATAAGACTGAAACAACTGAACAGTAGCAATAACCAGTTGCGGGAAAGTCTCTTATTAGCTCTGTGCTGTAAGGTCAGTCACTTCATCTGTATCTCCTTCAGTTTACTCATTTATAAGATGGGAATAGCAATAGCAAACCTACTTAACTCATAGGATTGTTGTGATGCTGAGATAAGACAATCTAATTTTGAAAAATTAAAGTAATATATCCAAGAGGGGAAGAGAGAAAGGCATAGGGTGTCCCAAAAGTATTTGTACAGTTTTTAACTCTAAGGTGTAAAATTACTTGATGACATTTGGGATGCCCTGTATTATTAAAAGAACACTTGTCCAGTATTCTACAAAGAACAGTCTTTCCCAATGTTACAGTAAGATACAGTTGTTATTTTGGTTGCATTCATACTAATCTAATACCAAGGTCAAACTCAATGTTTACTGTTAGTTAAATATACTACTAAAATAAAATGTATTTTTTATTTTCTTAAATCAATATCTACTAGATCAGCTATAATATCTAGGTTTTTTTTCTCTATCGTATTAAAGGAGTGCTATTAAGAGTGACAAATATCTATTTTACTGACATTACATGACATAGAAAAAAGCAGATACCCGTGGGTTGTTGCAGAGTTACAGTCTCAGTCTGTATATTGAGCTATCTTTATTCTCTTCAAACACGTTAACTAAGGCTCTGGGGGAAATAAACTCCCTTTCTTTTGATGGAAATACAGCCCTCTAATTTTCCATCAAGTGTTCAGTAAAACTTACCTTCAATTGAACTTTACAATTTCTCCTTTTTTTATGATATGTGTGTACTTCTTGGGGCACCCAAGATGTAAATTGCTGCTTCAGTTAAGAATCCTGGTACTCTGTGCAATGTCAAATTGTGGAGCCACCCAGAGAATTGATTCTTTTGAAAAACTTTTTTCTTGAAAGTTAACATTGTGAGTGTCTTGAGAGCAAGGGCTATCTGGCTGTTCCTATTTGTATCCACAATACCTACCACAGTGCTTGGCACATTGTTAAATGCATGATAAATGCTTCTTTTACTATTCATTCATTCATTCATTCATTCATGCATGCATGCATGCATTCAGTCATTGTTTGTATAAGCATAGACTCACAAGTGCTAACTTATTTGATTTTGGCTTTTTTTTTTCTAGATCTTATGATGAAACACCTAGCAGGGAATCTTAATCATTCAGTTCATTAGAATTAGAGTAAGAAAACAAATGTAGCCTTTGTCTTGGGAAAATGGAATTGCTTAATATGTTGGGGAAGTTCCACTTAATATAATACTTCCTCTGAGATAATAGTAAGTTTAAAGAGTAATGAAGTGGTATTGTGATATTGGGAGAAGAGCACTGGATTTGAGGTCAGGAGACCTCGATTCAAAAACTGGTTCTGACACTTAACAAGCCACTTGATTTAACCTCTCTGACCTTCATATCCTCACCTGTGAAATGGGGACCATTATACTGGAATTACCTGTTTCACAAGACTGCTGTGAGGAAAATACTTTATGAACCTTAGACTCTATAGAGGTGAGCATACATTTTAAAACTTGCCTTGATTTGGGCACAGCGTCAGTGAAGTAATTGTGGAAATGAGGGTAGAAACCAGGGATGACCTTCAAGGATCACTGATTTCTGAGGATCCTTCTTATGTCCATGGTACACTTCAAATATATTGTCAATTTTTATCATAAATGTAGATGTCTAGTATTCCCTTTTGCTGCAAATTATAGAAAAGAAACTCAAATATCTGCCTATTTTCAAATACTTGGACATTTAAGTTTAGGAAAATTTTAAAAATTAGATGAGCTGGAATCTGGCCCCAAGAAAATTGAACCAAGAGCAATAGTGCAACACAAAATTAATCCCTCCAGGTAGGTTTTGGTGGTACATATGCCCAGACTGAAATAATTCTAAAACTTCAGCCTGTCCCTTGTGCAAGGATGGCAGACATTTCAAAATGTTCCATATTTTTTTCTTCCATGAAATTTCCCATATTCTTCTGAGAAACACTCATTGCTTTTGGCTTTGGCTTAGAAAAGGAACTCCCACTGCTAATCTACCCTTAGCATAATGCTTGGCACATAGTATGCACTCTATTGACTGACTGAGCCCAATTATGTATTTACCCTTGCCTTCTTTTATGAATGTACAAGTGATTCTAGGATCATAGATTTAAAGCTTAAAGAGAACTTCAAGTACAATTCAAGTCCAACTGCTTTATTTTACTCATGAGGAGACCCAGGTTCAAAGAGTTGTATCTTGTCTAGGTTAATATAGCTAGTAATTATCTGAAGCAGGATTTGAACCCAGGTCTTTCTGACCATAGTACTCTACAGTTGTTATTGTCCTTTGTACTCAAAGAGGAAAAAAAATGATATCACAGCATGAGGGTCAATGTGCAGTGTGCTGGCTGTGGTTGATCAAACCAATATGAGCTTGGAAGGCTCTACTACAGGTTGGGTACAAATAGTCTGTATGAGCATTTGGGATGGAGATGGCCCTAAATTTTTTCCCCTCACATTGTTTTCGAGCTACTGCAATTCTTCGTTGCTCATAGAGCACAGTTCCTTCTTTGATATGGGCATGCTATGCTGTGTGGTCCTGTGCCACAGTCTCCCATATCTCATAATCAATACCAAAGTTCTTCAGAGAAGCCTTGAGAGTTTCCTTATTTTGCCTCTTCTGGCCTCCATGTGAGTGCTTACCTTGTTTGAATTCTTCATAAAATTGGCTTCTGGCAAATGTATGTTTGGCATTTGAATAATATGTATTATTTTGCCTTTCCTATAACCTTGACTTGTCAATAACAAATACTTTGTTGTGTTTGTTGTGGTGTCTTTATGTTATATACACACATATACATCTACCATTGTTGCTTTCTTAGATTTCCTACTACTGATTGTAGGCAGCAGTGTTATGTAATTACCTTTTTACTGTGTCAGGATAGCATCATGTGAATTAGTTGCTTAATAAATAAAACTGTGATTAACTGAAACTTTAGGAGAATAGGCTATTTTTAACTGAATTTTTTAACAACTGGAGATTGTTTGGGGAAAAAAATCTTTAAGTTTCAGCCCCTTTAAAGTTATTTCTGAGCTGTATTACTCCATATCTCTGCTTAGTAATAAGCATACTCCACTAAAATGCTATTCTGGCACTTTATTTTCCATAGAAGTTTAGGGTTTCAAAAGCTTTGCCAAGAAAACACAATCTCTGGCAGGTTCTATCAAACTAGAAAGGCTTTAATTAGAACCTAGGGACCGTCATACAAAGACTAACCTACCTAATGGGGGAGCAGGTTCATCACCAAGAAGCCACCAGTATCACCAAGCTGGCTATAGCAGCTCATAAAGCCAGGTGTGGATGGGTTATTATCTACATTGACACACTAGATGACATCATGGATTTTTTGAATATTGAAATAAGTAGCACACAGAGTATAATTTTTTCATTGATATTTTAAGATCTTGTAGAGGCATCATTCTGAACATGAATTCTTACTGTGTAGAACCATGAACACAGATGACATCCTAGAGGTTTGAAATGGTTAATATGCCCTCCTAAGTAAATATAGTAGTATTAAGGTGTTACCTAGGCCTTAGGAATGCTAGAATGTCTTCAGTTTCTAAAGTAATGCATCTTTTATGCAATCATCCTTTTGGTTTTCCATTTGATTTTCCTTTATCAAAGGACTACGTGTTTGTAAGTTAAGTATTAACACTGCTGCCCAAAATAGACTTCCATTTCCTGCTGTAAATGAATAGCCAAATGTTTATATTTGTATGCGGAATTAACACAAATACACACACACATACGCACACACTCACACAAGAATGCTGTGGCTTACTTTAAATTATTGGTTTAATGTTGGCCTCACAACTGTATAACCAGGGAGTGCCAAGCTGGAAGCCTACCTCAGTTATAGAAATGGGATGATTACAAGGCAGTGGAATGTGTTGAGTCCTTAGAGTCAAATGACACTTCTTTAATTTGAGAACCAATTTAAAAAGTTGGTTTGGACTGTCTTCCAGAAATCTTAAATTCCGTACATAATTACGCAGGACAAATACTCTTTAAAAAACTGATTTCAAGTCACATATATTGCCAAAGAGTACAGCTGGAAATACATATTCAGTGTTTATATGTTTCATTAGGAGTCCACTGTGAATATTTGCCATAAAAATACAACTACTTTTTTAAATAACTAGGGCCCTAATTTGGTCTCTTCAGTCTAAGGATTGAACGTGGCACACGTGCTGTTTATGGCAATGCTTCTACAATGTTTTCTTGTTTCACAATCCAGACTAGCAGTAAAGCCCAGTGGTGAATTTGTTTGTCTACAAATCGTGTAAATTGGTGTGTAAGTAAACTTTTAATGGACTTCACCAAATTTATAGCCTGTGTATATCTGTGATATTTTAGTTCAAAAGACATTAAGTGGCTACGTTTGGGAAGGTACTGTGCTAGGTGCTGAGAATACAAGGAAGGAACACATATATGCACAAGACTTGTGAAGAGATCTTTGATTTCATGAGCACAAGGAACTCTTTTTCCCAATGAAGATCCCAAGTGGTCTCTGACTTAGTAGGTTAAGTCCTAACACATATAATTATAAAGATTTATAAAATCAGAAGCAGGAGTCGAACCCAGGTTTTTTTGACTCCAAGTTCAGTATTCTGTCCTCTCTTCCATGCTGGCAGTCAGGCAGGAATGTGAAGGAAGAGTATATGAGAGAAAGGAAAGTGCCTTTTTCCCTCAAAATGATTATAGAAAAGTTGACATTTAACATAGCTATTGACTGGTTTAAGCTTTAACCATCTTAGTGGTTTTAATTTCTACTTTCTCCTATCTTTTTCCCTAGTTCCTATATTTCTACTTTGGCCTCTGAGGTTCATTGGGTTCCCTTAATTAGTTCCTTCCTGGGGAGTTTGTCCCCCCACAATTATATCTCATATGGACTGTCATTGTAAGTCCAAAATCCATTAAAGTTCTGAAATACCTGAGCAGGCTTTATAGCCATAGCTCACACAGTCTCCCTCTGAAGGAATTCAATGTTTTATATGGAAGGGAGTTTAGACTTGTACTTGAATCCAGAAGGCAGATACGGGACCAACGGGGTTAAATTCTAGAAAAATAAATTTAAACTCAATGTAAAGACAGCTTCCTAATGATGGAATTAGTTATCATGGGAAACAATGAGTTCCCCATCATTAGTAATTTTCAAGGACAGATAAGGCAAACATCAGAAATATTTTAGAGAAGATTCAGGCTACAGCTGGGAGTTAAGCTAGATGACCTCTATGGTTCTTTTCAACCTCAAGATTCTGTGGTTCTAAATATTAAAATCCTCAGAGAAAAAGATATATTGGAGGAGTAAGAAAACTTAGAAATCATCTAAGATGATTTACAGATGAGAAAATAAAGCTCCTTAAAGTAGTGAAAATTATCATGAAAATCGGTGGTTTTGCCTGGTAACAATGCTTTCTGATCTCATTTGAGGAGTTACCTACTTTGACTCTGAATTTTAGAACCAGAAGACTCAGTTGTGTAAATGTCTTATAATATACCCCTCTCCTGAGACAGACAGACAGACACACACACAGACACACACACACACAGACACACACACACACACACACACACACACACACACGCACACACACACCTCTTTTCTCTTGTAATCTCCTGGAAGGAGGCAGGAATTAAGACATAGCTAACACGTATCTAGTGGCTGGATTCTAGCCAATGTCTAGCATATTACCTTGCCCAGAAGAGACACTTAATAAAAGTGAACCAAAATGTCATTATTTACTTATTTATATAAGAATAAAATATCTGCACATTGAGGTCAGGAACAGTTCCATTTTTGTCTTTTAATCCCCATTGCTCAGTATAGTGCCTTGTACACCAGAGGCACTTAATAAATGTTTGTTGTTGCATTAAACAGAATTGAATAGTTTTATGTTAGATCACAATACATTAGAGCTTAAAACTATCTTAAGACTTTTGGTACATCCTGTGCTTTGATGCTTCAGTGCATTCCTTTATTTCAACATTTATTCAATAACTATTCATTAAATATCCACTATAAAACTGTGATTCTAAATATAATTGTACCATTAGAGTAGTACTATACTAGAGTGGTGGAAAATGATTTAATCAGTCAATCAACAAACATTATTCAAGCTCCTACTATGTGCCAGGCATTATGCTAGTTTCTGGAAATACAGAGACAAAAATAAAACTGGCTCTGCCTTCAAGGAACTTGTATTCTGTGAGGGGACACAATAGCTCCTTAAAGGAAAGGACTGTCCTTGCCTCTTTTTGTATCCCCAGTGCTTATAACAGTGCCTGGATTGTACTAGGAACTTAATAAATGTATATGGATTGATTAATATAAGTATATACCAAATAAATATGATGCAAATTTATAGGTTGCCACTAATAACTGAGGATGAGAAGGGATCAGGAAAGGGTTTATGCAGGGGGTGACATATGGACTGAGCTTTGAAGGAAGCAAGAGCCTCCAAGTTGTGGAGAAGAGAAGGAGAGAATTGTAAGACTGAGGAACAACCTGTGTCAGCAGAGGGATATGGGAGATGGAATGCCATGTGTGATGTATGGGAGATAGGACAGCAAGAAGTCCAGTTTTGTGGGACTACAGGGTGAATGAAGGGCAGGAATGTGTAATAGGGCTGAAAAAGTGAGTTGGAGTCAGATTGAGAAGAGCTTTAAAAGTCAGACAAAGTAGTTTTATTGGATCCTAGAGACCTTAGGGAGCTGTTTTTGTTTATTGAGTAGAGAAATGGCATAGCCAGATCTGGGTTTTAGGAATATATCGCTTTGGCAAACATATGGAAGACAGATTAGAGAGGGGAAATTTGAAACAAAGATGCTAATTAAGAGGGAATTGCCATAGTCCAAGCAAGAGAGGATCAGGATCTCAGGTGGTGGCCACGTAAGTGAAGAGAACCAAATGGATGGAAGAGTTTGGAGATCAAATTGACAAGACTGCCAACTGATTGACTATGTGCAGTCAGTAAGAGTGAGTAGAAGATGACTTCAATTATGAAACTTTGTGACAGGAAGGATTGTGGATATCTTTGATAGAAATCTGGAAATTTGGAAGAGGTTTGGATTTTGAGGGAAAGCTGATGATTTCTGTTTTGGACATGTTGTATTGAACATTCAATTCAAAATGTCCAATAGGTAGGTGGTGATCTGGATAGGCGCTCAAGGTAGAGACACATTTCATGTTAGGAATTCAAAGCACATTGTATTAACAATAAAACTTTGATTAACCAGAACTCTCAAATATTTATAATTTAAACACTTTATAGCCACAGAACTATACAAAGAAAATAATTGCCTTAATTATTCCTGAGGCACTTTGAAATCCCCAAAGAAAGTTTAAACAACACTCACCATATTGTACCCATAAAGGCTGAAAAGTGAATTAATTAATTAGAGCACCCATTCCTCAAGAGCTTGAATTGGTCAGGGCTTTACTACCTTTCATTCAATTCCTGTAAGGCAGATGAGTGCCCTATGTTTTTATTTACACTTGACAGATGGGAAAAATAAAAGATACAGTGATAGCACTAGAAGCACACATGACATTAAATTACTTTTCTAGTCACTAAAACTCACTCCTTTCCTTGCTTTGGTTGTTAGAGTATAAAACATTGTAAAAATAAATTCATTCAGTTATCTCTGGATTCCTTCGAAGTACCATTTGGTAAATGCCAGAAAACAAATTTCTATTTATTATTATGTTCTGTCAAAAAGAAAGAAAGGAATGGTGTGAATGTCAGACATTTGAATAATGAATATT
The DNA here is from genome assembly GCF_011100635.1 of Trichosurus vulpecula. Lineage (NCBI taxonomy): Eukaryota > Metazoa > Chordata > Mammalia > Diprotodontia > Phalangeridae > Trichosurus > Trichosurus vulpecula. The sequence continues at coordinate 130,575,761 of NC_050578.1, read as the reverse complement.
GAATAAAGAAAGGCTTTAGATTCAGACAATGGAAAACTGTAAAATTGTAGTTACAGGGCCTGAGATTTAGAACTGGAAGGGACTTTAATACAATCTCCTCATTTTACAAATGTTCCAAGTGGTTATGTGACTTGCTCAAGGCCATACAGGTAGCAGGTGGCAGAGTGTGGATTTAAACCAAGGTCCTCTAGTATGCTTTTCACAACACTGCAGGGTTTTCCTTTAGAGAAAAGAAGAATTGCAAAGTCTCTTTGGCTAAGTGGAAAATTGAAAGGGAGGCTTTAATGACAATGCAGTCTGATCAGTTTAGAAAGCAGGCAAAAGTATTTCAAGTCCTGCAAAACAACACGAGAAAGACCTTCTGAGTTAAAAATAATCTGTCCCTGGAAAGGAAAGAAATTATTATAAGGAGTATCTTAATGAAGAGCTATTTTGTAAAAATCATTGAGGAATTCATGAAAGCACCATGTTAAGGTAGTGACCGAAACTGAATGGGCAAATGGCTTGGCATTTCAGACAGGCACACCCTGCATACAACATTTACAGTAGAGACCAGCTTATTGTACTAGAGTCCAGTTTGTTGAGTTATCCAGTCACGATAGTAGGGCACATAAGTATAGACTCCAGGTTTGTTTGGCAGGCCACATTCATATCCCCAGCTCACTATTCCCCAAACCGACCAGATCTGCCTTGAGTCAGCCATCGCTAATGGTCCACCAGAATCTCCCTGAAAGAAAATCAACATTTGTGATTAAGTATCATGATTTTACTCTAAATCACAAGGAACTCTGTACACGTGCGTATGGTGTTTATCTCAGTACTAGCAGAGATGGAATATCATTAGAACAATCAGAGCAAGTGTAGGATTTTATGTTGTAGTATGATTTAGTCTCATGTTGACTGCTGAAACTTATGTAATGAAGAGTCTAGAAAAGTTCTGATTTCTTTAGTACAAGTCTCACAGTTAGAAGGGACTTCAGAGGTCATCTAATACATTATTGTATTGTATTTATTTTAGTATTTCATTTATTTTTATCATCATAGAATCTCTGGCTTCTTTCAAGACCCATCTCAAACATCATCTTCTGCCAGAAGCCTGGGGTTACTAAGAAGTAACCTCTCCTCCGCCCCAGCCCAGCTCACCCAAGTTACCTTGTATTTACTCTATATGTACTTTCTGTCAATTCTCTTTGGATATGTATTTCCTTCTCTGGAATCTAAGCTCTTTGAAATCAGGGAATGTTTTTGCTTTCTCTTTGTGTCTCCAGTTCTGACCACAATACCTCATATATGGTAAGGACCTTAATAAATTCTTGTTGATTGATTGATCATCATCTTCATCTTATTCCTGTCTTTTAAAAATGGAATTCAGAGAGAAATAGTATGAAGATATTACTATCCTATGATTCCTTTTAATTTAATATTGTGCAGATTATTGTGTAGGTGAATAAGTGTCAGCTTTTTGCTACTGAATATGAGTATTGGCATTTAAGTCCATCACCTTAGACTCACAGAAAGCATCTTTGGGACCACTCCAGTGGCAGGCAGGACAACAGCAATGACACACCTTTTGATGCGTTCCAACATGGTGTAATCTCTTTTGCTAATTCTCTCTATTTTAAAAGCTTTTCTATAGCACACAGGACAACAAGGATGACACACACCTTGAACAGTTCCAGCATGGCGTAATCTCTTTTCTAAGTCTTTCTATTTTAAAATCTTTTCTTTCTAGTTTGGTGATTGAGTAGTTGATATAGCAATATATGTTTAAAATATTCTTAATTTTTTTCACTCAGTGTGTCTAAGCAGTTGTGAGCAACATGTCAGTCTTGATGTGTCAGTTGTAGTACAATTTATTTGTTGAATTCTTAATATTTTGACATTTGTATTTGTGGTGTGGGAATTTTCTGCCTGTAGTTTAAGAAGTACAGTGAAGTTCTTCTATATAATTCTAGCTACCTGATAGTTTCAGCTGAATGATGAGGTCAGAAACCAGATACAAAGTATTTAAAAGAGAATGAAAGAAGTAAAAGCACCAAGTGTAAACTCCTTTTTCAAGTTTAACCGAGACAGGGAGTAGAGATATAGAATAGCTAATTAGAGCGGTAACTAGTGAGTTTTTTTGTTTTGTTTTATTTTTTAGGATGGAGGATACTTGGGCTTGTTCATAGATAGTAGAGAGGGAGTCAGTAGATATGAAGAGATAGAAGGTTAGAGAGGGCAGGGGTGATAGGGTAATCAGTTGGAAAAAAAGACAAAAGGGGATGGGATCAAGGTACATGCAGAATTGTTGGCTTTAGCACAGAGTACATAATATTATCAAAAGATAAAATCATAAAATCATAAAATTATCAAAAGATTAAATGCCTTACAAATTTTAAAGCATTTCATGTATCACTTGGTATTATGACTTTCAGTTTCTCTGGGCACATTAATTTTGTTTGTTAACTTTTCAATTTTATGTCATATATTTATGTAATATTTTGTGTAATATATAAATTATATACTAAAACAAACAAATAAATGTTATCTGTTTTATCTTGCATCACTTCTATTCCTTGCTTAAGAATTCTCTCTAATCATAATTATAAAAAGTTATTTCTTTCTTTTAAATATGTAACCTTTAACATTAGGTCATATGTCCATATTTTTACTGCAGTGTGGTGCCAAGAGCTATAAACTGTGGTCTAGATGTGGTCTGAGGAGGGCATAGTTAAATAAAACTTAGAATAGTTAGAATAGTTTATATCCTTAGTTTGGAGGCAAGGCTCCTTTCTTTCTGGGCAAGTCTGACTCTGCAGACATCAAGGACTAGAATAGCAGTTGGTTGGAGAAGTAGGAGAGCTGTGGGCAGAAGAGGATACTGAAGAGCCTGCTTGTATGATCAAGTGCAGTGGCAAAGACGACCCAGGCAGTGGGGCTGACCCAGACCTGTACCTGGAAGGTAACAAGACCCTCCCCCTGCTCTGGGAGGGCGGGGTGGGAGCCTAACCTTTTTTTGTCATGGACAGACTCCCTTGGCAGTCTGGTGAAGCCTCTGGACCCCTTCTCAGAAAAATGTTTTTAAATGCATAAAATAAAATAGAGGATTATGAAGAATACCCATTACACTGAAATAAAGTACCACCCCCCCCCCTCATAAATTCTGAAAGGGCAGGAACAACTTCAGGGCAATTTATTTGTACCATTAATACTCTGCCACATATCACTACATGCCCAGTTTTGCTACTCAGGACCCACCTGACAAGCATCAGTGCCACCTCCAGGTTTTCCAGCACATATCATGCCAGATGTGACAGCTCCATTGTAGCTCTCTGGCGCATTACAGTCATCAGTGCTTATGATTTGGACCTCACCTTGCCGAAGAACATTTACACCACTACCTGTAGATTGCAAAAGAGATGAAGAGAAAAAAAAACGAGAACTTGGAATTTACAAATTAGATTTCCTATAGTCACAAACATGATTTGATGAATAATGCACATTTTCCAAAAATCCTCTTCCAGATAGTATCACAGGGGAGGCATTGGTAAGACAGTTATATGAAAAAGATGCTCCCACAATCTCTCAACATGGGATGGAAGATATTGGTTTCTGGAGACCTACTACTACTACTCCTCCTCCTGCTATTACAACTACTGCTGCTACTACTACCATCACCACCACCAGCACCACCATTCAGTGGAACTTGAATATATGATATTATTTCTAAGGAAATATGATACACATATAGTATTTATAAAATATTTGTTAGGGAGGACATTTCAAATGTGTCAAGATTCTTGTATTTAATTCATTTAGACAGAATGCATACACAATGACTTTTAATGCTTCTAGAAAGGCTAAGGATATATGTGGATGTGATTGAAGATTTTTTTTATTTCCCCAAAGAACTCTGAGATATTTTATAGTAGTATACACTTTGCAGCTAGGTGGCACAGTGGATAGATTCATCATCTTCATGAGTTCAAATCCAGCCTCACACACTTATGTGTGGCCTTGGGCAATTCACTTAATCCTGTTTACCTCAGTTCCTCATCTGTAAAATGAACTGGAGAAGGAAATGGCAAACCATACCAGTATCTTTGTCAAGAAAATTCCAAATAGGGTCACAAAGAGTCAGAAATGACTAAAAGACTGAACAACAGCAACAACCCCTTTACAGAAATTCAATTTGATTCATTTTGGCAAAGATTTATTTCACTTAAAATGTTCAAGGTACTGTTCTAGGCAATATGGATAGAAAGACAAAGACAAAAGAACTCTGTCCTCATTGAGGATTTTGTGGTTTTTGCCACAGCTTTGCAGTCTAATGTCTTTTGAGAAAGGCAGTGAATTTGCTATTTTAAAATAGACCATCACTGTCTACTTGGGTGGATGCTATATTACAGAATGCACATAAACATATATCCACGCCCAACACATATACACACATGCATGTGTGTGCAGAGGGCAGATCTTGAGAAAATGGGTGGAAGTGGCAGTGGGGCAGATTTCAGCCCACGTAATGAAACATTTCCTAACAACTAGAGCTGTTTTGAGGTATCAAGTATGAGACTGCCTCCAGAAGTAGTAGGTTCCCCAACATGGGACATTTTTAAGGGGAGTTTCCTGTTTATGTTTAAACTAGGTGATTCTCAGCTCCTTTATTTTAGCTTTCTCTCTTCTTTGACTCTTTGCTTTAGCTTCATATTTCATTAAGTGATTAATTCAACCGGCATTTTAGGGGTGCCATTTGCTTAGTTCTATAATCACTTATAGGAAACACAAAAATAAGTGAAAGAATTTCTTTCTGTCTCTGAGGCAGAATGGAACATTCAATATGGAACACTTAGACAATAATTGATATGTAACATTATTCTGTAGATGATTTTAAAATAATAATAATATGCCACATGCTCTACAATTGTTATCACATTTGATCCTCACAATAACCCTGTGAGGTAGGTGCTGTCATTATCTCAATTTTATAGATGAAGAAACTGAGGCAAATAGAATTCACATGACTAGGAAGTATCTGAGACTGAATTTGAACTCAGGTTTTCCTGACTCCAGGCCCAGGGCTCCTGTACCTCATAGCTGCCATAATATGAGGAAGTTGATATGGTGGCAAGAATCCTGTGAGATATTAAATTAGTTACATAACCTCTATGGGCCTCAGTTTCTTTATCTATAAAACTAAGAAAGTGGACTAGATGATCTCTAAGGTCCTTTCTAGCTTTAGATCCACAAACCTGTGCAGTATCTTAACTTATACTTCTGTTCTTTCTCTTTTTCTTTAGTTTTTCTCTTTTGCCTATGCCTCAGAACTGTTGATAGCTTCCAGAGCCATTACTTTGTCCTCCCAGTAGAACCCAGTTCTAAAGAAACAAAGGCTGCTTGCATGATATAATGGAACAAGCATTGGAGTTGAAGTCAGAAGACACGTTTAAATTCTACCTTTGAAATTTATTAGCCATGTGACCTTGCCTAAGTCACTTAACCCCTCACAGTCACAGTTTCCTAGTCCTCTTTGAATGAAGTTATTAATGCTTCTAGTACCTAACTCCTATGGTTGTTGTAAGGCTCAAATGAGATGGTACTAGGTGAATCTTATTATTATAGACTCATATTTATGATAGACATAGGCTTCTGAGAATTCTGGGCTTGAGAATTGAGGGACAGGAAGGACCTTTGAGGTCACTTATTCCAAAGCCCTCATTTTACATATGAGAAAAGGGATGACCAATGAGGTAAAGCGATTTGCCCCAAACTGAGCTAGAATCTGAAAAACAAAGATTGTTTTTTTGCCTCTAAATCCAGTGTTCTCTCTGATATGCCATACGGCTTCCTTTAATACCTTCTTCCATATCCCCATGACCCTAAATGTTGAATGAAATTGAGACCATTTTTTCCTGAGACACTCACCACCAGGCTGAAGTGATCCCCACCCTGTCACATAAGCACTAGCTCCTACAGGAATGTCCTGATTGGCCTGAGGGAGACAGATTCTATGGATGTTTCTGGTAAAGGTGACTCCACCATTCAGCTCCACAAGTGCAATGTCGTTTTCATGAGTTCCTGCTATATAATTTGGATGTATTATAATGCTCCTCACATTTACTCTTTTTTCTGGAGAACTTAGGATATATCCAAAGGTAACACTCCATTGGCGTGGATCACTGACACTAGAAAAATAAGATGGAAATGTATGCGGTTAAAATATTCTTGGATCAAAAACATAAAATATGGAGCTTATAAGGGTGTCTCTCAGTAATGCTTCAATTTTGTGGGTTTGTGAGTGTTTTTATTTTCATTGCTAAGAACTTTTTCCCAATACCTTTTAACTGCATGTTATATATCCCACAATAATTTAGTAGAACTAGATAGGCTGTAAGGAATTCCTTCCCAGGGAGAATTGCTTACCAAGGAAAGCTCAGGTCAATGACTTTAGAAGAAATGTTTGGAGCTGGTGATGACCCTGGGAAATTTTGGTGCTATGGCAAAATTTCCAACTAAAATCATAGTGATCTCCAGTGTCAAGTAGCCAAGTAACTCACATTTATATAGTGAGTTTAAGATTTGCAAAGGGCTTTACATACCTTGTCTTATTTTATTTTCACAGCAATTTTTAAAGTAGGTGATACTATCCCTATTTTATAGATGAAGAAGTTTAGGCTTAAAGAGGCTGTGACCTGTCCAGGGTCATACAGTTAAGACATGTCTAAGGTCTTCTTGACTCCAAATCCATTGTTCTGACTTCTAAGCCAAGAGGTAATTTGTGTCATGGACCATTTCAGAAGGGGGTGAAACCTATGGATCCCTTGTCAGAATAATGTGTTTTAAATCATAAACTAAAATCCATAGAATTATGAAAGAAATCAATTGCATTGAAATAAAGATGTATTTTCTCCCTTCCCAAGTTCACATATACTGTGAAATCTATCTATATCTATGGATCTCAGGTAAAGAACCCTTGCACTATGGCATGCTGTCTCTTAAGTACTGCTTGGTAAGGGATAGAAACGGGATCTGTGATTTTTCTTGGTACAGGAAACTCCCAGATGAAGGGACTCTTCCTTTTAATGGGCATGATAAAAGACAAAAATGTTAGGGACTTAACAGAGCAGACACGATTAAGAAGAAGAGGCAAGAATACACAAAAGAACTATGCAAGAAAGATCTTAACATTGCCCATAACCGCAATGGTGTGGTTACAGATCTCCTGGAGAATGAAATCAAGTGGGCCTTAGGAAGCATTGCAAACAATAGGACTAGTGGAGATGATGAAATTCCTTCCAGCTGAACTATTTAAAATCTTAAAGGATGATGCTATTAAAGTTCTTTACCAGCAAAACTCAACGATGACCACTGGATTGGAAAAGATCAGTTTATGTTCCAATCCTAAAGAAGGGCAATGCCAAAGAAATGTTCAGATTACTGAACAATTGTGCTGATTTCACATGCCAGCAAGATTATGCTTAAGATTCTATAAGCTAGGCTTCAGCATTATATGAAACAAGAATTACCAGAAGAGCAGGCTGGTTTTCAAAGAGGTAGAAAAACTGGAGACCAAATTGCTGACATTCACTGGATTATGGAAAAATCAAGGGAATTCCAGAAAAAAACAACATCTGCTTCATTGGCTGCACTAAAACTTTTCACTGTATAGATAACAACAAAATATGGCAAGTCCTTAAAGAGATGGGAGTACTAGGTCATCTTGCTTGTCTTCTGAGGCACAGAAGGCCAAGAAGTAACATGGAACAAATGACTGGTTTAAGATTGGAAGAGGAGTACAACAAGGCTATATATTGTCACCTTATTTATTTAACTTATATACAGAGTACATCTTCTGAGATGCCAGGCTAGAAGAATCAAAAGCCAGAATTAAGTTTGCCAAGAGAAATATCGACAGTTTCAGATATGCAGATGATACCACTCTGATGTCAGAAAGTAAAGGGGAATTAAGAAGCCTTTCAATGAAGGTGAAAGAGGAGAGTGTAAAAATTCCAAAACAAAAATAAAAATAGGAACTTGGCAACTGGTCTCATCACTTCCTGGCAAATAGAGGGAGAAGGAATGGAATCAGTGTCAGATTTTATATACTTGGGCTCAAAGATCACTGCAAATGGCAACTACAGCCATGAAATTAAGACATTTGCTACTTGGAAAGGAAGCTATAGCTAATCTGGACAGCATACTAAAAAGCAGAGACATCACCTTGCCAACAAAGATCTGTATAGACCAAACTATGGTTTTTCCAGTAGCAATGTATGGTTGTGAGAATTGGACTATGAGAAAAGCTGAGCACCGCAGAATTGCTGCTTTTGAATTATAGTGTTGGAGAAGACTTTTGAGTGTCTTGAACATCAAGGAGATCAAATCAGTAAATATTTGAAGAAATTAATTCAGGCTATTCACAGGAAGGTCAAATACTGAAGGTGAAGCTTAAAAATGGGACTCATTGGAAAAGACCCTGATGCTGGAAAAAATTAAAGGCAAAAAGAAAGGGGAATGGCTGAAGATGAGATGGATAGTGTCATAGAAACTCCAAACATGAATTTGGACAGACTTTAGTGTGCTATGGTCCATGGGGTCATGAAGAGTCAGACATGACTGAATTACTGAACAGCAATGACAAAGTTTATCAGGGGATATTCTACCAGCTCCAGCAGTGGGGAGATGAATAGAAGGCAGGATTCAGAGAATATGCCAAAATTTCAAAAATAGAATCCTATGTGATTTGGTACTTGCTGACACAGTATGATTGTTTAATGGGGTTGTTTCTATAGAGATTATAATTTTTAAACTCAGGCATCTGAATCAAATAGCAGTATCTTACACTGAAGTCCCCTTACCATTGATGCAAAATGTGAAAGTGCTAAAAGTCTGCACTAATAGGTCATTTTCAGCTTTGAATTCTAGATTCACAGGAATAAATGAAATTAGTGGGGGTAATTTCTGCTTTTTATCCTTTCTAGTGGATAACTAGGCTTGGCAGGATCTTGCTTACTTATTCCTTGTACTTCAGACTTAACACTGAAAGACACTGACACAAATTAGAAACATATCTTTAGGTATATCTGGTTAGTAAAAATTCAGTATCAAATCAATGAGATCAGAACCACTGTTGCACAGTATAATCTAGACCAGGCCTGTGCAACCTATGAAAAATGTGGAAGTAAACATTTTTGTAATTGCATAAAATTTGTACTGCGAATACAAAGAAGAGACTATGTTACTTACCACAAAAGTAAAATTAAGCTAATATACAGCTAAAGATGACAAAGTTCTCTTTTACTGCTGTTTAAATCTAGGACTCACACATCTTAGACTTGGGTGACCTACACCTAGCTAGGTGACTTAGACTTTAAAGGGCAAGTTTTCCATAGAGGTAGAAATGAGAGAGAGGGAGAGAGAAAGAGAGAGAGAGAGAGAGAGAGCGAGAGAGAGAGAATGAGAAAGAATGAGAGAGAGAGACAGACAGACAGAAAGATGGGGGCTAGGAATAGTAAGAATTGTGTGAAATTACAAAAATGTAGGTATATCGGAAGATTTTCTGGATTCTACTCCACTTCTAGATCAGGCCTGCACAACCTGTGGCATGCCAAAGGATTTTGGGCAGCCCATGAAGAATGTAGAGGATGTTTTCCTCCACGGTTTTTGCAGGCTGCCAAACTAGCATTAGCAATAACAGGCTGTTCTCGTTCAGTTTTTTGAGTTTCTATATGTTCAGTCTGATGTAGAGGCCTTAAATCACATGTTCATTGTCATGGCTGCCTTATTTCCACTTTATTGCCTATAAACTTACCTTCTGAAGCAGTGAGCAGCAGTCAGGAGCCATGTGTTACTAATTAGGACAGCTCCACAGTGGTGAGCATTGTTGAGCTGAAGGCTTGCTTGCCAAGGCCAATCTCCAGCTCTCGCTTCTGTTCCTGCTATGATTCTTTCATAGGACAATGTCATCAGTTCAGGGCTGGACCCACATTCTGACAGGAAAAGGAGTCATTAGCTTCAGGGAATGTTCTGGGAAGAGTAATATTCATTTCTGTTTCACAGATACTTCATAGGACTTTATATTTCTCTATCTGTTCCTTCTCCTCTTGACTCCAGAAATAAGGAAATATCTAAGAGCCTGGGCTGTCAAACATGTAGTTACTCTGGCTTCTCAGTAGGAAACTCTGAATTATAGGTGACAATAAGTAAGATTGGGGATTAACATGAATTTAATTTAGATTTCATTCTAACTATCCACAATGAGGGCAGTAGATAGAGTGCCGGACCTGAACTCATGAAGACTCATCTTCCTGAGTTCAAATCTGGCTTCAGACACTTAATATCTGTGTGACCCTAGGTAAGCCATTTGACCCTGTTTGCCTCAGTTCCTCATGTGTAAAATGAGCTAGAGAAGAAAATGGCAAACCATTCCAGTATCTTTGCGAAGAAAGCCCCAAATGGGGTCATGAGGAGTCAGAATGACTGAAATGACCGAAGAGCAACAAATCCAACAAGGGAAAAACCAAATGGATGAAGAATTGCTTATTGTCTCGATTTTGCTATGCTTCTCCACCAATACATAACCTTATTTACAGAAACTATAGTTGGAGAATGAACTAACAGCAGCATTCATTATATAAGAAGAGGAGAACAGGCTGCATTATTTTGGGGGAATTGCATAGTGCTTTTACTGGCCCCAAATTCCTCCCTAAAGTGAAGGCTCATTAAAAAAAAAAAAGAAAACAAAGCAAAACAAAACACTACTGTTCATCTAGTCACACTACACATTTGCAAAGCATGAAATTCCAGGCTCAAAAGGTTTAAAGTTGGAATTCATCCATAAGACAATGGAGAAATGTGTGGCAGGTATAAGTAACCTGGAGCCCATCATGAATAAAGAATTGTGTAATAAAAGTAGTGTTGAAGGTGTCTTTAAAGAAATAGACGGGTAGGGGGAAAGAAGCAAGCAAGCATTGTTATGAAGTACCTGCTGTGTGCCAAGTACTATGCAAAGTACTGTGCGGATGTTATCTCATTTGAGCCTCACAACAACTGGGGGAGATAGGTGCTATTATCCTTATTTTACAATTGAAGAAACTGAGAGACACAAGTTAAATGACTTGCCCAGGCTCACACAGCTATCCATCTTGAGTGTGAGTTATAAGGCACTAGAAATAATAGCATAAGTGCGTGAGCCTGGATTTGAACTGAGGTCTTCTTGATTCCAGGCCCAGTATCCTATCCACCCTCTGAAGGTAGGCCAATTCTATGGCAAGAGTGAAGGATAAATCATTGGAACCCTTCTAATGTCAAGAGGCCAAAGCACATTGGTTTTCCTCTCCCCATAGAGGTCTTAGGGGAGAACATAGACAAGAATTTTATAGGATGAGAGGGTATTAATTGGTTGCAATCTGCATCATCAGAGGGCATGACCACATTAAGATAATGAAGATCAACATCGTCATCATCATCGTTGTCATCACTAGCATTTGTAGAGAGCTCTAGGCTTCCCAAAGCACTTTATAAACATTTCATTTGGTCTTTACAACAACCCTGGAAAGAAAGTGCTATTATTACTCTCATTGGATCGATGAGAAAACTGAAGCAGACAGAAGTTAGGTTACTTCCTCAGGATCACACAGCTACACAATGTTTTAGGCAGGATTTGAACTCAAGTCTCCCTGACTCCAAGTCCAATGCGCCATCCATTGTACCACCTAGCTGCCTCATAATCTTTATTAAAGTATAAAAATATTGATGTATTAAAGTCCCCATTTATGTTGTAAAAGTGACTCTGGGGTCTTGAAGATGATCCCAGAAGAACATCATCTTTTGAATGGCTTTATGAGCCTAAAGCTGGAAAGATTCCTTTTTAGGATAGGCCTTATAGTATCCTTTCTCTCTGTTGATTGAGTACCAACACAGCTAAGTAGGCTTATCACTAAAGTCTTGGTCTTCATATAATGATTTTGGGGCCGTAGAATCTCTTGAAGACTAATTACTAAAATGTGGAAATTAGTTAGGAGCTGCGTAGAGAGAGGTTGTACCCACGGTGATGAAGTCTCAGGTCATTGAAGTATTGAAGTATCATATATGTTGTGACTGACTACAAGCAACCAAAAAAAGCTCCTCTTGGTAGTAAGAGAAACCATAACAAAGTGTCAGCAAATATCATTTATCCCTACCCATATAGAGAGTCACAGAGTTAGATTAAAATGCAGGTGGGAAGACCTTTGCAAAGTACATTGGACAAACCCTGTTTATTGCTAATAATACAACTTTCGTTATTTATATTTGGTTAAATCTCTTCAAGCAAATAGCTTTTTTAGACTTACCTCTGATTAGAATATCTTGTACAGTCTCAGGAGGAATAGCTGATATTAAAAGAAAAAAAAAAGAAGTTAAATAAACAAGAGTTTGGTGCCCCCTTCATAGTCATGCTTACTTTTTTTTTTAAACCAGAATCTGCAGAATCATGCTAATGATTATGTTGGGGTGTAACAAATGGACTGTCTTACAAGCTTGCAAATATGTAGAACATAACTGATTAAATAAATCAAGTTGGCAAGTGTTTTTCTTCCTATGACATATCTATCTCCTAGTGGGTGGGTTGATTTTCAATTCCCTTTGAATTTTAGATTCACTCAGGGCTTAGGAGAAAGAGGTTTCTTCAGCCAGTGCGGGGCCTCTTAGAGACCGCTGGTTAGATATGTGCTGCCTGTCTGACTAAACAATTTAGAAGTACCCCAAGCTTCATCTCAGTAAAGATGATACCCTTGGGCTTACCTTGAGAAGCTCAGGAAAGTAATTGATTTGTACATGCTGAATTCCACACCAAAATGAAATGCATTTACAAGTCTAAGGTTTTTCTCTCTTTCTCCAAGGCACTGGCTGGAAAGGATTGGTGTCATGGACAGTAATATATTATTGGCCTGAGAATCAGCTTGAAAGGCCCAAATCCTACAACTCCCTTCATTTCCTATAAAATAGTAACTCTATGCTCCATGATATTTTGTTTTTCTGCTTCAGTTCCTGTTTTCCAGGAATTAGCTTTTCTCCACTTCTGGGTAGATATATGTGTGCTTCCCTCAACTCTTGTCTTCTCCCTTCTTTGAATATGATTTGGGCAAGCTTAACATACAAGCCTCATGGGCCAGATGATCAGTGTTAGATATGAGTTATGAGGGGCTGGAAATAACATGAGAAAAGCTTACAGTTCTAAGTCTAGAGGTGTTTATTCAAAGATACACAGGATCAGGTGTAACTCATCAGTCCCATAGGCCAATCTCACTAACCCTGAAATAGTAACTCCTGTCAGCTTTGTCAGCATAGGCTTTAACACTGTGCACTCAGAGGTAAGCTAAGAGATCCACTGATGTCAGATGTTCATAGTCATACACAGAACACTGCCTGATGTCAACCTGACCTGCTTTCCTTTGTCACTTGTCTTTCTAGTAGGTTTACTAGGGCAAGAAGTGCCCATAAGTTAGCATCTGTTAATTCAAATCACTTGTAGCAGTCATGATTGGTGAATCTCTAAGAAATCCCTATCCCTAGCCTAGTGCCCCTACGCTTAGTTGATATGAGACCTATGTCCACCATATGCAATAAGCCCTGGAACAATGAATTGTACAGTAGGCTCCTTTCCTGCTTCATAGTGGGCATCTGGATTGGGACATAAACCAAAAAATTTGTTCTTGTGACTTAACAGAATGTAAGCTCTAGTTAAGAAAGAGCATTGTATATCATGCCATTCTTCATCCCAAATAGGGGTTAGCCAGGCATGGATCATGGGAGCGTCTATCTGGAGCTAGAAGGGGCTTCAAAAGCTATCCAGCCCCACCTCTTCATTTTTACAGATGAGGAAACAGATGACACCTAGAGGTGGGGTAAAACAGAAGTATTTCTTATACACTTATTTCAGAAGTCGATAGAGTAGGAAGCACCTGAGACTAGTTCCTGGAAAATATAAAGCTAAACATAAAAGCAAAACTTAAGACTTGCAATATGTGTCTATCCCACAGAAAGGATGGTAAATAAAGTCAGTATAGAACTGGAACTGCCTGAGTAAATTCATAGGCCAATAACTCACTACTCTCCTCTATTAACTGCTTAGGAAAATTTCATCTTAAAACAATGATGAAATTCTCAACTCAGGGTCATGGATCCCAAAATATTGTTACACTCCCATGGGAACTATGCTCAGTGGAAAAAAAATCGATGTCAAAACTTTTCTACCTAGTCCCTGAGGGAACATGAAAAACCTCTTCCCTGAGGGGAAGCTATGGTCTGTATTGTTATTCCTATTGCTGCATGAGCTTTCCTAGTTGTTACAGATGTTGTTTCTATGTCCGCAGGAATCAGGAATTTGGGGGCCAAGATAATACATGAATAGTTGAGGTCCTGGTCTCGGGCTTGCACTGAACAGTGCTCACTGCTGATGGAATTGCTAGTTGGGATTTTTGTGTGTGTGTATTCCTGCAACAAACCTTGCTACATTCTATAACTAACCGTAAGTCTGTTGTGTATATATTTTCTGTGATTTGAACCTAAGCACAGAATGTCTTGTCCATTAGATTAAAATAATTAATGGAATGTTATTAATAAGATAATATTTATATTATTTGGGGATATTTATTAGCTCCCCATTGCATGATCTGTACAAAAAGCAGACACCTATCTAAATTCTTTAGCATTTAATGGAATGTCCATTTAATGAAATATATCCCAAACAGATTAATATTTATTACATTACTATCACTTATATTGGTTAGCTTTTTAAAGTTATTTTTCAAAACTCCCCTTTAAAAACAAACAAAAGTTTAGCCTTCTGTCAGAATCATCCATTATATTATAATTGAATTTATTTATAATTTCCTTTTATAGTATATTTTCTGAATCAATTTTGCTATTTGTGATATTGTATTTCAGAATTGCATTTATCTAAATGGATTATTAAATCAGTAACATAAATACTCCCAATGATTTTTTTTGGGAGGGCAGGATTTGGAACTATATAACACTATTATGGTAAGTGAGGTAAACACCTCTACCAAAGGTGGACAACTGTTCTGAAACTTATGGTCTTGCAAGTTGGCTGGGTCACTGAGAAACAGTATATATCAGAGGCACAACTTGAACCCAAGCCTTCTTGAATCCCTAAATCTGCGTCTCTTCACTGAAATAAGATTTAATTCAAATTTATCAACATTTATTGAAAGTCAGTCAACTTAGCATTTATTAGTAAATAAAATATCCATTTTAAGGATCTCAGTTTCACCAAGTAGAATCCAAAAGACAAACATACTATATAATTAAAAACTTACAATACAGAAGATAAAAAGAACTGTAAAAAAACATGATACTTGCGTTGAACGTTTCCAGATGAAACATCAATTGTCATAGTTCCAGCATTATTGTGCAGCTGACTTAAAATCTGCTCAATCCTGCTCTTCCTTGATGCCCCATTGGTATTACGCTTGAACTGAAACTTCAGGAGAACAGTTGCTATCACACCTTGATCACCCGGCCTGTAAACCATGCAAGAGGGTCAGGAAATAAGTCATCATTGTCATTTCTGACTTGTTTCTACATGTTCTTATTTTCAGAGAGCACTAGACCAGGAACAGAGATCACAGAGCAGAAAGCCCTGAATCCAAATCTGCTCTCCAACTGGATGGATGACCTTGGCCAAATTCCTTAGATAGTCTGCTTCTGTTTCCTCATCTACAAAATGGGGATAATAATAGAACCTATCTCCCAGGGTAGCTGTGAAAATATAAGGAGATAAAATTTGTAAAGTGCTTTGCAAACCCTAAAGCATTATGTAAGTGCCATAAATAATCACTACCACCACCACCACCACCACCACCATCATCATCATCATCATCATCATCATCATCATCATCATCATCACCATTCATTCATCCATCCATTTATAATGAGGTAGAGCTGAAAGCAACTTTAGAGTTCATTTCATAATAGCTAACATTTATGTAGAGTTCAGCACTTCACAATTATCATCTCATTTGTTCCTCATAATAGCCCTGGGAGGTAGGTGTTATTATTATTCCTATTTTACAAGTAAGGAAACTGAAGTTAAGTGACTTGCCCACACAGCTGGATTTGAACTCAGGTCTTCAGGACTTCCAACCTGGTACTCTCCTATTCCTTCTAGCCTCTTCATTTTAGAGCTTGAGAAATTGTTTGACCCTGAGAATTTAAATCATTTGCCCAATGTCACAAAACTAAAACTGGGATCTAACCCAGCCTTAGATTTCTCATCCAGTACTCTTTGTATTGCGCCATATTGCCTCCAACACACAAATTGAACAAAATCACTTAGGGAGCTTCCTTTTAGCTCAGATTCATGCAATATTGTTTGACCAGGTAATAGAATATCAGAATTAATCATTTGCTGTGTGACCAAACAGCATACTTTGAAAATTTTTGAAAATAGTCTACTCAGGAGGCTACAGTTCCAATTGGGTTGCCCAAAAGCCCAAGTCACTCTCGGATAGCTTGGCATATAGTTTTAAGACATATTTTAAGTGCTCTTCTGCCTATAGCAAAAGGCTAGTGCCCTAACTCCCAGCTGCCTGATTTTTAACTATTTTGTGTATGTCCGTCTTTATTTACTTTCTACCTAAGTTATAATGTATATATTTCTATAGTTGCTTGTTATATCCTCCATTAGAATATATGCTCCTTAGGAACAAGGATTGTTTCATGCTATGGATTTGTCATCCCTAGCACCTTACACAATGCCTGGCATATACTAAGTATTTTATAAATACTTGGTGATTGAGCATTTTATCTAGCTACAAATGGAAATTCTTGAGATTTTATTTTATTTAAAAAAAATCTTTGTGGAATAGGAACATTTTAAAAACTCTATGCTGTAAAAATGTGGATGTCCTGCAGTGGATCTGTGATTTTCATGATGTGACTCTTTCCCCCAGTCATGCGAATCAGAGCGCATTCATGTTTGCCCTACCTATAGCTGTGTGACTTACCTATATCCTCCCACCAAAGTCCATGTCTTCCCACTCAAAGTTCTGGGGGCTTATCTCAGAATACCTTCTTACTTTTTTTGTGGCACCCCAATTTGTAATGGAATATCCTGTTTTAGCTTAATTCATCTTTTCAAATAAAATGATACAAATTCTTTACTATAAATATTTAACTGTTAAAGGTTGCAATAATCTAAAGTGAGCTAAGTTATAATAATAATTCTCACCTCTGTTTTTCCAGACTTTCCATAATACTACTCTCCCCTGCCTAGGCCCATGAGGCTAACTTGTGATACATAGTCAGGCAGAGGTTTCTTTCCTTTGGGTATTCTTTGTTTCTTTCTCCTCCCGATCCTTCCTAAACCTGGTATTCTTTAGTTGCTACCTGACTACTCAGGCCTGCTCTTTTGGCTAGCATAAAATGATCTATCTAGACCTTTCCTGATGCCATCTCTTTATACACTCCATGCCCACTCACATTTGAACTGTGTCTAATCCAGTTTCCTCTGGGATCTGCCCTTGGCCGGCCAATGTGAAGAACTAAATGTTTTAATAATTGTAAACAATGACAGTGTAGGGATCCTTAACTTTTTTGAGTCATGGACTCCTTTAGTAGTCTGGTCCATAATTCTATGGACCCCTTCTCAGAATAATGGCTTGTTGCCAACATTCATAACTGAAGGAAGGCTAAATTTCAATTAAAAGTTAGAAAAATTAAATAGGTAATTTTTTCTCCAGGCAAGTTCACAGACCTCTTAAAATCTATCCACAGACCCCTTGGACATCTGTGAATCCTAGGTTAAGAGCCCTTGACTTAATGTGCTACCTCAAACACTTATTTATATTTTAGCACAAAGGAGTAAGTGTGAGAATATCAAGGCTTAGTGACTGAGATAGTGGGGAATATAAAGGGAAGGGTATAGGGAAAAGGGATGGGACTTGATAGTGTTGATAGCTTTTGTTTTTACCTCAGCTTCATTTCCTAATATATTTTCCCCCAACTCACCCACTGAGCCAACCCTTGTAACAAAGAGGAAAAAAGAAAAACAAAGGTTTAACAAAACTAATCAACACAGCAACAGTCTGACTATATGTAAAAACATCCATAGTTCACTGCCTGGGTAAGGAAAGAAGGGAGTCCTATGCTTCCCTGAATTCTTCAATTTATTGTTTCTTGTTGAGTAAATGCCTATTTCACCCATATATAACACTAACCATGACAATGATCTGTACAGACTGGATTCTTATATTTGTGTAGTGGAAAAAGCACAGGATTTAGAGTCAGAGAACCTGTCTTAAAGTACCAACTTGCCACCTACTAAATGTATGTTACTGAGCCTCTCAGTTCTTTATCTATGAAGTAGGGATAATAAAACTTTAAACTATCTACCTTATTAGGTTGTTATGTTAGATTAAATGAAATTCAAGATCTAATCCTTAAAGAACTATATAAATATAAGCTAATTTTTCTTGCAGCATAGATTGCAGCCCATACATTCCTAGATAGTTTAGACACTTGTGGCTAAAGAAAAATTCATCACCTTTTGACTAACTTGGTGATTTAAACCTCTAGAAATTATATTCCATTAGTTCTCGCCCAGTAGACACATGGCTCATTTTTGGACCTTACTCAAGACTCATCTAGCTTGGTAGGATCTGCCAGGGCTTGCATTCTAATGGCACCATAATAATGAATATTTTTGATTGAATGCATCCTCTCTTCTCGAGAACAATGCTACTCACCGAATTCTTACAACATGAGCTCTCCTGAATTGTCTTGCTAAATTCGATGCTTTGAAGGTTTCATTCATCTGTATGAACAAAAAAATTGTCAGTAGAAAGAAAAATGTCAATAGAAAGAAAAGATGACCCTCACCTTTTCTCAATTTCTTCCTCTTCCCTGTTTGAGATGTATGACTGGGTTTTCCATTGTCCTGCTCTGGTAAAACTCAAAAGATGACTTTAGGTAGGACTTTCAACCTCTTAGTATATGTTTCTTCATATGTGATGATAATATGTTTTATAAATCATATATCATCAACCCATATAAATCATAATTAACAATAATCCCTTCATTTTATACATGAGAGAACTAAGGCCCAGAGGCATTCACTGGGATATTTGTGCTCTAGCAAATTATACTTTTTATTTCAACTTTTCTCTCCTCATTCCACAGTGTATATGTTGTTGTTCAGGCATTTTAGTTGTGCTCAACTCTTCATGACCCCATTTAGGGTTTTCTTGGCAAAGATCTTGGAGTGGTTTGCCTTTTCTTTCTCCAGTTCATTTTATAGATGAGGAAACTGAGGTAAACAGGGTTAATGACTTGCCCATGGTCACACAGCTAGTAAATGATTTGCTTCCTGATTCCAGGCCCAGCACTCTATCCACTGTGCTGTTGAGGATTGGGGGAAATGAGGTCCAGGAACCCTAAGATTGGAGTTCCCAGATGGGGTCATTGAGGGGGAGTACCCCTCAAGGACCCTAGTCCTGGAGAGGGTCAGGGCCATCTGGAATGAATTCACCATCTCAATCATTCTTTAAGTCAAGGTGGCAAAGATTTATTACACTTTACAGTCGGCAAGAGTTCTTAGGGAACCTGCAACCTTATAGGGATGCAGGAAAAGTTTTATAGGAGATTTTTGGGTGAAACATGTCAATTAGGTGTTTTGGGATAGGATTAGGGAGTGGTTAAAGGGTGGTCAGTTCTTAAAGGAACATGTACTTTTTATATCTACTGCGCAGGTATCTTACCCAAAGTTCACTGGGAAATAGCCCAAGGAAGGCGTGACCTGGAGGTGTGGTTTTTGCCTTGAAATGTCACTGAGTCAACTAATGGTCAGGGCTGATTGGAAATATCCAGGTTGCTTCCATCAAATGTCTTGTTAGACAAGATGAATGTAAGGGAGTATAAATATGTCTGGGCCTAGCACACACATGATAGGACAGTGAGTAGTGAATATCATTATGACCAGTACATGGCCAGTTCAGCATGTACACAGGGAGTCAGACCAGTAAATTCTATAGGTACAGCTGGCCACAGTATCAGGAGGAGAGATAAGTGTTTTGCTAAGGAATGCTGCCCTTGAACTGTAGAGGAACTGCCTGAGACAGTATTTTGAGGCTAGGGAGAGATATGATTTTGGAACTGGATGTGATTTTGGAATTGGGGTCCAGAGGTAGGCCCCCAGAGTCTAAGGAGAAATGTGATGTTACAATTAACCACCCAAGCACCCCCCAACAGCGCCACCTAGCTACCCTTGTATATAGGTGAATTCAATTTAAGATGAATATTGAGCAAAGATTGAATTGACAGAAAAAGTCACAGTTCAGCCTGAGAGATAGCTGGGGGAAAAAGTTTGTGTGCTCTCTGTATGAGATCTGAGGCATTTTTTGCACGAGTTGGGGGTCCGAAGCAGCCTTCCTTCCCAGGTAATGTCAGCTTTTTGAGAGCAGGAACTACTTTCATTGTTGTTTTTGTGTCCCAGAGCCCAATTTGTTTGGCATGTGGTAAGTTCTTAATAACTACTTGAATTGAATTGTGTTCTTTGATTCATTTCCTAGCTCCAGCAATATGAGTTCAGTATCTTAGGGATAGTGGTTTAAACTGTTCTGTCAAAAGTAAGAAGACAAATGCACCATGGTTTCATTTTGGATGAAGTCCTAATTTGGGTTGATGAAAATAGCAATTCCTTATTGGCCCAGACAGAGGAAACTGTGCCAGAACTAGAGAGGAAACTGAGACTATTACTAGCCTTCCCTTTTTTCATAGAGCATGTCATAGAATGTGAATGCTCAAAAGAATGATCATGGCACTTTATTTTAGCCAGTGCCAACGGGATCAACTATATGTACAACTACATGAGGCTACAATATTCCACCAATTTAATAGAAAAAAAGATGTCAAACTGGTTTATGTCATGTAGACAAAACAGTAGTTGATTGATGGAACTCTTTGACTTTGTAATAGGTTATTTTGGCATTACTCTGACACAGTCTAGGTCAGATCAACCCAGTCTTGTCATCCTATTAGTTCTGTTATACCTCTATCTTCTCAACCAAGTTAAGAAATTATGTTAGCAAAGACAGAAAAACGGCAAATTTATAGGAGGTTAACTTTGAAAAATTAGCAGATGTAAGATTTTATATAAATGATAGCAAAATGAAAATTTGGATAGATAATAGATTCTGCTAATGCATCTATTTAGAACTCTGCAGAACTTATGAAACCTCAGCAATTCTTAGGTTATGGCCAAAAAGTTTGTTTTTAACCTTGTCAATCACATGGCAGAAAATCATTCCTAAACTGGTATTTTCAGGCCAGTTGATGTTTTCTAGATGGAAGTAAATGTCATTTTCAATTAAAGGAACATTTTTTAGTATGGCTTGATTTTTGAAGGCAGTGAAGACAGACTTTTAAAAGTAGGATTAAGACTAATGGACTTGATTTCCATATTTTTGAAAGGGTGGTTAATTGCTTACTTTACTTTAGCTTTGGCTTGATTTATTATTACAAAACACTACTGTACTCTAGTTCATGCCATTTATTCATTTGTTTACCTTGCCATCCCATCCGTCTGTTGTCCCCCCCTTTTACCAATAGCCAGACTTATAAGAAAACAAATCTATGTCTAATGCCTTCACTTCCTCAATTCACATTCACTCCTGAACCCCCTTGAACCTAGGGTCTTCCATCACCCCCATAGACCTGTCCTATCACATTGTGGCCACTTTGGTTACATATTCTGTATGCCTACAATCATCAGTCTGCTGAAACCACTCTCTCCAAGGTTCTCGATACTCTCTTAATTGCAACACTCAACAGCCTTCGCTCAGATCTCATTCTCCTTGATCCCTCTGTAGCTTTTTGGACATTGGTGACCACTTATATGCCTAAGATCCTTCCTCTTTTCTGGACCAATAAGATAATGTACTATGATTCTCTGAGCATTATCTATTTGACCACTACTTCTCAAGTTCTTTTGTTGGATCATCACTTGAGTCTTGCTCTCTATGCTCAGATTCTTCTTTTTTCTCCCTACATATCCTTTCTCTTGTTGAATTTATCACCTACTGTGGGTTCAATTATCCCTATGGAAAGACCCCACATTTATTCAACCATATCTCTCTCCTGAGCTCTAGTGCAACTTCACTAACTATCATCTGGACATCTCTGCTCGGATATCTGATAATGCATCTCAAACTCAACATGTCTAAAGCAGAACTCATCGTTTTTCACATTAAATCTACCCTTCCTTCTAACTTCTCTCTTTTTATGGAGGGCACCAGCATCCTTCTAGTCAATTAGGTTCATAATTTTGGAATGATCCGTACTTCTTCACTCTTTCTTACCACTATGTAGCCAATCAGTTGGGAAGTCTTGCTGATTTTACCTTCACCATCTCTCTCTCTCTCTCTCTCTCTCTCTCTCTCTCTCTCTCTCTCTCTCTCTCTCTCTCCTCTGAACCCTTCTGTTCATTCCCTAATTAAGGACCTAATCATCCTTTTCTGTACTACCAAAATTGCCATTTGACTGGTCCCTCTGCATCTATCCTCTTCCCTTATCAATCCACAGTCTACACAGCTATTAAATTTATAATTCCAAAACATAGGTTTGATCATGTCATTACAAGTTCAAGAATCTTTCATTGTCCTCATTGTCTGTAGAACAAAACACAATTCACTTTAAAGACCTTCATGACATATCCAGTTTTGATCTTTCAGATTTATTTCACATTACTGCCCTTCAAGCTCTCTTTATTCTATCCAACTAGCCTTCTTGCTGTTCCCATTTATGAGAGTGAATTTTCCACTTTCGTGCCTACATGCCTGAAATGCTCTTCCTTCCCTTGCTTTTGTAATTCTGAGCTCCCTTAAAGGCATAGCTTGGGAGTTACCACTAGGGCCTTTCTTGATCCCTGCTGGTTGTTAGGGCATTCTCCTTCAATTTACTTTATATTTACTTTCTACATAGAAACACTTTCTATGTATGTACCTATCCACATGCATCTTGTTATCACCTCAGTAGAACAGAAAAGGGAGGAGCAAAGATGACACTGACATCTCAGGCACAAGTGACTTGGAGCATAGTCGTATCATTAACAGATAGGGAAGTTAAGAAGGGAGAAGACAACAGGAAGATGGTAGGACATGATAAGTTTGAATTGTTTCAGTAACATTCTGGTGCAGTTGTCTAGCAGGCATTTAGAAATGGCGGATAGGTAGAATGTGGTAAGTACCACAAATGAGATAGTCACAGTATATATTAAAGAGACAACACATTTTTTGCTTGGGGAAATCAGAAAAGGCGTCATGGAGGAAGTCATATTTGATCTGAACCTTGTAAAATGTCTAGGATTTCAAAAATTGGAGAATGAGGGAGAAGGACATTTCAGGTGGAAGAAATAATGAGTAAATATATATAGATAAGAAAGTATAGCTAGTTAAGGGAAGGGTAAATTTTCCCATTTGGCTGAAACATGCAACCCCATTTTTAATGTGCTTTACTATTAGCAACACTTTTTTCTGCTTCTCTATCCCTTAAATGCAATCAGATAGAACTGTTATGAAATCAGACAAAACTATGTACTACATTGTTATGTTTAGTATGTCATGATATTCTTTTACCAGGCATTTATTTTCTACCTAAAATTCCTAAAAAGAAAGTATCATAATTACTCAGTAGTACATGTTACTACTTATTGTGGAATTTGTGAAATCAAATGAATAAATCCAAGATTAGGGAAAATACAATTAAGCTTAGGAATATAGAAGATGAAAGGGAGTCTGCAAACATAAAAGTGGAATACATAAATCTAAGCCAATATAACAAAATATATAAATCTTAGACATAAACCTAAGAAAATATAATAAAAATCTCTTTAAAATGATTCAAGGTACATTGTGAACTGAAAATGCTATATAAATGCCAAGTAATGCTAATAAAAAACCAGGAAAGGTATTGCTTTTGTTCTTAGTTGCCTAAGTGATATTTATACAAGTAAGAAAGGAAATTCCAGTTTTATTAAATTGGACTACAACATTACACTAGCTTTTATACTGAATTCGCCTTTATCTTCAATACCAGTATTAGGTAACATTTATGCAACAATTTAAGGTTTGCAATGTATTTTACATATATTAACTCATTTAATTATTTGCCTTAGACCTTTACTTTCAAAAGGGCAAATAAGTTTAATTACTTACCTCTTCATTTTTTAAACCTCTTCATTCCTAACAAAAGAGTTGGAGGGTTAGGTTTAGGTTGGTATTCAAACCATTCTATAATCTAACTGCAGTCTGCCTTTATGGACATCTCACACTACTATCATCCATATGTTATGTGACAAACTTTACTTCTCACTATGCCTTGAACATTTCTTGAAACTTTCTTTATATTTAGAAGGCCCTTTAAGTCCTATTCAATCTTCAAGAAATATTTTCTATAAAAGTTTTTCTGATCCCTTTCATAAGAAGTAATCTCTTCCTCCTGTAATTTTAATTCCATTTTATTGGAATACTTTTCTTACACATTTACATTCAATTTTATATAATATATGTATCATATATATTATATAATAATAACTATTTTATACCCTTTTGATCACCCCCTCTATTAGATTGGCTTCTGTCTTTGAGAGTAAGGACTATGTCTTCTTGTTTTATCTTGCTCAGAAGAAAAACCCATTAGTTCAATTATTAGTAAGTTACCTTTTTTGGTATGAAACATCTTTCTGCATTGTTTTATTTTAGCATACCCAATAGTTTGGGGGTACTTCATGAACATTCAATGACAAATTGAAGAGTAAGGCAAGGATTATTTTTAAATTCCTACAAAATGAGCCATTTCCAGTTTGTTGGGAAGTGGGATAGACATTTTGGACAAGCCAAGTTTCAGATGTCTCTGGAACATTCAGTTTGACATATCTGATAAGTTATCTCACTAATGGTGCAAGAGGCACAAATAGAATGATGATGGTTTCTGTTTTATATATCTATAAGGACTAGATCTTTTTTTAAATCAATCCATCAAAAAACACTTATTATGCACCAACTATGTGTCAGGCAGTATGTTAGGTGCTGAGGACACAAAGAGAAAAAAAAAAGAAACATTAGGGACAATTTGGACTCTCTGCTTCAAGCCTCTCTCCACTTCCATCCATCCTCCATACTACTGTCAAAGTGGTTTTCCTTGGGTGCACTTTTGACCATGTCACCCCCCTGCTCAATCATTGCTTCTAGAATAAACTCTTCTGTTTAACTTTTAAAAGCCCTTCATAACCTGGCCCCAAACCATATTTCTAGTCTCATTGTACATTATTCCCTTATTTAATGTAGAGCTTGTGTTGTTTTAGAGCTTTGAGGTATATATTCTAGGGACACAGGAATGAACCAGTAAAAGGGCAAGATTGAAGATGCATAAGAAAAAAGTATTAGAGGAGGTGGGGAAGGACTGGAGCAATTGTAAGAGTAGAGGGATCAGCCTTAGCAAGGATTTGGGAAGAAGAAAGAGATAGAGGATACAGGAGAGGAGAGGTAATAATGCAGAGAAGCTTTGAGGACTGAGAAAGGGAGTCATTCTCACTGAGTAATCTCAAAGAAATAGGAAGCTAGGTAATTGGCACTACCATGTGAAGGTATATGCTTTGTGGAGAAGGAGCATGAGAATATGGCTGGGGTTTGGAGGAGAGAGGAAAAGGTTTGGAATGATATCGGCTGTAAATAAGTACAGAGTTGAAGAATTGTTAAGCAAAAGGATAGACTTATTTATGCAACATAAATTTGATGGGCTATAAATACTTGATTTCATTATTTTTTTGCTACAGCTCAGTAACTCTGGATCTGGAGCAGAGGAATCAGATGATGGTAGCTACCTGGAACTGAAACTCAGCCAGTCTAGAATAGAGGAAATCATGGAGTTAAGGAATGAATATTGCCATATTCCTCATTCTACTTAGGAAGAGCTCGTCAGTCAGAACATACTCATGGTTTGACAAAACTACTTGGAAACATAGGTACTAATATTATCCATTTATTTCTGAAAGGTCACAGATGAGGCCCACCTTCAGCAAGAAGCCTTTCCCGGTCCTCCTTAGTCTTAGTGCCTTCCCTCTGAGATTACTCCCAATCTATCATTCATATCTATATCTATCTAGCTATCTATATCTATATCATCTATCATCTATCTCTCTATCATCTATCTGTCTATCATATATCTATCTATCATATATCTATCTATCATCTATCTATCTGCCTCTCTATCATCTATCTATCTATCATCTATCTATCATCTGTCTATCTCTCTGTCTGTCTGCTTATCATCTATCTATCTGTTTGTCTATCATCTATCTACCTGTCACCTTTCTATCTGTCTATCATCTATCTATCTATCTATCTAGCATATATGTATCTATGTATCTGTCTATCTAGTTTGCATACTTTCCAGGGATGTACACATTGATAGTGAGATTGACACACGCATTGCCAGAGCCAGCTGAGTGTTTGGGAGGCTCTGAAGGAAAGTATGGGAGAGAAGAGATATTATTCTGATTACCAAACTGAGGGTCTACAGAGCTGTTGTGCTGACCTCATTGTTGTATGCCCGTGAAACCTGTCTAGTCTACCAGCACCATGCCCGGAAACTGAATCGCTTCCATTTGAATTGTCTTAGGAAGATTCTGAAAATCACCTGGCAGGATAAGGTATCAGACACTGAAGTACTTACTTGAACTAAACTGCCAAGCATTCAAACTCTGCTTCAGATAACACAACTCCAATGGGCTGGCCATGTTGTTCAAATGCAAAATATATGCTTGCCAAAAAGACTTTTATGGATAACTCACACAGGCCAAGCGTTCACATGATGGTGAGAATAAGTGACACAAGGACACTCTCAAGGTCTCTCAAGAACTTTGGAATTGATTGTGTGACATGGTAGACACTGGCACAGGACTGCTCATCATGGCGTGCCTACATCAGAGAAGGTGCTGTGCTCTATAAGCAAAGCAGAATTGAAACAGCTCAAAGGAAATGCAGGATGCTCAGATTTAGAGTATCCACCCCAAATGTTCAAATGGACTGTTTGTGCCTAACCTATAGTAGAACATTCCAAGCTTGTATTGGTCTTATCAGCCACAGTCAGACACAATGAAACTTGACTCTAGCATAGTGATGTCATTTTGGTCCTCTGAGAATGAAAGACAACAACCAACCAATTCCCAATTTAGCATTCATATCTGTATCTATTTATCTATATCTATCTATCTATCTAGTTTGTATTTAGTTGTTTGTGTGTTGTCTTCCCCATTAGACTGTGAACTCTGGGATGAGAGGAACTGTGTTTTATCTTGCTTTGTATCCCCAGCCCTTAGGACAGTGTCTGGCACATAGTGAGTACTTACTGAATACTTATTGATTGACTAGCTGAGGAAGATGGAAATACTTCACATTAGTCTATTCTTTATACTTTAACAGTATTTTATATGTGTCATTAAACATACATGGACCACAGGCGTGGTTCAATTTCAAGAATGCTCAGCACAGTACACAAAATATTCTCCTATAATTTGGGATAGTGTCTAAGAGACTTGCTAAATTGCTTCCAAATACTGGAAGTCCTTTCTTTTCAACAGAATTTGTTGTCTTTTTGGTTTTTTGGGCTGTTTGCTATTCTCTGGTTCATCCCCCTTTCCTAAATTTGGACTTTTAAACTTTGTAATCTGTTACCTGAGGGCTGGGCTTGTTGGATGACTCACTAGCCCATGTGTTGTACATTCTGACAGGAACTGAGTTACGTCTTTGGGATGGAGGCTATCTTTGGAATCTTGTTGTAATAACAAACAGCTACATTGTGACTCCCCAGAATGTATTTTGGGCTTTCTTTTCAGTGCACACCCTTTTGATTTGCCTTCTATCAGTAACCTGGATACCCACTCAGCCATTGCAACATCTGGGCTTTACAATACAGCTTTGTTTGGATAAATAGAAGAGCTTGTCAGGACCTGGAATACTCTGTCCTCAGACTGACGTTTACAGGCAGCTAGGTCATACAGTGACTTGAGTGTTGGACTTGGAGTCAGAAAGACTGAATGTGAATCCTCCCTCAGATATTTACTACCTGCATGACACTAAGCAAGTCGCTTAACTTCTCCCAATCTCAATTTCCTCATTGGTAAATGGGTATAATAATTGCATCTACTTCATAGGGCACTGTGTCTGGCACGTAATAAGTCCTTGTAGACTCATTGAAAAGATCAAAGAACAGAATGTATATGAAGTGCTCAGCAACTCTTCCCATGTTATATAAATACTAGCTACTATTATCATTCACTTTGAAGTACACATTACCACCAGCTCTTTCAGGAAGGCTGACCTTGAGAGATCCATTGATTGCAATAAGAATTATAACACAAATTCAATAATATCTCAAGAAATCAGAGCAATAACTAGCTATTCCCATAGCTAGTTAATTGAAGACCAAATAACTAGGACAAGGACAAAAAACCCTACCCTTCAAGCAAGTTCAAAGTGGAGATTGTGTCATGTGGGAAGGCAACTTGCTCTTATTAAAGATAAAATCAGATGGAAAGTGGCCGAGGTAAGCACAGAATAGGCACCTCCTGATTTTCTGGTAAAAGAGTATACTTTCAGGTTGGGAGTTATCTACTCACATATGTGCACACATAGCAAAAATACAAAAGAATATATGTACATATATATATATATATATATATTTGTGGATATAAACAAAGTACCATGAGATTTCAGAGGAGAGAAGGACAATTTTTATTTAAGAGAATGAAGGAAGATCACGTAGAGCAAGAGACATTTTCCCTGGGTCTTGAAAAGTGGGTAAAATTTCAATAGGTGGAGATGGTGGGTAAGAAAAGCATTGTAGATGTAGGGAATGGTGTGAGTGAAAGTATGTAGGCAGTAAGCTGCATGGTATGTCCAGGGAATGATAAATGAATCAATTTGACTGAATTGTAAAGAGAATGTAGAGGAGAGAAAGAGAAGCCTGAGAAGAGAGCCATGGAGGAGAAAACATGGATGAAATAGGTAATTTTTCAAATGTTATGAAGAAGTAAAGGAACATAGGAGATGAGGAAAGATAATTGTATCTAGGGATTGGAATAATAGCTAACATTTATAAGTTGGACGGAAAGTGGTATCTTAAGGTTTGCAAAATGTTGTACAAATATCTCATTTTATTTGGTCACTGGAGACCTTGAAGAGAGAAAAGAGATGAATACGAGAATGGGTGGTGTGTCAGGGGCTAAAACAGTGATAATGGTTAGGAAATGGAGGTAGTGAGGGGAGATCCATTCTTTATAGAAGTTTAGCAAACTATTGACATTGTTAACACAGGGATCCAGTCTGGATAGAGAAAAAGTAAAACCAGACCAGGGGAATGGGTCACAATGAGGACAATGAACAGGTTTTGTAACAATAGAAGAACTGGGAAATGTGGCTGGGCAGTATAGCATGGTCAAAGAGGGAAATTTCTGAGTTCATGATCTGAGGGGGGAAAACTAGAGTAATAGTGTGACTTAAGGTATTGCCACTTGATTGAGTTGACAAATAAAGGGGGAACAGAGATCACTCCAGGTCTGGCACCTCTGAATTATGTTGCCCTCTCCTAGTCATTATATCTACAAAGCACAGTGGAGAAAGTATTAGATTTCTAGTCAGGCAACCTGGGGAAAAATCCTGGCTCTGCTATTTTTTTATCTTAGAGACCTTGAATGAGTTATTTTATCTTTCAGAGACTCTTTCCACATAAATAATATGGGTGTGTGGGAGGTGGTGTGGACCAGATGATCTCTAAGTTTTCTTCCAGCTCTCAATCCCGTGATCCCCTTCCTACGGTGGCTATACCAGTCTATTATACTGCTACATAGGACCACAGATTCATTTATTTATAGGGCCAGTCTTTCATATATATCAAAAGTAATGAAAATGTAAATCAAAAATATTTATTTGGTACCCACTATTTACCATTATGGCCAACTGCAGAACTCTCCAAATTAATACCTTATTGGCTTATCAAATATCTTTTAGCCTCTACTACCTTCTTTTGGTTTCATGTATATCCTTAAGTTCTTCTATACACCTATGGGGTAGAAGATGCATATTATCATGTATATAAATGAAAAAAGAAGAGAGATTAAGTTATTGGAGGGACTCAATAGGATAAGGGTTACAGGTGAAAAAAAGAAAGGAAAAAAGGGAGAAATTTAAGAGTTGCAATAACAAGGTTAACTTAATTATTGCTTGACTCAATATCTTTGGATATAAACAAATAAATGCTATGGAAAACACAAACAAGGTGTTTTTTAAAAGCAATATTGGGAAAAAATACAAGAGGAGCAGTGCTATGGTGTGGATGGCTTAAAGATAATGGGTATCAGAGAGAAGGTAAAACTACTCAGATCTAATTTGGCTTTTGTTTTCTCTACCTAAGAATAATCATATCCAAAGAGTTGCCAAGTATTATATATTTTATTCCTAAATCTCTCATATACTTCCCCTCTCTCCACCCATATTACCACAATATTAATTCAGAACCTCATCATCTTCCCTTCACACTACTGCAATTTGCTTGTATTGTTTCCAGTCTCTCTCCTTTCCAATCCATCCTTCACACAGCTGTCAAAATGATTTTCCTTAAATATAGGACCGATCATGTTATTATTTTACTCAATAAATTCAACTCAACTTCCTAATACCTTTAGCCTCAAATGTAAATTTCTCTGTTTGTAATTAAAAACATGGCCCCAACTTACCCTTCTGGCCTAGTTATACACTACTTCTTTTCACTGCAGTTCAACCAAGCTGGCCTTCTTACTGTTCCTCATTCACAACATTCCATCTTTCTTCTCCATGATTTTGCACTGACTCTTCCCAATGCCTGCCATGCCTGCCTTCCTCACCTGCAGCTTTTAGACTACCTAGTTTTCTTTAAGCTCCACATTCTATATAAGGCCTATTCTGCCTTTCTCAGTTGTTATTGATCTCTCACTCCTCAAATTATCCTGTATGTACTTATCTATTTATGTGTTACATACTGTGGCTGAATGTAAACTCCTTGAAGGAAAGGACCATATTTCTAGTGTCTAGCACAGTGCCTTTGAACCAAATGACTTCATAAATATTTAATAAATACTGGTGAAATGAAATGTTTAGTTTCAGAAATGAAAAGGGCTTGTTCTTGGAAATGAAACCTCTCTGAGAAGTACCTGACAAATGATCATTTCTGCCTTTCCACAAAGGCCTCAAGTTGTGGGCAAACCTCTAATGGCATCTCATCTACTTTTGGATAACTATAATCCTTAGTTGTTTTTTCTTTCTTTATATCAAGTTGATTTTTTTTCCTTTTTGCAGTGTCTACCAAGTGCACCTTGTTCTTCCCTTTCAGGCCAAACAAAGCAAGCTTAATCTCTCTGAATCCTTCAGATACATAAACACTGCCACCATATTTACCCATCTACCTTAATTTTCTGTTTTCAGACTTATAGTACTATCCTAAAGTTGAGGCTTCAACACAATGGGAAAGCAGTGAATGATTGAAAATTGGAACCCAAGATCAGTAAGAAGATAATAAAACAAAGTTTCTTTTCTCTTGATGAGTTCAAGTCCAGACAAAGTAAATACCAGGCCACTGGAAGAACTGGAATTATTATTACTAAGCTATTGTGAGTGATCTTTGAAAAATTGTGAAGGATAGTAATTTTGAAATTGAAAAGAGCAAAGGCCTTGATTTTTTTTAAAAAAAGGGAAGAGAATGGAATCTACATACTATAGAATGACGAATTCAACTTCTGTTCTTAAGAAATGTTAGAATGGATTATTTGAGGGATGAGTAGTGAACAGATATATAAGGAAGCATTGATCACAGGGAACTGTAAGGGATTCATTGGAAACAGATCAAGCCAGACTAACCTAATTTCCTTTATTGTGAGGGTTATTAAACTGGTAAATCTGGTGAGTGTGGTACATATAGTTTATCTAAGCTTGAGTAAAGCATTTGACAGATCTTTTAGGATGTAAAGAATTCAGAGCTTATGAAGAATTGTGTGAATTGAAGCACGTAAAGTAATCATAACAATTTACTGGGTGAACACAACAATAAAAAGGAAAACAAAAGTGAAAGACTTTGGAATGGTGACCATTCATGACTTGAGAAAACTCATAGTGAATAATTCCTCCTGATTCTTGGAAGAAAGATAGTGGTCTATAGAAATGCATTGAAACATACTGTTTTAGATATGGTATTGTTTTCTTGGCTGTACTTCTTCTATGATGCATTAGTTCTATGAGAGTGGGAGAGTTATCATCAGGAAAAGACTATGTAAAAAATAAAATCCCATCAATAAAGCATTAAAAGAAAAATTCAGAGAAAATTGATTGATGACTCACTCATATGTACTGATGAAGAGCAAAGTAAGCAGAACCAAGACAATAATGTACACAATCACCACGACAATACAAAACACCCTACAATGTGTCAAAATTCATATTACTGAAATATTAATTTTGACTCTAGATAATTAACAAAGAAATGGATGTCTCTCCCTTTGCTAGAGAGTTGGTGAACTACAGGTATAAAATGAGAGAAATTCTGTCAGACATTATCATGTTGGTTTGTTTTGTTCAATGGTACTTTTTGTACAATGATACAATGGAGAGTTCTATTGGTTTTGGGAAATGACGGTAGTTTTAAAAAGCATTAATATTTAACATAAAAACCCTTAAAGTCTCTCATGATGTACTTGTGGATGAGATGGAGAGATGTGGAGCTATATGATAATACAATTAGGTGTATTCAGAACTGCTTGAATGGCTGCACCTGAAAAGTATTCATTAATGGCCTATAGTCCAGTAGTCAGTCTTTGGAGAATGGAGTACCCTGAGAACCTGTCCTTGGCTCTGTGCTGTTTAACATTTTATCAGAGATTTGGATGACCTCATTCAAGGCATTTTTATTGCATTTGTAGATCACATAGAATTGGCAGGAATACACATTGGATGACAAGCAAGATTGAAAAAAATATTGACAGACTGGAATGCTGGGACATATCTAATAAAATGAAATTTAATAGCAATAAATTAAAAATCCTTCATTTGGCAACTCAGTATGTGTCCACAACATGACATGGCAGCCAAAAAGCTAATGCCATCCTAAACTACGTAGAGAGACATAATGTCCAGAATGAGGAAGGCAATAGTATTGATTCTTCAGAACACATGTAGGTCTCAGAACCACATTTTGGGAAGGGAACAGACAAGCTGGAGAGTATCCCAAGGAAGACAACCAAATTGGTGAGTGGCCTCCACGCCTTACTGTATAATGATCAACTGAAGGAACTGGTGACATTCACTCTAGAGAATAGAAGATGGAGGGGGGGGGGGGTGTAGGAATGATAGACATCTTAAAGTATTAGAAGAAGCTGTAATGTGGAAGAGGGTTTATTATGGAATCATAGATTTCGTAGTATCATTGACTCTTTTTAGGGCAGCTAGATGGCACAGTAGATAGAGCACAGGGCCTGGAGTCAAGGAGACCTGAGTTCAAACTTGACTTCAGACACTTACCAGCCATGTGACCCTGGGCAAATCACTTAACCCTATTTGTCTCAGTTTCCTCATCTATAAAAAGAGCTGGAGAAGGAAATGGCAAACCACTCCAGTTTCTTTCCCAAGAAAACCTCAAATGGGATCACAGAATCAAACACGACAAACATGATTGAACAACAACAAAAATCATTGATTTAGTGTCCAAAGGTATCTTAGAGATCATTGAATTCAAGCACCTAATTTTACTAATGAGGAAACTGAAACCCAGAGAGGTTAAATGGCTTGCTCAGGACCACAAAGGTTTGAGGTCTTCCTGACTAAAAATGCAATACTCTAGCCAGTGTAACACATTGCCTTTTAGATTAAACTTGTTCTACTTGACTCAAGAAAACACAACTAAGAGCAATGGATGGAAGTTGAAATGAGGCAGATTTTGTATCAAATTAAAGATAATTTTCCTAAAAATTGGTGCTTACTTGTGGTAGAAGGAGATGCCTTGGGAGGCAGTGCAGCCCTCCTCATGGGAGGTCTTCAAATGAAGGATGGATAACTAATTGTCAGGCATGTTGTATAGAAGATTTTTGTTCAGGCACAGATTGGACTAGATGGCCTCTGAATTCCCTTCTCCCTCTGACATCCTGTGATTCTATGAAATGACTCTTCTATCACTTTTGTGAATGGAACTGTAATTCATAGAATAATCTGAAAGGCTAGCACTGTGCTAGTGGGCATTAAATGATGGCATAGAGAAATGTGCCTTTGGCTGATCCAAGAGTATTTAGACAATATGAAAGATGACTAATTCAAATTAATCATTCATAAAACTAAAATCATCATTACTTTAGGTACTTTTGTGAAATGAGACATATTTTATGAACATAGCCAATGAGGGAATTTATTTCCCTTCACTATGCATGTTACAGGGAATTTGTTTTTCTTTTCTTTTTTCCTTTTTTTCCAATAGAGTTATGTTAATTTTTAAAAGTATTTTCAAGAAACAAAAGGGAATAGAGAAAAAGTAAGTACAAACTCACCAAATTCTCAATAGTTCTACTTAAAGCTCTGTATTCTGATGAAGTTGGTGAATCTAGCTGGCTTGTATATTCTACATTTGTGATTTGAAGGTCGCTTTGATAAAGGTATGATTTCTGACCTGTAAAGAGGAAAAAAAAAACATGTTCATTAACTAGTGGTTAGGAACACACATTAATAATGACTGTAATAACAGTTACTTCTGCAGAGCATAACAGATAAATGACTTGCCTTGGAGTTGGAAAAATCTGTATTTAAGATGCTTACCCCTGACCCCACCAACACACCTGGCAAGTGGTTTTATGTCTCAAAGCCACAGTCTCAAGGACTATAATTTACGGATGGATCGCCAACTTGCATTGTTAGAAGGAGATTCTATGTTGTGTATTCCCTAGACCCATGAAATCATGCTCCCAAAAAGGGAGCAAGAGAAGGCTATATTGAACAAAATAATAGAATATAAGAGTTGGAAAGGTTATTTAGTCAAATACTTTAGTGAGAACCATTTTCTCTATTAGGCTATTTCCAAAACACCGCATTCATCCATATGTAAGAAGTCAAAAGCTCTATCTTTCTAGGTTCTTTAGAAACATTGTCTTCATCTGCATAATGTATTGGGTCTCTTATCAGAGAGAATCCAAATTATTTTTTCCTAAATTCTCCAGAATACTGCCATTCACTGATGTGCATCTGTCTCAATACATTTTTATCCATGCTTCTAAGTGACTCACATCCCCACACTAGAAGTCTGTAGAAGGACAAGACATGTGGAGCCTCAGCAAAAGTAGGGGAGGCATTTTTGTTAGACCAAAGGTGCTGCTCACTGAGCTGGTTTTTGGGAAAAGTTGACTGTATTGTGTCGTGTCTTCTTTCAATACTTTCATCATCTTTTGAGTGTGGAGGTTTCTCCACCAACTCTCATCCCAATTCTTCAATGTTTTGGTAAGTAGTCTCCAAGAATTAGTCGGGCTGAATAGTTCATCACCCTGTGACCAACCTGCTGATAAGCTTCTCCAAATTTAGTTAAACCAGTGTTCTTGGTGGATAGACAGACTTTAATATGTTATTGGGCCTATTTGATGACTTTCCAGCTTGATAGAACCTGTCAGTTCCAGAGCTTGTACACTACTTGTATTGCCTTCAAGAAGCTAAGGTCCCTTCTTTCAATGGTGAGGCATCAGAGGAGGACTTGAGTGGAGGTGCCACTTCTAATATCAGTAAATGATCAAATTACACTTAGATGCTTTTGAATTACTTGTAAATAACATTACGTAGCTACATGGCACAATGGATAGAGTATTGGACTTGAAGTTGGGAAGACCTGAGACCTGAAGTTGGGAAGACCTGAGTTTGAATCCTGCCTCAGACCCTTTCTAAATTATGTGACCCTAAGCAAGTCATTTAACTTCACTCAGCCTCAGTTTCCTAATTTGTAAAATGGGGATGACAACACCTACCTCACAGGATTGTTGTGAGGATCAAATGAAAGCACTTAAACAACTTTGCAAAGCTTAAAGTGATATATGACTGCTAGTACTATTATTGTTATTACTGATCATGATTAGGTTCATAGGTTTGGGGGCCAGAAAAGGCATTATTAGCAATCTAATCTATAGGATCATAATATAAACACTCTCAGAGCCCAGTACTCAGAGTACAATTTTCTCCAATAAGAATTTTTTTCCCTAATTAATTAGTTAATATCTAATGAATTAGGGTCCAAACTCCAGGCTGGTTATTTGAGAATCTAGTGCTAAAACCTGAAATAAAAGCAAAATATAATCTCATCAGATCTTATATCAATGACAATAATCATTTATTTTAATCTGAAGCCTAATGTATGTGTTCCTGACACTCTGAAATTTATCCTTGGACCAATTAAACCAAGACTTAAAAGCACGGAACTCAGGTAAAAAGAAAGAGGGAAAATTTTAATCTCAGAATAGCAGCATAATAAAAAGGTTCCTTGAAGTCTCCTGAAAGCCTTTGTTCTTCCTCTTCCCTTGAGCCATCCTAGGTAATCATTTAAAATGGTGAGGTAGTCTCTTGATCCAGAGAACCCCACAAAATCATGCAAGTCAAGGGGTTCAAAACCTCCAGGTCCACTTCAAGAACACCCTTGAAACAGCCCAAGCGATCAAGGTCATGCATATCTGAAAAGCTACCAAGTATTTGAAAGATGTCACAGTGAAGAAACAATGTGTTCTCTTCAGTCCATATGCCATATTTCCCCATGTATAAGATGCACCATTTTCCAAAAAATTTGGGGTCTAAAAACTGGGTGCGTCTTATACAGTAGTTGTAGTTTTTTTTTACTTGCATTTCCCACTTTTTTGCCCTTGTTTTTGCACTCATTATAGACTTTTTTACTTGCATTTCCCATTTTTTCATGCTTGTTGTCTTTGCACTCCTTGTTTAGCATTTGTTACTGGTATATTAGGTTACATTTTGCCACGTTCTGCCCAGAAATGGCTCAGAAAAGATTTTCATACAGTGCTGAATTTAAGTTAAAAGTGATCCAGTTTGCAAAAATGAAGGGAAATCGAGCTGCTGAACATAAGTTTGGTCCTCCTCCAACTGAGAAAACAGTCCAAGACTGGCTACAGGAAGAAGCACTACTGAAAAATGCCATGGCAGAAGGCCAGCAAAATGGCCTGATTTACAGAGGGAATTGAAGATATGGATTGAATAGCAAAGTACAATTGGAATTCCTGTGTCCACAAAGATGGTTCAGCATGAGGCAAGAAGAATTGCTGATGAAAAAGAAGTTACTGATTTCAAAGGAGGGTACAATTGGTGCTTCAGGTTCATGAAACAGAATAGACTAAGCATGCATACATACACCAGACTTGCCCAAAAGATGCCTGAAAGCTATGAGCAGATGAATAAAACTTGAGTTCAATAACTTTATGTAATACATTTTTTTTTCAAATTTCGGGCCCCAAAATTAAGGTGCGTCTTATACATGGGGAAAAATGGTAATGGTGGAGTTGGCAGGTGTGCCCAGGCTAAGCAGTGGAGTTGGACACAGGGTTGTTGGCCCAAAAAGAGTGCTGAATTCTTGCTGCATGTACTTAAAAATGCAGAGAGTAATTCAGAACTGAAGGGTTTGGATATGGATTCTCTTGTCATTGGGCACGTCCAAGTTGACAAGGCTCCCAAAATGCGATGGCGTACTTACAGGGCTCATGGTGGAATTGACCCATACATGAGTTCTCCTTGCCATATTGAGATGATACTGAAAAGGAACAAATTGTTCCTAAGCCAGAAGAGGAGGTTGCTCAAAAGAAAAAGATATCCCAGAAGAAACTGAAGAAACAAAAGCTTATGGCACGGGAGTAAATATGACATTAGAGTGCAAATAAAAGTGAAATGAAATTAAAAAAAGTTCCTTTCCTTCAGAAGGGAAATGCAAACCCATAATAAGGGTTAGTATGTTGCAAAATCTTCAAGAAGCAAGAGAGAGAAAACAGGGAAATGCAGACATGGGCAAATGTTACAAATAAAATTATGTCTTCACATTTTACTATACAGTATGTGGTTCATTAGAAAATTGCTAACTTTTTTTTTTATCTGAAGGGCTACTTTGTTATCTGGACTAAGGAACAACACCAGCTACTACTCACCAAATGCTAAAAAGTGGACAAGGAGACCGATAGTCACTCCCAGGATCACCACTCCAGCCACTACAAGAATGCCAACTACAAATGGATTCAGTGATCCGGTGGCTGATGCCACCCGTCCTGGCCTTAAATTGGAAAAAAGACAAAAGGTTACTTGTAGTACTCAGAAAAGTAGACATTCCAGCCCACCTATCTTCCTACCCTTTTCCCTTGACAAAGTAGCTTTCTGCTTTGTATGGCTTGATGTTGTAGGAGATGAAATGAGCCACTATTATTATTCTTTCATTGAATCTTAGAAAGGAACAGAGAAGCCATTTTTTTCCTCTTCATTCATCTAATCCAACCCATACCCAAGCACAAATATTTGCACCATTCCCAGTAAATCATCATCCATTCCTCACTTGAACACCTCAAGTGTGCAATAATATGTTGTTTCCGAGAGCAGACTGCTCCACTTTTGTAAAACTGTAATTGTTCTGTATTTTAACCAGCCTTGGTATCTCCAGTGCCAACCCAGTGCCATTCACATAGCAGGCCCTTCATAAGTGTTTGTTGAATTTAATTGAATTGGAAGATTAGTACACAAATTTGAATTGTTGTCATTCTCCATCCTGTCCCCTCCCCAATACTGCCACTACAGGAGATTTGCCTGTATGTACAATGAAAAAGGAAAGAAGGGGCCTTGGAAAGGTAAAAGGTAGGTTTATCGAATATGTTCTGGAATTGTCCTTGTTACTGGTGCTTGAAGATTAATGAGAATATTCAGATTTCCTTTGAATTTTGAAATAGCTACTGAAACTCCTTGACCATAATTTTCTAGCTGGGGTCACTCCAGTTTCATCTGTCCACTTATCTCTATTCCCAGTCTTTCACATCAACTTTGTTTCTACATAGAAATGATATCAGAACCCTTGGGTAGTGAGTGGCTCAGCATCCTGCAATATTTGCTGCTAGTCCTGCTCTGATCTTGCACTATTTCTAGTAACTAGCTCTTTATCTAGTCTATGAATAAGTTTCTCACCATAGATCCAGTACTAAAATCTCGTATCTTTTTCCTAGGCTTAATTTTTTTCCTTGATGGAGTAATTGTTTTTTTTTTTTTAAACAGAATAGGTTTAGAGAATTCTCAGTGAGGAAAAAATTCTCTATCAAGGCAGATTGATACCTCCTCAGCAAGTTATTGTCTCATATGACATTTAAAAAGGCTTGAGAGACATAGTTTCTGGGTAATTTAATCATTTTATTAATAATACCAGCAGGTTATTAATAAATGATAGTCATTTGGCCATCTTTCTTAGACCCAAGACATCTTACTCACACTAGGATATATATGCTGTCCACTGCTGTGTACCCTGATTCTATTTTCCTATTTGGATCTCTGTTTATCTCCTGCTATCCCACTTCTGTGATTCTCCATCCATTTGTCTAGGATCATGTCATATACAGCTAGGACTTTTCAGGATGGACTGCTGTGGTCTGGCAGTGTCACCTTTCACATATTCAAATACCTTGAAAGAGAATGGATATCTTGTTGACTAAAATCCTATGCCTAGAACCATATAAGTCATCTTGCTTAATATATACTTTTTTTAAATGTACATACACATGTATGTTATTTTCCACTTTGGATCTTTTCTGTCTTTGAAGGGTTAGAATCAGAATAAGATTTATTGAAAACTTTTGCATCTCTAGTATCTTTCAGATTATAAGTGGATCAGACAGCTATAAGTCACCCAATTCTCCTATCAGGAAGATAGCAGTTGGGTTTTAGGATGAAATAAATTATCCTTTACTATATTAGACTTCCTTTACTGATTAAAATTAGTCAATTTCAATTTTGCTTGAAAGGTTCATATTTCTAGAGATTATGAGCTTTTTCATTTGATTCATTCCTTATATCTCATTTTTTTGTCTGACTGATATTTGCAAAAAAGGACCCATTTTCTCCCTATCTAGGAAGGAGGTATTTATAATAATATATTTTAATTTGTTGCAGGCAGGTTTATGCTAACAAATTGTAGTTAAATGAAATCTGTAGCAAAAGTAAATCATTTTGGACATTTGCTTCCACTTCTTTACCTACAAACCTTTTAACAGTGTTTGAAAGTAGCTAAATTTAAATGTTTAAATTTTGTTTCCTCTTCATTATCCTGTTCACTTTCTGATAGAAATTTCCAAAGCACCAGTCTCTATGCAGCTGACTCTCTCAAGGATCTATATATCAATCCTGACTGTCTCTTCTGACCTCCAGGATCATACCTCAACTGTGTATTGGACATTTCCCACCAGATGTAGGCATTTCAACCACAGCCTGTCCAAAAGTGGATTCGTTACTTTCCTCCAAGACCCAACCCTCTTATGAATTTATCTTTTTTTTGATAGTATCACCAACTCTTTAGTCACCAAGGGAATCATTCTTATAAAGTCATTATTCCTCATTCTTTATATCTAACTACATGGCACATCTTACTGAGTCAGTTTACATAAAATCTCTTACAGCCTTCTTTACTGTATTCACACAGGTGTCACCCAAGTTTTAATCCTCATCACCTCTCACCTGAACTATAAAAATAACTTTCTAATTTCTATCTCTCCCATTTCTCCTTTCACACATGCATCCTCCATACAGTTGCTAAAGTTATTTTTGTATAGCACAGCTTCGATCATGCCACTTTCCTGATCAATGAATGCCTGTGATTTCCCATTACCTCTAGGGTCAAATGCAAACTTCTCTGTTTGGCACTTACAGACATTATACATTACTCTTCTGCACATACTCTTTGGTCTAGTGACTAAACTGGCTTTCGTGCTGCTCCTCTTAGATGATATCTAGTCTCCTTGTCTTTTAAAAGTTGCTCCTAATGCATGGAATGTGGTCTCTCCTCATCTCCATCTCTTAGAATCCTTTATTTCCTTCAAAGCTCAGCTTAAACACTGTCTTCTATGTGAAGTCTTTCCTAACTTCCCGTGCTGCTGATTCCTCTGATACCACAAGTTTGCTCCAATTTTTCCCTGGGCTTATAATTTCATTAATATAGTGAAATATGATAGTACATAAATAAATAAAAATAGTGGCCTCCACCAAGAAGATCAGTACTTATTGTACACATTATAGTCTTAGAGAGTTACTGTCCTTTAACTACCTTTTATTTATGTTGTATTTACGTCATATATATTTTAATACACTTGCAAAAGTATGTTGGTATATATTATTTCCTGTGGTAGAACATAGATTCCTTGAGGGCAGGAACTCTTTGATTTTTGTCTTTGTATCTCTAGCACAGTGCTTAGCACATAGAATGCACTTAATGAAAACTTGTTGATTGAATAAGGCAAGAATAATAACACATTAGTTATGTGAATAAAATGCTCTAAATCACTATTGATTAGAAGAATGCAAATTAAAACAACTCTGAGGTACCACCTCACAGCTATCAGATTGGCTAGTAGGACAAGAAAAGGAAAATGATAAATATTGCAGGGGATGTGGGAAAATTGGGACACTAAAACACTGTTGGTGAAGTTGTGACCTGGTCTGACAATTCTGGAGAACCTTTTGGATCTATGCCCAAAGGACTATAAAATTGTGCATATTCTTTGACCCAGTAATACCACTACTAGGTCTGTATCCCAAAGGGATAAAAAAGAAAAGACAAGATAAGGACTTATGTGTACAAAAAAAGTTTATAGTAGCTCTATTTTGTGGTGGCAAAGGATTGGAAATTGAAGAGATGCCCATCAGTTGGAGAATGGCTGAACAACTTATGGTTTATGAACATGATGTAAGACTGTCATGCTATAAGAAATGATGAGCAGGATGGTTTCAGTAAAACCTGGGTAGATTTATATGAATGATGCAAAGTGCAGTGAGCAGAACCAGGAAAAGAATGTACATAGTAACAGCAATACCATATGATGATCAGCTGTGAATGACTTAGCTATTCTCAGCAATCCAACGATCCCAGACAGTTCTAAAGGGCTTATTACAAAAAATGCTATCCACCTCCAGGGAAAGAACTGATGGAATCTGAATGCACATCAAGCAAACTTTTTTTTTACTTTCTTTATTTTGGGTTTTTTTTTTAGTCTGTATTTTCTTTCCCAACATGACTTGTATGGAAATATATTTTGTATGATCCATATCAAATAGTTTGCTCTCTCAATGAGGGGGAGGTGACTGAGTAAGGGAGTGAATTTGGAACTCAAACTTTTTCTAAATTAATGTCAAAAATTGTTTTTATGTATAATTGGAAAAATAGAATATTAAAAACAGAATAACACATTTTAATGGTGCTTTAAGATTTATTCAGAGATTTCCAAATAGGTAGATAATGAAAGATTTTGTTTACTTGTTTGTTTTTTGTTCAAACCTGTAATTTCCATGGCATAGGGATCTTGTGCTAAAGAAACTCTCCACCAATACAAATCAGCAGCTATCTTGCAATTTATAGCCTTTGAGAGTTAGCTGGGGTTAAGGCAGAGCCAAGATACAGAGTAAAAGCAGGGATTTGCCAGAGCTCTCCCCCAAACCCCTCTAAATACCTGTTAAAAATGACTCTAAACAAATTCTAGAGCAGCAGAACCCACAAAAAGAGTGAAACAACTTTCCAGCTCAAGATGACGTGGAAGGTCAACAGAAAAGGTCTGTTGCACCAGGCTGAGAGAGGTGAGCAGTCCAGCACAGGCCAGGCCAGCACAGACTGGGCCCCAACAAACCCAGAGCAGGCCTCAGGGGACTGAATCAATGGCAGCTGTGGCATTTTTCAGACTTCTCAACCTACAAATGCCAAAGACAACTTAGAAGGTCAGTAGGAATGTGCTGTTGGACCTGGAGGAGAGAGGAGTGCAGTACAGCCCCAGCCCCAGCAAACCAGGAGCAGGCCTCAGGAGTGACTGAATTAATAGTTGTGGTAGTGGTGGTGGTGGCAGTGGTTGTTTCTGGAGCTCTCAGTCCAGCAAGTAATGGGTCAGAAGGAGATTACAGGGATCTCTTTGCTACCACTGAGGCTGGACTCTGTTGCTTTGCCCATACTTGGATGTGGGTCCCAGTCCTCAGTGGCAGTCCTGGGGCAAGGACAAGCATGAGCATAGCAGAGCTTGTGGCAGCAGTGGCGAGGGAAGCCTCCTCATAGTTTCAGGGCAAAACAGAGATTTTGTGGTCACTCATAGACCAGAGCACAGGCCAGAAGAGGAGTAAACACCTCTCCTTAAATCTTACCATCTTGGAAGAACCAAAAACTTACAGGTCCCTAGAAGTATTTCTGAAAACAGCTGCACAAAACCCCTGAAGCTTGGGATAGTATGCACTCCAAACCAGAAGCAGAGCCTTACCTTAACAAAGAGTTAAAAAGTCAAGTAATGGGCTGGGAAAATGAGCAAACAACAGAAAAAAAAAAACCTCAGACTATAGAATCTTACTTTGGCAACAAGGAAGATCAAAACATACACTCAGAAGAAGACAACAAAGTCACAGCTCCTACACCAAAGCCTCCAAGAAAAATATGAATTGGTCTCAGGCCATAGAAGATCTCAAAAAGGATTTTGAAAATCAAGTAAGAGAAGCAGAGGAAAAATTGGAAAGAGAAATGAGAGCAATGCAAGAAAATCACAAAAAATGATTTAATAGCTGGGCAAAAAAGACCCCCAAAAATGCTAAAGAAAATAACACCTTAAAAAATAGACTAGACCAATGGCAAAAAAGGTCCACAAAGCCAATGAGGAGAAGAATGCCTTAAAAAGCAGAATTGGTCAAATGGAAAAGGAGGTCCAAAAGCTCACTGAAGAAAAGAATTCCTTAAAAATTAGAATGGAGCAAATGGAAGCTAATGACTCTACAAGAAATCAAGAAATTATCACACAAAACCAAAAGAATGAAAAAATAGAAGACAATGTG
This sequence comes from Trichosurus vulpecula, assembly GCF_011100635.1. Lineage (NCBI taxonomy): Eukaryota > Metazoa > Chordata > Mammalia > Diprotodontia > Phalangeridae > Trichosurus > Trichosurus vulpecula. Next base: position 130,531,647 of record NC_050578.1, on the reverse strand, counting down.
AAATATCTCATTGGAAAAACCACTGACTTGGAGAATAGATCCAGGAGAGATAATTTAAAAATTATTGGACTTCCTGAAGGTCATGAACAAAAAAGAGACCCTAGACATCATCTTTCAAGAAATTTTCAAGGAAAACTACCCAGATATTCTAGAACCAGAAGGAAAGTAGAAATGGAAAGAATCCACTGATCACCTCCTGAATGAGAACCCAAAATGAAAACTGCCAGGAATATTATAGCCAAATCCCAGAGTTCCCAAGTCAAGGAGAAAATATTGCAAGTTGCCAGAAAGAAACAATTCAAGTATTGTGGAACTACAATCAGGAAAACATAAGATTTAACAGCTTCTACATTAAGGGAGCCTGGGGCTTGCAATATGATATTCTGGAGATCAAAGGAGAGTTACCTGGGGTTAAGTGATTTGCTCATGGTCACAAAGCTAGTATGTGTGAAACACAAAATTTGAACCTTTTTTTTTTTCACAGATGAGGAAATTGAAGTTCAAAGAATCACACTAGTGATAAAGTCTGGCTTCAGATCCATATCTCCTGATTTTAAATCTAGGACTCTTTGCTCTACAGTAGACCAAAAATCTAGATCCTATACAAAGTAGGTAATCAGCCTTTGAATAATTGGCAGTCAACTGTACTTTCAAAGTTATACTTCAGCAGTTACAAGAAGACATTCAGTGTTAAGATTAAGAGTAATGAAAACCTGGATTAAGCTGGAGACTTAAAAAAATTTTGAGTCATCATATTTTGTACCTTGGATGATCCTCCTATGGGAATCTCTTTAGAAACAACTTTGCTTCCAATTTTTTTTTAACTCAAAGCTCCATGAAGCGCATGACTCAGTAAACAGAGGGCAGGGTAGCTAAATTACCTTAATCTCACAATTACACAAATATGTGAGACTCTGATCTAAAACATTAGCATTCTCTTGATAACAATGTAATTTACACGTGAATTGCCAGGCTTTGTTGATGATAAAGTATACATCAAGACAAAATAAATGGACAGGTATGTAGTCCTTATCTTTTCATTATTAAAAGATAACATGCCTGCAAACTGACCATAAATTCTTAGATTTGGTTGAATGGATTTGAGCTTTGCAAGAAAATACCCAACATTTGCAGCATTGTAGACAGCCATTGATCTTAGTCCAAATGATTTCCCTGCCTACTTGCACTTTAGCCCTTTGGTCCTTTTACAGATATGATATATGTTCAAACTTTTCCAGTATTTTTTCCAACTTAATAAGTATCATACCCTCTAGGAGAATGACTCCCCTTGGAACCACACATTATCAATTGGGGAAACTTCATGCATGAAAAAATATATTATTAAAAAAATTAGCATTTATAAATTAAATAATGCTTATTATGGTGCTTTATACAGAGTTGGCACTCAATAAAATAATATTGATTTTATTTTTGTGTAGTTGGCCTAATAAGAATTTAATTTTTTGGTTTTGTGTAGGGGGAGTGTTTACTAAGGATTCACCTTCTACTTCTCCTCCCTGCTACTCTGAGACAACCCGTTGGGAAGCTGAAGAAAAAGTTTCATCCTCTAGGAGTTAGGCAGATGTACAAAAGAAGTGACAGATGATACTACCTTCTAAAAACTAAAGGACTGACATCCTCTACTAGAAAACTGTGAGCAAAACAATACTTTGCAAGATGATAAAGGAACTGGGAAAGAAAGCTACAATGGAGAGAGATTGGCCATATGTTGAGAGTTTCACCTAGTTTGCAAGTATAAATTACTAAATTCATATAGGCCTTAGGGGTGGGTTGTTCATGGTGGGATATCATTATTTTCCATAAGCTCTATTATGAGCTCTGGGTTTTGTTGTTTTTTTTTTTGGTTTTTGGATTTTTTTTTTAATCCAGAAATAAACCTGCCCAAATTTTGAGCCATATAAGCCAGGATCTTGCAAAGGGAGTTGGTGACAGTGGACTAGGTAGTGTCAGACAGGAAATTCCTGGGTAGTTTGGGTGGGGTGGTAAGCCAGAGGAAGTGATTAAGTTCTCTATGTGTATGCTTGCCCGTAATATTTTGTGAAAATCTCTAACTTGATGTTTGCGTGTGTGTACACACATCTATATGAATATGCATATATACAAATATGTACATATACCTGGACAATTATGTATATATCATATAGGAACCTTATGGGAAACATATATACATACATACAAGGTATGGTGTGATTATGAAATATTGAGACTGTAGGTGATTAAAAAAAACTTGTAGATCATAGGATCATAGATTAGTGGTGGAAGAGACCTTAGAGGCTATTGAATCTACCCTCCTCATTTTATAGATAAAGAAATAAAGGCTGAAGGAGTTTAAATGGCTTGCTCAGAATCATACAGCAAGTCATTATCTGAGGCAGGATTTGAACTCAGGTCTTCCTGATTCCAGTCCTACACCCCTATTCACTATACTATCTGGATTCCTCAAAAACCATGGAATTACTTTCATAATTTTGTTTTCACATCCTATATACCTACACATATATATGTGACTCTACAAAAGGCTTTGAAAGATATTAAGTGATGTTTAAAACCAATATATACTTTAAAAAATAAGTTTATCTTAATAATTACTACATCTTGGGTTTATTTCATTTGGTGGCCAGTATTAGCTTTGGTTTACTCTAAGGTGGGATTTTACTATGCCCTTCAGACACTTTATGGATTATATCATTTCATCACAAGGTGAACCAGGCAAAAGAGCACGAATTAATTAATATGGCTCTATCACTACGAGGAGAAAAACAGCTTAGTATTATTTAGAGAGGCAGTAGAGTGAGTTGGAAATAGAGTAGGGAGACAGGCTAAAATCTCAAATCTGATACTAGCCCTAAGACTAGAGATGAGTGGCTTAACCAGCCTGAACCTGAGGAGGAGAAAAGGCAGCAAGAAGCCATGGAGGCAAACTACTAAAGAAAGTAGTAACACTTATATGTTTATTTACCTTGCAGTTATTGTTTTTGAGGAAAGTACTTTGTAAACCCTAAAGTATAGGAGAAAGGCAGACCATTAAGATCATGCTGGTGATGATGATGGCAGGCCAGTAGCATGTCCATATTATTTGTTATTATGATACATGGAAAAAATGTTTGACCCATTGGTGCTGATCGGCCTTGAAGGTTTTCACTTTGGCAGTGTCTGGTCTCAAATGAAATTCTTTCTCCATGTCCATTAAGATTCAAGCTTCAGGATGCTCCCTAGTAATTACTATCCAATTTCAAAATGATACCTTTCATTCCCTGGGTTAGGAAATTACTTTGTTCCCTTAGACCTCATCAAACAGCCTTTGTTAGCAAAGATCTAAGCAAAGGTCTTCAGGTTATGTCTGATTGAAAATGTATTAAAACATTATTTAAAGGGAATATAAAATGTCATATCTTTATCCTTATTTCTCCTAATCTATACCCAAAAGGAATCCCCTCTAAAACATATCTGACAGCTGGATATTCAGACTGGCGAATACCTCCGGTGAGGCTCCAAAGGTTGCCTGTTCCACTTTTGGATAGTTCGAATTGTTAGGAGGGGCACCTAGGTGACAGTGGGTAGAGCACTGGCCCTGGAGCCAGGACGACCTGAGTTCAAATGTGTGTCCCCGGGCAAGTCACTTAAACTCTGTTTGCCTTAGTTTCCTCATTTGTAAAATGAGCTGGAGAAGGAAATAGCAAACCACTCCAGTATCTTTGCCAAGAACACCCCAAATGAAGTCATGAAGAGATGGACACCACTTTTCTCCTAACATCAATCCAAAATTTGTCATTTTGCAGTTTGTTTCTTTGCCCTTGATTTTTCCCATTGGGGCAAAACAAGTCTAATACCTCATCCCCATGATAGTCCTTCAAGATAGCTATTATCTTCATCCTCCCTTCCTAAGCTACTTTCCTCCAGGGTAAAGAGCCTCAGTTTCTTCAGCCAATGCTCATATGCAATAGATTGAAGGTCCTTCACCATCCTAGATATCCTCCAGCTTACTATGATTCTTCTTAAACTATGGTGCCTGGAACTGATTGCTGTAGTCCAAGAGTGTTCTGGCCAGGGTAGAGTGAAGAGGAACTGCACCTTCATATTCATGGAAACTATACCTCTGTTGGTGCAGCCCAAGATCACATGACCTTTTTTGGTTTCCACATGACATTGGCAACCTAATTTGAACTTACAATCCACTTAAAACTTCCCTTTTTTTTTCTTCAGAATAATAGCCCTGCTAAGGACTTATAGGTTTCCAGTACTGTATTATTAACTTTATATTGATTGTGATTTATAATTTCATGTCCACTTATTTTATTTTATATTACTATATTATTTTATATTACTTATTAGTACCCATTATTTTATGTTACTCTTTAGTACCCATTTAAAATATTATATTCTGGGGCAGCTAAGTGGCGCAGTCAGTGGAGCACCGGCCCTGGAGTCGGGAGGACCTGAGTTCAAAGCCAGCCTCAGACACTTGACACAGGTACTAGCTGTGTGACCTTGGGCAAGTCACTTGGCCCCAATTGCCCTGCCAAAAAGCAAAAAAAAATTAAAATATTATATTCTGTACTTTATTCTTGAAAGAAACAAAACTTATTGAACTAGTTCTTATAATTCAGATTTTTTAACTGTCAGATTGTCATTTCTTCTACTTCTCTCCTGAATAATCCTAACTTAATGAGGTTTAACTATCCCTTTGGTTTTTATTTTATTGGTGTGCTTTTGGAGTCAAAGGCACTCTGTACCAGCTTCATAGTTTTGTGTGTGTGTTACATTCGTTCAACAAATATTTATTGATAATTTCCTATTTTCATGGTACCTTACCATATTCTATGCAATATATAAAAATATCATCTCAGCCCTAAAGTAGAAAACAGAAGAGAAGAGATCTATATGGAAATCCACAAAGCAAGCACTAAGTGATGTGTAAATAGAATAAGCACAATGAGTTCTGACGAGGGAAGGATGCTTTCTGGCTGGAGTGAGTGAGGAAATGGCATTTGTACAAACCTTGGGGAATAGTTGGATAAAAGGGATGGGCATTTCAGGTGGAGGAAACAACATAAGCTAAAATGAGACTGCTCAGAAGCAAAAATAAAAAAGGCAAAGAATGTTCATGGAATGATGATATTTCAAGTTAGTGATGGCATCAGGTTCATCTGATGGAAAGACATTTTGGGACCTGCTTGTGTAGTGCCTTAAATCAATTGTCACATGACCATACAGAATCTTAGAATCATAGAATAAAGTAGGATGGGACAACAGGGATGAACTAGTCTAGCCTACACCCAGATGGTCACTCCAGCTTTTGCCTGGAGACCTTGAGTGAAGGGGAACACGCTAAGTCCCAGGCTAGCCCATTCTGCTTTTGACCTGCTTTTGTTACCAAATTACTCCTTGCATTGAGCCTAAATTTGCCTTTTTACTGTGACTCTGGTGTTCCTCCTTTCGAGGGCCAAGCAAAATAAGTCTAATCACTTAACTCCATGAAAGGTCTCCAAATGCTTAAAGCCGATATCCTGTCCCTCCTGCCACCCTCACATGGAGAGGCTGTGCAGTTGTACTCTTGCCGAGATGGATACATTGGCTTGTTGCTGCTATTTTGTCCTAGGTCTGTTTCAGACCAGTCCTGCCCTGAAGGATCATCGCTTATAATAAAGTCATGAGAGGTAGTACAGGGTCGGCTCTGTTAAGTATACTCCAGGCTGTGATGCTTGGGCTTCCCATACATTTAGGCCTTCTATGTATGTTTTTGGCATTCATGTGAGAAAAAAGATTTACCATCTTCCCATGGAATCAAAGAATTTTAGGGCTAGAGGGAATTTGAGAAATAATTTAACTTTGCTTTCTTATTTCATACAATCACACAATCTCATAGCTCAGCTAGTCCAATCTTTCTTGAGCATGGATCCTCTGTACTACATCCCTGGAAACTGAGCGTCTGGCCTCCAGTGATCAGGAATTCATTATCTACTAAGATAGCTAGTTCCACCTTTGTATAACTAGCTCTGTCAGGAATATTTTTTCTGTATGTTGACACATCCTGCGTCTGACTTTTAGATTATAGCTTGCTTTTAGGATGGAACTTGGATCTTTCCCAGCATGGTAGAATCTACTAGAACTTGGGTTCTTCTAGCATGGCCTTCAGGAACCATCATTTCCTCTGTAAGGCTTTTCAAAATAGGAATTTGTGAAGCAGCTAGTTAACCCTAAATTATATATAAGGAACTCTGCCTGGGTTAGGTAAGACCTCCATATTTTCTTTTTGTAGACTGTATTCCAACCAATATTTGGGGATCAGAGGTTTCGATTCATTGGAGAATGTCCCAAACTACAAATCCCAGGAAGTTAATCAGCCAGTTAATAAACATTCATTATGTGCCAAGCACTGGGGATACAAAAAGAGGCAAGAGTTCCTGCTTTCAAAGAGCTCACAATGTAGTGGGGGAAGACAACAAGCAAATCTGTATATGCAAACAAGCAATATGCCAGATAATTAGGATATAATTAACAGAGGGAAAGGCACTGGAATTAAGAGCAATTGGGGAAGGCAGAAGGTGAGATTTTAGCTGGAAACCTATTCATGGGTGAAGAAAGAGGGAAATTTCTTGGGGTGTGGGAGATTCTGAAAAGAGTCACAGGGGAAGCTAGAAGCTAGATTACAAGAAGAAAATATTTGGTGCTATGCCCAGTCTTTGGCAAAAGCAGTGTTGGGGCAGAAGTGGCAGAAGTGGTGGCATGATGAGGTGGGAGGTTTGGTTTTCTTTTGTTCCAACAAGTGAGAAGTACCAATACCCAAGAATTTACGAAGAATCAGTAGCAGTTTCCACAACACACAGTCTGAGAAGCTCCTACGCTATAGATGAAAAGGTGAGTACTGCCCATAGCCCATGCTAGGCTCCCAATTCCTCTAATCCATTGAGCCTCTTGCCCTCCTACTTTGTGGGGAAGCACAAGGACTATTTGGAAGGTAGTAAATCTTCCTGAAAAAAATAACTGTGTCTTTCCTTGTGCAAAGATAAGACAAGAGTGGGAAAGAACTGAGCTGGAAAACTGGAATTTGGGAGGAGCCATTTGAGGAGACTGTAATGGAGTTTTTTATTCATTTTAATTTTCCTAGTATTCATCCTGTTTCTATTTTAAATAAGTTTTTCTTTCCTTGTTGTTGCTAATTTATGTATATTCTGTGATTAGTAACAGCTGGTTATAGGAAAGAATTTCTGAGAGAGGAGGTAATAGCATGTCTGAGAATTAATCTGGGTATATATGAACACCAAAGCAAGTACAAATACCCAGGGATAAAAGACTAGACTGGTTAAACATAGAATTGAAGAAGTACTTGGGACAGCTGGGCACAGCAAAGCCCCACCAGGACCGATGGCTTTACGCCTTTGCTTTTTTCCCTTGCCCCCTACTCTAGACCAGGGTAACGCTTAACATTCTAGGCTGTTTGACTGATTACTGGGCTTGAATCATATGAATGTCACCATCCTCTTCCTTCCTGGGAAATGGAGTACCACCAGACTTGGCCATAGATCCTGTCATTGCCTTCTCAGATCCTCCAGGCCTTGCCGTATGCTTTGCGTCTACAACTTCCATGCATCCAGAACTGCCATCTGATTTACTGATGTAACCTAAGGACTCCTGGACCTTGCCACCCACCCCACCACTACCGTCTTATGATTTTAGACCTTTCCATTCACTCAGCAACTAAATTTTCTTATGTATGTTGCCTTTCCTAATTAGAGTATAGGTTCCTTGAGATCAGGGACTATTTTCATTTTTCTATTTGTATTCTCAACACCTACCACAGTATTTGACATCTAACAAGTACTAAATAAATATTTTTCTTAATTCATTTACCCTAGAGCAGGAAACAACCTTAATAAATCATCGTATCCAACCATATCATTATAACTGGGGTTCTAAAGCCATACAGCTAGTTAATACAGAGTGGGACTAGAATACAAATATTCTGATTCCCAGAACAGTCTTCTTTCCAATATTCCAGAGTGCCCCTTCCTCCACTTAGGGCATAGTCAGGACTTGACGACATGTTTGAAAATGAGGCTGCTTTCAAAACTAGTTGAATATTTCTCTCTCTCTCTCTCTCTCTCTCTCTCTCTCTCTCTCTCTCTCTCTCTCTCTCTCTCTCTTCTGTCTCTCTCTCTCTCTTTCTGTCTCTCTCTCTCTCTTTCCATATCTATCTCTCTCTGCCTCCCCTCCTTCCTCCCTCCCTCCCCACACCCCCTCCCACCACCCTAGCACACCTGAGGGGTGGAACTTCACCCTTACAAGAATCTCAGTTGTAAAGGCCAAATCTGGCAACAAAGAAAGGCCTTTAATCACATAGCATAAACTTATTATTAACTAATCAAATTGAAGCTTGAGATCGTAATTCCCATTACTCATCAATATTGTTGTTTCTGAGGCTCACAGCAAGCATCCGTACTAAAGACTGCCTTTTGTCCTATTGCACAACTTATAATGTAGTGCTTCATGGATATGGTTGTTTATAGTCACTTTAGGCAGTCAACCATCTCAGGCAGAGCTGGAATATTGCATAAGTTTTTTTTTCATTCAGACTTTGCTTAAATTCATATTTAAGCATGAGATTACAAATGAAATTCACTTTTCAGTTATTCTGAAATATATGGGTGCTTAAATTAAATTGTAAGACCAATGTAATTTTTTTCTTACATTTCATTTGTGGGATAAAAATTATCCTGGAAATCTGGAAGAATGATCTTGACAATCTGACTTTAAGGAGAATTGAAGATGAGGACATTTTTTTAAAAAAATCGAAGTTTCCCTTCACTTTGGCTCCACATACAAAAAAAAAATTATTTCATTATAAACCTTGGGGAAAAAAAAAGCAGTAGTTGGGTTTGAGGGCAGCTATGTGGTACAGCACATAGTGCATTGGACTTGGAAATAGGAAAACTTGAGTTTTAATCCTGCCTCAGACATTTAGTAACTTTGTGACTCTTGGTAAATCACTTAATCTCTCTTTATGCCTCAGTTTTCTCATCTGTAAAATGGGGATAGTAATGGTCTCTACTTGATCTTTGATCTGCCTGATCTTTGCCTCAGTTTCCACAATTGTCAAATGAGCATAATAATAGCATCTATGTTCTAGGGTGTTGTGAAGATCAAATGGGTTAGCATGTCTTAAAGCACTCTATAAATGCTAGGTATTGTTATTGAAGATAAATAATAATGATGATAATAGTAAGAATCGCTTATACTTATGTAGCATTTCACAGTAGTATCCAGTCTGATGCTCACAACAACTCTGTGTGTCATAAAGGGAAAGTACCCTCCATGTGGTGGCAGTTGGCCTCCATTTGGTCAACATGAAAATTGAGTCTTAGAGTGGTTTGATTGCTTGTCCAAGGACTCCCAGTGGTAGAGTCTGGATTAGAATCTAGGTCTTCTGACTTGTAGTCGGCTGCCATTGCCATTACACCGTACTGGTGGATCAAAGGTACAAACATCTTAGAAGTACACTTTTTAAAGCCCAGAAGATCCAGCTTTTGAATGGAACAGGTGAGAGATTTGATACTACCAAATTTTTCTGGTTTGTTTTATGTAAAAACAAGTCAATTTTCAGATGTTAATGTATAATAGTATTTCATCCTTTCCTGCTCCTTTCTCTTCTGCTTTCACATTAACCAAATTGTTGCACTTTCATTCTTTCCTCATTTTAATTTAAAAAATTTTTTCAACTAACAAATTTTCTTCCTCTCCCTCCTATGCCCCTATGTAAAAAAACCACTTATAATAAATATGTATAATTAAGCAAAACATTTCTCCCACTGTCCATGTCAAGAAATGTATATCTAGCTTAATATTTTGAATTCATCACCTCTTTAGCTAGCTGGGTTCCTTGGTTTTTTCTTCTGGTAGTTAGGCTAGATTATCTCTTAGTTATGTTTTAGTTGGAAAATTCTATGAATTTCTTCTGGCTTTTGCTTATTTCTTCTTTGGGCAGAGTGAAGGAGCAGAATGAATAGAAGTAAGGTCAGGAGCTGAGAGAGAGGCCATGGGTACCTCCAAGGTGCTAAGAGAATGAGTTGGTCATGACATTTAAAAAAAGAACATAGCAGTGGGTCCTAGTCTGTGCACTGAATTATTAAAAGCGTTCTGTGAACCCATATGCACACTAGATATTTTGATTTTGTAATTTTATTGAATAACTCTATGATTTTATTGATGCTGAAGGTTTTCCAGCACCCCAGAGCCAGGGTAGCATCAGACACTTACTAGCTGTATGACCCTAGGCAAGTCACTTGATCTTTGTTTTCCTCAGTTTCCTCAATTCTCAAATGAGCATAATATTAGCATCTACCTTCTAGGGATTTTGTGAAGATAAATGAGATAATATTTTAAAAGCGCTTAGCATATAGCAAGCAAAATATCAATGTTTATTCCATTACCTTTTCCTTCTACCCTCTTTTCCCACCCTCCATTTATAGAGGGAGAAAATCTCTACCAATGAATATTTGTACCTGTTCTGCAATTTATATAGTCCAGGGAGCTCTCTGGGACATAGAGAGGTCAAGTGAATTGTCAGAGAAAGGACTTGAATACAGGTTTTCACGACTTCGTCGTTGGCCATCTAACCACTGAGCCATGATGCTCTTTATTTTTGTTTGGCTCCAACAAAAAACATGGAATTGTTCAGTGTCATTGGTAAATATAACCATCTCTCTAGATTGAATAATATATCTCATATGTATGCTAACTGTTCTTTTTAAGTGTATGTAGATTCTATTGTGATTAACAAAATTCAAGTGTAGGGATAAGAACTGTGGTTTCGTTTAAATAGAGAACACCAACAGTGAGGAAACTCCCTCATCCAATGTAGGTTGACACCTTCTCTGATCCCAAAGCACTGAGAGATTAAATAATTTTCCCAGGATCATACAGTCAGCGTGGATCAGAAGTGGAACTTGATTCCAGACTTTCTTTTGGGGCCAATTGTCTTATATTCATTGGCTCAAACAGGCTTTCAATAATACCAAAAAAAGTAATACAACTTCATTTTAAAATCATGCATGAATTCATATGAGCTTTTTGTTGTCATATATTTTTTTCTGTGTTAATAGGGGAAGCTAATATGTTGCAGAGGATTGAAGGGTGACCTTGGACAATTTCAGGTAGCAATGATTGAACAGCTAAAAAAAGAAAACCCTTCTACCCCACTCCACATGAAATCTTCTCACACTCAGATTGAAAAGTCTGCCCAATGATTGTGTTTCATGATGAATTCTTAGTTTTTTCAGCTAGGTGACAAGTTTTACTCTGCAAAAAGCTATCATCTATCAAGCTGCGAGTTCAATTCTATCCACTGAAATGTATCAGCTATGTGACTACAGACAGGTTCCTTGGTACTTTCAGTATCCCAGAGAACTTTCTGAAACTATAAATTATAGATGAATTACCTGTTTGTATAGGTGGAAGATGTTTGTCCTTATCTAATTTCTTATACCAGATACAGGCCCTCCTCCCTCAAATAGTACAAGTGGTACTTGAGCATGTGGTAGTGGTGGTCTTCCTACCTAAGACAGGTTGGGAACTACTTGATTAATGACATTGTCACATGACTATTTTTGGCAGTGGATCTTTCTCAACCAAATAATGTAGCCCTCCCCTCCCCAATCCACCTCCAGTTACAAAGAACTCAATGAAAGTAGAGGCATATTTTTGTTGAGGAGACTAAAAGAAGGCTGGAGGGAGACAGCAGGTTGTGTGGGAATATGAATCCCAAGGTTTTTTAGTGTGCACCACTAATATACAAGATCTCATGGTTCTAGAGTCTTTGTATCCATCCAAAGATACACCCAGTCCTATCTGCTTAATTTCTGTGGGCAAATGAAACACATATCTGTTGGTTGGGGTTTCAGTGCACAGTTTTTAAAAGTAAAAACTTAGCAACTCAGGCTTTGAATGAATAAGTAGGAACTTAGAGAGGACTTTTTAAGGTTATGACTTATAGTTACTCTCCCATACACTTTGGTTTCCTCTTTATGTGACATTGGATGGCAGGGTGTCTTACAGTTTTGAGCTCATAGTTGACTTTATTCACAAATACCACGCATGAAGATAGAGAGGAAGAACATGCAAAGACAATTATACTGTGCTCAGCCTTGTCAAGACTTGTCTATGTCTGACATAAAAAAATACCTTTTGTTTAGTTACTTCGGAACTTTCCTCAAACTAAATTCTGAACCACAGAGAAGCAGGGGAACATTCTGTTCCCTTTCCCTAACTCAAGCTGCTCAAGTAAGAGGACGGAGCCCATGGATGTCCCTGGGCATTGTGTAAATAGCAGTAACTGGGGGCTTTTAGAATGTCTTAAATCATTGGGACCCTACAACAAGAAGTAGAAGGGTGAAAGGATGGGGAAATCTTCTGATATAATCTGAGGCAAGCAAGATAAATACCATCTTTGCAAAATATCGGTGGCTTGGCTTCTTCTCTAAATATAATCAAAACATGTATCTTTTCTGCCTTTGCTGCTAATGAAGCATTCAGTCACTGGAGTTATTCCAAATAAAGGTAGCAATGTAAAATGATTTTGCTCAGTGAGATTCTTTGGCACTGAAACTGATTCAATACACCTACCGATGTACTAGCAGAACACTTGCTAAACATAATATACCTATTGGACAATTGATTTGGTCCAAAATGTACACCTGGATTTCCACACCCAAACATCAAATCGATGTTTTATAGCTTCCAATACTTTTCATACAGTTCTTTATGCATTTTGATGAGGTTTCATGAAAAGGTGACAAATTCTTATTCTGAATTCAAGCTTTTTGTTAAAGCAAAAATTGTTATATGCATTTGGACAATATTTCCTTCTGAATTCAATTCAATTTCACACACACAAAAAAATAAGCATGTCCTACGTATGAGGAAATGTTCTAGGGGTAAGCTTTAGAATGAGCCACCTACATTCTATCTCTTTCTTCATGGATTTTTCTGATGACATAAGAAATGATTTCATTATAAATGCCCCCCTGCTTTGAGTTAAAGAGGAGTCCTTTGTGTAGATATCAGGAGTAAAGTTCAACAATGGTTATGTTGTAAAAATCTAATGATGATAGGATGCTAGCTGCTAAACTAGAAAATCTGACATTTTAAACATGTAACTTTTTTTCAAACTCACTGATTTGGACGCCCAAGAATTTGAATTTTTGGAGAAACTAGGTATGCATGTGAAACAGGCATTTAAAATTTTATCTCCAAAATGACAAAATATGTGATCAGATTCATCCATTTAATGTTGGTAAAATTTAAGGGAAAAATCCTCCCACAGTTACCCAGGTCTACAAAATATCAGACAACCTATGTGGATGATTTGAGCATAAAATTAACAACAACAAAAGAATATATATATATATATATATATATATGTATGTATGTATGTATTTGCATCTTGCCGACAAGCCTAAAATTCTTAAGCATACCCTTTCTTTATACACAGCATATTTGAAAGCAAAGAACCCCAAGTTTGAAAGGTAGAACTCAACTTACCTATACATTCTTTTTTTCTGAATGAAAGGAAGATTCTTTCTCCAGTCTACCCAGTGCTCTGAGATTTTTCTTCAAATGAATGTCATCTCTTGTATTAATTGTGATCTGTGTGCTGGCTGGGGATAAAGGAGGAAATCTTAGTCAATTAAAACATAACTTGTTTAACAAGTCTAAAGGTATCAACTTTAACCAATGGCAAAGCTTAGTGAATGGACTCAGCAGACATGAGGGCTTTCGTAAACAAGTAAGAATTTCCTTGTTCTGGGCAATTACGAATAAATGAAACAACTGGTGTCGACACAGAGGAAAGACTCCAGTTCTTCTTTAAGTTACAAGAACAACTGCTTCTGATTCAGGAGCTGATGGGTCATTATCCCATTGTCATGGTACCCTATTCAATGCCAAAACAAATCTTAACAAAACAAAGAATATCAGAGGATGCTATTCATGCATGTGTGGATAATGATACTGCCGAATTCTTTCTCTTCAGTGGTAGGAATGAAAAGTGATGCATTTCTCCATGAAGTAAATGTTTATTGAACACCTCTGCATCTTATTCTGAACATTGAAAGGTGGGACTACAGCAATTTAAGACATGGTTCCTGCCTAATAGGATTCAATCATCTTTATGGGGAATTATTGGCTTCTACCTTTCCTCCCCTGGAACTCTGGCAACTCAGCTTTCTAGTTTCTCCCATCATATTCTTACTGCTACCACCCTTGAGTTTTACTCATCTACTTCTCTGTGGACAGATGAAAAAAAATGTTTTCAGAAGTCACAGAACTCTTCTTTAGGGTCTTAAAAGAATTAAAAGAAAAACTAACAAGCATTAGGAAGGTATTAGGCAAGGGTTAAAATAAACTAAAGGAAGAGGCTGCAAAGTCACAATGTTATTGATTATCTTTGGTCTTCCATATAATTTGTTACTTTAAAGAAATAATACAAGGCAATATTTACTTCAAAGATGTAGCTAGGACAAGTATAAATATATTCCTCAATACCTAAGAGGAACAATCTCCTCTATGCCACCTTGGTCTCTGAGGAGAGAACTTACACTTAATACTCTTTGAACACAACATTTGCCCCCTGCCGAATTCCTGTCCAAATGAGGCATAGCCAATAAGTCTTCATCTCCGACACTGATAGCTGGACGAAGTCAAGCAAATTGTTCCAGGCTTCACTCCTTGCCATCTAACCCCTGGTGAATTCTGGCATGAATTCCAGCTCCCAGACTTATCTCATTCTGGTCTTTCAAGGCTCACAAGGTCATGTGTATCTTCAGTCTCCTTCACCTAAAAGAGGAGAAAGTGAGGCTGGTGACTTTGAACAGCTCTCCCTCACTTAAATCCAATTTGCTTGCAAGTCATGGCATCACCTTCCTGATATCATGGTCTTCTTTGAGAACAAAGGACAAACAACAACTTGTGAGTAGTCTGAACTGCCCCACTGGGGACCCAACTGGCCAATTCCAGTTGGGCAATGCAACTTCTTCCTTCCTTCCTTCCTTCCTTCCTTCCTTCCTTCCTTCCTTCCTTCCTTCCTTCCTTCCTTCCTTCCTTCTTCCCTTCTCCCTTCCCTTCCCCTACCCTTCCCTTTCTCTTCCTCTGTCCACAAAGGAATGCAAATTTTGATGGCTGAAACCTAACAAGATATCTTGGGGTTTATGGTCTAGATTCCTTTCTTTAAGACTCTGCCTTAAATCCAGTTTACTCTGGTTCTTACTGATTCCCAACAATAAGCCCCAGTCCAAACCCTACTTAGTGGTGTGCCCTGATGGCTCAGAGTGAAGAGAAATAGTAATTGTTTCTGTTTTGGCCAGAAACCCTGAGGGTCTTCCCCTCCCATATTGACTTTTTTTTATCGGGTAAAAGGGGCCATTCTTGTCTCATTTCTTTCTTAGCTTTATCCACTGAGTGGGTGTTGCCTCAGTCAAAGTGAGAACTTGGAAAGACCTTAGCCTAAAAAGGCCAAGGTCTCCCACTGCATCTGGGGCCATCTCCAATCATCCTGATCTATTTCTTGCCACTGGACCCAGATTGCTCTGAAGGAGAAAGTGAGGCTGGTGACTTTGCACAGCCCCCTCTCACTTAAATCCAATTCACTTGCTAGTCACTGCATCACCTTCCTGATGTCATGGTCCTTGTTGAGAATGAAGGACAAACAACCTGGTACTCTACCTACTGTAGGACCTAGAGGAATTCTTAGCCTCTTTCAGAGTCTTCTTAGTCCTAGATCTAGGAATCTGATGTTATATCTTTAATCAATTAATCAATAGACATTTATTAAGTGCCTACTGTGTGCCAGGCATTATGCTAAGTTCTGTCTTTAGAAAAGTCTTCTAATCTGTCCTCCCTTCCCTCTTTGGACCTGCCAAAATTCCTCACCTGGAGTTTTGGATATCCTATAAGGATCTTACAGGTGTCTCCTTTACCTTTGATTTCAATCTGTGAACCTATTTGCTATTTTGTCCTTTTCTCCAGCTCCCAGGATGAGACAAGCCTTTTTTTAGCCATCCTCTCACAGGCTTCAGACCTGTCTGTACATGGCCCCATCCTCCCTATTGATCCAACCTTCCACTCTAGAACTGGATGTCTACTCATTATTTCCGATCCTGATGGCCTGTTTGTTTTACCAATTTGTTCTCACAGTTGACCATTTCCATCTGTTGCTTTTCAGATATATTTCTGGACTTTATTCCATTTGGCAGCTATCTGGCCTTGGTCTTTGAGGTGTCTGCTGCATTAATTTTTGCCTTTCTCAGAAGATAGTTGTCTACAAATACTCGAAGGACTATCACTGGGAAAAAGAAATAGAATTGTTCTACTTAGTCACAGAGAGCAGAATGAGGAGCAGTGGGTTCAAACAAGTAAATTTTGATTTGACATAAAGGAAAACTTTCCAAAATATAGAACTGTACAAAAGTAAGAGATACTGCCTTGGGAATTAGAAAGTTATCTGTCATTAAGCACCTTCAACCAGAGGTTGAAGCACTTGTTGGATATGTTGTAGAATTTTCTACCATATATGGGTTGGACCAGATGGCTTCTGTGGTTCCTTACAACTCTAGGATTCTGTAATTCTATTATTTTCTCATTTTTTTCTTTTTTTTGTTTTTTTTTTTTTGTTTGTTTTTTTGTTTTGGGTTTTTTTTTTTCAGGGCAATTGGGGTTAAGCAACTTGCCCAAGGTCACACAGCTAGTACATGTGTCAAGTTTCTGAGGCTGGATTTGAACTCAGGTCCTCCTGACTTCAGGGCCAGTGTTCTACTCACTACACCACCTAGCTGCCCCCTCATTTTTCTTTTTTTCCTGTCCGAGGGCTTTGACCTCTATTAGATTTCCCATTATTCTACTATTTCACACAGTCCTCTAAATCTGGACTTACTAACACAGATTGGCTAAGAAACTATGACCAAGGAATTTTTATCCACTTTAGCAAACTGCTAGACCTGACCAATTCCCTGGTAATTAATGTGCAGCAAATTAGTTGTGTAATTGATAGGTGCCATAGGAATTCAGAGGAAGGAGACAATATTGTGCTGTGTGGTAGATAAGGAAGGTTTCTCTGAAGAGGTAGGTAGGAACTGAACTGGGTTTTGAAGTACAGGTAGGACTAAATTAGGTAATAAGAGAGAAAGGAGGCTATTGCAGATGAGGAGCACAGCTCAAGAAAAGGCACAAAACTCGAATGAATGAGGAATGCTTAAAGGACAATGAATAGTATAGCCTACATGGAATGAAAATATATAATGGGAAGTAGTAGAAAATAAAGTTGGAAAAATAGGTCGTGGGTGGAATGCAGAGGTCCTTACGAAAAACCTGGTTGCAGCCCCATTAAATCATGGGGATTTTCTTTCAGAATATAGACAGTAATATTGCTAAATCATCTATGTTTGAAAATATGGTGTATATATACACATTTGTATATATGTACATTTATATATAAATTAATATTTATGTTTATATCTATGTATACATTCACATAAATATATTTCTCTACAGATATAAGACTACAGAGAAATTCCACCATTGGAAATTTATTTCTTTGGGTAAAATATTTATTCTTTTTCCAAATCTCTCCATTTCTCTCTCACATAATTTCTTTGTGCTTAATATTGGCCATCCAAATGTTTACATTTGTCTATTGACAATATCTCGAAGAATGATAAATGGTTAGTAAAAAAGAGATTCGGATGTGTGCCCCTTCCCTGATCCCTTAATCCCTTGTCACCCCTGCGTTAAGTGACTTCCCTTTGTTCTGAATTCCTGAAGTATGACTACAGGATCATAGAATGTAGACCATGATAGAATGTAGACCTGGAAAGGGCTTTAGAGATGATCTAATCCAATGTCCTTGTTGTTGTTGTTTTGTCTATTACTAATTAATTAATTGTTAAATAGTTGTTTATTGGAAAAAGTGGGCTGAGGAAGGATAACTAGATTCACCAGAGAGCAACAAAACCATACAAGTTAGGAGTGGTGGGAGAAGTCAGCACAAAGCTCTGGGATCTCAGCCTCTTCTTGGACCAGGAGGGATGACCTGGAGTGTTTAGACATACCCAGGTGGAAGGCCTTGACTTAGTAAGCATGGTTAGAGACAAAGAGAGACTGGTTACAGTTCCTGACTCTCCATTTGGAGTATACTTGCCTTGAGCAGCTTGGCTGTTAGCTGTGACCTGCTTAATATATTCCTCTTGGGCAGCCTGCACATTGTCCTTCTTTCCACCCCAGGTCTTGAGGGCAGATGCCTGCAGGGCTTGGCCATAAGAAAAGGGCAGGGCCCATGGCTTGTGCAAGGGGTGGGTGTTGATGGCATTGATTGATGGAGGCATCCTCTTCACTCTGACCCCCAGAGAGGAAGGTGATAGGAGATGCTTGCAGGGCTCAGCTATAAGAAAAGGTCAGGACCCATGGCTTGTGCAAAGTGCAAGTGTTGGTGGCATTAAGGTTGATGGAGGTATCCTCTTCTCTCTGACCCCTAGAAAGGAAGATGACACCAGTAACTGCAGGAGGCACAGTCTGGCAAAGGGCAGTTACAGTTGCAAATGCAATCTCCTCATGTGAATACTTCTGGGTACAGGCATGGCCACGGGTGACCATGTTAGGCTTCAGCAAGGTCCCTTCCAGATAGACATGGTGGTCACTCAGAGCTTTGTAGATAGCAGCCAGGACCTTCTCAGTGACTTGCTGACAACACTTCAGATTGTGTTCTCCATCAGGGAGGATCTCTGGCTCAATGATGGGGACAATGCCATTCTGCTGGCAAATGCTGGCATATCAGGCCAGCACGTTGGCATTCTCCATGATAGCAAGTGGGGAAGGTCTATAATCCCTAATCCTCAGTACACAGCTCCACTTGGCAAAGTCAGCTTCATCCTTCTTATACTGGGCACAGCACTTACTCAGCCCATCCAGACTTTGGGTGGTAGTCTCACCATTGATCCCCGCCAGAAGCACTACACCTTTGTCCACCTTATACCCACAGTGCCACCATTTGCCTTTATGACTTTGGGGAAGGGACGACCATCATGAGCTTTCTCATAGAGTGTCTCATGGAAAAGGAAAAAACCTCCAATACAGGTGTTCACTGCCTATAGAGGTTGTCAATTTTCTCCTGTGTTCTCAGTTCCAATGGACTGCAGCCCTTTGCAATGCTGCTGGGGGACTCTTCTGCTGCCAAGATTCCCTTGCCCAGAGAACAATTCAGTGACCTATATCACACAGTTCTTTCTTTTACTCTGGTCTCAATGCAGGGTATTGGCAAGGTATGTTTTCCTTGGCTGTGCTGGTAGTTTCCAGCAGAAAGCACACTGCTTGTGGTCAGGAATCAAACTTCTGCCTTGTCTATTATTTATGTCTGACTCTTTGTGCCCCCATTTAGGGATTTCTCGGCAAAGATACTGGAGTGGTTTGCCATTTCCTGCTCATTTTACAGACAAGGACACTGAGGCAAATAGGATTAAGTGGTTTGCCCAGGGACACATAGCTAGTAAGTGTCTGAGGACAAATTTGAACTCAGGAAGATGAGTCTTTCTGACTCTTGGCCCAGACTTTATCCATTTCAATTTGAAGTTCAGAGAGGTTGTAGGATAACCGAATCAAAGGATTAGAGTTAAAAGGAACCTCAAAAGCCATCTAATACAATCCCCTTATTTTACAGATGAGGAAATTAGGGAAATGAAGTGACTTGACTAAGGTTACACGGGCATTAAGAATAAGAGGTAGGATTTGAACCCAGGTCTTCTGACTCAAGTTAGGGTTCTTCCCATAGTACTACCTTGCTGAAATTATACAGATGCTAAGTTTGCTATCTGGGATTTCAGCCCAGGTACTCTGAGTCCCAATCCAGTAGCTTTTATACTTATTTGCCTTATCACATATATTGCCTTATACATAGTTATTTGTGTATATATCTCTTTTCCTCACTAGATTGTAAACTCTTTATGGGTGAGATTCATGCCTTAGCTTTCCTTGAACATTTCCCATGTAGTAGGAGTAGTATCTTCACCCTTCCTTCCAAGTAAGTTAGGCTAATTTTTCTTTAAAAGTATTGAGACCGTCATAAGACATAATTGACTCAGACTGTTGATATCACTTCCTTTTTGCCTGAGTACAAAACAGCCTTTAGGATCTCCAGGCTGGCCCTCTGATGATTGGCTAATGAATCACAGTGGACCACTCAACCAATAGAACTTCTCTCAGCTGAATCAACTCTAGATGTCCTCAACGCCTACTTTTGTTGAAAATCCTTCTCTTTTTAACTGAATGAGCTATTATTGTGTCATTTTGTTCCCATATTGCACCTGAACTATCAGGGCTCTGGTGAGTCAGGCCCAGCTCAGAGCAATAACCCTTGTCTTCTTCCTTTATACCCTTCTCCTTTTCCCATTCAATTTGTATTGTATTTAGAGGTATCTAGTCCTAGATTATAAATTCCTTGTTGGCAAGGACAATGTCTAGAACAGTGCTTTATACAGAATAGATGCTCAGTGAATATTTTGAATGAGTATTTAATAAATTATATGTACTATTCCAAACAAAATTGTAACAGAATAACACTCCAGTTGCCACTCAAGAACTGGAAGACATTACGGGAACAACATATAGAGATTATCCAAGTTTCAGTCTATGCAATGTGCCTACTATGTGCTTGACATAGAAAGGAAGGTAGGGCCCTGGAATTATGCATTAGAAACCAAAGTATTTTTTGTGAACAGTGTTCTGTGGAAGATTTATCATTCATTATTAATGAATAAATTACAAAAGTCACTCAATAAAGTAGGTGAGGGCTAGGAGGATGGGTATTAACTCATTGGAGGGAACTATTAAAAACAGAAGGAAATGAGAAAACATCATAATTGAAATATCAGAGCTCTTGTCACCCAATCTGTGAAGATGTAGGGTGGGGAATAACTTCCTTTTTCCAGAGGCAAGTTCCTACACTCAAATTAACATGACCTAGAAGGATAGAGTAGGGTAGCTTCATAAGGAGAGATGAGAGGAGGGAAATAATCTATCTAAAATGGCAAAGAAGACAAATAATTCAAGAACTGCTAGGATTAGCTCCATTTCCTGCCTGAGTGAAGAGTGTGGGTTCACTACAGCAACGTATTCCTAATCCTGGGCAAGATTTCTGAAAAGCCATGAATCATTAGTCAACAGGGAGAGAGACCAGACTATAGGTATGAATCACTTGGTTCAGCCCATCACCATGTCAGAAAAAAAAATCAAACCTGTGGCTTACTAAGGTCAAGTAGTGGTATTAATTTCTACTTTTGACAGAAGAATTTTTAAAATTCAGTTATTAAGGTAAAGCTTCTTGAAGATATGTAACAACGGTGGAAAGTGCTTCTTTATTGGAGGTCGACTTAGAAATGGAAAAGGATGCTTTTTTTTTTAACTGGCTTGCCTTATTTTTTAGGCTCTACCTCTGTGGTACATAAAAGTGAGCATTAAATTACATTTTGTTTCAAGGGGCTTAGCCACTAAAGTTTAATATAAGTATAATAAAAAATAAAAGCTTTAGTCTAAAGTAGCCTCTGATTTGGCATCTTCTTCCTTCCCTCACCTTCTCCTTCTTACCTGTTCCCTTTCCTCCATACATTTCAAAGCTTCCAAGTCAATTCCCCACCCCTCCACCCCCGACCCCACCAAGAGACCAAAAGAAAATCTTTGTTATAAAGAAGAATCACTTCTGTCTCTGTTGAATATTTTCTTTTTCTCCCAACTGAGTCACTCTATGTCACTCTTCTCTTACATATTGTGTGGAATTATTCTTCCTATTCCCTGCACATTGTCCCTAAAAATTTCAATCCTGCTTTCTCTAAGTATGGGGGAGAAAATTAGATGAAATAAATAGAAGGAATATTTATAAATATTTATAAGATTTTCTTCATGGACATCCAAACTCTTTAACGATCTGGCAAAGTCAGTTATTGGTATTTCTCCTAAAACCCCCTAAAGTAGTGAAAAACCAAGAAATGGCTTGTAAGGAGGACAGCAAATAAGAATGACAAATGCAAATAGTCTATCTAATTATAGCATAGACTACCTAAGAACTATTTTTAGCTCCCTCCCCTTCCATATCTTCCAGAAAAAGGTGATGGTTCTGACACCATTTAAGAAACTCTGTGACTTACTACTAATAAAAATACAACAGAAATACATGGATTTAGGCATTATGTGGCATGTCAGTGTGTTGTATTAGCTAAAAAAGATGGATAATTTGAAGGGTTCATAATTTTAGAGGATCCATGATATCAACAGCATTGATACTACTTTCATCAAAATATCAAAACCCATTCGTACCCTCCTTTCTTCTATGATTTGTGTTGCTTCCCTAACCCCACCCAAAGTCCTTCTGATCTTCTCTTATTCCTACTGCCCCTACACACATACACACACTCACACACACAAACACACATGCATTGATTTTTTTAAGGACCTCTCAAGTATATAGCATATTTCACTTCATATTGCAGTTACTTGTCGATATGTCATATCTCTTACTGAGGTGTATGAGTGTTCAAGGAGGACTAGCACCTCTGGTGTAAGGGCTTGCTGTGACCTTTTCAGGGCTGCTCATCCACCTTTGGTGTCTACCTGGCACTCAACTCTCACCTGTAGCTGCAAGAAGCTATAGCATGCACCATGGCCACACCATCCAGTAAACTCTCAGCAGACAGGCTAACCCAGATTGAGGGTAACCAATGGGCCATAAACCTATCAGTTAACTAGGGGGATGTCTACCCCAAGCATTCCCTTGGTGGAATGAGAACAATTTGTTCTGACAGTTATGAAGGTGGCTGATGGTGGCTGAAGCAGGCACTGTGGAATGCTTAGAGGTTGGTCAGATATCAAAGATGTTAATGTCATCTACTGCATCCCAGGGCATCACCAGTCATCCTAATTTTTATCTTGCCACTGGACTTTGATGACTCTGGAAGAGAGAGTGAGACTGCTGACTTTGTGCAACTCTGGCTCACTTAAATCTAATTCATGCATAAGTTGAGTTATCTCCCTGTGATGTCATTGGTTCTTTTAGAAAATGAAGGACAAAAAACAACATATCTCCCACTAGATTCTGAGCTCCTAGCAGACAGGGACTATGTCTTTTTGTCCCTAGAACAGTCCCTCACATAGTATATGCTTAATAAATGTTTGCTGACCTATTGAATGAAAATGTGAGGAAAATTGGTGATTTTCATCACTTCAAGTAACAAGCAATGACTATTTTATCTTTGGAAGGAAAATCTGTGATTTATGTCTGTGGTCAAGACAATAGTATCTGGAATTTTCCCAATGCCCAGTTACTTTATAGGTCCAATATTATAACTTAGCTTTCTTTCCCACTCTTGAACAATGAATTTTTTTTGATCATTTTAATTTCTGTTCATTGACAAAAGTGCCTGTTGTTTCTAACCTATTTGTCCTGCACCTGGAAACTGAAGGAAAGTCTATGGAAATGGCATCATTTGTTTTTTGCATGTAAACTTGCTGAGACAACATGCAGCAGAAGTCATAATGGTTTGTTATGAAGTAGTTTCTGCTGGTTAGAGTATGACTAAGTGTAAGCCTTGGATATGGTTTCTCATAAGTAACATAGTGATCTACATTTCCCAGTGTGATGTCTCTGATTTATAGCTTGCCCATTGATTGCCGAGCAATTATAACAAAGAAAATTTCTATTTATGAGTGTTAATGGTAATGACCAATATTTATGATGTGATGTCAGTGTTCTGGAATCTATAAAACAACAACAAATAGAATTAATTGTAGTGACATATTATTTATCAGAGTGATATAAATAATTTTATTTTGGTAGAGATTGGAGCTAGGGAGTTCTGAGCTGCTATGGACTAAGCCAATCAAGGTTCATATTACAATTGACATTCAATATGGTGAGGACCCTAGGAATGTGGAGGGAAAGCACCATGTTGCCTAAGGAAGGGTGAATTGGCCCAAGTGTGAAACAGAATAGGTTAAAATGCTATGCCATTTGGAATCACACTGGGCCTATCAGAATGAATAGCCCCTCTACTTCCATGCCAGATGAGATAGGGAGATGAAGGAAAGGAGAAAGGGAAAGAAAGGGAAGATTAAGAACTTATCGTGTTTCAAGAACTCTGCTCATAAAACAGGTAAGAGCAATAGAAAGAAAAAAAGAAGTGTAAATACAACTTGGTGAGAAGCCTAAGCAAAGTTATCCCAAGGACAATGAAGGATGAAACTGGAAACAAGTCAACAAAAAGATGAAAAGAGAAAAGAGCTATGTCATGGACTCCTTTGACGGTCTGGAGAAACCTATGGATCCTGTCGCAGAAAAAATGTTTTTAAATGAATAAAATGAAATATATTGCATTACAAAGAAAACTAATTATGTTAAAAAACAATTATCAAGATAGTAAAAAATGAATTCGTGGACCCAAGGTTAAGAACTACTAAATTATAATATTGGAGTAGTAGAGTAGAGGGAAAAAAGGCTCTTAGATTTTAAGCTTTTGAGGGTAGGGAGCATGTTTTGTACCAGATTGACCTCAACATAAGACTAGTTATTAGGTCTCAATATAAGACAAGGTAAAATACATTTTAAAAAGACACCTTAGTATATATTTGTAGAAGCAAAATGTGTATACCCTGTGTCCATAGTGTAGATAGGCAGGTAAGCATGGCTACTTTTCCAGGATGACTGCTCTGCCTCCTTCAAACACTGCCATTCTTTTAAATACTGATATAGCAGGAAGAATGTCCAACGAGCTTGCCTGAGCTTCCTAGGTTGGGCCTGGTCCTTGGAACTCAGGATCAGCTGTGCCAGTTAATTAATTCATTCAACAAGTATTAAGTATTTACAGAACTCAAGTTCTGCTGAGATGAAATACAGAATATTGGATCTGGAGTTAGATCTTCGTTGTTGTTGAATCATGTACAAATCTTCATGACTCCATTTGTGGTGTTCTTGGCAAAGATACTGGAGTTGTTTGCCATTTTCTTCTTCAGCTCATTTTATAGATGAAGAAGCTGAGGCAAACAGGGTTAAGTGACTTGTCCAAGGTCCCATGGCTAGTAAGTGCCTGCAGCCAGATTTGAGATCAGGAAGATGAGACTTTCTGTCTTCAGGCCCAGTGTTTTATCCACTGAGCCACCCACCTGTGTGATGTTGGGCAAGTTCTGCCTCAGCCTCAGTCTATTCCTCCGCAAAATGAAGGAAGAATATTAGACTAGGTGGCCTCTGAGATCCCTTGCAGCTTTCAAACTATGAGCCTATGAACATGAACACAGAACATACAAACTGTTCCAAAGGTCTTAATGTACTTTATTGCCAGCTTAATATTAACTAATATTAAGCTATTAAAGCTTTCACTGCACTAAGATTTTTAGGATACCCCACATACAGAGGAAATACAAAATAATATGGGGGTCATAAGAGACCCTAATAACTAGGGTAGGGGGTACACACTTGAGCAAAGCCTTGAAAGATGATAGGAATTCTAAGAGACTGAAGTGAGGAAGGAATACATTTCAAAGAATTGGGAATAGTCTATGAAAAAGTTCAGAGAATGGAGGATTGGGGTAACAAATAGCAGTGAGGTGAGTTCAGCTGAACTATAGAGTGCATGCAGGAATCTGTAATAAACCTAGAAACAAGTCTGGAACCCATTTGCAAATAGCTTGAAATGTCAAACAGAAGAGTATACATTTATTCTGGAGCTTCTTGGCCAGGGGATGGAAATAGTCAGATCCGTGCCAAATAAATCCAGCAAGTGTATGGAGAATAGAAAGGAGAGGGAAGAGACATGAGGCAGGGAGTCTAGCTAGAAGGCTATTTCAATGGTTCAGGTGTGATTCAGAGATGATGAGGGCCTGGATTAGGGTGGTATCCATATGAATGGAGAGAAAGGGATGGATGTGAACAGTACTTGGCAGCTGATTGGATATGTCTCTGTGTGGGAGAAATGGGAGAGAGTGAAGAGTCCAGCGTGACTCCAAGGTTGTGAATCTGAACAACTAGAAGGACAGTGCTGCCCTTGATTGGAAGGAAGGAAGGGAAGAAGGATGGAAGGAAGCATTTATTAAACACCTACTATATGCTAGGCACTGTGCTAAGCACTTTACAAATGTTATCTCATTTGATCCTCACAATGACCCTGAAAAGTAGGTGCTATTTTTATCCCCATTTTATAGCTGGAAACTGAGGCTGAGAGAGGTAAAGTCTGAGGCCAATATTTGAACCCAGATCTTCCTGACTCCGGACCTAGCACTGTAACCACTTTATCATCTAGCTGCCCCTGATAGAAACAGGAAAATTAGAAAAATAGGTGAGGTGTTTGGGGAGAAAGATAATGAGTCAGATTTTGGACATGTTGAATCTATAATGCTTATGGGACAAACATTTGAACTGTGCTGACTAAAATCTAAGGCTTCCCAGGTATTGCAGATAGGTAGCAGGGAGTTCTCTTCTCTGCTAAATGTTATCTCCATGTTATCTGTGTCCACCCTCTCTCCCTCCTTGGGTTATTTTTCAGAGCTGTCACATTGAACTTTGGACTGACTGTTTGCGGCAGTGACTTGCATGCTGAATTTTTCCTGTGTGTCTATGTGACTTCCTTGCTTTCAGTGCCTGATTCATCACCCTGCCCTGTCAGTCTGTGTTCCCTGCCCAAAGCTGTCTTTGTGTCTGGCTGAGCGTGGACTCCACAAAGAAGCTCCACGTGTCAATTCGTCCTGACAGGGCAGGTAAAGCAACTGAGTGTTCCCTTAGCTGGGCCAACTAACTCAGGCAATCAACGATTCCCTTCAGGTTAGTTGGCCATTCTGTAATCTCACTTTACCTAGAAGCCTGAGAACTAATGGAGAGGGGGTGGTCTAGCATGCTATGACATTTAGACAGATGCCATTGCAAGATATCTTACAAATGATGCCTACAGAAACAGAGAGAGATCCCAATGCTTGAGATCTGGAGAGTAAGGGAGGGGCATAGAGAGGAATTTTTATATTGAAGTCATTTTAAATTATATGTTTAAAAATCCTGTCAGGTTTTTAAATTCCTTGTTTTAACATGGACACAGGCCTTTTGAGAGGACAAGTTCTTTTTTTTTCCTTTTTGTTATTATAAGTTTTATTATATCTTTTTGTCTCTTCTTTGATTTAGATCATAGGAACTTTTACCACTTTGGCAACTCTTTTATAATTTATAGTCTTTTAAAATTCTATTTCTTTATTTATTTTTAGTTCTCAATGTTCACTTTTATAAGTTTTTGAGTTGTAAATTTTCCTTCCTCCCTTCCTTTCCCCCTCTCCAAGTCAGCATGTAATCTGATATAGGCTATACATGTACAATCATATTAAACACATTTCCACATTAGTCATGTTGTGAAAGAAGAATCAGAACAAAAGGGGAAAACCACAAGACAGAAAAAACAAAAGAGAAAATACTATGCTTTGTTCTGCATTCAGACTCCATAGTTCTTTCTCTGGATGGGGATAGCATTTTCCATCATGAGTCTTTAGGAATTGTCTTAGATCATTGCATTGCTGAGAAGAGCTAAGTCTATCAAAGTAGGTCATTGCACAATGTTGCTGTTACTGTGTAGAACATTCTCCTGGTTCTGCTCATTTCACTCAGCATTGGTTAAAGCAAGTCTTTCCAGGTTTTTCTGAAATCAGCTTATTCATCATTTCTTGTGCAACAATAGTATTCCATTACATTCATATACCACAATTCGTTCAGCCATTCCCCAATTGATGGATATCCCCTCAATTTCCAATTCATGGCCGCCACTAAAAGAGCTGCTATAAATATTTTTGAACATGTTGGTCCTTTTCACTGTGACAGGACAAGTTCTTAGATGTTCTGTAATGATAGTCAAGTTGTGATAATCAGAACTAGGAAGTTCTTAGGAATACAATTGCATTTAAATGATCAGTAATATTCAGTTCCAGTTTTCAAGGCAAAAAGGTAAAGGGGCAGGAGGACATTTTATTCCTGTGACCTCCCAGGTGAGAGGAGCAAAGTGCCCTTCTCTAGGTCCTATGATTTGTAAAATAAGCAACTTGGATTTCTTTAATTTCATTCCCTAGCAGAGCAACATTTATTATGTGTGGTGTTCCAAAAGTCTTAGTACAGTTTTAAGATATTAAAACTATATTTGCTATTTAATATGATAGAATATATTTTTAAATGAAAAAAATGCCTATTCTATTAACAGTAAGGCCTGTTTATGGTCAAAGCTGTCTTTTATTCAGGCCAACTGGTATGCTTTTTCTTTCCTTCATAGTACCTGCTATGGGAATCAGTAGCCTGTGAGATGGATGCCTATCACAGCACACAGCGTGATTTTGAATGACATTCAGGCCAAAACCTGATAGATAATTGTGAAATGGGTAGCTTGTCTTTGATATCCTCCCCTTTCTTTCACTCTGTAAATTACCTGACCTTGCCACATATAAATCCAGAAACAGAGACCCTATGTCCTGTCCTCACTCTCCACTTGATGGCAGCTAATCCCACTTGAAGTTTTAGCTAATCGTTGGTGTTTTAGGTAGTAAGGCCTGAGGTAGATACCTGTAGGAGTATTAGTGTTTCAGAAGAGAAATCTTTAAGGTTATGAGTGAGCTGAGTTGCAAAAAGGAATTCATGAACAGGCTGGGTTTGTCTTTCTGGATATCGTTTCTTTCTTATTTGACTGCTTGAGGGAAAACGATGCAGAGGAGTCAGAGGGAAGGGTACAGACTAGCTAACTAAGAACGAAGAAGGTAGATGAAAACTCTCTTTTTAGCTGTAACAACCTAAATAGAATGCTACCTCTGCCTGTGGCCAAGAAAAGAGCCATTAACAGCCCAGGAAAGTAGACTGGAAACATTTGGTGCAAAAGCTTGAAGGCAATGGACAAACCATAGGGAAGTGTTTTTGACTGTTATCAACAAAATTTCAGAGTAAGTTAGAAAAAGAGCATTCTATTTAAGTTGAGGGATAAAAACGGGGTTAAATTAAGCTGCAGTCAATAAGTTGTAAGAATTAGTGACAAAGGTATCAAAATGTTCACTAAGCCATGTGTTCAATATTATAGTTTAACTGTTCTAGCAATCAATGATAACTTGAGACTGATTGGTTCTAGATTTTAGTCAGTTGATAAACATTTATTAAGTAGCTAGCATGTGCCAGATACTGGGCTAAGTGCTGGGGACACAGAGAAAGGCAAAAGACATAACTTGCCCTTGAGGATCTTGTAATCTAATGGGGGAAGACAACATACAAAAAACTATGTATGACTAAGCTATATAGAGATTAAATAGGAAAATCAACAGAGGGAAGGCACTAGAATTAAGAGGGATTGGGCAAGGCTTCCTGTAGAAGGTGGCATTTTAGCTGGGTCTGAGTTCTCCCTCTCCTTATACAGATTGGAACCCTTCCACATATTCTCATCCTATGTGAATCTTGCTCATGTCTTTCCATACATCTTCTATAAAATACTTGTGCTAACTCAAGGATGTGAGTATAGTAGTCTATGCATCTATTGGCTCTCCTCCCTACATGAGTCATCAAGCTTCTTTTCTAGTTAAATATGTCCTTGATGATGGATGGCATTTAAGAATTAGTGGTAAAATCTTTTATGCTCTCTTTTAAATGTTGGTAATATGCTGCATCTTACTTACACCCATCATGTGTCTTTCTATTTGCTTTTTGGTTAATGTAAAATTTTGATTATACTGTGCTCATGATGTTTCATGATTCACAACCATATGAGAATCCCTAGGAAAATATTTGTATTGAAGAGGTACTCTTATTGTAGTGGTAAGCAGTTTGGGATTATTGAGCGCATGACGACATTTCCAAACTGATCTAGCCAGTCTTCTCCTGCAAATGAAATCATGATCCCAGCTTATTCATTTCACATTTCCTGTCCACGATAATAGCTAGTTATCTTTATACATAGATTTTCTGAGGGGCCTTCTTTGTGATCATTCCTCTTGCACTTCAACAGTCTGGACTTCTTGTCTCCTTACCATGTGCTTTCCTATCCTGGAGAAACCTCCCTCCTTGGGCCCTAATTCTTGACTGGTGACTCCAGAGCCCAAATTACCATTTCTTAAGTCACCCTAGCCATACCTATTTCACTTCCAACTAGATTGACTCAGGACTTTACTTCCTTCTCTCCTTTCAATCAGGTACCCCACCTACTCCCCACCCCAGCTCTCCTTCACGTGTCGTCTTCCTTCAGTAGGATGTAAACTCTCTGTAGGTAGGAATTATATAACTTGCTTATATTTTTATTCTCAGCATACATACCCATCACAGTATTTGGCACATACTAAGTGCCTGATAAATAACTCTCTTCCTCTCTTCTCCTTTCACCTTCTCTTCCCACCCCCCCCTTGCTCTCACTCTCATCACTATGAGAATATATATATATATGTATATATATATATATATATACATATATATATATATATGTATTGCTCAAATTCTGACATATAAAGACAGCAGTCCATTGAGTTCATCTATATACACTGAAGTGCAAATTCAATGGACTGCTGTACAGCTGCACACCACAGTATGAACAATATATATTTCATCTGCTTTGTTTTTACTTGTGATGATTTTGTCAATCACTTTCGCATTGCTGTGAATTTCCCTGAAGAGGATTTGCAATGTTCCAGGCTTTAATGTAAACTGATAAAAAGTCATCTGCAAATACAAAGCATTTGTAAGAGGATCTCACCATAAATAGGAAAACTTTTCACTTGGACTCTGCCAATGTCATGGAATACATCCTGTATTCTTATGTATCTTATGTACATCTGTGAGATATACCTCACGTCTAGCCTCTATAAGGCTATATATAATTCAGCACATCAAATGCTTTTTAAAAAGCAATAGTTATAATATGATGAATATGCTAAAAGATATTCTTTTTTTCTATCCTCATTGTTACAACCTCTCTCCTTGTCCATCATTTTTTTTTCACTATTTTCTTAATTAGGCTTCTTAACTAGGTATCACTCTTGAGAGATCTGGAAGCTTTCCTTGCTTCTTACTCATCAAGAGATTTTCTCAGAGAGGTTTCTTTCCCATCCCCCACCTGAAAGTCAAAGGGATTGTACCATTTCTATACGTGGGGGTCAAGGATAATTTTATTTGATTATTAATTGCACCATGTTATTTATACTGCTTTTATGTCTTAAGTGCATTTTTCCTTTGGATTTGTGGAGCTTGTATGGCCTATAAATAGAAGATGTTGCCCTAGTGGGTCTCAGGCCAAGATTTGTGAGGCCAGTTACTCAAAAAAAAGCCTACACTGAATCTTAGAAAAGCAATAAGGAACTCCAGATCCAGAATTCTGAGCAGAATTTCAGGTGACCATTTTGTAGTGACTTACCTGTGACATTGATAGATTAGTTAAGATTATTTATAGATTAACAGATTAATCTAAGCCTACCTGCTCTAACATTTTGGGGATCCATGGATTTTGGGGAGAAGAGAAGAACATATAAGCTATATTGATATCTAAAGGTATATATCATATCAGTAGCAGTAAACTTTATTACTTGAAATGTTTGCAATAGCAAATATATCAGGGACCTGTGATTTCGCCTTTCATTAACAGAGATTACAACCTATCCATTTAGAGAGTTGCTGTGGTCAATTAAGTTACAGCTGCCTTAGGTGGGAATTAGGTTTGTAGAGGCCTATAACCAGAATGGACTTTGTTTTCTTTGAATGACTCAGCTTACCTCATTGAGCTTCCCTGGACACTGGGGCTTGCTCTTCTGGGGCAGGAAGCCCAGCCACCATGCCAGAGAACTTCCTGTGTGATGAGTCATGGGGCTGGCTGAGGGGAGGTGTGTTAACCTGGTCTACGCTAGGGGGAGGGGCCAAGTCAAGAACTAATCGGCCCTGGTCATTCAGGCGGCACTTGATGATGTCAAAAACTCTATAAGAGGGGAGAGGACAGCTTGAAGATCTCCTTTTCCTTTTCCGGTTGGAGCCAGAGACACCTACAGCCAAAGCTGAGCTGCCGGTAGCAGAGCTGACCGGAGGCCAGTGGGTAATCTTCTTACCATAGAGGGGAAGCATGTATACAATTTTGCCTTATACTATCTCACTTCTCTGTGGCCTCCTGGTTACCCTTGTGAGGCGGACTTATTGGGCCTGGAAGCTTTTGATGAAAATATCAAAATGGGAACGCTGGTTTGTGGGCTTGTTACTGTGGAGTATAAATACATGCTTTAGTTCTCCTGCCTTCTGCCTAGAGAATTCCTTATATCCTGTGGTTCCGGACCTTTTAGGCACATATAAGATTCTCTTTGAAATCATAAATTCTGCCTTCCTAATATATTGCCAAATTCCATTGGCTTGCCATACTCCATCATTTTCATACTCATCATTTTCATCGCCATAGCTAACATTTATATAGTGCTTTAAGGTTTGCAAAGGACCTTCCATTATTATTTTATTGCTCCTCACAACAACCCTCCAGGATAGATGATATTATTATCCCCATCTTTCAGTTAAAGAAACTGAGGCTGAGAGAAATCAAGTGGCTTGCCCAGAGTCTTGTATTGAGGATAGTGATGAAGACTGCCTTGGGCTCCAAGACCATAACCTTAGTCCCAACAATCTTTCCTGGGTCCTTTCCACACGGATTCATGGAATCACAAACATCACTGATGGTAAAGATTTCTGGACAGTAAGTCCAACCTGATGGTTATCTTGTTGTTCCTCCTTTGTTTTTTAAGAAGACCGATGACATCATAAATAAGTGATATCTTGACTTACCCATTAATTGGATTTAAGCAAGGTGGAGTTGAGCAAATTGTCACCCTCACTCTCTTCTTCCAGAGAAATGTAAGTCCAGTGACAAGACAAAAGCAGGTTTATTGATGGACTGCCTGGGATGCAGTGGATGCCCTTTGTGTCTTAGATGTCTGACCAGTCTCTAACTGTTCCACAACACTTGCTTCAGCCACCTTCAGGCCATTGAAACAAATCATTCTCATCCTCCCATTCCACTGGAAGAAGTCTTCATATGCTTGGAGTAGGCATCCTACTAACTCACCAATGGGTTTAAAACTTTTTGGCTACTCTCAACCTGATCTAGCCTACCCGCTAGTACATTTTACTGGGTGGTGTGGCCATTGCACATGCTATGACATCTTAGAGTCACAGGAGAAAGTTTGGTGACAGATAGACACCAAAAGGGGGTTAGCAGCCCTGGAAATGGCTTGGTAAGCCTTCATACTGATGGGGTTTAGACTGTGGGAGTCCCCTTGAACTTTCCTTGGATCTTCCCACTTGATGAGGCATTTGCTGAGGCCATAAACCTTTCATTATTGCTAGGCCCAAATCTCTAGGTTACTCTTAACCTAGCCTAGTCCTCCATTGTCCAGCTACTTCCCACCCTTGATCCTAACAAAATGTCTATGCTCAAATCTGTGACCCTTAAACTAGCCTAGCCCTACAAGGTCTGTTATCTCCAGGTAGCCTTCAGCTACCCTTAATCCCATTCTCTTGGTTCCTGGAGTCTGACCTCACCCCAGTCCCATCAAGATCCTTCTTAGACTCCTCCTCAAGACCCTCCCTAAACCCCTCCTCCCATCACCCCAGGACCACCATAGATCCCTCCCACAATCTTTGTGTATATAAGTCTCATCCTGCCTCCATGAAGGTGCTCAGATTCCATCAACCTCAGATGGAATCTGGCCTGCTTGTGAAAACTAGTGTCACAAAGGGTGAGATTTCTTAAGACCATCCATTATGGCAAATCTGTAATAAACTTTATCTTTCTTTGGCTGAGAAAGCTTGAGTTGAATTCATTAGAGCAGGACCTGGTGTGTTGGTATTTTGGGGTCTCGAGCACCCCTAAAACATATGGTTCCCTGACCTCAACACCAGAACCACCCCTAGATCTCTACCACAACCTTTCTGTATGTAAGATCCATCTTGCCTTCATGAAGGGGCTCAGATTCAGTCTAGCTCACTAGATTGAATTTAGCCCACTTGTGAAAATGAGCATCACAAATGGTGAGATTTCTTAAGACTCTACCCACTGTGGTGAATCTTTGATAAACTTTGTTTTTCTCTTTAGCTGAAAGAAGGCTTGAGTTAAATTCATTTGGGCAGGACCCAGCATGTTGGTATTTTGGGGTCTTGAATATCCCTAAAAACATATGGTTCCTTAACTTCATCAATACCAGAGATGCTAGTCCTCCCTGAATACCCCAGGTATTCAGGTAGAAGTTATATTGTAGTAATTTTGTGAAGGATATAAAACATGCAGCATAGTCTTCTACAAGTAATGCAGGAGTCATGCCTCTTTGAATAAGAATTATTCATATTTCAATAATCAGAGTAAGCTTGAGTTTCTGTAAGGAAATTATGGGTGTTATGTTTTAAAGGACTCTTTAAAGGAAACAAGAGACAGATAATCAGACTCCCCTGTCCATTTTTCCACTATTTGGAAACAAATATTTCCTAGATGCATGATTCTGTCATAAGTGAGGAGGCATACTAGAAAATATGGAAGACAGACCAAGGATAAACTTAAGTATCAAAGTGTTTTATTGAAGGAAATAATATAACCAGCTGTGTTCTTTTGAGATTGTTCTGGGACCCCAAAATGGTGACATGCAGGTCCTGCCCAAATGAACTTGACCCAAGCCTTTTTCCAGCTGAAGAACAAGGTTTATCAAAGATTCTCCGTATTGGCCAGACTCTTAAGGAATCTAAGCATTTGAATAGCTAATGCAAGTGGGCCAGATTGAATCTGAGCACTTTCATGGAGACAAGATGGATCTTATATGCAGAAGGACTATGGGAAGTATCTAGGAGTGGCCAAGTAGTCTGGGGTGATTGGAGGAGGGGCCTAGGGAGGATCTTGATGGGAATGGCCGTTAGGATGGAGTGACTGTGAGGTAACACCAGGCACCTGGACCATTAGACCAAGGGAGACTCGGGTCTAGATGAGATCAATGAGTGGAGGTCTAGGGTGGGACTAGACAATGGAAGGCCAGTTGAGAGGATTACTGGCATGCCTCAAGCAAATGCCAGGTGAAGTAGGAATATTCAAGGAAAGTTCAAGGGGGTTTCCAGAGCCTGTAGCCCATCATGTTCTACGATGGTGTTGGGTGTTTC
Organism: Trichosurus vulpecula; assembly: GCF_011100635.1. NCBI lineage: Eukaryota > Metazoa > Chordata > Mammalia > Diprotodontia > Phalangeridae > Trichosurus > Trichosurus vulpecula. Next base: position 130,496,459 of record NC_050578.1, on the reverse strand, counting down.
TTGCAAGCCTGTGGTGAATATCTTCATGCCCATAGTGAGCTCCAATGTTAGTAGAGGGCAGGCTATTGAGAGATGATTATTAATGACTAATGATTTGGGGAGAATCAGAGTTTCCCCTTTTTTTCTATCCTCACTTCAAGACTTCAGTCTCTGAAGGTTGAGTTAACCTTCTTCTCTGTCCAACCCCAACTTTACCTGGAATCTCTAGTCTAAGGTAAATTCCATTCAATCAAGCTTGGGTGGAGACAGATCCTTTTTTCTAGATTGCCCAAGGCTGGGAGTGGTCTGCATACAGTGATAATCTTTCTGTCCTAGAGTGACAAGATGTCACTTTCAGCCCCCCCCCCATCGGAGTAAGCTCACTTCTCTTTGTAAAATCCATCTCTCATTAAACTGTTTACTAATTATAGTTGATTGCTGTCTGATGGAACACCTCTTGTTCAAAGGTATATAAACCTAAAAAAGTAGCTATGCAATCTCTTTGATGGGATGAGAGTATAAAGAGCCTTTTTTTGTCAATCATGTGCTGGCTGTGATAGATAAAATTGACCATAATTTTACCCAAAAGTTTTATTTCTTGAAATTATTTTATTTGCCACACTATGCATGGAATGGTCCATCTTATTATTATTTTTAATGACTTAGGGCTGAAAGGTGCTTATTTGTATGTTTATGATTATTTTGGAATTGTAAGCCTAACCAGGGAAGCTCTCAAATGTAGGGAGTAATCAGAGAGCCAAGGAAACAAAAACGTCATTAAGACACTTAGCCCAATAATGTGACAACTCCCAATTCTTTGAGACAGTTCCCAAACTCAAATATATACAGATATAACACCTTAAGTCAGGGATTTTCTACAATCCTTATACATTAGGATGTTTTACATTTGTGAGGTAGGCTCAAGCTGACATGTTGTAAAAAGCCAGAGAAAGTACATATTACATATCAAAAAGGTAGATCCCCAGGGATCTGGGTAGACCCCTACCCAAAGCATTTTGAACTCCCAAGATTTGAGAAAGGCCTAAAACCTAGATTGGCTAATCAGGAGAGGCATTGTGGCCCACTTTGAGCTTAATCTACCATAATGCTTTGCAATTTTTTGGCATTACAGACATGCCTTGCTCTCTGAGTAAACTCAGAGAATGCCTCTTTCGGTGTCAACAAGGCCAGATGGAACTGACTAAGAGCATTTTTCCTCTTTTTATGGCCATTAAAGATGAAGACCTTAATCCAAGACACTATCTTGAATAATGAGACTTATCTTGTAGCATGTAAATAATGGTAAAGGATCATAATTTCCAATTGACATTACTTTATCAATTGTCTTATCTTATTGTATTTATAACCTATTCACTTAAGAAATTCCTTTCTCATATCGTGGTTAACTATATAGAGACTATAATTCTGACTGACATAGGCATCCTGAGCCAGGAAGGGAAGGAGGAGTGAGAAGAGAGAGGGAATTACTCTGAAGATATAAGATCTGCTTTGTCTGTACATCTTTGAGTTCATTGTCTCACAATGAGCTCCCACAAATATCTCTATATGCATGTTCTGCAAGTTTTGAAAGAAATAAACACTCATATTCAGACTAATTTTACAAACTTAGTAAAGGTTGCCAATTAGGACCAATTCCATACTCTTCGGAATGCTAGTATGGTACTGAAAGCAATAATTTGGGGCTTAGTATCTGAACTCCCTAATGGTCCATCATCATCATGGCACCTGTGCAGGAGATTACAGGAAAGTAGAGTAGTGTTAAAAGACATCATCAAAGAAGAATTGAGCCTTCCAGTACAAGGAAAAATCTAGATATGTTCAACTTTGGGAACTCTACAATTACTGAAGCATGAAACTTTTGTCTAAGGAGGAAACTCAGTATTAGAGCTAGTGTGTTCCTATGGGAGGGAGCATGGTCTCAGAAAATTCCACTGAGACAGAGGACCTCAGGAACCCCTTGAAACAATGGTATCATCTTGAAGATCCATATTTCCTATTCTTTACCTATAATTCAGGTACAAAAGTAGGATAATCAGCATGCATGTGAACTATTGGACTTTGAACAAGATAATAAATGTGGATCAGTATACTATGTCAAGAGTTCAAGATGCTTTCTATTTCTGTTTCCAAATCTATGATCCTGTAATTCATTCTAATCAAGGTCAAGACTTTAGATAGTTATTAGGCCTTGGAAGGAATCAAAGTGCCTAGAACTATACTTCACCATCCTCAAAAAACATTCACACAGGCAGAATGTTTTAATTATATTTCTGCTGAAAGTTCAGTAGATTCAGCACATAGACATTCTAATGCATGCATAAAAGGACACTAAGAATAATATCATAAACTTTTTGACAACTACCTGCAAAGTTTAGGTGAGAGTCACATTTATCTGTTGATCTCTGCTTTGGGGTCTCAGAAGATGGAAAAGATACGGAGATTCACAAACATTTGTTTGAGAGAGCAGATAGAGTCTTACTTATGTTGTCTGCTTGTTTATCTTAGTGTGGGGAGCTGTGTTATGTTGCTATGTTTACTGTCTGGAGCTTGATCCTGGGGATAGTGTCTACTATGCAATTATAGTGTCCAAGGAAAATGGGAGATATTGAACTATTGGAGAGTGAACTCTACCAAGTAATTAAAAGATGGGGCAATATACCAGTCTTCAAAGTAGCTCTGAGAATAGTTGAGACCCTGAAAATATGATACATTACACTCTGTAACTGCCCATCAAGAATTAGTTGGATTCATAGTGTCATATTTTTAGAGATGAAAGGATCCATTAAAACCACTGAGCCCAAGCCTTTTATTTTACAGATGAAGAAACCAAGTCCTGGAGAGGTTAAATGACTCAGATAGGGTCACACAGCTAGCATGTATCTGATCATGAGTTGAAGCCAAATCTTTCTGGTTTCAACTCCAATCCCCTATCCACTATACCATGCTGCTTCTCTAGGATGACAGAAGCTATGGTGGGTTGGTGATTCCAAGGAAGACTAACTAGCAGTTGCAATGGACAGGTGGCCCCAGACTATGGTTCATGTGGAGAGAATTCAGTTCAAGATTCAAAGGAAGAGGATACTGAATGTTTCTATGGCTTTGAGGGACAGGGAAGCTATCCAAGATTGCCTATGCCCAAGGAGCAATTCTGCCTCACATGAGAGGAGAAATGAATCCAGAGACTGCCCTTCTCCCACCTAATGTTATACTTTTATAGGCCCTAAAAATGAATAGGGCTAGAGTAAGCTATCATCACCTGCAGGCCAGTGTGTCTGAGACAACTAAGGGTACAGAACTGAGAGTGGTTTACCAGAAAAGAACTCATACGTGGCACTGATTTAGTAAGTTGCCCGATGGCTAGGATAAAACATGAGGCTCCAGAGGTAAGAGGAGAAGTCAGACCTCTTGCCTAGAAGGTGCTCACTACTGTATGTAGTGTGTATTTTGTACATGAATTTACATTCAATTCAATAAGCATTTTTTTACCATGTGCCTGGCAGTACTAGGCACAAGGGAGATACAATGACGAAAGTGAAAATTGTTCCTTCTCTTATGTCACTTGTATTTTACATGTTAATTCTATACATTAGAAGCATAAGCTCATAGATTTAATTCTAGCAGGGACTTTATAGGTCATTTAGTCAAACCTCTTCATTTTACAGATGAGATATCTGAGTCCTGGAGAGGTTAAATGATTTGCTCAAGGTCATATTGCATATAACCTCAGTATTTGCCCTACTGTGGCACCTGGACGCATGATGTTATGTGTTATGAATTACGCATGAGTGCTGTATTAGGTCTACTGCTTGTAACTCTGATGTTGACATTATATACTATATATCTACATGCGGCCTATGTATCAGATTAAAGGGGCCATCCCTTGATTAACTTCTTAAAGAGGCCTATTCACTAAATGGGCAAGCGTTACCTCACTCAGAGTGAGCACCTGAAAAGGTTTTAGCTTAAAAGGGCCAAGGTCTCCCATTGCATCCTGGGCCATCTCCAGTCATCCTGGTGAATATCAGGCCATTGGACCCAGATGGCTCTGGAGGAGAAAGTGAGGCTGGTGACCTTGCACAGCCCTCCCTCACTTAAAGTCAAGTGCAAGTCATGTTATCATTTTCCTGATGTCATGGTCCTCTGAATAGACAAACACAACAATGTATTGGATATAATTATCTGTGCAATTTAATTTATGTTTATGATTTCATCATATGGATACAGCTGTGCTCTTGTAGTTTTCAGGGATTGTAAATTTTTCAATAGGGAGGAGAATTAAAGAGCATTATGTCAGGTTTCCCTTAATATCTTGGACTCAATTCAAGTACCCATAGTCACCAAGATAAGGAAGTGCTATTCAGTTAGGGAAATTCTAGAATGTCATAATCCTTTTTGGCTGGGATTGTATCAACAGCATAAACTTGGAGGAGGATGGAAAGGAGCATAAAATGTGGTACGTGGAAAGTCCTGGGTTTTCTTTAACTTTCTTGTGAAAAAGAAATAGTCTGACACTAGGAACAGGCTTATTGAGCAGGAGATACACCAGAGCCTGCCCTTAATGCATCTAGTCTGCAAAAAACGTGGAGGCTGGGAGTCCAGAAGATTGACTCCATGTTGAGGAAGTTGGTAGCTCAGAGCCAGAGACAAAGTGCATCCAGCCCCAAGGGGCTGCAATAGATCTCTATCTTAACAATTGAGAACATGCTGAGAGAATAAGGTAAACAATGGTATTTCCTTGCCCCATCTGCTCATACCCTGAGGTATCATTTCCCTATCCTCTTAAGGTTTCCCTGGGAGGCTTGCCCCATTTCCCACTTCAGAAGATTGCCCTTTTGTGAGCCTGAGTAGAGCTCTATTGCATGCTTTTTTTTTCTCTTTTGTTATTTATTCTTTCCTGTAAGTATTTTTGTTATTTGATTTATGACTCTGGAATAATCTATAAAAGGAGAGTGCTGCACTGGTTCAAGTTGTGATTTGTAGATTGATTATTCCAAACTTGCATTGAATCTGGGAAAATTAGCAGGGTTCTGGAGTGGCTCTCAAGTTTCTCATATACATTATAAAGGAGTTGGATTTGATTAGGAATTCTTAATTTTGTGTATGTTAAGGACTCCTGGCAGTATTGTAAAGCCTATGGATCCTTTCACAGAATAATGTTTTAAAATGAATAAAGTAAAACATTTTTTCCAGTTGTTTACATCTGACTTTATTTGTGTGAAAAGAATTTTATAGTAGTGTCTATATAGTTCCTGGGTTTGTTTTGGCAAATAGACTCCCAAGTTTTTTACATTGTCTATAGTATTTTAAGTGGAATTTCTCTTCTATCTCTTGTGGATGAACTTTGCTGGTAATATACAGAAATGCTGATGATTTATGTGGGTTTATTTTGTATCCTGCAACTTTGCTAAAGTTGTTAATAATTTCAAGTAGGTTTTTAATTGATTCTCTAGGATATTCTAAGTATAACATATCATTTGCAAAAAGTGATAGTTTTGTTTTCTTATTGCCTATTCTAATTCCTTTCATTTCTTTTTCTTCTGTTGTTACTGAATTCTAGTACAATATTAAATAACAGATTTGATAATGAGCATCCTTGCTTCACCCTGGTTGTATTGGGAAGGCTTCTAGCTTATTTCCATTATAGATGAAATTCTTGCTGATTGCTTTAGATAAATGTTATTTATCATTTTAAGATAAGCTCAATTTATTCCTATACTCTCTAGTGTTTTTAATAGGAATGGGTGCTGTATTTTGACAAAGGATTTTTCTGCATCTATTGAAATAATCGTATGATTTCTGTTGGTTTTGTTATTGATACGGTCAATTATGCAGATAGTTTTCCTGATATGGAACCAGTCCTGCATTCCTGGTATAAATATCACCTGGTCATAGTGTAAGATCCTTGTGATATATTGTTGTAATCTATTTTCTAGTATTTTATTTAACATTTTTGCATCAATATTCATTAGGGAAATTGATTTATAATTTCTTTCTCTGTTTTGGCTCTTCCTGCTTTGGATCTCAGTACTATATTTCTGTTGTAAAAGAATTTGGTATGACTCCTTTTTCACCCATTTTCCCAAATAGTTTATATGATATTAGGATTAATTGTTCTTTAATTGCTTTATAGAGTTTGCTTGTGAATCCATCTGGTCCTGGTTTCCCCTCCCCCCCTCCCCTTAGGAAGTTCATTGATGGCTTGTTCAATTTCTTTTTCTAAGATTGACCTATTTGAGGATTTTGTTTGTTCTTCTGTTAATCTGGGTAATTTATATTTCTGTAGATATTCATCCATTTCATTTAGATTGTCAAATTTATTAGCATACAATTGGGCAAAATAGCTCCTAATAGTTGTCTTAATTTCATCTTCATTGGTGGTGAGTTCACCTGTTTCATTTTTGATCCTAGTAATTTGGTTTTCTTCTTTCCTTTTTTAAATCAAATTAACTAATGGTTTATCTATTTTTACTGATTTTTCATAAAACCAGTTTCTAGTTTAGCTATCAGTTCACTGGTTTTCTTACTTTCAATTTTATCAATCTCTTCTTTGATTGTCAGGCTTTCCAATTTGGTGTTTCGTTGGGGATTTTTATTTGTTTTTTTTCTAGTTCTTTTTTTGGTTGTTATTGTTGCATGTCCAATTAATGAATTGGACTACTTTTTCTACTTTTTCTCTATTTTATCCATGTAAACAATTAGAGATATAAATTTTCCCCTAGTACTGCTTTGGTTGCATCCCATAAATTTTGTTATGTCATCTCATTGTTGTCATTTTCTTTGATGAAATTATTGGTTGCTTCTATGATTTGTTCTTTGACCCACTTTTTTTTGATTAAATTATTTAATTTCCAATTAATTTTTAGTTTCTATTTCCATATTCCATTATTGAATGTAATTTTAGTTGCATTATGATCTGAAAAAGATGTGTTTGCTATTTCTACTTTTCTGTATTTGGTTGTGAGATTTTTATGTCCTAATACATGGTCAGTTTTTGTTTAGGTGCCATATACTGCTGAGAAAAAAAAAGTATATTCCTTTCTATTTCCATTAAATTTTCTCCAGAGATCTATCATATCTAGCTCTTCCAGAATTTTATTCACCTCCTTAACTTCTTTCTTGTTTATTTTTTGTTAGATTTATCTAGTTCTGAAAGGGGAAAGTTGAGGTCTCCCGCTAGTATAGTTTCATTATCTATTTCCTGCTGTAACTCTTCTTCAAAAATTTAAATGCTATACCATTTGGTACATATCTGTTTAGTATTTATATGACTTCATTGTCTATGGTACCTCAAGATATAATTTATCTCTTTTAATTAGATCTATTTTTGTTTATTCTTTGTCTGAGATCATGATTGCTACCCCTGCTTTCCTTGTTTCACCTGAAACATAATAGATTCTGCTCTAGCCCCTCACCTTTACCCTGCATGTATCTCTCTGCTTCAAATGTGTTTCTTGTAAAAACATATTATAGGATTCTGGTTTTTAATCTATTCTGCTATCTGCTTTCATTTTATGGGTGAATTCATCCCATTCACATTTATAGTTATGAGTGGGATGGTGAAGCCTTTTCATGGAATTTGGATCTTGGTCTTTCGGTGAGTTAAGTGGGATGCATGGGGTTGGGGACCTTTTGGCATGGCTCAGGGATTCTGATTGACAGCTCTGAGCCAATTTTGATGAGGATAAGGTTTAAATTTTGTCTGCCATTCCCCTTCTTAATCTTCCCCTCCATTATAATAGCTCTTTCATGTCTCTTATATGTGGGATAATTTACCCCATTGAATCTTACCTCTCCTTCTAGCACAATTTTCTTTCTCACCCCTTTATTTTGTTTTTTTGGGGGTATCATCCCATCAAAATCACTTAATATTCATACCTTTTCTCTTCATATATTCCTTCTAATTGCTCTTATAGTAATAAAGTTGTTAAGAGTTACAATTTTTTTTTTGCCATATAGAAATATAAACAGTTTGAACTTGATGAATATCTTATGTTTTCTCATTCATGGATTTGTTTTTTTTTTTTTTGTTGTTGTTGTTGTTATTGTTGGTAATGTTGGTGTTTTTTTTCAACCTTTTTATGTTTCCCTTGAGTCTTATATTTTGGATTTTTTTTTTTTTTGGCTCTGGTCTTTTAATTAGAAATGCTTGAAAGCCCTCTATTTTGTTCAATATCCATTTTTCCCCTGAAAATTTATATTCAGTTTTGCTGAGTGGGTGATTCTTGGTAGTAATTCTAATGCCTTTGCCTTCTGGTATATCATATCCAAGTCCTCTGGTTCTGCCAAAATCCTGTGTAATCCTGACTGCTGCTCCATGATATTTAAATTGTTGTTTTTGTTTTTGTTTTTTTGGCTGATTGCAGTGCTTTCTCCTTGATCTGTGAGCTCTGGAATTTGTCTATGATGTTCCTGTGAGTTTTCATTTTGGGATCTCTTTCAGGCAGTGACAGGTAGATTCTTTCAATTTCTATTTTGTCCTCTGATTTTAATATAAAAGGACAATTTTCTTTGATAATGTCTTGAAAGATGTCCAGGCTTTTATTTATTTTTTTTTTGATCATGGCTTTCAGGTGGTCCAATAATTCTTAGAATATCTCTCCTGGATTTATTTTCTAGGTCACTTGTTTTTCTAATAAGAAATTTCACAGTTTCTTCAATTTTTAATTTTTTAAATTTTGTTTTATCATATCTTGATGTCTCGTAGAGTCATTAGTTTCCATGTGCTCGATTCTAATTTTATGGAATTATTTTCTCAGTAAGCTTTTGTACTTCCTTTTCCATTTGATCAATTCTATTTTCTTAGGGAGTTATTTTCCTCTGTAAATTTTTATATATCTTTTTTCATACTATAGACTCTTTTTCATGATTTTCTTGCATTATTCTAATTTCTTTTCCTAATTTTTCTTCTTCTTCTCTAATTTGTTTTTTAAAATCCTTTTTGAGCTCTTCCAATAATTTTTTTTGGGCCTGAGACCAAATTACAATTTTCTTTGAGGCTTAACATATAGCCATTTTGACACTATTGTCCTCTTCTAAGTTTATGCCTTGATCCTCCCTATCACCATAGTAACTTTCTATAGTCAAGCTCTTTTTTGTTTTTCTTTTCTTTTTCTGCTTTTTTTTGTGACATGGTGTTTTTATTTGAGAATTGGGCTCTGGTCCTGCACTCTCCCAAGCTTTTTGTGCTGGGGCTCTGGGTTTTACTGATAGCTTTCAGTAGGCTTCAGGGCTTAGCTGCTTGCTTGCTCTGGAGGATAGGCTTCCCTTCTGGCTTGTATGGGGGGTGGGGGGGGAGTCCTCTGAGTATGGGGTTTAGCCGCTGGCCTGCTCTAAGGGTGGAGCCTTGCTGCTGGATTGCTATGGTAACAGAGTCTTTCTGATGGCTGGCCTTGGAGAAGGGATCTTGTTGCTGGCCTGCCCTAGGGGTTAGGCCCTGCTGCTGGGTTGCTATGGAAACAGGGTCTCTCTTCTGGTAAGCCCCAGGAGCAGGGTCTCACTGTTGCCCTGTCCTAGGGTGGAACTTCACTACTGGTCAGCAATGGGGTTAAGGCCTTGTTGTTGGCTTGTGATGGGGATGGGGCATCTGGGGTGGGGCCTTGTTGCTCTGCACAGACTGCTCACTTGTTGAGGGGGCTGCTTGTTTGCAGGAGGGCAGAGCCTCACTGGTGGATTGCCCGAGGCTTGGAGCCTTGCTGCAGACCCCTGCTGTGAGGTTGGGTTGCTGCTCCTGTTGCTCTTGGACCTAGTTCCCTTCCTTTCCCACCCCAGTGAGACAGACCTTTCCTGCCAAGCTTCTAAGCTGCTTCCCCTAGTTGTTTGGAGGGGAATCTGGAAGGGATTGAGAGGGTTCCTTACTTCCCCATCTTGGCACTGGAAGTCAATGCCCATGAGTTTCAACCATCTTTTATACCATACCATTATGTGAACTTCTTAAAAGTTGGAAAATTATTTGATTTTTAATTTCCTTTTCCATTTTTTCACATTTGCCTAGGGACAGCCTCAATCAGGAGATATAAAGAGGGGACAGCTAACTCAGAAGTTTGGCCTGCCACAGAACTTCTGCTGATGCCACAAGAGAAAGGGGAGAGAAAAGCATAAACAGACAAGGGGACAAAAAGCAGTACAGAAAGAATGATTAGAAACTGTGCAGTCATGATTTGATCCATACTTGTTTCCAAATAGATACATATGATACCTGAGTGCTGCTATTCTAAGAATTTGCTGAGAGTAGAGGAATAAGTCTCTATGTTGGAGAGGCAAAGGTGGCGATCAGTGTTTTAAATGCCTATTTATCACTATCTGGGGACAATTGGTCAGTTCCAGGGAATGGTCTGTTCACTTGGGAACATCTAAGAAAACAGAATTTGAATGATTATTTTGACTAGAGACAGATGCAAGATGAAAAAAATGAAAGGAATCCTGACACACAGGAATTCCTGACCTCATAGGAAAAAGAGACAACTTATATATTCACTCATTGATTCATGTTTGTTGAAATGAATTAAAAAAAAATAAGTGCTTACTATGTATCAGGTCCTGTGCCACAGTCATTGCTCCAGTTGGTGGAATATGAAAAGTGAATAGTGGCCAGTTGATGTGTCATGTACACTGAAGAATCAACTATGTGCTGAAATTGAAGAAAGTGCTCAAAGCCGATGGCAGTTGTTGATTACCCTAAAGGAGTAGCTGGATCATTCTATCAATGCTGGCAATTGGAGGAATTGGAAGGGCTAAATCTGTCCTTGGGGATTTGTACATTCAGTAGATGGAAAATAGAAAGTAGATGAAGAGTTTATATTGTGGGGGAAAAGAATAGTATTTGCATGAGTTTATGAGGAGAGAGAGAGAGAGAGAGAGAGAGAGTGTTTGAGAATACCAATGTAGAAGCTGGGAAAGCATAATTTGTGTAATTTGAGTGGTTTGATTGTGTCAAGTCATACCTGATATCCCTCCAGTGTGTGGCAGTTTGTGACATTCTCTGGCTGTGGATCCTGCGAGAGCTACAGTTGCCCTTAGTACTAACCTTAACTGGCAAGGAACGGAGGCAGGCCATCCCACCTATGTGAGTATGTAATTGTCCTCTGCCTCTGCCTGTGCATCTGGCCAGTGAATTTAGGCATGAATTACTTCCAACTTAGAGTGATTCTATCATATGTAGAGAGTTATCACAAATTTTGATAGATATTATATCTGATTAGAAAGCTGGTTCCTACTGGTAGATGATGGAGGAACAAGTTAGGTTGGAGTATAAATGGATCATGACATTTTGCTCTCAAAGAGCTTCCTTATGTTCTAAAAAAGGAGGTAAGAAGTAAACAAAAACAACCATTGCACAAATAGAATATAATAAGAAGAGTTGTAAAAACAAAAAGCCAAGCTAGTTGTGGAATCAAGAGATGTGGTTCTAGGTCCTGCATCTGCCACTTACTAGTTATAAGAGTGGGTCAATAGCTTGACAGAAGATAAGTAAGTAACTAAGTAAAGAAGATAAGCAACTTTGATTTTTTCATCTGTAAAATGAAAAAATTGGATTAGGATTTTTTAGAGTTCCTTTCAAGGTCTAACTTTTTATAATCCCCAATATCAATAGGAGTAGTACAAAATGTAGAGCCTGAGGAAAAGTGAGATCATTTCTTTAAGAAATAATGTAGGTAGATTTTATGGACCAGGTGGCACTTGACCTAGGCATTGAAATGTTTAGACCAGATCTATGATTTCATTAATGTAAGGGATTGGTAGTATGAACATCCCCTCTAATGATGCTCATTGGCAATTTCTCTGCAATTTATAATCCCTGAGAATTGATTGGTTCAGTGAGTGGATAGCCAGTTTGTAAAGGAGTAAGGATTTGAACCCAAGTCTTCCTCACTCCAAGGCTGGCCCCCTATATACTATGTCAGTCTGCCTTTTGGGCTTTGACAGATGGGCAGAATTTCAAAGAGCATTTAGAGTACTGGATAGAAATTAGGTATATGGGGGAAATAGACTTGGGAAAGCCTATAGCTCATTTTGAGAATGGATGGTAATAGTGTCTGGCCGGAAAATAGGGTATGCAGAAGAGTAGAAGATAAGTTTGGAAAGAAAGCCAAAATGCAGATGGTCTCAAATGTCAAGCTAGGACCCTCAGCAACTTATTTACCATATTCTCACCAAATCTCACCCCACTTCACTTCTGTGGCTCTGCCTGGTTTCAGTTCCATGGGATATCTTGCCCCTTCTAGGTTATGCTCATCTCTTCTAAACTCACCACCATGCTGCTAACTCAAATCTTGATTGACTCCACCTCCCTTAGTCTCCTCTTCTCTAAAATTAGAGGCTGGAGGGCAGAGTACCAAAGTCCTCCTAATGCCTTCCTTTATAGAGGGCAGAAAGTGAACTCTCAGCTCACTCCACTTTGCATCTGCTGCTCTGCCTGGTTTCATCTCCACAAAATAAGATACCACCGTGCTAGGTACTCTGCGGTGCCCCATCCCCACATATCTCTTTTCTGTTGTCTTCCCCTTTAGATTGTAAGCTCCTTGAGGGCAGGGACTGTTTTATTTTTCATTAATCGTATCCTTAGTAATTAGCACAGGGCCTGGCACATAGTAGGCACTTAATAAATGTTTATTGGATTGGATCTTTGGCATTTGAACTTTGTCCTGTTGGCAGTGGGGAGCTGTTTGAGGTGTTTTATTTTTTTTTTAAACAGGGGAGAGATATGATCCAAGAAATATTGTAGGAAGATTGATCTCAGATTTGGGTATAGGATATATTAGGAGTAGTGATGGTGGAGACTGGAGGGAGGGAGATAAGGAGAGAGGACAGAGCTAAGGGTAAGATAATCTGATAATGTCAATAGTAAAGTAATTCCAAATCAATTTATCTCAGGCTCTGGGATACATAATAGTATGATTTTGCAGAAGATTATTGATCTTGATTGAAGAATATTGATGTTGAAGCCAGCATTTAGGAGTTATTTCCTGAATATTTTCCAGTTTTGGCAATAGAGCAAAGAAAGCCATGAGGATATTAGTTGCCAGGCAAAAGCAAATGCGGTGTTGCCATGAGTATATCCAGAATGTGCACAGGTAAAATGGAGTCAATTATGGTTTACTAGAGGAGGGTGACAGTAAAACATCATGTTCAATAAGATACTATAGTTACAGATGAAATCCAATGTCTACCTTAGATGCCATTTTTGCCATTTTAAAAATAAAGGTATTCTTTCAGATCATTTGGGGCTAAGCGTTTCAAGGATTTATATAATATTAAAGGTAGTAGTGACTTCAGAAACTACCTAATGCATCCATTTCATTTTCTGGATTATACTGTAAATTAATACTTACAATCATTCTCTAAAGGAGAGGTGGCATAATGGCTAGAGATAAAGCATAGAGAGCTGGCCTCAGAGTCATGATGACTTGGCTTCAAGTCAGGCTTCTAACACATATTTGCTGTGTGACCCTGGGCAAGTCACTTAACCTAGTGGCTAGTAGGAGTCTGGAAGACCTGAGTTTGAATCCTAACTCAAATACTTACCAGCTGTGTGACCCCGGGAAAATCATGTAAGCACTCAGCCAGAAGTGGGGAACCTGTGGCCTCGAGGCCACATGTGGCCCTCTAGGTCCTCAAGTACAGCCCTTTGACTGAATCCAAACTTCACAGAACAATTAAAGGGCCACACTTGAGGACCTAGAGGGCCACATGTGCCCTCGAGGCCACAGGTTCCGCACCCCTGCTGACTCAGCTTATTTCATTATCTACAAAATGGGGATAGTAATAGCACCTAATTTCCAGAGTTATTGTGAAAATCAAATGAGATAATATATACCAAATACTTTGCAAACTTTAAAGTACTATATAAATGCTAGTTATTAATATTCAAGAGATAAAATAACTGGGAAAGTAAGTGAAGAAACTAGAACTTTCCCAAATTGTCGTTTAGGCAGAATATCCATAGCAGCATTATTTCTAGTAAGTTTCTACCATTTCTTTTATGATCATCATTAAAACTTGTTTATTTATTTATATCTGGAATTGATAGGTGGTACATACAGCAATTTAGACAGACATGGTCCACACCCTCCCAGAGGTTACAATCGAAGTAGCCAAACACATTTTAATCATCCCCAAACCTCAACATTAAGAAAGTCAGGAGTTACAACTTAACACCACAATAGAGAAGTACATATATTTGAAAAAGAAGCAGCATTCGACTCAAAATATTTCTAACCAGTTGGTAGGCAGCCAGCTGCCTAAGCAAATCACATAGTGTTAAATCCTGGCTTCTTGTGTTTCCCAAACTAAAGCAAAGCCAATCAAACAGTACTCAAATGCACTTTGAGGATCATCTGTTCATGTAAATAACATTAAAGTTGCTATTTTTGAATAGTGGAAGTGTTCTTCCTATTGTAAATCTGTATTGAAATTATTATCATGTAGTTCTCATGGCACCTAGGGGAAAAGTGGCCTAAAATAACTCCATTTCACAGATGACGCAACTTAGGTTTAAACTTTGTGAGCAAATAGCACCTGGACACATTCAGTAAATAAAGTAGCAGCATTATCACAGCCTTCATTTAGCTTTGTCCCTGGAAGTAATGAGGCAGATTCTCCCAAGGTCCATATTACCTATGGGGAGAAATTATTTGGGAGGCACATTTGGACTAAGATTTTGCCATCTGACTGTCATAGAGTCTCAGGGTGTAATTGGCTATATTAACACTGGAGAAATAAAATGCTCCCTATAGAATGAAAGGGCTTTATTTAGCCTGTCCCATTGTTTAGGAGTGGAGAATTTACTTTTATTATGGTAATAGTCTATGTTGCCCCCTAGTGGTATAAATTAACAAATGCATGCCAGTCCTTAATAGTCGATTCAAGAGTTTATAGAATTAGAAACTTTTATAATTTCAGGTCTGGAGGGATCTTATGACCAGATGATTTGACTTACCTCAAAACACTGCACAATTTTTAAGCCACTCTTTTCTCAATAAAAACATGATTTGTCCAACACTACCTATGACTTTAATGGTGTAGGAGAGCTCAGAATTAAGGGATTTCCTCCACCTAGGCAGCTTGACCTCTACCCTTTTTAAAGATTTAGTTTTAAAGATTTGCCTTGGGCACTGAGATATTGAATACCATGCCCAAAGTCACTCAACCCAGAGGAATGAGACTTGAATCCAGGTCTTCCTGACTCAGAGACCAGCTCTATTTGCTATGCAATGTTGTTTTTTTTAATACAGTAAATAAAAATTTTATTTTTCTTTCAATAAATAAAATACACATCTATCTCTATGAATGTATGTTCTGGAGGAAAAGTTGAATAGACTAAAAAAAATTAAGCAATAAGAGGGTGTCAAGATTCCAAAAAAAGATGGCGAATCACTGGTTTAATTCACTGTAAAGGCCAGTTTTGTCTTTTGGAGTAGTCTCCACTAGGAATAGAAGCAGCTGAAGCTCTAGGATAATATAGTATCTTTTCTCAGGCTAATGGGATGGTAACTTTTCCCTCATGGCTTTGGCTCTCCTGGAGGGTAAGACCCAGAGAAAGACAAAATAAATGTGTAAGGTGCTAGAAAAAGCACAGTGAAATAAAGAATGGATTTCTAGAGTTGTAAAAAAAACAAAAAAAAACTCATTTTTTTCCCCAATCATACTCAAAATTAGGAACAGATGATCCCAAAAGGCACATTTCAAAATATCTGGGCTTCCCACTTGACATTTTCATGGCTCTCATATTATTTTCTAAGGGACAGAAACCACATATCAGGCAAATCCTCATGATTAAAAAAATTTTTTAAAGCATTACAAATTGTCTATGGATGTATTGGCTGAATAAACCTCCACCTTCCTAAATGTAAATTCATTTTACTGTATTTGTATTATGTTGACATGGGCAATTGTTCAACCAAACTTTTAAGGATATACACATAGCTAAAGATTGGGAATTTCAGATATGCCCCGCATACAAAGAGCTCCATTAGAGACCAGTTTTTGAGGCAATCCACTTCCGATAATAAGTTATTTGGGTATAGACTCCAGGCTTGTTCACACGACCACAGTTATCACCCCAGCTCACAATTCCAAGGAGATACCAAGTATCTTTAGAATCTTTCACTACTAGGGGTCCTCCAGAGTCACCCTGATGAGAAAAAAGAAATAATGAGTGGCTTTCATTTGCATAGCACATTTTGTTTACAAAAGAACACTTCCTATACATTGTCTTAGTAGATTACAAGTGCTTTTAGAAACCTTTAACTAAGACCAGCAAAAAGGCCTCCTTTCTGTTTCTGTGATCTTGTTTCCTAAGAATATTGGCTACTGAAGCCATTCATTTCACCAGCAAAAGGTTCTCAACCCTAAGCACTATATTCTTTAGGATAAAGAGTAAGATCATCCCATGCAGGGTCAGACCAATGCTCTCAGGCTCAGTCTTTTCTTTATATTTCCTGATCCAAGAACCTGGGGCTCTTTGTTTGAGGCTTTACCCTAGTTTATGGAAAGCATTTCTTATACCATCTAATTTTAATCTCTGAAGGCTAGTCTATAAACTAAGCAAGCAAGCAGCAAGCATTTTATTAAGCACCTACCATGTTCTAGGCCCTGTGCTAGGTTCTAGACTGTGAGCTCCTTAAGAATAAGGTTTGTCTTTTACCTTTGTCTTCTCAGTGCTTAGTACCTGGCACTTAGTAAATGGTTATTGACTGACTAAGAAAGGCAAAAACAGTCTCTGACCTCAAGGAACATCATAGTCTAGGCGGGAGGAGCAGGAGACAACATGCAACAACTAGATATATGAATTATGTACGGAGTAAATTGGATTTAATTGCAGAGGGATAGCACTAGCATTGAGGGGGGTATTGAAAGGATCCTTGCAGATAGAAGTGATGGGGTGATGGGACCTCGATCCTGAATTTTCCCATTCATTTCAGCAACCCTGAATTTTCCCACACAACCCAGTCCCTGGCTTCTCAGGCATCTGGTACATCTCAGCTTATCTAGATACTCAAGAGTCCTTTCACTGTGGCTCTCCAACCTAACCCAGACCATTTAATTCCTTTCAAAGGTGCACCTGGGCTGCCATAGGATATTTACCACTACTTAATCCCATCTAGACCCTTTCTCTGTGCTCCTGGCCCACTCCCGGCTACTTACCACTCCTTAATTGCATCCAGATTTTCTCACTTTTTTTTTTTTTTTGTATATAAGTATCAGTCTCAACCCCATCAAGCTGAAGATTCATTAGGAATCTAGCCTTCTCTGTTGGTGTTACAATAAACCTCGCTACTTTGACTGAGAGAAGGCCTAAGTGCTTGAATTTTTTCCAGGCAGATTTATTCTGTACCCTTACATTTTGGGGTTCCCAGCAACCTCAAACCACATCAGAAGTATTTTAGCTGAACCCTGAATTCAGGGAAGCCAGGATATGGAAATAAGGAGGGAGAGCATTCAATACATAGAGGGAAAGCCAATAAAAATGCATGGAATAGGTAGATAAAGTATTTTATGAATAGTTAGACAGGTCGGAAGAGACCTAGGAGAGAACTGGGTCACCAAAGCCTAAAGAGGGAATCAAGCAGAAGAGTATGCTTGTCATTGTCACAGGTGCTCTCTAGAGTATTTGGGAATTAGGAAAAAGGGGAGGGTTTAGGAGGAAAATGATAAGCTAAGTAATGGTTATTTTCCCATTGAGTGCCAAATATTTCTGTGGTTCAGAAGTCCCACTTTTGAATCCTTCCTTTCTCCCACATATGTATAGTGGGAGAGAGGGGAGAAAGTAGAGGAAAAAGCTCATCTAGGGGACTTCTACCTGACTAACTGCATTCTGGTCCTTTCACAGGTATATACAGCTACTTCTGAGCCTCTGGTGAGTCTTTGAGTCACATCTTTATATCAAAGTGTAATTACAGTTAGCACCAAAATCAAGTCAACAACTACAAACATTTATTATCAAGCACCTACTAAGTTCCAAGCACTGGGCTAAGCATTATGTATACAGAAAAATTTTTTAATAAAGGATACTGTTCTCAAGCTCAGAGTCTAATGGGAGGAGGGAATATACAAGCAATTATGTTGAAACAAGATATAGAAAGGATAAATCTGAGACAATCATGGAGGAAAGACACTATCAAACATGGCTTATCATGGCCAAACAGGACAATCTTCTCATGAAGATACAAACAATTATGTTGAAACAAGATATAGACAGGATTAATCTGAGACAATCATGGAGGGAAGACACTAACAAACATGGATTGTCATGGCCAAACAGGGCCAATCTTCTCATGATGAGCCTCTCAGCATTTCATTAGCCTCATCCTTCGATCACTGACATAGACTGTTGCTAGGCCTATACTCAAAGTCTTTCTTGGTTGTTATGAAAAGAAAGACTTGTGTTCTCATACAAAAGTAACCTCCAAAAATCTCACATCCTTTCCTTGCCTAAGTGACACATTAGAATAATGATAGTGATCATAATTTAATTTTTCTTTAATGATTTGGTTCTTTAGGACTATTATGTAGCACAAGATATTTGTTAGAATGATCCAGTATTACTGTACCAGACATAAGAGAAGTAGGAAATTGGGTTGATTATAATGACCCGTGGAAATGTTTTGAAAACAGTTTTTGTTAATAGTTATATATTTCATTCGATCTCAGATCACATCCATCCAACCCTTTTTGTCCTGGGCAACTTTTGTTCATGTGCTCTATAAATCAGCATTAAAGAATCTACCCAGTATGATGAGGGCCATCCTCTTGATTTCTTGACACTGTATGAGTAGGTGTCCAACCAATGTAACAGACATCAGTTGCTCTATCTTTCTTGATCACATCTTGATGACGATTCCTTTTTTCCTATTTCTCCATGTAATTTTTCACTGAGAATACATTGCAGCCCAGTCATACCCACTATATACCTTTCCACGGACCTCTTGGTGATCCATTACTTTAATTCTTTTACAACTAGGATATTACATGACTCACTGGTATATAGCATCAACAAATATATTCATATTAAAAAGATAGGCCTTCGTTTCAGGGGAAGGTTTAAGGTTATTAAAAGCACAAAACAATTTTCCATGGGCAAGATAATGCACTCTCCTCCTTGGTCTGGAAAAAAAAATTCACGAAAAATTTATTCCATAAAGCCAAAACATAAACCTAGGCTTAATGAGGTGAATGACTTGTCCAAAGATGATGGAAGAAGTAAGAAGCGGTGCTGAGATTTGAACGTAGCTCTTGTCTATCAGAGTGAATACCCTTTCAGCTGGTGTAGTTCTCAACCCATTCATACTTTCTCAGTCTGTATGATTCTTATTCAGGTATTTCTATAAATTCTCCACAGAAAATCTACCCAAATCACTTTTTAGTCCAGTTCTTTTAGTTTTTCTTGAGAAATACTCAGGCTGTCTCTCCTTGCTACATGACTGACCTACCTCTTTTCCTGGACAGACATGTTCTTGATTACAAATTTCACTCTTCTAGACCATATCATTAGTGGTAATCTGAGTAAACCTACCATGTGTCTCTTTTTTTTTTGGCCTTTTGTTAGTGATTGGAAAGATATTTCTCCTTGATAAGATATTGGATAGGTCCACTTTCACTGTATAATGCCTTTTCCCACTTTCATTTCCATGGGAAACAGAGAGTTTCAAATTATTGTTTTAAAAGTAACATTTTTCTTTGTTATAATGGGAAGCATTGTAACATGAGAGAGCACAGAGGCTTTGTTAATTTGGTTGTTCTTACTGAGCATTTCAAGTGGAAGCTGTACTTGTATCCATTGCATAAATGACAGGAGACTCTTAGGCAGACGTATGTTGAAGCTAGCTCTAACCAGCTTGGGAAGACAGATTGTTATATTTTTGTGTGAACATTTAAATTTTAGAAATTGGCAAATGCAAATTGGCAAATTTATAAATCAGAGCTTGATTTATTGTTTTATTGCTTTCTAGACTTATGAAAGTAATGGAGAAAAGTTGATAGTACTAATTAAACACAAGTGTGTTGTTTATACTTTTTTTTTGGCGGGGGAGGGGGTGAAGGGATCTCGTTATTAAACATTTGCTAGCACACTCATCATCCTAGGACATAGAGATAAGTTTAAGTGGGACACAGACCAAATTATATCACTAGATCCCTATATCTTTCACTTCCTATTCCTCCTCCTCCTTCCTAATCGATTAACCAGTATTTTACATAGCTAATTACTTACTGGTTATGTGTGCCTGGGTGACTTAGAATTTTATGTACTGTGAATCAACACCATAACTTTAGTTTCCATTTTGTAAAGAATTCAAAAGTATTTATTTTCTGGATTAAATGGATTTCTTTAATAGTAGTAATGATAGTAATAGCAAAGTAATTACTACCCCACCTACCCTGCAGGCATCATAAATTCCTTCCAAGAAACCAGCACAAAACATTCCGTATGTTATCTCTTTGCCATAGACATGCGGCTGCTTGCATATGTCATCACTTATGATTTCCACTGCAGCTTGTCGAAGTTCATTCTGTGAGTCCCCTAAGGATAAATAAAAAAAATAAGTAGTTTCAGCATTTACAATTAACATCCTTTGATAAAGTATCAAAGCAAGCTATCACTACAGTGAAGTGAATTAGTTTTCCCACTTTTTCTAATTTCATTAGCTTTAGGAGAGGGAGTGCCTAATATGAGTCAAACCCTGGCTTTGGATTCTGCTTCAGATATAATTCTAGCTGTGTGATCAGAAGTAAACTCATTTAACATCCATCTATCATCTTTGGCTTCCTGGAGTGTAAAATGGAGGAAAAAATAATAAATGACATGCTGAGGGGGAGTATGTACTGTGAGTCAACACCATAACTACAGTTTCCATTTTGTAAAGAATAGATTAAGGGTGAGGAACCTATGGCTTCAAGGCCATATGTGGCCCTCTAGGTCCTCAAGTGCAGCTCTTTGACTGAATCCAACTTGGCCTCGAGGCTGCAGGTTCCCCACTCCTGGTGGACTGCCAGTTTTGGAAGTCTGGCATATTAGGCTTGATTCTTGTCTCTGAAACATACCAGCTTTGTGACCATGACCATGAACCTAACCTCTAAATGCCCCAAGCAGCTCTCTAAGACTCTTAAGCAACAAAGAAGTTTTCAGTTTGCCCTGGTGCTGGGGGAGACAAAGGGGCCTCTACTGAGATCTTAGAGAATTTACTACAACAAGCAGATTATAGGTGTTAACAGAAGTAATTAACTTGTGCGCAATCTACCTCTTAGAATTGTGAGGAAAGCACTTTGCAACTCTTAGAAACGCTGCAAAAATGAGGCATTGTTGTGGGGTTGGGATTGAATTTGTGATTTCTTTGGTAAAGAGAAGTCTCAGATGAGGGGACTCTCAATATCTTTGCATATGAGGAAACTCCATACCAATGAATGGGGAAGCCCTGTCTGCTGATGCAGGTCAACACTTTCTTTGCAATTTACAGTTTTAAAGAACAGAGGCTAAGTAACTTGCCTAATTTGCCACATAGCCAGTATTTGTCAGAGTCAGGACTTGAATCCAGGTCATCCTGGATCTGAGACCAGCTCTAGGCACAATATTCTATCTCTTGTTGTTGGTGATAATAAATTCATGAGGATTCCATCATAAGCAATTTCTAGTGAGGAAATTATCTGAGAATCGTGAAGTTAGACTTGACATAATATAAATGTGTAGTCATTTCTCTGGCATAAAAAAAAAAGTACCTCTAAACTTAAGAGCAGTTAATTTTCTTTTCCAGAAAACTGCAGTAGCTTTGTTAAAAAGATAAAATGGTTTATTTTCAAACCTTCCTTGTTAGTAAAGTTTCAATTCTGATTTGGTCTGTTATGTGTGTTATTAAGCTTTTTTTCTTACTTAGTATTTTATTTTTCCCCAATTACATGTAAAAACAATTTGAAACATTCATTTTTAAAACTTTGAGTTCCAAATTCTCTCCCTTCCTCCCTCCCCACCCCACCCATTAAGAAGGTAAGTAATTCAATATAATAACCTATGTCATATGTAGTTATGCAAAACATTTCCATAATAGTCATGTTGTAAAAGAAAACATAGATTAAAAAAAACCTAAAGAATAATAAAGTAAAAAAAGTGTATTTCAATCTGTATTCAGACATCATCAGTTCTTTGTCTGGGGGTAGATAGCATTTTTCATCAGGAGTCCTTCAGAGTTGTCCTAGATCATTGTATTGCTGAGAATAGCAAAGTCATTCACAGCTGATTGTCTCCCAATACTGTGGTTACTTTATGCATAGTACATTTCACTTTGCATCAGCTCATGTAAGTCTTTCCAGATTTTTCTAAGGTTATTAAGCTTAGATAATGTTTTTTTTTAAACCTTGGAAATTCATGTTGGAACATGGAGTCATTTTTGTTTTCAAAGCTGGCCTCCCGCCTAAGCTTGGATAATCTTATTTACTTATAAATGACTTTTTAATTGAATGAGCTTTTTCCTTCAGGCTCTAGATGGGGAACCAAGTACAGCAACTGATGGAACCAAACAATCTGTCAGGTACAAAGTCATTGAGGGTGAAAAAACCCATTACAGAAATCTAATTCATGTGCAAGTCAGGATCTCACCATCGTGGTATCATTGGTCCTCTTTGAGAATGAAGCACCATTACCACCACCCCACCACCAGCATACCCAAGGTGTTTTTGTGACCTGCTTAAATGGCAGGATTCTGAGACTTTGGAATAAAACATTTACTTGACCCTGTTATCCACACAAGCCATCATCCTATAAATCTCTCCCTTCCAATGCCAAACTACTAGAATCATCTACATTCTTACTTCTACTTTCTCACTCCCTGTTGCCCCCCTGGATTCTTCCTTTCAACCTAGCTGCTGATCTCATCATATAAATGAAACAGCTCTGCTCATTTACTAATGATCTCTTAACCACCAAACCTAGTCCTCTTTTCTCACTCATCATCCTTCTTGACTTCTTTGCAACTTTTAAGACTGTTCTCCCTGCCTCACCCCACCTCCTAGAGACTTTGTCCTTCTCTGGTTTTTGTGACATTTTATTTTTCTAATTTTCTCCTACTTGTCTGATTGCTTCTTAGTGTCCTTTGCAGGATCATCATGTGTCTCCTGCCTTCTTTGCGTGGGTGTTCTCCAGTATTTTATTCTGGTTCCTCTTCTTTCTTTATACTCTTTCCAAGATTGTATTACTAAATAGAGGTTCAGCTATGACTCCTAAATCTATATTGCCAGGCTTTATCTCTCTTCTGAACTCTAGACATACATTATCAACTTAATGCTGGATATTTCCTCCTGAATTACATGTGGACTCTCAAATACAACATGCCAAAAATTATGAAATATCTTCCTACTTCCAATGGTTTTTTCCTTCAAATTTCCCATTTTATGATTAAAGTGCCACCATCCTCCAAGTTACCCAGGTTCATAACCTCAGAAATATTTTCTCCTCACAACTTCCAAAATTATCTTCCTAAGGCATAAGATCTGACCATTTTAATGGAACATGCTTTTGTTAACAAAGAAGACATGTATACATCTATTCTGAACTCATTTACTTCTAAGATTGGTGTCTTAACTAAAATTAATATTCCCTTCACTGATGCAGGTGATCCTTTCATGCAGTTTCATGAGTTACTGTTAGAAATTTTCATCACTTTCTTTTGATCAGCCTCCGAACTAATTTACTGTTTTTTTCATATAGGTTCCTTAGAAATCACTAACAATTCAAAGATTAATGAAGTCCCACTACTTCTGGCCCCAGGTGGAGTAATCCTGCCATGCCAATCCCTGTGACATCATTTTTTGCTTTCTTTGGTTGGACCCCCCAAAATGGAATGAAATTCTTTTAAAAATAATTGGAGACTTGAATTGCTTATTAATTTATAGAATTATGAAATGGGAGTAGGCATGCCTGGTTTTTGGTTATTCACCTGGAAAGACCATAATGGTAGTGGGGACTAATGCTTCAATCACACTTTAGTAACACACAGAAGATGTAGGGGCAAATGGCACAGAAAATGCAGAGATAAGCAACACTAATGGTGGGGTGGGGTCATAGGAGCAGAATGTGTAGGGATGAGCATGAGGAGGAGTAAGGCAGACAGCATGGAGAAGAAGATGGGGAAGGAAGAGACAGAGACTAACTCATGTAGAATTAGGAGCATTCAGCAGCCTGGATCCAGATGGAGATGGAAGAGTACTTGAGGGGCAGGAGTTTGAAGTTTTGGTGGAGGAAAAGACTAACTGTCACCTATAATGCCTTGCTTGGGGTTAGCTCATTATCATATCCACATCATCTCAAAGTTATTAAGAACATTTAATTTAATGTTCTACTGGTCTTACTGTGGATGTCTGGAGCTTATATGAGATCATAGGAAGGGCCTGACAGCAAGACTTCTGGTTTATCACACAGTCTCAGGGTGTGATTTTTAATTAATGTATAATGCAGTTTGCAAATTATGCTCCTTTGATTTTGGGGACAATCCATGAGTAATTTTTAGGTGCCCCTTTGCAATCTTGCTTCCTTCAATAGTTAATTTTTACTGGCTACTTATAAACTTACTAATCCTAACTAGAAAGGCAGGAGGTTGTTGGGAGACCAGATCAAGATACAATTTTAACATACAACTTTATATTAGATATTATTTCAATAATATTCAGAGAATTATTCATATTGCTTTGCTATTTTAATGTTCTAGAGTTTTTCTCTAAAAACTAATGGTCATGGACTGGTTCTTGGAATTTGTTCTAATGGTATTTGTTCTAATGGGCTTTAACCATCATCAATTATAAGTGAACTATACTTCAGTAATTTGGGTTGTTTTTGCCAAAAAAAAAAAGGGGTCAAATAAAAATAGCATCTTATGTTAGAGAGAAGACCCAAATAGTCCAAATGAAGTTTATATTGAACCTTATATTTGAAGACTTTAGCAATACACATATTGTTGATAAACATGATAGAAATTATCTATGGAATTTGGAATTTGTGTGTATGTTTTAGGATTATGTAGTATGGCTACTTTCCGTACCAATAATTAATCAGTAAACATACACTGTGCTAAGTGCTAGGATAATGTACAGCTGCTGTCATTCACCAATTGCCAGTGGAAATTCTATTTATTGACTTCAAGTTTCCTAAAACCAAGGTCATGTTCTCACAGAGTAGCCACTTCATAAATTCTTCTTGATGAACATAATGAATCCCAAAACTGAAAATCCAAGTCTGTAGCCTTTGTCAGCTATATTAAGGTCTTTGGAAAAAATCAGTTGTGGACTCTGGTTGGGCAGCACGATCATTATCTGTACTTTGACTCTCACTTCCTTATGGAACCTTTACCTGTGGCACACCAGTTGTCATTGTAACTTCTGGTCTCTAGTTGATATATACCAACATTGTTCCTGATTTATCAATTACAGAAGTTACAAATTTTGCCTATTAGGCTGCCATAGTCCTTTGACATTATGGGTCCTAAATGTCCATTTTCATTCTATCTTACTTTCCTACCATATGGTTTCATAGAGGATAAATCACAGAATATTAGTGCTGACAGTGACCCTGGAGATTATCAAATCCAAACCGTTCACTTTATACATAAACAACTATGACAATTAGTGCTAGTAATAATAATAGCTAACATTTATATAGTGTTTACTATATGCCAGGCTCTTTATAATTAGTCTCATGTGATTCTCACAACAACCTTGGGAGGTGTTATTAGTAAACCCATTTTATCATTGGAGAAACTGAGGCAAACAGAGGTGACTCATCCAGGGGTCATGCATATAGTATCTGAGATTGGACTTGAACTTAAGTCATCCTGATTCCAGATAGTACTCAGTGCTCTATCCCATTGTAGCACCTACCTACTCCAGCAGTTTAACGCAGCTCAGTGTTCTATTTACTACACCAGACTACCCTGGTTTGTTTTCTTTTAGCTCTTTGGATAATTAGAATTTGTTGGTTATTTAGGGTATGTACTTTTAACCTAATTGGTAATCAGATCTCCTTAAACAAACTAACAGATGCAGAGGTAAGAAGAGCTCAATGTCCCTGTGATAGTCATGGTGAATTGATAATTACTTGAGTTATCGACACAGAAAACAAAGTATCTTAGTTTAAATAATATCTTTACTTAGAATTGCCATAAAATCCCAAAGGAGACTCATTTGGATATATACTGTAGTTTGTGCTTTATATGTAATTCTGAGAAGTTCATTCCTATTCATTCCTGATCACTCTCAATATTAAATTATCTGTGGTTTAAAAATAGCTTCCCAGATCCAGAATTAGATTCTGCTGAGTCTGAGTTTGTATATCAAAATACCTTGGTGGTAGGGCTCATCTTTCTTATCTAATGCCTCTCTCAGTGTTTCATGACTCAAACATTGTCATTTGCAGTGAGGAAAAAACAGTTAACATTGCCCTGTTTAGCTTTCTATTCCTAAGGTTAGTTGTTAATTTAAGTACCTCAACCTTGATAGATCTATTATCTTAAGGTAATATGTTTCTCGGCTGATTGACAAATTCTCTTTTAACAGACATACAGAATAAACCACAGGCTTATAGTTTGGTCAATACTATAAGGAAACAGCCTTAAATAAACAAAAGCATCCTCTATTAGATGATTAAGGAATTTTTTTTTTCTTTTCTGGAATGAGTGATCTAGAGTGAAGACAGGAAATGAAGACATGAAAAGGTAAAAGGTGTTATATGTTTCAGGAGACATGAGGTGAAAAACAAAAACACCAAATAGCAAAAGTTTAATGCCATCCTTCACATCCATTGTAATAATAATAATGGCATTCATAATAGCATTAAGGTTTGCAAAGTTTCATTTGGTCCCCACAAAAACCCTTACAGGAGAAGTTATTACTTTTCCCATCTTACAGATGAAAAGCTGAGGTCCAGAGTGGTCAAATGATTTATTCAGGGTCACACATCTCATAAGTATCTGCATCAGGTTTTGAACTCAGGCCTTCCTGATTCCAGGTACAGCACTCAATTAATTGTGTCATAAGATCACCTTCATTACAATTAGGCTGACCGAGTAATGTTTTGGGTTTTTTATTGTTTGGAGGGGAGCGGGGCAGTTGGGGTTAAAGACTTGCCCAAGGTCACACAGCTAGGAAGTGTGTCAAGTGTCTGTGGTAGGATTTGAACCCAGGTCCTCCTGACTCCAGGGCCAGTGCTCTACTCACTGCACCACCTAGCTGCCCCAGTGACCAAGTAATGTTAATAAGAATGTGTTGTGCTGACTGAAGAAGCATTTGTATCGTCGAAGTCTTTTCTGAGATACCTACCGCCATATGAAAGAGCTCCGTATCCTGTGATATAGACTGTTGAAGTAGGTGGGAAATAATCAGATGCTTCTGGTAGACAGATACGGCGAATGTCATCAGTAAAGGTGACTTGAGGAGAAATCTGCACTACTGCGATGTCATATTCTCGTGCCGGGGACCGGTACCTTTCATGAACTATGATTCTTTTGATATTTCTTTTCATTAAGGGAGGGTTAATAGTTGTACCAAAGCTAACAGTCCATCCACGTGGGCTGGGATAACTGTAAAAGATGGAGAAAGAATAATGATAAGAATTGGACAGCATTAGATTAATCAATTCTCAGAGTTTATTTACTCTAACCTGTGCCTGCCTTCTGCAAAACATACCTTACAAATGATCATCCAACCTCCACTTGATGTCCTCCAGTTATGAGGAATTCATTCCTTCTGGAGGCAGCTACTTTTTTAAGCAATCATTATTTACAATGCCCGGTCCCTGAACAAAGTATTACTATAAGGTAATAACTTGTGATTTTAGGTATTACTTCTGGGAAGACTGGCTGTGTGACCTTGGACAAGTCACTTAACTTCCTAGTACCTCAGGCAACTTCCTAAGAGGAGGGAGCTTTACACTGTTAATGAAAATATAAACAAAACAAATATAAACAAACAAGTAAATAAAGCAATGAGAGTGATTCCATAAGTCATACATATACATCAGTCTCTTTAACCCAAGGTCACATCTCATATTGATGGGGTACAGGATCTGGGAGCCCCTCTGAATTCTTGAATCTTCCCACTTGATTTTGTCTGAGGCCATAAACCTTTCATTATCTCTAGGCCCAAATCTCTTTGTTACTCTTAATCTAGCCTAGTCTTCCATTGTATGGCTAGTTTCCACCCTTGATCCTGTCAAAATGTCTACGTCCAAATCTGTTACCCTTGAACTAGCCCAGCCCTACATTGTCTGTTATCTCTAGGTAGCCTTCAGCTACTTCCCACCCTTAACTTCATTCTCTTGGTTCCTGGAGTCTGACCTCACCCCAGTCTCATCAAACTCCTCCTTAGACTCCTCCTCAAGACCCTTCCCTAAACCCCTCCTTCCATCACCCCTGGACCACCCTAGATTCCTCCCACAAATCCATCTTGCCTCCATGAAGGTGCTCAGATTCAATCTAGTTCAGTAGAATCTGTCCCTCTTGTGAAAATGAGCTTCACAAATGCTGAGATTTCTTAAGATACAAGCCAATATGGTGAACCTTTAAAAAACTTTTTTTTTTTGGCTGTGAGAAAGCTTGAGTTGAATTTATTTGAGCAGGACCCAACATGTTGGTATTTTGGTATCTCAAACACCCCTAGAAACATGGTTCTATAACCTCATCAAGATATCATCATTTCCATATCTTTCAGTGTCATGGTCTTCCTTTATGATATCTCTCATCTCCTCTATTCAATACTTACAAACCCCTTTATAACTTTGCCTTTCATCTCCTCGTTTGCTTTATCTGTCTCCTCAACATTTGCTCCAGTTTCTGAAGAAAAAGTAGCCCTCTTGATCAAGGCTAATGTAGAGACATTGGTGGTATCGTCTCTGTCTCCTCTGACCACTATTTGTTCCTATGATCTTTCCCTTTCTCCCTTATCTTTAATCTCCCTATCCAAAGGCTCCTTACCTGCTACCTACAAATGTGCTTAGGTTTACTCAATATTTAAAAGTCCTTTCTTGACACTGCCATTCCTTCAAGCTGTCATTTTGTTTCTTTCCTCCGTTTACTGCCAAACTCAGAGCTGTCTGCCCTCATTGCCTTCTCTCCTTCATTATTCATGCATTTCTTAACCCCTTGCAGTCTGGTTTGCAGCCTCATCATGCTACTGAAACCACTCTCTCCCAAGCTACTCTTAACTCCTAATTTCAATGATTTTTCTCAATCTTCATTTCCCTTCACCTGGTAGCTTTTGGTGCCATAGACCATTCTCTCCTCCCTTGACTTCCATTACATTGCTCTTCCCCTTCTCTCTGTCTGATGGCTTCGTTTTCCTTTGCTGTGTAATTATTTATCTCCTGGCTCTATCTCCTTTTTTCCTTTTCTCTCCTCTCCTCCCCTTCCTTTTTTTCTTCTCTTCAAGCTATTTCCCTGGCTGATCTGAGTCTTTCTTCTAATTTTAATGATCATTATACTAATAATTAAAATTCATATAGTGCTTTGAATTTTAAAAGGCATTTTACATATATTATCTGATCTCAGCTTCACAACACCCATTCTCCCAGTTGTCCAAATTTTAATCTCAAAATTATCCTCAATTCTTCTATTTCCCTAGCTATTGAAAGAAATGAATTTTATGCTGTACCATTTGATTATTTATAATAATTTGTAACATTCTCTTTTCCTTAAAAAGGCTAGCTTAAAAGAGGAGCCCCTCCCCTGCTAAAAGAATGTCAGAAGCATTCCAGCTCGGCTTAAGGCACCTAAGCAGGACTCCACACCCAACTTGGAAACCTGATTTCTGTTTAGGATGTAAACAGAATCCAGTGTGGGTGAGTTCTCCTGTCCTAGATCCCTTTCATTACAGTTTAGGGTGACCCAGCTCATGAAGGAGAAACCAAACCAGATAGAACATGGTCAGGGTGCCCAGGTTGCTAGAAGGAGCTAAAATATCATGACCAGACCAAGTTCTCAGTTAACTTCCTCCCTTAAACTCTGTGATACTTGGGAGCTTTTAGCCTACATCCTCATTAAATATCCACCAATAAGGGTTGAGTTTCACTTGTAAGGCAATTCCCTTTCTGAAGGTATATAACTGATTTAAGGTGTTTCAGAGTCTCCCTTGGTGTCTTTGTTTACTGAGAGCAACCACTGACCATCAACTTATTGGTTATTGACTAGACTAGTTAATAAATTGATTATTAATACCTGGAAACTTTGTCTCTTGGAATTTTTATTCAGAAATGAAGCCGGGGCGGGGGCAGGGGGGGGGGGTGTTCAGTAAGTTGCTTATAGTCCCAGAGCTATTGAGTCTCAGAATTTGAACTAAGTTTTCCTGACTTAAAGTCCAGACTCTATCCAATATGTCACACTGTCTCTCAAAGTCTTTAGATGAATTCCCAAATCAGTTTACTTTCCTGCACTCTAGTTTTGCATCTCTTACTATCTACTGTATATCTACATCTGCCAAAGTTGGGTTACCAAACCAGGTAACCAAATCTGCAGCTAGGTTTCACAGTGAATGGAGTGTGGGACTTGGAGTCAGGAAAACCTGACTTTGATCCTGCCCCAGACACTGGCCCTGGACAAGTCATATAACATTCCTCAGCCTCAATTTTTCCACCTATAAAATGAGAATAAAAATAGTACCTACTTCATATGTAAAATTCTTTGCAAACATTAAAGCTCTATACAAGTGATAGTAATTATCAACGTGTCCAAAATGGAACTCATCATCCCCTCATATTGCTCCCCTCTCAAATCCATTCTCTACATAGTATTTGCAATAGAAAAGTCTCAGTCATACCATTCAACTCTGTATCTTCAAATATTTAGTAGTTGTCTTTAAATATTTGAAAGTCTATAGTATTGTTTCTTTGATTGTTGTCTTTTGTTCTCAAAGAGGACCAAAATGACACCACTATGTTGAGGTCAAGGTACAATGTTTCAGGCTGTGGCTGATAATGCCAATATAAGCTTGGAAGGCTCTATTATGTTTATTTTGAGCTACTGCAATTCTTCTGTGCTTATAGAGCACAGCACCTTTTTTGATATGAACATGCCATGCTGGGCAGTCCTGTGCCAGGGTCTCCCATGTCTCACAAACATTGTTAGGCCAAAATTAGCACAAACAGCAGAGAATCAATCCATAACTTGTTGCACCTCAGCCTCAGAGGTTGCATTGAGTGTATAATTATCTGCAAATAAAAGTCATGCACCAATTCTCCCTCCACTTTAGTCTTGGCTTGTAGCTTTTCAAGTTAAATAATTTTCCATCATTGTGGTAACTGGTCTTTCAGCTGTTTTCATCCTAGTTGAAGTTGTCTGACAACTTCACTGAAAACATCACACTAAAAAGCATGGGAGCAAGCACATAGCCCTGCTTCACTCCACTGGTGGCTGTGAAAGCATTGTCTGTTATCCAGAACCTGGGCAAGCATGCCATCATGAAACTGAAGTACAATAATGATGAACTTATCTGGGTGGCCAAATTTTGCCATGATTTTCCACAAGCCATCACAACTGACAGTGTCAAAGGCCTTGGTCAGATCAATGAATGTTGTGTACAGACTTCTGTTCTGCTCCTGAAGTTTCCCCTGGAGTTGTCAGGCAATAAGACATATCCTCAGCCCTTTCTGAAGCCACACTGACTCTCTCATCTTCCATGTGAAAGATCAGCCTTTTAAGGAGGTTTCTGGTGAGAATCTTGCCAGCAGTGACTAAGAAAGACATTTCCCCCACCCCAACCCCACAACATGATTGTCATAGGACAACTTATTTCTTTTTGCTTTATAGAGATGGATAATGGAGGCATCCTTAAACTCCTGAGAGATAACCTTCTCTTGCCATATAACTTGGAAGAATTCAGTCATCTTTTGTATGAGTGGTAGACCCCCTGCCTTTGCAAATCTCAGCTGGAATAGAATTAGCACCAGGCACTTTCACACAGGAGAAGAGTCTAATGGCAGTCAAAACCTGTTTTTTGGTTGGAAGTTTGGTTAGACAGGGATTGATTTCAACCTGAGGTATTCGGTCAGTGGCTTCAACATTGATTGATGATGGTCTGTTGAGAACATTATGCAAGTGTTCAGCCCATCTCTCCAGGCTCATGTCTTTATCACTAATCAAAGTGGCTCTATCAGCACTGAGTAGTTAATATGCAGCATAGATCATCTTTGGCCCATAAATAGCCTTCAGGGCATCTTAAAAGCACTTTGGATTGTTACTATCAGCATAAAACTGAATTTTGCTTGCACTTTATTTTTAATGGAGCTAAATGTTACCTTCTTAGTGACAGATGAACTACCCTGCTAGAAATCCTTTGGAGTTCTTATTTTTCATTTAACAGCTTCTGAATTTCCCCATCATTTTCTTCAAACCAATCTTGATGTTTGCAAGTGTTCTGGCCCATATTAGTAAATGTACTGTACACCAAATCTTTGAAAGCTGCCCATTCCTTTTCTGCTCCTCTGTTGCCAACTATGTATTGACTCAGCTTTCTCTCTAAGTTAGCAATGAACTGCTGCTCAAGCTCAAAGAAGCACTCTAATCTATTGAAATTAAGTCTTCTGGTAGCCATCTTGCCTTGGGGCCTTCTGCTTTTGTTGAATATGGAAGTTTAGTTTAGAGAGGATGCCAATGATCAGTCTAGCCCTCATTGCCTCCATCACTTTTACAGCCTCTCTGTCTCGTCCTACAATGACATAGTCTATTAAATGCCAATGTTTGGTTTGAGAGTGCATCCATGGAGTTTTATTGCATTTAGGTAAATGGAAGACAGCATTGTTGGTGAGGTCATGAGATCCATAAGTCTTCAGTAGTAAGTGTGCATTGCTGTTGCTGTTTCTGACTTCTACTCATTCCAAGGATTCCCTGCCATATCTAATAGTCTGTGTCTACTCTGGCATTAAAGTCACCCAAGACTACAAGCTTGTCCTCTTTTGGCACATTGATGATAAGGGTCTCCAGGTTTTCATAAAATTGTTCTTTGGCCTCATCAGGGTTTGTCAGATGCGCTGATGGGAGCGTACGCACTGATGATGGCAGTATGGCACTTTTCCTGAAAGTGGCAATCATCTTGTCATGAACCTGTCGTTCACTCCTTTTGGGAGGCATACAAGCTTGTTGACTAGATTAGTTTTTATCGCAAAACCTGCTCCCATCACTATGTCCACTTCAGAAAAATGTAACCAGCTTTGACTTCAGTAAGCTGGCCTTCATTTGTCAGCCCTGTTTTCACTCAGAGCTGCTTTTTGGATTTGATACCTGTTAAGTCCCCTCACAAGACCTGTCATCTTTCAGTTCTACTGGCTTTCTTGTTATCCATAAGTGTGTACCCATCCCACATACCAATAATAAATGGAATCATCTTCACAAAAG
Organism: Trichosurus vulpecula; assembly: GCF_011100635.1. Taxonomy (NCBI): domain Eukaryota; kingdom Metazoa; phylum Chordata; class Mammalia; order Diprotodontia; family Phalangeridae; genus Trichosurus; species Trichosurus vulpecula. Next base: position 130,463,109 of record NC_050578.1, on the reverse strand, counting down.
TTTCTTGCACATTTTTTTGTGTGTGTGTTTTGACCACAGTGTGGGATCTCCGTCTGCCATGGTAAGCAGATCAGGGTTCAGTTTGGTAAAGCAGACAATTTTTAGGGCACCTTTCCTAGCCTCTTCCTCATGCCAGGAAGTGAGCAGTGTGGTCCTTAAAAAAACTGCTCCAACAACCAGGGGTCTGCCAAAGCCCATTTCTGTTTCAGTGAGAAGATAGCCCTATGGCTTGGGCTGCTTGTGTGTAGGGTTGTGACCACAGCTCCCAATATATCCTCACCTGCTGCTTCATACTTGCCTGCTAACACAGGACTTTGAGGTAGGTTAAAATGGTAAAATGGTGTGGGATCACCACATCATCAGTCTTTTGACCCTTACATAAATCAGATTTAAGTAAGGCAGAGTTTGCATGCAGGCTCACTATCTTTCAGAGTCATAGGAATATAGTGGCAAGACAAAAGTCAAGATGGCTGGTGATGGCTTGGGAAGCATGGGATGACCTTGGTGTCTTCAATGTCTGATCAAGGTCTAAGCACTCCACAGCACCTATTTCAGCTGCCTTCATGGTCCTTGGAACAAATTGTTCTCATCTGCCCATTCCACCAGGTGAATTCTTCACATGCTTGGAACAGACACCTCCCTAACTCACTGATGGGCTCGAGCCCCTCATTTACCCTCAATCTGGTTTACCCTGTCTGCCAAAATGGTTTACTAGTGTGTGTGTTGAGAATGCTACAGCCTTTTGGAGCCACAGATGAGAACTATGTAAGGCAGGTGGACACCAAAGGTAGAAAGCAGGTCTGAAAAGGGCTCAGCAGCCCTCACACCAGAAGTACTAGTCTTCTCTGGACACCCTTAGACCCATATCAATGCTAGATATTATTAACATGTCCAAAATGGAACTCATTATCCTCCCATATTGCTCCCTTGTCAATCCTATCCTCCACACAGGAAAGTCTCAGTCATACCCTCTAACTCTTTAAGTATTTAGTAATTGTCTTCAAAAATTTGAAAGGCTATAGTGTAAAAAGTACAGTAAAGTTGTCCTAAATTGGCCTAGAAGGCAGAACTAGAATGAATTAATGGAAGTTATAAGGAGGGAGGTTTCAAATACACCCAACAACAACAACAAAAAAAACCTTTCTAAAAGTTAGATGTGCACTAATAAAAAAGCCTACGTGAAAAGTCATAAGATTATACATATGGGATTATACAATGCCCTTATTTTACAAATGAATTAACATATGTAAGGTTACAAACTTTAAAGCATTATGTAAAGCTATTATTATTATTATTATTGTCGTAGATGAAGAAACTGAGGCAAAGAAGATTGTGACTTGCTCAGGGTCACACAAGCCAGTAATAGCCTGAAAAAGAATTGAAATCAAGCCTTCCTGACTCAAAGGCTCATGGTCTCTATAGTAAGCCATCTAGCTCCCCAGTGCTAATCAGATTTAAGTAAAGATGACCATTGGTCAAGAATACCATGGAAGACATTCTTAGACTCTTTGGGAGTTTGGATTTGATGATCTTCAAATTACCTTCAAATCTACCATTTCAAAATATAGTTTTCAAGGCAGTTGGAGTCTATAAAGGCACCAGGTACAAGGAGATACTCAGGAATATGAAATGTCAGAAACCATTTAGTCTGATCCCTTTGACTTTACAGGTGAAAAAACTCAGACTGAGGGATGTTAAATCACTTTACTTTAGACTACAGAGCTAGTTAGTGGCTGAATGAGCATTAGAACCTAGGTCTCACAGGCCAGTGTTCTTTCTACCTTAGTTTGTTTCCTCTCTACACTAATAGAATTTGTTTAAATGTGTTTGGGAAGAGCAGTTCAGTAAAATTCCATTTTCGTTAGTCATGGGTTTCAGCCTATGACGAATAGGACCATCCTACTTGGTTAAAACTTACTTCTTAAAGCAGTGAGCTGCAGTAACAAGCCATGTGTTACTAATCAGAGTGGCCCCACATTGATGCACATTGTCATGCTGAAGACTGGCTTGCCATGGCCAGGCAGATTTAGGTGCAATTTCTCCACCAATTATTCTGTTGACTATTGTTGGAGTCACTCGTTTGCCACAACCTGTAAGAAATTTGTTAGATGATTAAAATTTTCAATAAATCACCTTCAAGTTATAGAAGGGAACTTGTAGATACGTTTGTATTGGAATACAGTACTTTTTGCTTCTTCATGATCATCAGTGGTTATGCAGAATACAAGTTATTGGATAATGTAATACAATGCTAATTCAAGAAACATTTATTAAGCATCTCTAATATGTAAGATAAAAAAACAAAAAATCACAGCTGTTACAGGAAGTTAACCTCCTACTAAGAGGTATATCATGTAAACAAGTAAATCAGTTCAAGATAATTAAGGGAGGTAGAGGAAACTAGAAACTATAAGGATCAGGAAAGACTTCTCATAGGAGGTGGCATTTGAGTTAAGCCTTGAAAGGAGCTAAGGATTCTAAAAGGCTGAGGGAGGCAGTGCAATTCAGTCATGGGGAACAATCTGTGTAAAAGGCATAGAGGTGGGAGATAGAATATTGTTTGGGTAAGAGTTAAGTGACCCAGTATGGAGAGAATATAGAATATATGAAGAGAATGATTTGAAATATGTCTGGAGATGTAGAATAGAATCAGATTATAAAAGACTGAGAACTTTGTCTTTAATACTAAAACCGATAGTAGACCACTAAATATTCTTGAGGTGGGGGAGTAATACAGTCAGAACTTTAATTTAGGAAGATTATTTTGTCAGTTGTGTGAATGATGGATTGGAGATGGGGGAGACTTGAGGCAGTGAGACCAATTAGTAGATTAATACAATTGTCCAGCAGGAGATGGTGATTTTCTGAACTAGGGTGATAGCTATGTGAGTCTACAGTAAGAGGCAGAAGAGATGTGGAGGTGATGGGATGTAGAAGGTGAGAGAAAGGGAGGAGTTGAGGATTGCTGAAATTTCAAATGGAGTGGAAGAAGGATGTGGTAAAGCTTTTCCATTATTCAATTTGAAGCACAGTCTATCCATCCTACAAACACAGATTTAGTTGTTATACAATTCAGTCAATCCCACTCAAACTTCCCATTATGGTTTGGAGTTGACCTTTGTGGCTGAAAAGCTATTGAACTAGAATGCAAATTCTAGAACAGAGGTTCCCAAACTTATTTGGCTTACTGGCTCCTTAAAAAAAATACTCAGCACCCCCCTGGAAATCTGCTTTCTTCAACCCTTTAACTGTTTTTTTTTTAAATTTGCATCATTTCAAAAAAATGTAAAATTTAAAAATGACACATCTTAAATTTAATAACATTGTGAATTTGTGCTTGATGACACAATATTGTATCATGTAACCATTTAGTATTGTATTGTAAACAAGTGATTACACGCACATATTCCTGCCAATGCATACTGGGCTTCCCGACTATGCGCCATACACTCACCTGTCAACACTTGCTTGTTAAGACCTGTAGGTGGACTTCACCACTGATTGGTTATAACTTGCATTTTGTGTGTTTATTTGGAAAATAATGTAATCACTACAACTTTAACTCTATTACACAACAGATGAAATGTACAGTTTTTCAAAATTTTCTTTGCTTCTTTGCTTATGCTTCCACTGCCCCCTTGTTTTTATTCAATGCCTCTCAATTGTACCCAAGGGTACTACTGCCCCCTGGATTATTCCAGCACATATCTCTGGGGTTGTAACACCCACTTTGGGAACCTCTATAGGAAACTGGGTGGTACAGTGTATAGAGTTCTGAGCTTGCAGTCAAGAAGACATGAGTTCAAACCTGGCCTCAGATACTTACTGTCTGTGTGATCCTCAGCAAGTCACTTAACCTCTATCTGCCTCAGTTTACTCAATTGTAAAATTGGGATAAAGGTAGCATCTATCTCCCAGGATTGTTATGAGGATCAAATGGGATATCTGTAAAGGATTTAACACAATGCCTAGTACATAGGAGTGCTTAATAAAAGCTTGTTCCCTTCTTTCCCTCCTTTCCTCCTTCCTTCCTTACATCTCTCCTTTCTTTCTTCCTTTCTATCTTCCCTTCTTCATACTTTCAATCCCTCCTACACTCTCTCCTTCCTTCCTTCCCTCCTTCTTACCTTAAATCCTTCCTACCTTTTCTCCTTCCTTCCCTTTCTACCTTCCCTCCTTCCTTCCATCATTTATTCCTTTCTTCCTACCCTCCTTCAACCTTCCCTCTTTCCTTCCCTCCTTTTTTCTTTCCTTCATTCCTTGCTACTTTCTTCCCTCCTTCCTATTTTCCCTCCTTCCTTTCTTCCATCATTCCTTCCCTTCTTCCTACCTTCCCTTCCTCCTACCTTCCCCGCTTCCTTCTCTCCTTCCTTTGCTCCTTGCTATCTTCCCTCCTTCCTTCTCTTCCTCTTTCTCTTTCCTCCTTTCTTCTCCTTCCTTCCTTCATTTCCTCCTTTCTACTTTCCTCCTATCTCTCCCTCCTTCCTTCCTTCCTTCCTTCCTTCCTTCCTTCCTTCCTTTCTTCTTTCCCTTCTTCCTTCCCTCTTTCCTCCCCTCCTTCCTTCCCTCATTTCTTACTTTTTTCCTTTTCTCCTTCCTTCCCTACTTTTCCTCCTTTTTCCTCCCTCTTTCTTTTCATCCTTCCTCCCCACGCTCCTTGCTTCTCTCCTTGTATCCCTCCTTCCTTTCCTCCTTTCTTTCCCTTCCTTCTTTCCTTCCCTTCTTCCTTTCCTTCCTTCTTTTGCATACCTCCCTCCTAGCTTCCTTCTTTTCTTTCTTCTTTCCTTCCTTCCTTCCTTCCTTCCTTCCTTCCTTCCTTCCTTCCTTCCTTCCCTCCTTCCTGCCTTCCTTCCTGCCTTCCTTCCTTCAAAAGCCTAGAAAGGTTTGGAGGAAGAATACTAACTATGAGTCTGTGACAATTGACTGAGGATTAGTCTAGCCAAATCTGGTGAGGCTTATCAACAGGAATATGGAGATAAGGGTGACTATATTTTTGTCCCAGTGATAATTTCTTTGAACTGTTTTATAAGGCGTGTTGGAGTTTGCAATTGCATCGTTAGAGGTATATAGTAACCACACAGTTCAAATCATAGATCCTAGAAGTATAGAAATGTTTTATTGCTATACTTATGCTCCTACTAGAGAACCTCATGTAGGAATAAAAAGGAATTGGTGTTTTTATTTTGGAACTCCATGATATGTTTTCAGGTGTTCAAATCATTTTAGTTCAGTTTAACAAACATTGACTGCATGTCAAATACAAGTCATAAGGGATGTACTAAAAGTCGGCTGGAAAGTCATTCCAGGGTTTTAGTAGTAATAACTACCTGAAGTATTATAGATAATTATGAACAGTATCATATTGCAAAGCAAAGAGTAGCAGTGAATGGTAGAACCAGTATATCAGAAGCTGAAACTATACTTGATGAAGCAAAGTCTCCCAAAGACATTCAACAATGAAGATGGAAAGAAAAAAGAAGAAACAGAAGAAAATTGTTAACAATTTACAGAAACCATTTCAACTAATTCTTTTTTTCATCAAAGATGGTGAAACTACTACACTGGGATCTTAATGCAGCAATAGACACAGCACTAAAGAGAACAAAGAGAAAAGTAGCTAGGTTGGACCAAGCATGTATTAGAGGAGATCCATGCTAGAGAAGACTATTTTGAAGGTGTTGAGGGACAGATACACAAAGTATCTAAAGGAGAGGAAGAAATCAACATTATGGAAAAAATCTTGGGTCTTACAAATTGCAAAGAAAGGTAACCAAGAGAACAGAAATAATTACTGATTGACATACCTACTTTCCTAATGAGATAAACCCCTTTTCAGGTTCATCTATATATGAATGGAGAAATTCTCGATAACGGTTTTTGTATGGAACAATAAGGCTTTCACAAGCAATATTCAGCAATGAACCACATCTTGACAATCTTGCAACTGAAAGATGTAGAAAACATAACAGGCCATTGGTGCTTATTATTTGTAGATTACCAAAATTTTTTTTATTTGGTAGAATAAAACACCAAATTGTAGACTCCTTTGTAGCAAAATATCTCTCATCTCTATATCAAGATCCTTCAAGATTCCTCAGAAGATATAAAAACAGGAATAAACCTGGTCAGTCAAGGTATAAAACATAGAGATATGTGCTAGCCAATGTTATATGCTACTGTGATGGAGGAGATCCAGTGCAAATGTCAGGCTAAGGATGAATTCACTGTTGATAGTGATATCTTCCAAATGTTCCTATCTACAAATGTCTTAATTGCACCAGATCTCAAGACATTGCAGTCTCCTGGAAGTATTCTGCAGTCACACAAAGGAGTTTGGCCTGTCCACACACAGAGAAAAGAGCAAGAGGATGAAGAATATCTGCAGACCTCAACCTTTACTTTGATGGACTTATATAACTTGTCCAATAGTGTGTATATCTTGGACAAACTATACAGATGAACATTGAGAGAGGTCCAGAGATAAAAAGGAGGGGGACAGCAGGTTAGATTGCTTTGGGGAGATTGCAAAATTCTTTTACTGACTGAGCCTTTTCTTCCCCCAAAAGTAAAGGCCCATATTTTGGCAGTGACTTTTGTAACACCACTGCCTTCGAAGAAACAAATGACAACACACAGAGGGCAATGGAAAGGCATATGATGGGCTTGAGTAGGTTGCAATATATAGCCAATGAGGAAATCCAGAAAACAGGAGTAAATAAAAAGTCATCAAGGGATTATATATGACAGCAAGAGAATATAGACTGATCATGTGGCAGGAACAAAAGATGGCAGATAGTGAGAGTGGTCCTTTGGTACCTTCGTGGACTTAAAAGCAAATACTCCTACTTTTGGGAGAATATGGGCAAGAATTATACATGATGGGCAAGCATGGATGAATTGCAATCTATATTATTAGAAGGTACCCCTGGTTCAATGATATCATAGATCCATTTGGATATAATTGCTTGAGGACATCTTCTGGGTTTCCATTTCTATTTCTGGGGTGAGAGCAAGAGTGGTTTGCACAAAGTTCCCAGAAAATCAAGTTTCCCTGAGATCATCAGACAAGCAGACAGGTGGTTCCTAGAGGCAGCTAGGTGGCACAGCAGATAAAGTTTCTTGGCCTGGAATCAGTAACACCTGAGTTCAAATAAGGCCTTGCTATCTGTGTGACACTGTGCAAGTCACTTAACCTCTGTCTACCTCAGGAAAAACAATAGAAACTCACTTAGGTGTAAAATGTGGGTAATGAGAGCACCTCCCTCCTAGGGTTATAGTGATGATCAGTGAGATATTAATTGTTAAGCATTTAGCACAGTGTCTAGCACACAGTAAGTACTTAATAAATGCTTGTTCCCTTTTTGGCTTCCAACAATGTCTGCCTGAGTGACTCTACTAGAACATTAAATATTATAGTTATCTCTGAAGTGCATAATAAAGATGATTAATAAATTGTTTTGTGACTATGATATTGAAACACTAGAGCCTATGCTTACATCTGGTGGAGTCACTCAGGCAAATCTGACTGCTCAGTAGAGAGGCTCTATTCCTCCATTATCACAGTGACAAAACAATTTTATCAAGCACCTTTATTATGTGCATCAGAGACAATTACAATATTTAATATACTTGTCATGGGTTTGAGCTGGTTAAAACATGGTGCCAATGAAGCAAATATACTGGGTTCAGACGCTGAATAGATTAGTTGGACATATAAAACAAACATTTCACAATTGCTATCTGTGCCCTTATCCATTGTGAGCAAACCTATAGATGTCTACTATTTGTAGAAGAAAGACCAGACAAGGACATTAATGTAGAAAAAATAGTAATTCAAAGTCCACAGTAGTTGTGGATTAAGGGCATCATGTTATCCAAGGGATTGAGGTCAGCCATTAGTACAATGACTAGTTTCTGGGCCCCACCTCAGCTATTTTTAAAATACATTATTCCTCAGCACAAAACACATATTGTTGGTTTTCCACATTCATTTGCTTTCCTTGGACAAGAAAACCCCCTTCTTTCAAGCCTGTTTTTTCCTTACTTCATTAATATGACTTGAAAATATTTTATGACTCAAAAAGATCATCCTTGAAATTCATTTATAGCTCAGCTTCAGTTTTTGTCAAGAATCTTTAATGTATGTGTATAACAGGTACATTTAAGAGTTTATTTTCTTTTGGCGAGCACATTTCTTTTACTTCTTTTTTTATCCCTAGTGCTTAGCACAGTTCCTGGCACACTGTGTCATAATAAATGTCTACTGTAACTGTCTGACTGATGGGGTTGTAGAGGAAAATGATGATACTCCATTTGGAAAGAGTTTTCTTTTTCATACCATGGAAACCCTACTAGTTATTTAAATAAAGTTCTTAGACTTACATGATTGGATAGTTAGCTTGCCTGCTCTTGAGCTCATAGCTGGAAAAAAGTAAAATATCAAGATTTGAAGTTATTCGGGTCTTTCTCTCTGGCAAATATCACAGAACCCTGACTATATGTGGACTCCGGTTTTATAATCAAAATTTCAACAAAATGTTTGAAAGAAAAGAGACTAATCAGATGAGGGGATTATGTGGTGTAAAGAGAAATGTGTTCAGTATTTTCAATGAAACTGTGAAATGAGTGGGTGGTTTATTAGGCAAGACTGACATACTTTGATTTGCTGAAGTCAGTCACTTTGGAACTATGGTCATGCAACCTCTCTACAACTTCTCGTCATATGCGAATATCATGTATAATTTCTGGGTACTCAAATAAATTCATCAGAGAATCTACTGAATATATTGGATTATGGGTGTCTATTTCTAGATCTTTTAGCATTTTACAAATTTACTAGTACCCCAGTGTAGTTTTGCTGTTACTCTTTGCCCTTGGTATACTATCTGACTTCTCCCTAGGGTCTACATTTTCTTGGTGATACCTTTTATGCCACTTAAATTCAAGCCACCATAGTAAAGTACTAGAGTATATTGACATCCATCATGTATTTCTCCAGGACTTTTGAGTAACTCATGATTCAAAATCTTTCTATATCATGATATTCCATGATTCACATGGAATGACACTTCTTCCAAGAAGTCTTAATTGAGGCCTTTCCTCTCTCCCAAACAAAAACTATCCTTCCTATGTCCAGACTTGCATAAAGCTTAGTTTCTACCTTTCTTATGCACTTAGCCATTATGGTAATGTTAAAAAGATAGGTTTTTGTGTTAGGGACCAGACTGGGATTATTGATTGCCCTGCATAATTTCCCAAATGTCATCCCATCCACTTTGTTCCTCTTATTCAGTTCTGGGCCCACCTCTTTGTCCACTTACAGTGTCTAACCAAGATTTATGACTTAAGAACTGACTCTATGAACTGCCTAGCAACCTGCATCTCAAAATCTAGGCAGTACACATTCTTTATCCCTCAAATCTTTTCATCCATGGACTCTTAGGCAGATCAAAAAGCATGAGTTGGGTGATGACATTCTATAATGGATAAAGGTGGATCTCCTCAACTTATCTTTTTTTCTGCTAAAAAGAATGATTTTTTTAAACTAGAAGAAATGGAACAACATAAAATACTATGGAGTTGCTATACAAAGTAGGGAAAGGGTATGCCTAGAGGCTGGTAATCTGTGATGGAACCAGAGCAAGGAGCTGGTCCAAAGCTGCTGATTGGGCAAGGAGCAGAAACAGAAGTAAGGAGAACCCTAGTGGATTCTCTGATTCAGCCCCCAACCCAGCCTGAAGCCTGTCAAGGAAGAACTAGGATAAGGAGCCCAGACCAAGGTAAAAGCTACAGTTTTAATGTTCTGAACCTGAGATTCTTTCAGCTAGCTGACAGGAGCCAGCACTAATAGTTGTATGCTAGAGCTCCTGTGGTTGTGTCCCCATCCCTCCCCAAACTAAATTAGGATCAGGAATTCTGAAAGCTCAGATCAGGGCTAGGCAGTGATCAGATTTCATCCTAGACTAAACTCCTTTGGGTGTTTTGAAAGTTTGTAGATCCTTAGTCTTAATCACCTATAAGATACTGGAAGAACACTATACTCAACACCTGGAGAAAGCAACAATAGGACCCCAGAGAAGACAAATCAGGATCCAATTAAGCCCAGAATTCCCTGTAGATATGCACAAAGCCTGGCCCTAACACAAAGTCCCAATAGAGTAAATAAGACTGGAAGAATGAATAAACAACAACAATAAAAATATTCTCACCATGAAAACTATTATGGTAACAGGGATGCCAGACTCAGAAGAAAAATAAAATAAAACACTCCAAAACATCCACAAGCAAAGGCTCAAAATAAAACACAGCTTGGATACAAAGTTAAATAGAATTCCTGGAAGAAATTAATCAGGTTTTTAAAGAGTTAAAATTATTCTATAAATGAGATGCTAGAGGAAAGAGTTGGAGGAGAAATTAGAGCCTTAGAGGAGTGACTTGGAAGGAGAAAGAACACTATAATATAAAAGGTAGAAAATATGCCCAAGTAACAGACTACTTCAAAATTATCATGGACCAAATAGAAGTTAATGAGTATGAGACAATAAGAAGTATTAAAAACGAAATCAAAAGGCTGAAAAATATAGAAGAAAATATAGGTGTCATATCAAAACAACTAATCTGAAAAATAGATCAAGGAAAAATAATTTAAGAATCACTACACAACTTGAAAGCCTCGACAACAACAAAAAACCTGGACACATAATAATAATAATAGTAATAATAAGGAGGGCACCAATGCACCTCCTTTCAGAACTAGATAAATTTAAACAAAAAATAAATGAGAAAAAGGTTAAGGACCTCAACATAAGTTTAGAAAAATTCTAGATAATAAACCTCTGGTTATTATTGAATGAAGATAGAAGGGAGTATACATATTTCTTACCTGTGCATGGCACATTTACAAGAATTGACCGTATGTTAGGGCATAAATTCTTCACAAAGAAATGCAAAAAAGTGGAAATATTAACCACATCCTTTAGTGACCATGATGCAATAAAATTATAGTCAATTGGAAAGGATTAAAAACAAACTAGAGATGAAATTACAAACCTAAGGAATTGGTGAGTCAAATAGCAAATCACAAACAAAATACATAATTTCATTAGTGCTAATAAAAACAGACAACATTCCAACATTTTTGGAATGCAGCCAAAATAGTACTTACAGAAAAGTTTATGTAATCAGCATAAGAAAGAACAAATCAATAAATTCGGCATGAAACTTATAAGAAAACTATAGACCAATATGCCTAATAAACATTGACACAAAAAATTTAAATAAAATATTAGCAAAGAGGATACAGCAATATGTCATTATTCTACACAATGATCAGGTGGATTTATACCAGGAAAGAAGGATTAGTTCAATATTAGGGAAACTATATTGATAATAAGAACAAGAAAAAGTCAGTTATCAGTGGACAGAAAAACTGTTGAAAATATACAACCCTTATTCCTGGTAAAAACATTAGAAAATATAGGAAGAAATAGTTGTCGTTGTTTTTCAGTGATTTTCCAGGAATGTCCTACTCTTTTGACCCCATTTTGCATTTTCTTGGCAAAGATACTGGAGTGGTTTGCCATTTCCTTCTCCAGAAATTTTATAGAAAATTATAGAGGAAACTGAGGCAAAAAGGGTTAAGGGACTTGCTCAGGGTTACATAGCTAATATGTTTCTGAGGCCAAATTTGAACTCAGGAAGATGAATCTTCCTGACTCCAAGTCCAACATTCTATCCACTGTGACTCCTTTCTGCCCTTGAAATGAACAGGCTTTTCACTAATAGGGTAAATAATGTTTATCTAAAACCAAAACCTGACAAATCACAAAGCCTAATTAAATACCAGAAATAGAAATTCTGAAGAGCAAAAGAAAAAAGATAAAAGAAAGAACAAATTTGAAAGAAAAACAAAACAAAAACAACCCCAAACAAACAAAAACAAAAACCACTTGAACATAGGAGTATGCTTTCAGGACCAGGTTTGAGCAGAGGCACAAATATGTGATGAAAAAGTGAACTGACTACTTCACAGTTCTGCCTACAGCTGTAGTATATTGACTTCCAATAACAGTGCATTTTTTTTATCTTGTTAGCTCGATGATCCTTTAAATATCACTTAAAAAGTGTGAATAATGACTCTTGTACCAGACCCTAAAGGACTGACAGTACTTCTAAAGTCAGCATCTTGCCTGGCTAGTTTTGCTGTCAATTTGCTGTTCTATCAGAGAAATAATAATTCTTCTAGTAAGTAGTCCAGCCCACAGTGGATGAGGCTTCACTTGTCCTGGCTTCTCAATCTCCCCTAATATTGTTATTTACTAGAGTTAGAGTGAAACAAAGCTTTATTCTCCGCCACTGAAAATTGCTCCTTTGCATTCTGAAGTTACAGGTTGTTTCTAGGGTTATAGCCGATCAAGTCATTCATTAAGTCAAACGGAAGTTTCCAACAGTTGGCATTATTATCTATAGAACCACCAGTTATAGGCCTTACTTTCACAATTTTTATACGGAATTTTAAGCCTGTTTTGGATTCCCTGGCAGCCTCAGACCATGTAAGGATTTTAAAAGTCATTCTCAGGTTGCTTGGGAAGATATTTTTTTCCCCAGGAGAAGAGGTGTTAAAGAGTAGTTTGAAATAATGTTTAGCCACTCTTCATTCAAAGTCCTCATATTCTCATATTCATGTCTTTGTGTGTGAAAAGTCAGTCTGATGTACTGAGAAAATCAATGTTCTTGGAAAAAAGTGAGACCTGAGTTATAATCTTGCTTCCAGAACTTTCCATTTATATAATCATGAGAAAATCACACCCTTTCTAAGTTTCAGTTTCCTCATTTGTAGAATAGGGCTGATAATATATATGCCACTTACCTCATAGGGCTGTTGCAAGTGTCAAATGAGAAAAGGTATGTGGAATGTTTTACAAACAGGAAATGTTAAAATAAATGTCAGTTATAGTAATAATTATTCACAGAATAATAATATAGCTCCCAAAGGACAAGGAGGTAATTCACAGAATATTTTTTTTTCCCTAGAGGAAAACACTGTTTCCAACTAAGTATCTTCTGGTTAAAAAGCACAGGTCAGGGCAAGGGAAGGAAAAGCAACTCTGCATTCTGTTGAGCTGGCCCTCCAGTTCTTGGTGCCCTTCATTTATATGAAACCTTTCAGACTGCAATGATTTCAACCCTAAGGAACAATTTACAGAATAGTAATAGTTTGTATTTATGTAGCACTTGTGTTCCAAAAATATTTTCTGTCTCCTTGTGAATCCTCACAACATTCCTGTGAGGAAGGGAGTAAAGTAATTATCCTCTTTTTACAGATGATAAAATAGAAGAAAAGAAAGGTCAAATGATTGCCAATGATCCCTCAATAAGTCAGTGACAGGACCAGATCTTCTGACTTTCAGGCCTTTGCTCCATTTATTAGCCTATCTAGGGGTGGGGCACCTACAGCCCTGAGGTCACAGGTGGCCCTCTAGGTCATCAAGTGTAGCCCTTTGACTTCAAGTGAAGCTTGGATTCAGTCACAGGGCTACACTTGAGGACCTAAAAGGCCATCTGGGCCTTGGGGCTGCAGGTTGCCCTTCCCTGATACTGTCTCCTAGTCTAGGGAATGAGCCTTAGCTCACCAGCCCAAGTCCTAATAGAAACACTAGTCAGGTGGTGATGCTGAAGGACATCAGTCCATGTGCTTGAAACCATTTCAAACATCATCTCTAGTAACCTGGTCTTTTAAATTCATTGGGAATTAATGCTCTTCATTGGCAACCTCCAAGCAAAGTCATTCCTGGAGACTTTAGTCAGCAGTGAGCTCTTATTAAACACAAACTGTGTGCTAGGCATTATGCTAGGTTGTAGGGCCACAAAGATAAAAAGTCAATCCCCCCTTCCTTCTAGGAGCTTGCAATCTATTGTATGGCTTACAGTCTCTTGTAATGGGTAAAGGACAAAATGAAGACAGGTAAATAAATACAACATATGTGCAAGGTAGATCCAGAGTAATTTCTAGGGGAGATCACTAGTAATTGGAGCAGAAGGAGGAAAGGGTCAGGATAGCCTTCCTATAGGAAGTAGCAACTAAGCTAAACTCTGGAGGAAAGGAATGATTCTATGAGGCAGAACTTGGAGAAAGTAGAATAAAGGCATGAGGATAGATTGTTCAAAAGCACGGAGAAGGGAGATTAAATATAATATATAGGTAACAGAAAGCATGCTGATTTGACTGGGCTGTAGAATGTACCAAGGAGGAAGTGTTCATCGTGAGGAGATGATCCTTTGCTCACTGAGGCTGTGCCAGTGAAGCACAAATTCTGACTGGTCCTATCAAACTATTGAGTCCTTAAGTATGGGGTAATACTACTCCCTTCTTACAATGATAGACTCTTGTATGTTGTCTGAGGACCTTCTTAGCTAAGTTCAGAGTGTCTTTTCACAAGGCCATCTTCAGAGTGATGAAAATGGTTGCCAACAACTCTAGTAGACCAACTACTTAGTTATAGAAGACCGCCACTCATGGAATTGTAGATGCCTTAAAATATTGGTAATTCCATAATCCATGATATAACTTACCAGCATGGCCATTATCTCATAGTCCTCACAATGTCTTTTGTGATTTGCTTCCTAAGGCAACAGAATGCCTAGAGTGAAACTCTCTGCAGGTTCTTCCCTCTCCCTCTTCTTCCTCTCTGGGGAGGGCCATTGGATAATTTTTAAGTCTAGTGCTTTGCAGAACCTATTTAGAACCTTAGTGGCCCCCAAAGAGTTAATATAGCTCCCAAAGGACAAGGAAGTGCTTCTCTGTTAGAACTTGTTCCTACTACTCATGTCTTTATCCCTTTGGGGGAAAAAGTATATATAACATTATACATGTTCTTTAAACATAAGAGCTTCTTGACTATGTTCCAGGTTCCAGTCAAAAATGCAGAAGCTGCAAAACATCCTAGATTTTTCAGTTGCTTAGTCACAGAGACAACAGCTAGGACTTATTATTGATACACATTAACTTCTGCTATTTTGGAATGTATGTCATCAATGGCTTCATCTAGCAGAAAACAAAAGTTACTCCATGGCCCACTTACCTAAGATTTCATTTTTTAAAGTCACAACTTGAGTATAGATAATGTTGAATGTTACATATCCTTTCTCTCTCTCTCTCTCTCTCTCTCTCTCTCTCTCTCTCTCTCTCTCTCTCTCTCTCTCTCTGTCTGTCTGTCTCTCCCCCTTCCCTTATTTATCTACCTGTTTGTTTATTCATTTATTAAGTTGGTTTTTTTCATTTGTTCAGCCATTTTGCAAACTCATTTGTTTATTTTTATTTTTTGAGGCAGCTCAGTGTCATAATGGATAGGGCTCTAAGTCTCATCAGGAAGTCCTGAGTTTGTAATCAGCCTTAGACACTTACTAGCTATGTGACCCTGGGCAAGTGCCATAATCTCTGCCTCAGTATTCTCAACTTTAAAATGGGGTTAATAATAACACCTACCTCCTAGGATTATTGTGAGGTTCAAATTTTGTTATTTGTGAAGAACTTAACATAGTACCTGGCACCTAGTAGATGCTTAATAAATTCTTATTTCATTTCTTCCTATTTATTCATTCAGTCACTCATTATTCATGTATTTGTTAGAAAAATGACCAACAAATTTAGAAATAAATGCATTAATACAAGAATTAATGATAATTGGAAAAACAAATACTTGCCATTGAGCTGGAGGGATGAGGCATTTATTTTCAGAGCTCTTGTGTTTCTTATTTTCTGTTGTAAAATGTTATGAATTTTTTTCTCCCTTGTTTCTCTCTTCTCATTGGAGGGAAACTGAAACACCATTACAACATCCGCTCTCATGCCATCTATTTCTGGCCTGCAAAGCACAAAAAGACAGATGGAGATACCATGGAAGAAACGCTAGAATGGGGGTCAGAAGACTTGAATTTAAGCCCCAGCTCTACCACTACCTAGCTAGATGAACTTAGCATGCACTCTCAATTTCTTCTTCTGTAAGCAAAATGAAGTTGTTTAACTGTATGATTTCTAGGGTTTCTTTAGCTCTAAAATTCTATGACTTTAAATACTTACATCCTACACTTGCTCTCTTATTTGATTTCAAAACCCTTTATGCTCATCTTATGCAGTTATATGTTAATTTTTATTTTGTTTATCTGCATGTACTATAAGTACTTTATCTTCCTCCTACTAAATTGCAAGCTTCTTGGGGTGGAGGAACATGTCATATTTATCATTGTAGCTTCATCAGCAGGTAGAAGAAGAAACTGTACATATTCCAGTGGATCTATGATCACTTACACATAGATATTCCCACCAATGATGCAGGTTGCAACCTATCAATGCCTGCCCTTCATTTACAACTCTTGTCCATATCTTCCCATTCATTCACCATAGGGGTTTAACTCAATGTAGTAGAGGCCTTTGTATTCCATTGACATCCCAAGGATACCATTGACGCATGTGGGTTGTCCATTCCTCTTACTTTTGTTGCATGCTTAATGCATTTTCCCCATCATAAATTGCATGCAACAGGGGGCTTAGTACAGTGGCTAGCAAATAGTAAATATTTAATAAATTCTCATGAATCATTGACTAATTTGATATCCAACTGAATTGAATCTTCCAGTTTGAGCAGAATGGTGTTTGAATTGTTTGGCATGGTGACAGCTTACCTTCCCCAAGCCCCATGATTTTAATTTTTACTCTTCCCCGCCTTCTTGTCCCACAGAGGGCAGTTTTTCTGTTTTTTCCCCTTTCATGTTTTTCATTGAGCCCATTTTTGTGATTCATCCAAAGGTGTATCAGGTCAGGTGCATAGGGACATGTATGACAGTAAGATGTGGTAAGGACTGGTATGTACTTACAACATCTTGGTTTAATGCAATACCATAGAGCTAAGTTATACATTCTTTCAAAACTGAGAGAATTTAGCTATTTTCAGACTATTTTTCAAACATATTAATACGTGATTAATATTCTGGTATAGATTTCCCTAGTAGTCTGATAAAAGTTTTATTTTTTCTTATTGTTTCTTGGTTTGTGTTTTAAATCCTAGGACTAAAAAGCTAAAGAAAAGTCAATCTCCCAGATTCTCAAAGCCAAATAAGGGTGAGGTGGGGGAAGAGAAGGCGGAGGATTAAATAATGAATAGATGCTGTGTCATTTACAAAATATTTCATATATTTTACCAGAGTGGTAACTAGCACAGCTTGAATTTTTCAGTCAATCTAGGTATGTGTATTAAGTACCTACTATGTACCAGGCATTTTGTTACATGCTGGAGCTATAAATACAATTAATGAAAAAGAGTACTGCTTACAAGGAACTTAAGGTTCTGATTTGGGGTGGATGACACTTCCTTCTTGGAATGCTTCATTTTCTTCCTTGGCAACAACCATTCCTCAAACTTGTCTTGTGGTCCTCTTTCTGCCTGTGTTGCCACCTGACCACACCCCTAGTCAGACTGGCTTCTATGATGTTCCCCACACCCCATATGCTAAATCCAGCTCCTAGTGCTCTCTCCATTTTAAAATATTCATTGTGAACATTATATCTCAGAAAACTGCAAACACTACAAATCAGGGCTTGATTTATGTTTTGTAGATTATCTAGACCAGGGATGGTGAGGCCACAGGTTGCCCTCTAGGTCCTCCAGTGCGGCCCTTTGACTGAATCCAAACTTCACAGAACAAATCTCCTTAATAAAAGGATTTGTTCTGTAAAGCTTGGACTCAGTTAAAGGGCCACACCCAAGGACCTAGAAGGCCACATGTGGCCTCGGGGCTGCAGGTTCCCCACCCCTGATCTAGACTTAAGAAAGTGGTAGTGAAAATATTAGTGATATAGATTGTACTTAAAAGTGTGCTATGCTTTTCAGAGAGCCAGTTATTACAAATTTACCAACACATCCTGTCACCTTCTCCTTTGCTCCATCAGAGCTGCTGGCCTCAATTGCTTTTGCCCCAGGGGAAAAATTCCTCCTTAGTACTATGTGTTTTATTTCATTTACAATATTGAATCTGAAGATTAGGGCTTTAGATTGTACTTGATGTCAAATTGACAAACAATTCTCTTTTAGTATGTACATTCTACATCCACCAGAACATTTCTAGACTTAAATGGTTTGCTCAAAAACATCTAGGCAGTGAGAACATGAGAAAGAACACTGAATGAACTCTGCTAAGACGCATTTGTTGTAGTGATTCAGTACTCCCAACCAGGCTAGAAAGTCATTGAATTCATTATCTCTTCATCTCATAATTGTGCTGCAAGTCATGGAGCTATAGAATATTAGAAAGAGAAGGGGCCTTAGAGATCAAATCCCTTTTCACGGATGAGGGACCTAGGGCCCAGAAAGATCAAAGAACCTGCCCCAGATTATATGGTTCATAAGTGAAAAGTAGTATGGCCTAGTACACACACACACTGATTTATTAAGAACTTGGTTTGTTTAAAACTCCCTTCTGACATTTACTACCTTTGTGAGTTGGGCAAGTCATCTAATGTCTGTGATCCTCAGCTGCAAAAAAAGAAATGATAATACTTATGTTACCGACTTTGAAGGATTGTTGTGAGAAATGCTCTGTGGACCATAAGGCACTATGAAGTTTGAGCTATTCAATAGGGTGCAAATCTGGGACTTTTGATCCCCAAGTCTCATATTCATTCTACAATACCAAGCTACCAGCAAGTTCTCAATGGACCAATCCATACTTTTATAGCATCACAAACCTAAACTTAGAAGGGACTTATAGATTATCTAGTTTTACTTCCTCATTTTTCAGATAAGGATTGTTGCTGTTGTTGTTTGTCCTTCCTTCCTGAAAATGACCAATGGCGTTAGGAAGATGATGTCTTGACTTACAAGTGAATTGATTTAAATGAGGCAGGGATGTGCAAAGTCACCAGCCTTACTCTCTCCTCTAGAGCCATCTGGGTTCAATGCCAAGACATACATTAGGATGACTTGAGATGACCCCAGATGCAATGAAAGACTTTGGCCTTTTAAAGCTAAGGTCTTTCCTGGATCCCAGTTTGTCTGCGGCTATACCCATTTCAGTGACTGAGGCTAGGTAAGAAATGAGGCAAAAGAGGCCTCTTTTACCTACTTGAAAAAAAATAACCAACAATTGGGGAGGGAAAACACTCAGGATTTCTGGACAGAACATGGGGACATATCCAATTGTCCTAATCTATATCTTACCACTGGACCCAGATGGCTCTGGAGGAGAGAGTGAAGGGGATGACTTTGCATAGCCTTGCCTCAGTTAAATCCAAATTCACTTGCAAATTAAGACATCCCCTTCCTGATGTCATTCAAGAATGAAGGACAAACAACCCTCAGATGAGGAAACTGAGGCCCAGACAGGGTTGTGTGATTTGCTCAAGGGAACATAAATGATAAGTAGCAAAGCTGAGATTCTAACTCAGGTCTTATGATTCCAAATTCAATGATTCAAATTTCAGACTTTTTTCCTTTTCAACATAATAGCTATAATCAGATGGGAATGTTGTGAAATCTCACCCTGAGCCACTAGTGAATTGTTTTTTGAAATGCTGAAAGCCATTTTGAATAACCCAACCACAATCAGCTAATGAAAACCAGAATTTTTAACCTGAGAAAAAGGCTTAATTTTCTCCAAATCCATAAAAGAGTGTGTATTCTTCTTGGTCTGAGAAGGGAAGTCATATCTGTTATGCTTGTGATGTTGTATGGTTTTTTTGGTCACTCAAGTGATTTTCAAAAAATCATTAGACTTGTACTATAACCTCTGGGTACATTACAAATACCAAAAATAAAACAAAAACAACAACAAAAAAAAAACTAATAAAAGAACATATCTGTTACTCCAAAACATAAGTTGCACACCTTTTCAGTAGCATCTGTTGCTCTTGGAAATCACAACAGAAAAGAAAATCATAATCCCCTTTAGCTGCTGCTTTAGCAGCTGCTTCTAAAAAATGTTTGATGTGAAAAAGCCTGCCAGAGTAAGGAAGTTTACTAAATGAAGTTTTGCAACTCATTGGTTCTTACCTATGCTTGCTAAGCCACCTTTGCACAGTCCGTATTTTCTAAATATACTTACGTCAGTTTGATTACTCGATTCTTGATATAATGTTTGTTCAAGATTGAATCAATAAATGTCTCATCCACCTGATGAGAGAGAGAGAGAGAGAGAGAGAGAGAGAGAGAGAGAGAGAATTTGTGTTAACACAAAGATGTTTTGCAATAAGAGTGAGTCCTTGATTAAGAATTGTCATTCACAGTGAATTCCAACTGAGGACTATAACCATTATCTAGTCTAATTATACAATATCTGGTTTATGCACTTGAACCATCATGTAAGTCACTTTATTTTTTTTTTCCATTCTTCCTTTTGTTTATTTTTTAATATAGCTACTTCCTTTCGGCATCATTCATTGCTCCCAGCACCTGCTCTGTTTCTTTTTCCTGAATCTTTCCATACCCTATAGCTCTGAAGGATTTATGAGCTAAAATATGGAAAGTGTTTTTCAAAACTTAAAATTCTACAAAAATCCTAGCTATTATTATTTTGATAGGGATTTCTATAAGAAGCACTTGCCATTAAAAAAAGTATAGAAGACCTCCTAACTGACCATACTGTTTGTCACAATGAAGGATAATAACTCCATATCATGCCGGACAAAATAATTAAATATACTGCTGAATAGCTTAAACTGAAACCCCTATAACAGTCCCTGAATCACATTAATACTCCATTCATGGAGCTGTGAATCAACGGATCTAGTCATTCTTAAAAAAGGAATTTCGAATTATTTTTTAACATTGGCAAAAAATCTATATTTTCTGATCCAGAAAAATCACTACTAAGCATTGTACCCCAAGGTCAAAAGCAGAATGGTCCTGTAAATATCAATATATTCATAGCAGAATTTTTTTAATGACAAATAATTGGAAATAAAATTGATTCCTATAACTTTGGAAATGAATAAACAAATTGTTGTACATGTGTGTAATGGAATTTTTCTGTGTGAGAAAGGATCAAATAAAGAATTTCGAGAAGAATGGCAAGATTTACATGAATCAATGCAGAGTGAATTATGCAGAAGCAGGGAAATAATATCAACAGTCATTATAACAATGCCAATGGAAAGGACAAACATATCTGAAGCTTGTCTGGATGGACATAATAAGCAACGAGTTTGGCCCCGGGGGAGAGTTGAGAAAATACTCTTTCTTTTCTTCTTTTAGATATGGGGGACTAGAGGCATGAGTAATAACATATATCAGACTTGGTTGATATATTGGTTGTTTCCACTGAATTTTTTTCTTCTTTCCTTCCCTCATTCCTTCTCTGTCCCTCTGTCCCTCCATCCCTCAATCCCTCCCCCCTTTCCTCTCTCCCTTCCTTCTTTCCTTCCTTCTTTACTTCCCTCCTTCGTTGCTTCCTTCCTTCCTTCCTTCCTTCCTTCCTTCCTTCCTTCCTTCCTTCCTTCCTTCCTTCTCTCCATTCTTCCTTTCTTCCTTTATTCTTTCCTTACTCCTTCCCTTTCTCTGTCTCTCTCTCTCTTCCTTCTCCCTTCCTTTCCTTTCTTCTGTTACAAGAGATCGCTTGCTGGTTAAAGAAGGAGAGAGACATATCAGAAATAAGGTTGATCCAAATACAAAATACATCCATAAAAAAGAAAAGTTCATGAATAAAGGCACAGGAGAGAATCTAAGCTTAGGAGAAGATGATTATGGAAAGGGCAGAGAGGGAAGAGGAGAGAAGAAGTTGCATGTGAGCAAGGTACCTCTTTAGCTAAAAGAAGATAGGCCCCTAGTTATATATGAAGAGGTTAGATTTTTCAAAATACAAGATTTTATCCTACGATTGTTTAGAATAAAAAGTAGCTAGACAGAGACAGATTCAACAAGAGGAGACCTTCCAGGAACATATTTATGGGCCTTTTTTTTGTATAGAATATGAAGTCATTAACTATAAGAGATGGGAGGAAGAGGAAGAGGAAACACTCTGAACCTTAGTAGAGAAATGCAGGTTTGGATTAGTTCACTTGGTATAAATCAAGGGACAAAAATACTTGGTAATTGTTAGTCTTGAGCTGCATTGATCTGATTATATCTCTGTGTGCCAGAGGGGAAATAAAAGGCAACCATCCCTGTGCTACTGTTGTACATGATGTGTTGTCAGTGATGTAGTAGTCCAGTACCCAAGTTGCATCTGGCTCCTGCAAGTAGCAGTGTTTGCCAATGAACACTAGATGGCAGCAATGCGTGCTGAGTTTAAGCACGCTATCTATCTTTCTGTAGAGTTGCTTAAATTGGCTACTAGGCTACGGGATATGCTGAGCATGCAAATAACTTGCTGGAATTATACTGGGAGGGACAAGAAAGAACAACTGTCACCTTGTAAAAGGGCAAAAAAGAAAAGGAAGGTTGAGGTAAGGAAAAAAAAAATTAGCATTTCCTTACTCAGCATCAATGTTCATTTATTTGATTGTTCATGGTATATTACAATACTTTAATGGATCTCATTGTCTTAAGTGTGAATATTCATTCCACTCTTGTAGATAGTAACAACTCTATGTCTTTTTTTCTTGTCAATTCTTATCCATGACTTCACACAAAAGTTTCCCAGATTGTAATAGTTATAACTTACAAAAAGATTTACGAAGCATTTTCCTCACATTAACCCTATGAATTAAGGTGATACTAGAATTGTTTCCATTTTACAGATAATGCAATTGAATCTCAGAGATGATAAATGAGTTGTTTATGGTCATAAAGCTGGAAGAGTTGGAGCTCCCATGCTCTCTTGAATAATTGCTCATCTCCCCAACATAGTACAAAGGGGATGGATCAGTCACTTATGTCATGTGTGGACTCCAAAGGCTCAGGTCTTGCTGACTTGGTCCCTTACTGCTCAGGTCAGTACCTGACTTTTTCTCATTCTCCCACCCTCATCTTGCTTCCACTGCACCTGTTCTACAGCTAAGGTTCTCCTGGAAAAAGTCTCTGCACAGCCTCTGGCTACCAGTTGCTTGCTCTTGACCTAGTCTTTCATCATGCTACCGATATGTTAATCTTGTGGGAGAGGTTGCCATCATTCTGTTTAAATTAGCAGTATTGAAAGCCGCTCTACTAGTGCACAGGCCTTTGGAAATGTGTTACCCCCACCAAAAAGAACATGGTAGCCATATAACGTGCCTATCACCTCATGTACCTCCCCGAGTTTGAAAAAAAATGGCAGACACTACAAATCACATTAGATTCATGGCACATTTTTCCACTCATATTCTAAATTTTCATCATTTTGCATACAGCATAGTCACAGGTAATTATCTTAAATATCCAGTTTAACTGCAGACATAGAATACATAATATCTATGTTGGAATTGTATAGGCTGTGGAAAGAAATATAATGCATAATTCACATAATCCATAAAAATAACAAAATTCACATACAGCGCACAGCTCCACATATCAGTGCTTTAGGCAAAATATAAATCAGTGCATACTATCAGGCTACCCATGCAACCTCTCCCCCATCATTCCTGAAACATCCTAAGTCAGCTTGATCACTGGCTAGTTAGTTATTTTGGTATGGCCTGCTACCCGTTCTATATTCTCAGTATTCTCAGAACCACTGGCTTACCACTAAATTCTGAATTCATGCATAGCTCAGGATAGCTGCCACTGCTTCCCAACAAGTAAGATTCTATATGTGTCTTCTATTCTGCTGAGGCCCATACTACTAAAATATTAGTCAAGAAAGGGATGGCCTATGGACTCTTTCCTCCTCCCTCTCAATTTTAGAAAAGGTTTCCCTTCAAGTTGGTGGCAATATTGCTTAACTTCTCTGACCCTTGAAAGGGTACTAACATACACTTAGTTGAATCATGATCCATATTTTCTTCATATGAATGGTCATCTGACTTCAGTAATCCCTGTGCAACCAATAGATAAGCCTTTCTTAGAGCCCATGTGGCTAACCCTCTGACATTTTTGTCCTACTTATTAACAATGAACTGTAATGGCAAGCAAAGTGGGACTTTTTGCTGTTTTTTCTTTTGGAGTGCTTCTCAGCACTAAGGCAATCAAGTGCCTTTGATTGAGTCTTGCCTTTATTTGAATCAAGAGTCTTTGATTGAATCAAGAGTCTTTGATGACCTGCTTAAGTCACAATAAAGCATAAGCCACATGAGTTTGAGTCACATGGTTGTGATGCCCTCTGTGGGCTGACCCTGAAGAAGTTTATATATACTCTGAGGTTAGCATTTTGCTTTGGGGCTCACACATTGGAAAAGTGTTTGTGTGATTCGGCCAGATGAGACTCTGGGTAGCTGTTAAGGAGCCCCCTGGCTTTGAAAACCCAGATGTTGGTGCTTCTCTCTCTAGTAACTATGTATGTATTGCTACGGACAGACAGTTAGAAGCCCTGTCTGCTGATTTGTGTTATTTGCTCTGTTATATAATTTCCACTTGTAATTTCTGTTTGTATTTTATCTGAAGTTCAGGGTGCTGACTTTTTCCCCTAAACTAAGTGAACGATATATGCATGTTTAATTAAAGTGAGGTTGTAAACCCCTTCAAGTTGCTTTCCTTAGAAAAGCAGATCAAAGAAACTGTGCTAGCAGCCCTCCTGTGTGCTGGTGTTGTTGGTGTTACACATGAAACATTGTTGTTACAGGCACCTGACTAAGTGGGCCATAATCAACAGGTCGTTGTGATATATTGTCTTTATAAGGCCTCAACTGTCCTCTGGCACCATTTTATATGCCATCAAACTACACGGCCTTTCATCTACTTGACATGGAGTAGCTTTCTGCCAATCTGCTATTTTGTATTTTCCCTGTATACCAATAAACTGAGAACTATTTTCCTTTGCTGGAGTTGACGCCAGCAAACTTGCTCACTACATCATTTGTTTTTCTCTGAGCTTGTCTGAGATAAGATCATAGATAGGTGTTGGGCCTCCTTCAACTGATCCTCAGCAAGAAGATCCTCTGGTTATGCACATCTCTATTCTTTGACTCTCTAAAAGACAAATAAATAGGGAACAAATAGTAGCCCTTATCAAAACATCAACAGGTACTGAGTAAAGGCTGTAGCATCGTTCTTGATGACGTTATATTTGTGCACTAGAAATGCCCCATGTTGACTTCATTGAGCCTTTTGCTAAGGCCTCATGAAGGAAGGAAGTCAATAAGCACTGGTTAAGCTGTAGATAGAACTCTGGGCTTGGAATCAAGAAGACCTGAGTTCAAATCTTCCCTCAGACACTCAATAGCCATGTGACCTTGCATAAGTTCACTTAAGTTTGTCTTAATTCACTGGAGAAGGAAATGGATCACATGGAGTCAGGCATGACTGAATGACTGAACAACAACAACAGTATGCCAAATACTGTGCCAAGTACTGTACAAATATTATCTCATTCAAACCTCACAACAACCTTGGGAGGTATGTGCTCTTATGATGTCCATTTTATGGTTAAGAAAGATGAGACAAGCAGGGTACATGACTTGACAGGAGTAACAGCTAAAGTTATAATATATAAATATCATATATAATTATAGTTTATAAAAATATAAATATAGAAATATTTTTAAAAATAAAAATGTAATATATAAAACTATAATATATAGTAGTAAAAACCTAGCTGCCTCTGGATCATCATTGTGTCCAATAATGTAATTAAAAGCCTCTGATTTGAGGTCTCCCTGAAGATGGTAAAGTATAGTTCTTGACTTCTCTATTCTTGCCAAATTTAGCACCTCCATGAACAGCTTCCTCCTATGATCCTGACCTTTCTGATCTTTGTAGAGAAGCCATAGACAGAGAAATATTTCTCCCACAACACTCTGACAACCGTAGAAGTTCTCTGGTTGAATATACCTGTCAATACCAGGTCAAGTACTCTGTCACCATCAGAAGGTTGCTCATATTCATCTAGGGTCAATTCTAGGAACCAGTAGAGGACTTTTCTAGAGAAACTCCATTAAGAGTCAATATTCACTGGACATCAGAATACCATTGGTCTTCTAAGTGTCTATTAGCAACCCATAGTTTCCATTGTTACATAATGAGAGCAAATCCTTGTGAGCATTTGAAGGAATTCATAATAATGCATGAAAGAGTCAGCTGACTGACTAATAATAAAGTCTTAAAGTTGTTGGAGATAGTATCAAGAAAATAACTGCAAATGAAAGGTTTCCAAGAACATTCAGAGAGGGAATTTAAATGGATTTAGTATCCAAATGAAGAGAGGCTAATTGTTATGACTTCACCAGTGACCTGTATTTAAATAAGGAAACCACCAAATCACCCAAGAAACATGGACAAAAAAAATGAAAGAAATTTAAACAGGGAGAACAAGGAACTACACGCCAAGAGTGTGTTTAAAGACCAGTTTATAAACTTCCCTTAAATGAATTCCTCCCACCATTGATGGCTTTGCAATTCACAACTTGTTGACTACAATACTGGATTAAATTCTTGACTCACCACATGATATAATTCATCTAGCAAGGAAGCTTACTTGAAAAACTACTGAGCCAAGCATTATTTCCATCTGTGACTCCTGGGTTTCATGGGGGCAGATTGAGAGGAAAACAAATGACATGTGGTGTAGAGGTGAACTTTCTGATTCACAGTGATATAGAGACTTATGAGTAAGGCTTACTGAATATTGTTTGTATCCTTTAGAGACATGAGAGAAAAGCCTGAATGTAATGATAAATTCATTACCGAATGCAGAAGATACATAGTACTGTTCTCTAAAGGACGGAGATAATTTCTCTTGGATCAAGGACATACAACTTCATTTCTTTTATTTGTTTTAAAAAATTTACTGCTGCTCTTTCACTTTTCCATCCCATATATTTCCTGATATATTCCTCCTTATCCCTAGTTTTACAGAAAAGGTAGTTGAGACTCGGAGAGGAGTAGTAACTTGTCTATGATAACACAGTTAGTGGCAGAGAGTAGTACCCAGATCTCCTGACACGCTTTCCTTTCCTTCTCCTTCACTCTTGTCTAGTTCAGGTATTTTTTTTCCTGCTACACCAAGTTATATGTCTCCAAATATTCCAATTCCCTCTTTTGTGAGATAATTCAGTTACTTAGCATTCTGCCTCGCCTAATTCATTATTTTTATAACAACAAATCCAGCTCTTTCATCCTAATTTTATGCATTTGTTTTGACACTACTATATCTATAGCAATGGGACTGAGAGATGTAGACCTGTACATGGTTATTCAATTTGCCTATCATTTACCATAAGTAGCGGGTTTGTCACAGGCATGATACTTCCTGATATACTCTGCTGAGGTGGGAGGAATGACAAGGAATTACAGATGTTCTCAAAGTCACTCATGGGATGACATCAGTTTATGATGTCACTTGTCATGCAGGTGATATCAGTACTTCCTAGTGTATAACATCAGAAAGGTCTCAACCTCTTCTTACTAGACCGATATGCCCTAACCCCACAATATGACAGTAGGGGCAGCAATCATGTGTCAGATGAAGAGATGCTATCACTGCAAGGTTGAGGAGCTTTGAAATCCTCCTCGATGTATTGATTGGCCTTGTTAAAGACAAGCAATAAGAGTTAGACTGAATTTCCTCTTTGTCAGACTTTGACAGTGATTCACCTAATTTTACGGCATCAAGTTCTTAAGCTCTCACTCTAGGTTTTGGGACTTTTTTCCTCACATTTTACCAACTTTAAAGAATTGACAGAATCAATGAGATAATGGCTCTAAATTTGCTGAAGAGAAAACAATAAAGATAATCTTTAGGGAAATATGCTAACTTTTCTAGCATGCTGAGTACATTAAAATGGTTAATTTACTGTACATTTACTAGGCCACAACACTTAGTGAGCATCCACCAAGTAGCACCTCCATGAACAGCTTCCTCCTATGATCCTGACCTTTCTGATCTTTGTAGAGAAGCCATAGACAGAGAAATATTTCTCCCACAACACCCTGACAACCGTAGAAGTTCTCTGGTTGAATATACCTGTCAATACCAGGTCAAGTACTCTGTCACCATCAGAAGGTTGCTCATATTCATCTAGGCAGGCAGAGTCAGGAGCCACAACAGTTACAGTACCTGCCCCTGATGTGCTTAAAGTTGATGGTGAAGCTAATGACCTGGAGATATCAATGAGCAGAGATGTATTCCCTGCAATTAATTCACAATTTAACCTTTCTCACTAGGAGTACTAATTCAAACATTTAAAAAACAGTTGAAAGTCTTTGACAAATGGTGATATATGAATTTTGATAACATATTATCATCTCTACTGAGCTTTCTACCTTATCTCAATTTCTTATAACACTATATCCACAAGATGAGTGTACCATTCCTAACTGAAGTTAAACATGGTAGAAACACCTGGAAACAGGAAGACCCGAGTTCAAATCCAGCTTCAGACACTTATGAACTGCATGTCCTTGGATAAGTCAATTAACCACTGTCTGCTTCAGTTTCTTCATCTATAAAATGGGGATTAATAATAGCTCCCTACCTTCTTGGGATCTCATGAGGATAAAATGAGAAGATATTTGTAAAACATGTTGCAAATCTTAAAGTGGTATGTAAATGCTAGTTATGATCATCATCTAACTACAAAAGCATAAACTCAAGGTCCCAAACAAGAAATCTCAGTAATCTTTAAGGTGTCAGCAGCCTCTTATCTGCATGTCTGATCTGTTGTCCACCCTTGCTTGTATTTCCTTCACGGCATTTGAATCACCCTCTTCCAATGCACAAAGCCATCACCAGACTCTTAGTCCAGACTTTGGTCACATTTCACCTGAGCTCCTCCATCAGTGGTGATATCTCACCTTCAATCTTCTCATTACTTCTGGCAACTGCCTGCTCTACGTGGTTCTTAATGTTCCTGCCATATTGACCTTTTGACTAGGTCTTTTCCCATAGCAAGAATGCCTTCCTTAGAGGAACTTCCACTGAGCCTTGGATCTAATCCAAGTTCTTTACCCTTAGCTTCAAATTATTTCATCAAGCTACTTTACACTGCCACATTTCCCTTGTCTTCTCTTGTTTCCCAGCCAATAATCTCTGTAACTTTCTAGCAAATTTGTTTAATGCTGTTTTAAGAATCATTTCTGTCTTCACTTCTGATCCCATTAAAAAGAAGGAGTTCACAATTTAGAGCTGTTCTGAGCAGAAGGAGGAGAGCATAACTGTATTTAGGGAAGAAGGACTTTATCCATCTCCCTAATTTCTACCTTCAAAGTGGTGGTATTTGCATTTACATCTTAATCAATGGATAAAAATGAGACTATTAGGTAGATTGAGGAAAGAGAGAAGGGAGAAAGAAACAAATGTGAGATTCTTTTTTTACTTTAACTTTCATGTCAGGAAGAATAGAGACGGAAAGCCAAAATGAAAGTCTTTATAACATTAGTTCAGGACTTTAAAAGAATCTTGGTTGCATGGGTAAGAAATGGCAGCACCAAGCCTCAAATTCCAGACTTCTGATGCCAAATCCAGTGTTCTCAATGCACTGCCAAGATAGTTTCCTCTAAGTAATTTTAGTGTTCTTACCCTCTGTGGCCCTACCTAAACTGAGAGCAGATTAAATGATTAAAACTGCATTACTGTAGGGATATTGTGAAACTCCTATAGTAGCTACATAAGACACTTTGATTGATGAAATGTTATTATTTGTCATTTGTTTTGGAAGAGGACCAACGATACCACAGGGTGAAGACTTCATTTGCCCATGAATTGGATTTAAGTGAAACAGAGTTGCACAAAGCATAAGCCTCACTTTCTTCCAGAGTCATCAAAATTCAGTACCAAGACAAAAGTCAAGAAGTTTGGTGATGTCTGGAATGCAGTGGATGACATTGACATCTTCAACGTCTGACCAAACTCTAGGTATTCTACGGTAGCTGCTTCGGCTACCTTCGTGGCTGTAGGCACAAATTGTTCTCATTCAACCATTCTGCCAAGGGAAGTCTTCACATGCATGGGTAGGCACCTCCCTCACTTACTGAGAGATTTGAGGCTTGAAGGTTATCCACAACCTGGTGTAGTTCATCTGCCAAGAAAGCCTGCTGCCACACATACTACGGCTTCTTGGTCACGGATGAAATATATTTATATCGTGAGGGAAGCCAGGTGATGCAGTGGGTAGAGTCCTGGGCCTGGAGTCAGGAAGACCTAAGTTTAAATTTTCCCTCAGATACTACTAGGTGTGTGACTCTGAGCAGGTCACCTAACCCTGTTTGCCTCAGTTTCCTCATCTGTAAAATTATGCGAATAAGGAAATGGTAAACCACTTCAGTATCTTTGCCAAGAAAACCCCCTAAAATGAAGCCACAAAGTGTTGGATATAACTGAAATGACTGAACAACAGATTTATATCACGATCTCAGAAACGTGGAAGAGCTTGTCACTGTCCATGAGCATGAACCCATTTTATTTTTTTTTCACTCTCTCCATTCACATCAGTAAATTCAAAGCCAAGAGGAAGAACAGGACTTGCCAGCTTTCCTGCTTTAGCTATTTAATTAGTATTCATATGGGACAGGGAAAAAACAAACTGGCTTTATTCATTGGGATTTAGCAACAATGAACAGGAGTGGCCCAGGGAGAGGCATGGGCCTTTCTTATAATTCCCTTAAGGCGAACTTGTACCAGAGAGAAACTTGCCTCATAAAGACAAAGATAAAGAGTTTAAAACCCTTCCTGACCCCTTCCTTTTGCACTGACCTCCCTTTCCTCTTTCTTGCCTATTAAATGTAACACACAATTTAGCACTTAATTAGATGCTGCCCTGTATTGTTTGGCTGGTGTTTTATGTGTTCTTTTTGCCTGATTTAGTTGAACTCTTGTAGGATAGAGATCATCATGTCTCCATCTTCTCTTGGTCCCATAACACTAAGTATATAAAAGTTGCACAAGAAATATTTAACAACTGATGAAGATTTAGAAGAATCTCCCCTAGACTAGATTCTTAACCAAAGTATTGGCTATTGACTGGAGCTTGTGTGTTATTTGAACGATTCTCTCTTTGAGTTCCTGTCATGTGCAGAATTATCACATCTAGCATTTAAATGGCACTTTACAGTTAACAAAGCATATTATGTAGGTCATCACATTTAATTACCATATCAACCCTGAACATGGGTGTTATTGTTATCTTCATTTTATAGATAAGGAAACTGAGGCTGAGAGGTTAAGTGACTTACCTACGGTCACACACCTGAGGTATGATTTGGATTCAGGTTGTCCTGACTCTTAAGTGCTACACTCTATCCATTGCACCACCAGCTGCCTAAAGAATTCAATAATATTTTAAAAAACTATTAACATATAGCCCAGCTCTGTAGATTCTGAATGGTTTGCTCTTATCTTCTTGCCAAATGGGGAGAGATTTTGTAGTTACTTGTAAACATCTGGCTTAAAAAACATGTCCAGTAAGATTCTCCTTGGTAAAATATTACTTTACAATTATAGAATGTTTTTTTAAAAGAACTGATGCATACTTTTTCTGTTTCATACTTACAACTCTGTGAGGTCTATATTACAATACCTGTTTTATAGATGGAGAAAGTTATCCTTAGTTATCTGTAGAAATTAAATGGTAAAGCTGGGACTAGAGACAGCATAATATAATGGAAATAGTCCTGGGGGTGATGGGGGTGGGCAGAGCCAAGATGGTGGAGAAAAGACAGCCACTCGCCT
Organism: Trichosurus vulpecula; assembly: GCF_011100635.1. Lineage (NCBI taxonomy): Eukaryota > Metazoa > Chordata > Mammalia > Diprotodontia > Phalangeridae > Trichosurus > Trichosurus vulpecula. Next base: position 130,431,387 of record NC_050578.1, on the reverse strand, counting down.
CAGCTCTCCCCAAAACCCCTCCAAACACCTTTAAATAATGCCATAAAACAATTCCTGGAGTAGCAGAACCCAGGAAAGGATGGGGCAAAATAATTTTCCAGTCAAAAAAAACTTAGAAGGTCAGCAGGAAAGGTCTGTCACACCTAGGTGAGAGTAGACCACAGTCCAGTACAGGCTGTGCCAGCACACACCCAAACCTGGCAAACCAGGAGCAGCCTTTGGGAGCCACTGAATCAGCAGCAGCAGTAGCAGATGCTTCTGGAGCTCTCAGCCTATAGGTGGTAAGGAGGTTGAGGAACTGGTCAGAAGGAGAGACAGGGGTCTCTTTGCTAGCACTGAGGCAGGATTTTGTTGCTTTGCCCATACTTAGGTCTAGCTAACATTTCTGCAACAGAGCTTGCTGCCATAGTGGAGCCTTTCTCACAGTTCCAGGGCAGAAAAGAGTGATTATAGTCACTCACAGACCAGAGCACAGGCCAGGAGAAGAATAAATATACCTCTTTTTAGATCTTAGCACCTTGGAAAAACTGAAAACTTATAAGTCCCTAGAAGTATCTCTGAAAACAGCTGCATGAAATCCCTGAAGCTTGGGACAGTACTCCCTCCACCATGGAAACAGAGCCCTTCTTTACTAAAGAGTTAAAAGTCAAGAAATAGGTTGGGAAAATGAACAGAAAGTTACTATGGTGACAAGGAAGATCAAAACACACACTCAGAAGAAGATAATAAAGTCAAAGCTCCTACATCCAAAGCCTCTAAGAAAAATATGAATTGGTCTCGGGCCATGGAAGATCTCCCAGAAAGGATTTTGAAAATCAAGTGAGAAAAGTAGAAGAAAAATTGGGAAGAGAAATGGGAGTGATGCAAGAAGATCATGAAAAACAATTCAACAGCTTGGTGAAGGAGACACAAAAAAAAATTGAAGAAAATAACACCTTAAAAAAAAAGACTAGGCCAGAGGAGGAGGAGAATGCCTTAAAAAGCAAAACTGGCCAAATGGAAAAAGAGGCATAAAAATTCACTGAAGAAGAACCTCCTAAAAAAGTAGATTTGGCCAAAGAGAAAAGGAGGTCCAAAAGCTCACTGAAAATAATTCCTTAAAATTTAGAATAGAGCAAATGGAAGCTAATGACTTTATGAGAAATCAAGAAACAATAAAACAAAACAAAAAGAAAGAAAAAATAGAAGACAATGTGAAATATCTCATTGGAAAAACAACTGACCTGGAAAATAGATCCAGGAGAGATAATTTAAAAATTATTGAACTATCTGAAAATCATGATAAAAAGAAGAGTCTAGACATCATCTTTCAAGAAATTATCAAGGAAAACTGCCCTCATATTCTAGAACCAAAGGGTAAAATAGAAATGGAAAGAATCCACCGATCACCTCCTGAAAGAGAACCCAAAATGAAAACTGCCAAGACTATTATTGCCAAATTCCAGAGTTCCCAGGTCAAGGAAAAAATATTGCAAGCAACCAGAAAGAAACAGCCAAACATGGTGGAGCTACAGTCAGGATAACACTAGATTTAGCAGCTTCTACATGAAATGATTAGAGGGCTTGGAATATGAGACTCTGAAGGGCAAAGGAACTAGAATTACAACCAAGAATCACCTACCTAGCAAAACTGAGTATAATCCTTTGGGAGAAAATGGATATTCAGTGAAATAGAGGACTTTTAAGCATTCTTCATGAAAAGACCAGAGGTGAATAGAAAATATCACTTCCAAATGCAAGACTCAAGAGAAGCATAAAATGGTAAACAGGAAAGGGAAATCATAAAGGACTTAATAAAGTTAAACTGTTTACATTCCTACATGGGAAGATGATACTTGTAACTCATAAGGTTAGAAGGAGTATATATAGACAGAGGGCATAGATGTGAATTGAATAGCAAGGGATGATATCTAAAAAGTAAAACCAAGGGGTTTGAGAGGAGTATACTGGGGGAAAAGGAAAGGAGGAGGTAGAATAGGGTAAATTATTTCACATAAAAGAGGCAAGAAAAACCTTTTATGGCAGAAGGGAAAGAGGAAGAGGTGAGAGGGAGTGAGTGAACATTATGCTCATCAGATTTGGTTCAAAGAGGGAATAGCACACACAATTAATTGGGTATAAAAATCTATCTTATCCTATAGTAATGTAGGAGGGGAAGGAGTCAAGAGAAGGGGGGGTGATAGAAGGGAGAATAGACTGGGGGAGGGAATAGTTAGAAGCAAAATACTTCTGAGGAGGAGGGACAGGGTGAAAGGAGAGAGAGAGAGACAGAGAGAGAGAGAGAGAGAGAGAGTGACACAGAAAGAGACAGAGGGAGATTGACAGACAGAGATAGAGAGAGACCAATGGAGAGACAGAGACAAAGACAGAGACAGAGAGAATGGAATAAACAGAGGAAACAGGATGGAGGGAAAATACAGTTAGCAAGTACAACTGTGAAAAAATTTTTGAAGTCAGTTTCTCTGATAAAGGCCTCATTTCTCAAACATTCAAAGAACCACAGCAAATTTCCAAAAAATAAGAGCCATCCCACAATTGATAAATGATCAAAAGAAATGAACTGTTTTCAGATGAAGTAATCAAAACTACCTGTAGCCATATGAAAAAATGCTCTAACTCACTATGGATTGGAGAAATGTAAATTTAAAACAATTCTGAGGTACTACCTCATACCTATTAGATAGGCTAATATGACAGAAAAGGAAAATAACAAGTGTTGGAGGTGATGTGGGGAAAAAATGAAACATTAATACACTGTTGGTGGAATTGTGACTTGATTCAACCATTCTGTAGAGCAATTTGGAACTATGCCCAAAGGGCTACAAAATTATTCATACCCTTTGACCTAGCCATACCACCACTAGATCTGTATCCCAAAAGAGATAAAAAATAAAAAGGAAAAAGACCTATATCTACAAAAATATTTCTAGCAGCTCTTTTCTGGTGGCAAAGAATTGGAAATTGAGAGGGTGCCCATCAATTGGTCAATGGCTGAACAAATTGTAGTATGAGATTATGATGGCACACAATGGTGCTATAAGAAATGATGAGTGGGAAACTTTCAGAAAAACATGGAAAGACTTACACGAGCTAATGCAAAGTGAAATTTACTATGTACAAAGTAACAGCAATATTGTAAGATGATCAGCTGTGAATGACTCTGCTATTCTCAGCAATACAATGATCCAAGACAACTCTGAAGGACCTATGAAGAAAATGCTACCTATCCCCAGACAAAGAGCTGATTGTGTCTGAATACAGATTGAAGCATGACTTCTTTTTAACTTTATTTTTTTAGTTTTTTATCTGTGTTTTCTTTTTTGACATGACTAATATGGAAATGTTTTACCTCACTACACATGTATAACCTATATCAAATTGCTTGACTTCTCAATGGGGAGGGTGGTGGTTAGGGGAGGGGAGGGAGGAAGGAAGAAAATGAATGTTAAAATTGTTTTTACATGTAATTGGGGAAAAATAAAATGCTATATAAATTCTAGTCAAAAAAAAAGAAAAAATAGTCCTGGATTGGTAGTCCAGAGACCTGGATAATAGCTCTGGCTTTACCGTAATTCTGTGGGTGACTTTGGACTCAGCTTCCTCATTTGTAAAATGAGATTAGGGCAGGGCGTGCAGGTTAAGTTATGGGTTACTAGTCTGGAGTTTGAGAACTTTTGTTTTAAAATATTTTGATAATTGTATTTAATATAACTAGGTTTTTTGGCAATCCTATGTACTTTTTCATTCAAAAATATTATTCTGAGAAGAGATCCATAGACTCTACGAGACTGCCAAAGGGGTCCATGACATTAAAGAGGCTAACAACCCCTAAATTAGCTGCTTACCTAAGTTTACTTCTAGCTCCAAGGTAACATGATTCCAAGTACAAGTTTCTGGACTCCCACCCTATTCTTACTAATAGACCAAAATTAGGAATTGACACTAACAGTGTAGGTATAGTTACCTGAGCATTCTCTATTCCTTCCTTTCATAGCTGTGCTCATCTTTGTTCCATTTGTCAGGGGGTTATGATGGAGATTACATTTAATTATTTGGTTCTAGGTAGCCTGCTTTTCTTTTTTAAAGGGAATATCTTTAGGGTCACTGAGGTCCTGAATAAAATATTTAAAATCTGGGAATGCTCATTTGTGGATATATGAAGGACATCAGGTGAATGAAGTGAGAAGCATGATGGGAACTAGACTTTTGTGAGCTTCTTGGTTTTTAGTATGAATATGTTTAAATGAGTCCAAGGCTTTTGATTGCCTTGAGTAACCAGCCTGTTACATGACATCTATGGTTGGCAGTTATTGTATAATAACATGATGAAATCATATATCCATTGTGTAAATCATGTATTTATAAACTAAAAATATATTTATTTGTGCTGAAGGCTGCATAAAGTATTTGGTCCTGCAAATATTAGTGCCATCGTCATCATAGCTCATCTAATTGAGAGGTATCACAGTGTGGTAAAAAGAGTTCTGGATTGGAAGCTCCGGATTGGAAGCTCTGGATTGGAGCTCTATGTCACCTTTGATCACACAATCATTTCACTTCCCTGGGCCTCAGTTTCCTCATATGTAAAATGATGCCATCAAGCTATTTGTATTCCTGCCACTTAGCAGTGTCTGTCACATAGTAACTGTTTAATAAATGTTTGTTGACTTCACTTAACTTGATTCTGGCTCTAGTGGGTCTTTACTGTTGTTGTTCATTCATTTCATCCTTATTCTTTCCCTTATCTATCCATTATATATTTTCTCTAGTGGCCTAAACCAGAGTCAGTTACCTCTTAGTATTTCACTAAATTCTAGCCCTGGAGGAGATCCTAGAAGTTCCATTATCTACTACCCCTACTGTGAGGTTGGGGCTAGTCTTGCTGCTATACAGATCAGGAAACTGAAGCTTAAAGATGTAAAGTGTCTGGCTCAGAGTCACATAGAGAATTGTGACAGGACAGGACTTGAACGCAGGCATGCCAACTTCAAATTTAGAATAATTGGTAAAGATGTTTCCTCATGAAGACTTATAAGCATCATAATTTTCATACCTCTCTTAGGTACTTATTACCTATTATAGTTATTTGCATATAAGGCAAATGCCTCTATTGTATTTTAAGTTCTACAAAGGAAAGCACTCTCAAAAAAAGACAACTCATCACATGGAGGGTGTTTACTAAGTACTTATTGAATGCATGAACATATATGAGAAGTATGGGAGGTAACATCGTGTAAAATTAAAAGAATCAGAAGGGGAAATAGAAGATTTGTGTACGAACATGCTCTGTTTCTGACTTGCTTTGAGAGTCACTGTATAAAAACATTGAGTTTCAGAAGTAGAAAGGCCCTTAGACCTTATGTAGTCTAACCCCAATATGAAGTTCAAATTCTCTCTACAAACCTTCCAGTGATGGGATACTTACTACCCCACAAGACAGTGGATTCCATCTGTGTACATTTCTAATGAGATAATATATGTCAAATATTTTTCAAACCTTAAAATACTTTATAAATATCAGCTATTATGATGCAAAAAATAACTATAACAGATGTGAACCATTAGGGCTGCCCCAAATACAATGGACTCTTCCTTGACCTTAGCAAATTTCATAATTTCCAAAATTAGGGATTTGAATTAGATTGTCCTAGATTTCTTCCAACTCAAATTTCTGTGAAGAGAAAAATCTGGACCTACCAAAATTTCACTCATCTCACGTAAGTCCTTGTAATGATATGCATAGTCTTGCTCAGTATTGGCATTCAGCTGTACACCTGAAATCTTAAAGGTGCCATGATAATACTCCAGTTTCTGATCTGCATTGGAAAGAAAACAAAAGAAAAATAAGGATGAGATTTAGGCATACGACTCCGGGTCTAGGGAAAAAGATGTGTTAGACCCAGCACCAGTAGAGGTTCATACTGAGTCCATGATGAGGCCACTGTGATGCAATATTCTATTGTATATCTATCCAGAAAGTTATTGGTGTCAAAGAGGTTACTTTTTTTGTTCATCGATAGGCTTATAAATGTGAATTTCTAATGAGCATGACACAGCAATCCAAGAATAGATGAATGAATGTATGGAAATCAAATATTTGAGAGAGGGAAAGAATGAATATGGATTAACTTTTGGGAGAGTTAAAAAGTCAGATGGTAATGGAGACAAGTAAGAAAGTTGGGGACCAGTTTAGTGTCAGTGTTCAAAGGGTTTGGCTTGAATTGTAGGTAGAACAGGAGTATAGAGAGCTGTATTTTGACCTACAAAGGCATGATCTGCATTTTTGGAAGGAATTCCTGAATTGTTTTGATCCATTTGAATATTTAAGCATACCTTGAGCTTACAGTTGATGAAGGTAAAATTTTGAAGAGAAACAAATTTCTTAGATAGTTATCTAGAAAAAAATTTGGCCTAGGAAGGGGCTAGATCAGGGATTCTTAAGCTTTTCTATGTCATGGAAACCTTTGGCAATTTAGTGAAAGCTATGAATCCTTTGTCAAAATTACTGCTTGTGTATAACTATGGTGAATATATGCACATCTGACATTAACAAGTGATAGAGAAAGTATAATTTTAGTGAATTTTGCTTAGGACATGGCCACAAATTAAGATAGAAATAAATACATCATTTTTGCTATCGTTCTTGAAATGTAGAAAAGTTGGCAGACAAAAAAGTATGGTATGAGAAGGGAGGTCTGTGCCTTTCTGGCTTTGTGATATTAGGTAAGTCACAACCTCTCTGTGCCTCTGTTTCCTCATGTATAAAATATGGGGAATGGATTAAAGGGCTTTTTAGATTCCTTTCAGCTCCAGATCCATGGTTCTATGATCCATGGAGATGAATAAATATGGAATAGTTTATAACAAGTGCCTCAAGCTTTTCTTTTCTTAAATGAATAAGGCATATTACATATATTCTAGATAATATGCATATAAATACATACATTCATAACTTTTTGTTGTTTGGAAGACAACAGCTAAACTGATTAATTGTACCTTATGGGATTTTGGATTCAGAACTGGGAAATTACCTTAAAAATTCATTAATCCAACTCCTTTATTTTACAAATGAAGAAATTGAGGTCAAAGAGTTAAGTGCTTTGCCCAAGGTCACATAGCTAGTAAATAGTTGGGATTTGAATCCAGATTCTCCAATTCCAAATTCATGGCACTCTCTGCTAAACTAGCAATCATTTCTAAAACAGCACCTAAGAGATCCCAATTTCATTACTTTTACATGGGCGGGGGGAAAATGTTATCTTGGGGGAAAAGAAATTTTCCTCCAAGTTACACCTACCAGAGACCAAGAAATGAACCAGCAGACCAATAGTTACGCCTGTAATCAATAGTCCTACTGTAACAATAAGAACAATCATCCATGGTTCCAAACCTCGGGTTTTTGTGCCCAGTCCTACTGTCCTAGAGGGAGAGAGAAGAGACAGCCATCAATAAATAACAAATGTCACAGTGAAAGAACAAAAGACTTTTAGTTATTGCTGGAAATACAAAGGAGTAGCTTAAACTAATTTGACCAATGAATGAGAATTTGCTTGTTGGCGTCCCTGAGATCACAGCATTTAAAGAAAACAAACAAGACTAATAATTTGTAGCTATGTAGCATTTAAGATGTGCAAAACACTTTATAAACATTATCTTATTTGATCCTAACAACAGCCCTGGGAAGGTGGTGCTACTTATTATCTTCATTTTATAGATGAGGAACCTTAAGCCAAGATAGGTTAAGTGATTTGCCCAGGGTCACACGATGGTAAATGTCTGAGGCAAATCTTCATGACTCCCAGTACATTGCACTATGCACTGTGCACCCTTCTCTTATGCCTCATAGACACATATAATGCTAGCAGCCTTGTCTCTGAGCTGGGCAGGATAGCTTCTCACAGTGCCACAGTCTAACTTAGAATCACTGACACAGTTACAGAGAGAAGAAAGTAGCATAGTAGAGAGAAGTATGATGAAACCATGTATCATTGGCACCATTCACTTAAAAATTACTGTATTGTTTAGGGTCAATCCAAATATGGATTTTATAAAGTTAGAGTATGCCTATAATCAGTGTTATTTTTCAGGATACATTTATGAACTTTCTTAACAATACAGTAATTATATATAACCGATCACCCAGAACAGGAGGTGGACTGGCTGCAAAGTCCCCTGGGATTTGTAATTCTTCACATTTTTGGAAGAGAGGAAACTGGAGAAGATGCATGTGTGTGTGTGTGTGTGTGTGTGTGTGTGTGTGTGGTGTGTTTATATGTGCGTGTGGTGTGTGGCAACCAGGATAAGAAGCAGAAAAGTCTCTGCTGTTGGGGGTTTTGTGCGACATTCATTCCAGTAGCAGGATTGATTAGGGAATATCTTTTAGGAGGAAAGACTGGTCCCTAAACTACACTTGCCTTGCTTCTGTGTATTTTCCAAAAAATTATTAGAATTCTGTATTTGCCACACTTTAATAATAATTTTATAAACACCTATGACTGATTCTTATCTTTAAGTGGTCTGCTGCACTTTGTTTGCAAATACAAAGGTATTAGAGAGGGACCCTTCTTAGTATAAGCATGTAAGCTAAAACCTCATCCTATGGTTAGAGACTTCTCATCTCTAACTGGGGGAATAAGCACAAAGCATTTCATAAACTCTGAACTGCTATAAGTCTGGGCTCTGTTGCATAAATTTACCTCATAGATGAAAACCAAGGTGTTGCTTATATAGCTTAAAAAAATCTTATTGTCTCAAACCACTAATTTGTATCTTGTATCTTTGATTCATTTCTCATGTTTGCATGTTGTTCCCCCAGATAAATTATGTGGTCACTGTTTTGGACCCTCTCCTCTTTCCTTTTTAAATTCTGTTTCTTGAACTGGGCATAGACCAATATCTTACACCATATACCAAAATAAAGTCAAAATAGGCTCATGGTTTAGGAATAAAGGCTGATACTATAAGCATTTTGGGAGAGCAAGGAATAGTTTACCTATCAGATTTATGGAAAAGAAAAGAATTCATGACCCAACAAGAGATAGAGAGCATTACAAAATGCAAAATGTATAATTTTGATTATGTTAAATTGAAATGTTTTTGTACAAAAAAAGCCAATGCAACAAAGATTAGGAGGGAAGTAGAAAATTGGGAGAAAATCTTTACAACCAGTGTCACTGATAAAGGCCTCATTTCTAAAATATACAGGGAACTGAGCCAAATATATAGGAATACAAGTCATTCCCCAATTGAGAAATGGTCAAAGGATATGAACAGGCAGTTTTCAGACGAAGAAATTAAAGATATCTATAGGCATATGAAAAAATTGCTTGAAATCACTACTGATTAGAGAAATGCAAATCAAAACAACTTTTAGATACCACATCTCTCCTGTCAGATTGGCTAAAATAACAAAACAGGAAAATGATAAATGCTGGAGAGGATGTGGGAAAATTGGAACATTGTTATATTGCTGGTGGAGTTGTGAGCTTATCCAGCCATTTTGGAGAGTAATTTGGAACTATGCCCAAAGGGCTATAAAAATGTTCATGCCCTTTGACCCAGCAATACCACTTCTAGGGTTGTATCCCAAAGAGATCACACAAGTGGGAAAAGGACCCATATGTACAAAAATATTTGTAGCAGCTCTTTTTGTAGTAGCAAAGAATTGGAAATCAAAGGGATGCCCATCAATTGGGGAATGGCTGAACAAGCTGTGGTATATGAAGGTAATGGAATTCTGCAGTAGAGTTTGAATACTTGGCAATTTGGCTGAAGAAAGGACCCCAGCGACTGGTACTTTGTCTTGCTCAGTGATTGAATCTTCCTCAGATAATTCAAATGGAAGCGATTCAGTTTCCTGGCATAGCACTGGCATACTGTCCAGGTTTCACAGGCATGTGACAATGAGGTCCGCACAATGGCTTGGTAGACCTCCAATTTGGTAGGCACCCCAATACCTCTTCTGTCTCACACTTTCTTTTGGAGCCTCCCTAACAATGAGCTAGCTCTGGCAGTGTATGCATCAACCTCATTATTAATGTGTACATTCCCGGAAAGTATACTACCAAGGTAAGTGAACTTATCCACAGCATTCAAAACTTCTCCATTTGCTATAACTGATGGTTCCAACTATGGATGGTGTGGTGGAGAGTGAAGGACAGCAACCAATTGTTTCTTGGTGATCTAATCAACTCTGATAAGTTCAATTAACATCTCTGTGCAAATAATACCCAAATCTGTTTCTCTCCTGAATTCTAGTCCCTTATCACTAATTGACAGACTTCTCCACCTGAATGTCTAATAGACATATCAAATTAAATACATCTAAAACAAACAGTTTTTTTTAGCCTCAAACCAATCCCTCTCTATATACTCCTATTTCTATTGAGGTTATCATAATCCTTCTATTTATCAGTCAGTTTAGCAACCTTAGAATCATCCTTGACCCTTCCCTTTCCCTCACCCTTCAAAGTTTTACTTCTGGAATATATTAATGAATCCCCTCTCTCCATTCACAGAGATACATACTACCTTAGGTCAGGACCTCAACGTATTTGCCTGGACTATAACAAATAGCCTCCTACTTGGTTTCCCTTCTTCCAGGCCTTCCCCTTCTCATTCTATAGTCCCCATGGCTTCCAAATGGATATTTCTAATATGAATATATCACTTCTCTACTGAAAATTCTTTACCAGCTCCTTATTACCTCCATAAAGAAATGCAAAGGTGCCTTTTACCTAAAGCCCTCTACAATCTGGCTCCCACCTACATTTCCAGTCTTATTTCAGATTGACCCCTTCACACACTCTGTTCTAATGAAACTTGTCTACCAGCAGTTACTAGAACATGCCCTTCACCTCTTGATTTCTTGCACTGCGTATGTATGGGCATGCTTTGACCCGATCCCTGGAATACATCCCATCCTCACTTCCCCTTTCTAGAATCCAGAGCTTCTTGTAAGACTCAGTTCAGGTGCTACTTCCTCCTATTCAAGGGCTTTCCTGATGCTCTCTGGGCCTCAGTCTCTTTATCTTTAAAATGAAGGGGTTGGACTAAATAATCTCTAATAGTCCCTTTAAGCTTATTCCTGAAGACAAGGATTATTTAGTCTTCTGTCTTTGTACCCTCACAGCCTGGCATAATGTTTGGTAAATAGTAGGTGCTCTAGAAGTGTGTGTTACTAAAATATTTAGAGCAGCTCTTTTTGTGGTGTCAAAGAATTGGAAATTGAGGGGATGCCCATCAATTGGGGAATGGCCAAACAAGTTATGGTATATGAATGTAATGGAAAACAATTATGCTATAAGAAATGATGAGCAGGCAGACTTCAGAAAAACCTGGACCTACATGAACTGATATTGAGTGAGGTAAGCAGAACCAGGAGAACATTGTACACATTAACAGCAATATTGTTCAATGACCAACTTTGTAAGACTTAGCTCTTTTGAGCAATGCAATGATCTAAGACAATTCCTAAAGTCTCATGATGGAAAATGCTGTCCACATCCAGAGAAAGAATTATGGAGTCTGAAAGCAGATCAAAGCATGTTATTTTCTCTCTCTTTTTTTTAAAAAATGTTTTTTATCTTTTCTTTCTCATGGTTTTTTCCTTTTGTTCTGATTCTTCTTTTACAACATGACTAATGTGGACATATGTTTAATATGATCATACATATATAGCCTATAGCAGATTGCATGTCATCTTGGGGAAGGGAGAGTGGAGGGAGGGAGGAAAATTTAGAACTCAAAATTTTGTGAAAGTAAATGCTGAAAACTAAAAATAAATGAATAAATAACTTTTAAAAAACAAGTGCATGTTACTGAATCAAACTGATTATGGCAAAACTTCAAGTGTGTTGATTGTTGAGAATTTTACTTTGAGGAAGAAAAAGGAAGGAAGCAGAATGAAAGACAAAAGAAGGGAGACAAAATTAATTGAAATGGAGAGAAAAAAGAATAGTTTTGGAAAATGTCAGCCCCTAATAGTATTCTCCTTGATTAGGTAAAATAGAAGTGAAAGAGAAAAAGGGACGATATTAAAATGGAGCTCTAGCTGATAAGCATAAAGAAGGGAGAAAACTAAAAAGAGTTTCAGTCTGTAAAATGACTGATAATTATAAAACTACACAAATTCAAGCTATTGTAATTTTATGCTGTGGAAGATTTCTATAAACATCAAATGGACTGATAGGAGAAAAGAGGAAAGACATTTAAGAGTAGCCAACCATCATACTCCACTATTCTAACCCTTGCTTGTGATCTTGAAACACACCAAGGGGAATGACATCCTGATATAGGTTTGTAAGATTTGGAGCTGAAAGTAACCTTAAAGATTATCCAGTCTAATACCTTCACTTTACAGATAAGTAAACTACAACTCAGAGATGCTAAATGATTTATCCATGGTCACACAGCTGTTAAATATAAGAAATGGAATTTGAACCTAGGTCTTCCTGACTCCAGGTCCAGTAATCTATTATACTAGGAGCCAGGGGTGGGGATCCTATGGCCTCCAGGCCACATGTGGACCTCTAGGTCCTCAGGTGTGGCCCTTTGACTGAATCTGAGCTTCGAAATCCATGCTGCAGGTTCCCTACCCCACCCAGGCTCTCTTAGATCACCATCTGTTTGAAAGAGAATTTTATAATATTCCTTATGCTTTCGTCAAATTTTATTTTCCAACATCTTGAAGGGTGTGTAAGATCAGGTTAGGGTCATGTTTGTTAAAGCAAAACATAGTGGTTTTTTTCAATGAGTTTACAGATTGTAAAGAGAAATTTACACGCCCTGAAAAACACAAAAGAATGGATTTTGTTATGAATAATCAGGAGTGGGATGTGCCTGTGCTTGAATATTTGTGGTCTATTACACTGGCACATAACCTTGTAGAAGCCAGAATCAACTTGATTGGGCTGAAAACCACATGAAACATCAGCCTCATCTGATCTCTCCTTAACAGATTCAAAAACCATTTCTTAGGCCCTTCAAATGTGCACAGCAAACTTGTGCTTGGTGCTAAGCCCTGGAGAAAATACAGACATAGACAAGATGAACTCCCTAATGCCATGAAATTTACAATTTAATACGGAGGCAACTGCAAGGAACTATCACACAAAATGGCACACAAGTACATGAGTACAAAGTATAATTGAGGCCCAAGAAGAGAGAGATTATTTCCATTTAAAGGAAACCAGGAAGGCTTCATGGAACAGGTGACATTTGAACTGAGTCTTAAAGACAAGTAGAATTTCAAAAGGGAGAAAAGCTAGGGAAGAAAAAGACACAAAAGTGAGAGAGCACAGAATCTGTGCCGAGGATGGCAAATAGCCTAGTTTGGTTAGGACTTAAATTATGTGGAAAGAAGCAATGCAAGATAAAGTTGGAAAAGAAGAACTTTTCTACTAAGAAAAGGAGTATGTACTTTATGTACATGTGATCTCCAATAGAGTGTCATTGAAGGGTTTTGAGCAGGACAGTGACTTTATCACATTTGTTTATAAGGAATAGTGACCAAGCAATATATGAAGGATGAATTCTAAGGGAAAGAGATTAGAGATAGAAAGCAGTTTGGATAGTCCATGAAAGAATTGGTTGGTGATAGTGGAAAGAGAAAGGAATGAACTGTTGCCAGAAGTATTGAGGAAGTAGAATTGATAAAAATTGATTAGGGTGTGAGTGCTATGGAAGAGTCAAAGGTAACACCAAAGTTTTGACTATGGATAACAGAGTGAATGCTGGTACCACTAAAAGAAATAGGAACATCAGAAAGAAGAGCAGGTTTTTATGTAGAGACAAATTCAGTTACAGCTATGATTAACATGTTGAATTTGAAATGCTCATGGAGAGGTGGAGCAAAGATGGCAGGGAAAAGGCAGCGACTTCCCTGAGCTCTCCCCAAAACCCCTCCAAAGCCCTTTAAATAATGCCATAAAACAATTCCTGGAGCAGCAGAAAACGCAAAAGGATGGGGTGAAATAATTTTCCAGCCAAAGACAACTTAGAAGGTCAGCAGGAAACATCTGTCACATCTGGGTGAGAGTGGAGCACAGTCCAATGCAGGCCACACCAGCACAACCCAGCCCCAGCAAATCAGGAGCAGGCCTTGGGGGCCATTGAATCAGCAGCAGTAGGGATTGTTCCAAAGCTCTCAGCTCACAGATGATAATGCAGTCAAACAACCAATCAGAAGGAGATTACAGGGGTCTTTTTGCTAATACTGAGGCAGGACTCTCTTGCTTTGCCTATACTCGGGTCCAGGTCACAGTCCTGGGTGGCAGTCTCAGGGTGAGAAGCAGCACTAGCACAACATAGGTTGTGGCTGCAGTGGAGGGCAGACCCTTGCCACAGTTCCAGGGCAGAAAAGAGTGCTTGTGATAGCTCACACATCAGAGCACAGGCCAGGAGAGGAGTAACACCTCTCCTTAGATCATACCACCTTGGAAGAACTGAAAATGTATGGCTCCCTAGAAGTATCTCTGAAAACAGCTGCACAAAACACTTGAAGCTTAGGACAGTGTGCCCTCTTTCCTGAAAGCAGAGGCCTGATTTAACAAAGAGTTAAAAGTCACAAAAAAGGCTGGGAAAATGAGCAAATAACAGAAATGCTAGTGAGACATCCAAGTAGAGCTATCATATAATAATTATAGGATCATAAGGTTCTTGGATTTTAGAGTTGGAAAGGACATCATGTGGCTCTGGAGCCAGATGACCCAGGTTCAAATTCTAACCTCAGCGTTATTACCTGTGTGACTTTAGTCAAGTCATTTAGTCTCCTTTGGCTTTATCTCTGAGAGAGGGGATTGGGCTAGCCTCTGAGGTTCCTTGCTACCAAAGCTTTGTTCCTGTGACCTAGTCCAACCTCATCATCTTATAAGTAATTAATATTTATATAGTTACATATTTTACCCACAGTGGCCTTGAGAAGTAGATATGTTTTACACATGAGAAAACTATGTCTCAAATACAGTTAAGTGAATATACTCAGATCATATTAATTCTGAACACCAATGGTCAGTACTTAGACCCAATTCTTCTTGATTCTAAGACCAAGTGCTCTTTCTACTGAACTCCAGCATAAGATATCAAGTGTGGACTATTTTTTTTCAAAGAAGTTTGGAAGTGAATGGGAGGAGGGATTGGAAATGCTATAGGCTAATGGAAAAGATGGGTATTGTGATTGGGCATACCTTAATGTATTTATATGCTGATGAGAAGAAACCTATCTTTAATACTTGTTACTACACAAATTATTCTTCTTTGTGATAGATAATTAATTGGACCCCTATATTATTCCAATCAGTATTAATTTGATATTAATTCATAAGGGTAGTGATTATAAATTCTGTATGTTAGGCTCCAGAACTGTGAATTGTAGATTGGAAGTTCACTTGCTTAATCACAGGAAGCTTACTAGAGGACCTCCACCTTTGTTTTTGCCTTCTTATGGTGAGCAAACCCAGTGTGACAGAGGTGACTCAATGACATGGAAAGTCCCCCAACTATTTTTGTTGCCCCTCTATCCCTTGTCATCCCTCTATTGTCCAACATGGGAAGATAGCCATGAGCATTTGGCCAATAAGTGAACCTTTTTGCCAGCCTGTGGCCTGCTTTTCTACCAGTCCATCAGCCCGTGATGATGTTTTGATATCTGTTTATCAGTCCAAATCATGAGTATGTTCATTGGCTCTTTGTCACCCAATGGGAATCTATGTTTTGTGTAGGCCCTCCTGGAGGATCAAGGACAATGTCTATCAAGCAATGAGATTCTGTATTTTTAGTTTTCTTTATCTGTATTTTCTGGGTAATCAAGTACTATAAACCTAAAACCCTGGAGGAAGAGGGCATCGCAGATCATGAGGAAGATCTGAGGTCTCATTCATTGGAGGGAAACCAGTCCCTTTAATAAGTGGTTAATGGTTTAGAGTTCTGCCTCAGTGATTTTTCTTGCAGATTGGACTATTTTGTACCCCACACCTTGAGACAATACTTTTTGACTTATTCTATTCTTGTTTTAAGCTATGCAACTTTTATTCTTTAATCTACTAGTTCTAATAAGTTTCTTTCTGTTTTAATTTATTACTCCTGTATTGTTCTTTAAAAAATTTGCTTTATGTGAAATTATTTTGTGTATAAGTATATTGAAAATGTTGCTTGATGCAAAAAAAAATCCAACACTTTACTATGTTTTAAATACTGATAATTTCTTGGTTGTGTTATATGACCATAAATCATGGTACACCATTGAAACCCTTCATTTCTCATGTGTTACCACAGAAATGAGGTACATCCTGGAAACAACAGACCTGGAGTTCTCTAAGTGCCCATGACTTTGAATCTCAGCTATTTCCAAGAAAAAAAAAAAACAAAGGGCCATGAAAGGATCTCCTCCTTTCCTACCTCACCCCCTCAAATCAAGGTAGAGTGCCATCTAGAACTCTATGATAGATTATGAGGGAGTGGAGCATATTAAAGGCTGAGATGGGAGAAGTTTGGTAATCAGATGGAGCTGAGGAGATTGAACTCAGGCTGTCTCAAGAACTGCTATTTATTGCCTTGAAGCGATCAGCTCTCTGGATTCTATCTTGTCCTTGGCTCTTGATACGATTTGCCTCCACTGTCCTCTGGCTGTAGCCTTCACTCTGCTTCCTATCTGCAGGATTCAGCATGGAGTCCTGAAAAGTGTTATCCCCTGAGCCTGAGGCTTCCTCTGACACTGCCCTCTTGGCTTCTTCTCAAAAGCTCCTCAGGTTCAAAGTCATGGACATGAAAGGAACTAAAAATAAATGAATTAAGAACAGGAATTTCTAATGCTTCAAGTTTCCACAGTAATGTCTCCTCATAGGGGTAAATACTGGGTTAAGATGGTTTTAGAATAATCATATTAAGTAAATTAATAAGTCAAATGAATAAATAATTCAGTAAACTGCAGCATATTGGTATGAGCAAGAATTGATGTAAAACAATTGGTCCAGGAGGTATATGATCAGAAAAGGAAGTGGTTCAGTCCTATACTTAGTGTAAGAAAGTATTAGACGACCTGAGTTTTGTACTAGTATCTAAGAAATATTAGAAGAACCAAAAGAAGATCCCCAATGATTTAAATAGTTGCTCTACGGAGAACTTATAAAAAGACAGGAAGAAGTATCACACGGAATGAGAAGGCATGGATAAGATTCCATTTGAACTAGCAGAGGGAGTGTCTACACCCATTCACTGAACTATGGAAATAAATGAAAACAGGGAGTTATCACAAAAGACTTACTGTGGTCTTAAACTACAATGGCTTAAGCACCAATCTCCCTATATAGTGTCTCCACAAGACTAAAAGCTCCTTGAGACCGCTGAACATCCAACAGATTTCTTTTTTATATATTCAGCCCTACCTTGCCTCCCTCATTGCCATTCCTACTTCCAAGTAGTATTCTTGTTGATGTTAAGTTGCTCCAGACCTGTCTAACTCTTTGTGACCCTGTTGGAAGTTTTCTTGGCAAAGATACTGGAGCAATTTGCTATTTCCTTCTCCGGCTCATTTTATAGATGAGGAAACTGAGGCCAACAGGGTTAAGTGACTTGCCTAGGACCACATAGCTAGTGAGTGTCTAAGGCCAGATTTGAACTCACAAAGATGAATCTACCGTATGCCAGGTGGGCTCTCTATCCACTGTATCACTAGCATAGTACTGGGCAAATAGATACTCAATAGATGCTTTTGAAATGAATTGAATTATGTAGTAATTAATTTAAAACCCAGAAGTGAGACTGAAATTGGGAAATCAGGTGAGGAAACTATTACAAAACATTCATATTGGACCTTACTTATTAATCTGAAATTGGATTATTTTGGCAGGGAGAGGTTGTTTATATGTATACTATGAAAAGAGTATGCTAAATAAATTAATGTTATATAAAAAGGCATTTTAAAATCTCTGAAGATAAAAAAGTTCTTCAAATATTTCAGAAGCATCCTTTTATGTAGAAACATTTTTTATTGCATTCATTATAAATTATTCTTAATTACTCATTAAAAACTAACACTGAAGCCTTTTATTTGGTAAACTTTGTGAGACTAGAAGGTATTATGCTCTGCAGTTATATTACCAAGATCAGCTGAGATTCAGAGTTCAGAAAAACTTACAAACCTTAAATAAGAAGTTCCCTTAATTTTGATTCATAATACCTAATCTTTTTTATAAGCTTCTGATTCTTAAGGGCAAGAAAACCATCTAGTAATAATTACTAGTTGCCTCATAATTTTAAGCCATATAAATATGCTTTAAACAAATCTGACATGTGATAAATCTAGATTTATAAAATATATGAATTGATTGATTGCTTGCATTTCAAAAGGACTGTTTATGAGATCAGTTTCAAGTTGAGAAGCATGAACAGGAATAACCCACATCTTGCAAAGAGGGAAAATCGCTTGTTCTAATGCCTGGAATGTTCTCCCTCCTCCCTTCTAACTAATGACTTCCCTGGATTCCTTAAGTCTCAACTAAAATTCCTCTTTGTACAGGAAGCCTTCCCCAACGCTTCTTAATTCTACTGCCTTCCCTCTTCTAATTATTCTCTATTTATCCTGTTTATACCTTATTTTGTATACATCTGTTTGCATGTTTCCTCCCCCATTGGATTGTCAGCTCCTTGAGGGCAGGGACTCTTTTTTGTATCCCCAGTGCTCAGCACTGTGCCTGGCAAATAATAGACACTTAATAAATGTTTATTGATTGATTGCAACTGTAGAGACAATGATTTACCCCGTCCATATATAGGCTGTGCCATGAAATTTCCTCCACTGGGGTAAAAATATCTATAGACTTGAATAATAGTAATAGGGTTCTGAGGTTTGCAAAGAATTTTATAAATATTATATCATTTAATCTTTACAACAGTCCTGGGAGAGAAGTGCTATTATTATCCCCATTTTATATATGAGGAACCTGAAACTGAGGCTAAGTGACTTGACTAGGATAATATAGCTGGTCTGAGCCCAGATTTGAACTTAGGTCTTCCTAACACTCGGACCAGTGCTCTATCTGATGTACCACCTAGACCATGTGGTTTGTGCTGGAGGAGACATGGAAGAGAAAACTGCTGAGGAAGAAGAGTGAAAAGGCATAAATCCTGGAGCATATTCTTTGTGAACTCTCCTTCCCCATCCCTTAATCCCCTGAGTGGTGGCACCAAAAAGCTATCCAAGAAAACATCTTCAGGAACCATTTGCCTGGGGCTTACTCCGCAGGTACCAATGTGGTCATAATTTAAACTCCATCTTGAAAGGAATGGTGACATGCGGGCATCATAAGACCTGGGTTTAAATACCACCTTAGTTACTTACTAGCTGTGTGATCAGGGGCAAATCACAAACCTTTCACAAACCTTGGAAGCGAGGTGATAATAACAATGATTTGCACTATTTACTTCATAGAGCTGTTATGATAAAAGCCCTTTGTAAATCTTAAAATGCTCAATGAATGTGAATTGGTATTATTATTGGATTTTTCACATCTGTGGTTTGAGTCCTTTACATAAATGTCTGTGTAGGCCCACAGAATTATAGAAAACCTTGATTTGTCAGCCTTAACAAAATCAGGTTTAATCATATATCTCTCTCAAATGTTTACATCAATGTAGCATGGGTTTGTCCTAATGCTAAATTAGTAATGCATTAGTTAGGTTAAAAAAGACCTCAGTTCAAATCTTGACTTAGATACATACTTAGATGTGTGACCCTGGGCAAATCATTTAACCACTATGTGCCTCAGTTTTCTCACCTGTAAAATGGGGATAATGGCAGCATCTACCTCCCAGGATTGTTGTGAGGATGAAATGAAACACTATGTCTAAAGAGCTTTGCAAACCTTCAGAGCTGTATAAATGCTAAATATTGGTATTTCCTCATTTCCCATTTGGCTGCATTAATTTTGCGCTTTTTTTTTTTTACTTCAACGAGCCTTACGAAATTCATTATTGGAAAATCCCATCATCCTGCAAGATTCAATCACACTTGGTATTCACACCTTATGCCCTTCTGTTTCACACCCTTTCCCCCTCTGATTGGAGAGTAGAGTCAGGAACTCCTCAACCTCCATTTAAGGAGACATCTCCCGATTTCCCACTTGGCTGCACTGACTTTTAGACTTTGATTTTTCCACCAGGCCCTCCTACCAAATCCCTCCCTTACCTTCCTCTCTCCTTAATTTGTTTTAGTTCTCTTTTATGTTTTCTCCCATTTGATTGTAAGGTCTTTGAGGCCAGAGGTTGAATTTCTTTTTCATGATTGTATCCCTGGCACTTAGCACAGTGCCTGGCATATATTAGAAGCTTAGTAAATGTTTATTGACTATTATCATAAATCAGTGAGTATTTAATAAATGCCTACTATATATTGCTATAAATAAAGAAGTCACAGAATATTCTTAGATAATGCCGTATTTAAAAGATTTATGGGTAGATAGGTCACATGAAGTCAAGAAAAAATTATTAAATGTTAGAGCTGTCCAAAAATGGAATGGGTTGCTGTCCTAAGAAATGGTCATTCTCTCCTCTCAGAGGTTTTAGAGCAGAAGACAGAAGGCCACTTTGGAGGTATGCTATAGTGGAGATTCTTTTTATTTCATGTTTTGACTAGATGGCCGCTGAGTTCCTTTTCAGTTCTAAGGCTCTGATCCTGTAAATAAGGTACCATATCTTTTTTTAGTTACTTTCATATCTATATGCTTATATAGCTCAAAGCAATACACACAGTGGTATTAAATAAATACTTTTTACAAACAGCTTCTAAGAATTGACCATTTTACTTATCCCTATCTCCATTTGATTTTTATCTGTAGGGCACAATCTATTTTGTCCTACCTCACCTTCCAAGAAAATCTCTGTCAGGATGAAACTGATAACATATTCTTAATATATTAATTAAAAAACTAATAACATAACTTTTTCATACCTATTAACATGTTGTTAGCACAACTGTCTCCCTTCTTCAGGATCACAACAAAGCAAATTACATTGATTTCTTTTTCATCAACTCATTGCCTAGATATTTGTCTACTTGGCCAAATTTTTAGGATGCCCAAAGCAATTAGTAATATTGATATCTGTTAGTATATGGCTCAGAATATCTATTTAAATGCAGACATCTTATTTCATTAACTTGATGGTTGCTTTTATTTTGAAGTTTTAAAATAAATAACGATTTTAATATATGAGAGAATGAAGTTGGAGAGGTTGGCAATAGATTAATTGACATAAAAGAAACTAAGGTCACCAATGTTAGGTAGCATCAGTCAAACATTGGCGTGGACTAGTCTCCAAGAGGGAATACTAGGAAGGAAAGAGGAAGAGTTCCATATACATGAATTTAAGGAGATTAGTGAGCCATCTGGGAAGAAAGATAGGTGAGACTTCTGGGAACAGGATAAAAATCTAAGGTGAAGAAGTCAATTGGGTGTTAGCTACTACAAAGGTTATTGAAGCATTAAAGTGGATGAATCACCTGGAATTAAATTTAGAGGGAAGAGTAAGGGGGAAAGATAATTCTACAGGGAAATGAGAAAGAGAATTAAATGAGCAATAAAGGCCTACTGAAGGGGTTTGCTGTTGAGGTAAAGGGGGAATCAGTAGAGGAGGTTTAAAAAAAATCCTCCTAGCTAAAGAGAGAGGTTATCAATTACACCAGAAGCAGCCAGGGAATTAAAAAGTTAGGCGTGGTAGCAATAAGAGGCTGCAGCTTTAGCAGATTTTTTTTTTATAATGAAGGTCATAAGAGTAACAATATAGCATCCAAAACATCATGACCCATTCTTGAAGAATTATAGTTCTTAGTGTCCAACTCAAGGAGTTTTACTTATTAAATTCAAACTGGAATTAAATAAATTTGTCAATATGTTCATTCAAGAAACATTTTTGAGTGCCTTCTGTGTGGGAAGTACTGAGCTAAATGAGTTATCACTTTTCTTTGGAGAACTCAAACTCATGAAGTTGAAGTCATTATCTCATAAAGAATTCCTATTTCCATATTCCTGGGGCAGTTAGGTGGTGTAGTAAATAGCGTGCTGGGTCTGAAGTCAGGAAGATGAGTCTTTCTGGGTTCAAATATGACCTCAAACACTTAATAGCTTTGTGACCCTGGGCAAGTCCACTTTAACCTGTTTGCTGCAGTTTCCTCATCTCTAAAATGAGCTAGAAAAGGAAATGCTAAAGCACTCCAGTATCTTTGGCAAGAAGAGCCCAAACGGGGTCACGGAGAGTCAGACATGACTGAAAAAAATTCCCATATTCCTAAGGGATGATTAAGGAGTGGACTTTTTGTTCTGTCTTTTGCTGGCAAAGAAATTGGGATTTAGACAGATTCTGTGAATTAATAGTGTTTTTGGAGCTAAATTCTGGTCTCTTCGTCACTTGAAGCCTGGTGTTTTAACCACTTACAAAATGAATGGGTAGGATAGAAAGTATACTAAAATGGGGTTAACTACTTCTAGGATCTATGTTCAGTTCTATCCCTTTCTAGCTGGGTGGTCTTGGACAAGTCACTTAATCTCTTTGTATCTCTTTCCACAACTGTAAAAGAAGCCTAATCATATTTGTCCTTCCTACCTCCCCCCAGGGATGTGATAAAGAGCTAATGAGATGACACATGTGAAGACACTTTGAAGGCTTTGAAGTCCTATACCTATATAAAGCACTGTTACCTGTATTCTATAATGCTATATAACTAAAGCAATATTAAATTAGTCTTAATTTAATTTTTCTTTCTCATACACTTTCTTGTGATAAGTTATTTTGCACAGAATACTAAGTTATAATTAATATTTTTCTCCTTCCCAGGAGATTAAAAAAAAGAACGACACAGAATAATTTTATTTTCCTCCATGTCCTCCTCCTCTCTTTTTTTTTCCCCCAAAGATGGATTCCAGGTGTCTTGAGACCTAGACAGGGGTACCTCCAGATCTTTGCTGATCTCCACACTTGACTCCAAACACCAACTCTAGGGCATGAGGGGAAATAGCTTAGGCAAAGGTATAGTGGAAAAGTCAAGGCTAGCCCAATTTATTTGGGTACCTGAGGTACTTAACTTAAACACAAACAAAAGTCAATCCACAACAGAAATTAGCAATGCACCATTTAGTAACTTCCAATGGCTAGCTATCAAATTCCGCCTCTTACTTTGTTGTTGGGGAGTGGTAGAGCAAAGCATCCACCATAAATTGTCATTTTAGTTTGAAAACATAGTTGTGTCTCTTAATCCAGAGTTCCATGATATTGTAAAAAAAAAAAACCCAAACCAAAAACAAAAATAAAACTAGCTCAATTCAAACTTCAATTAAATGAATTAGAGGAATAATTGTTAGCCTTCCGAGTACTTACTCAAAAGTCCAATTAACCAAGATATAACTTGAACTTACCGATACATTGTCCCCTGAGGAGATCTTTTAGGTCTGCACACTGATTAAGAATTTCCAATCAAATGTGTGACATCTTGGGATCTATTAGAGATCTGTGTCTTGGGAGAAATGAAGAAACATATACAAGTTAGTTGAGATAAAACTAGTCAAACGAGTCTGGACAGAGCAGCCTTAACCAGTATAGCTTAAAGAAAAGTCAAAAGACCTATTAGAGTTCCAGTAAGAATTTCTTTGTTTTGGCCAATTAAATAAAGGAGAAGAAACTGGTTGTCAAGCTTTTCATGAGAAATGTCATTGGAATGCACTAGGATTAAGAATCTGAAAAAGACTACAGGTTTATCTGTGTGTACGAGTGTGTGTATATGTGTATATATATGTATATGCATATACACATATTTATGTATGTACATAGAAGACCTCTTAGGGTAAAAGTGGCTAATAGAATAAGCCATTTTCCCAGCATGGGTATCTAATTAGCATTTCTCAGAAATATTTAAGTTGAATTATTATACAAGACTTGTCTGTGAAAGTTTCTTGTCTGCCTCCCAGTGATGGTGTGAGAATGGTGGGAAATTTACATTAAATGAAGGTCTTCAATAGTGTAGAGTACTGGGCTTGGAATCAAAAAGATCTGGGTTTTGGCCTAATTCTATCATTCTTTTTGAGTCTCAGTTTTCTCATCTGTAAAATGAAAATAATATTGTTTACTATCCACTTTACAGGATTGCAGTAAGGAACAAATGACATTGTATATATATATATATATATATATATAAAGTAGAGCAAGGAAGTGGCACAGTGGATAGAGCACTGGGCTTGGAATCTGAAAGACTTATCTTCACTAGTTCAAATCTTGTCTGATACTTAGAAGGTGTATGACCCTGCCCAGGTCAGGTGTATGACCCTGCCCAGGTCACTTAACCTTGTTTACCTGAGGTCCTCATCTGAAAAATGAGCTGGAGAAGGAAATGGCAAAGTACTTCAGTATCTTTGCTAAGAAAACCCCAAATGGGGTCACAAAGAGTTGGACACGATGGAACAGCAATAACAGTATAAAGTACTTTGAAACTATAAACCACCATATCAACCTAAATGGTTTCCATTTAAAAATATTTTGTTGATGCATTATGTTCTTAAATCACATTAACTTCTGAATATAACCTTCTGCACACTCCTGCCCAGTGAACCTTCCATTATAGTAAAGATTTTAAAAAGAAGTTTGGAAAATCCAACTAACATATCAACTAAGTCTGACTGAATATGCATGATTCACCATTCATGGTCCCCCACCACTGCAAAGAAAGAGGCATATTTTCTCATCCCTTTAAGACACATTATAACTACTCATTGTTCAGTTTTGGTTTTGACTTTTGTTATTGCCACTTATATTATTATAGTCATTATGTATATTCCTTTCCTGGTTCTCTGACTTCACTTTACATCAGTTTTCCCATGCTTCTCTGGATCTTGTTCATAATTTCTTTTCAATCAATCAATAAATGAGGATTTATTAAGTACTTTGGAGTGTGCTAGATGCTGTGCTTATGGCACACAAGTATTCTATTACACTTATATACCACAATTTATTTAACTGTTCTCTAGTCATTTTGTTTCTGAGTTTTTTACCATCCCAAAATATGCTGCATATTTTGATGAATATTTTGATGTCTATGGGACTTGTCTGTCTTTGACTCCTGTGAGGTATATGCTAGTGTACTAAGTAATATGACAAGTTAAAGGAATAACTTTAAAAGAATCTGCTTCCCGAATCCAGACAATCTGCAGGTTGTATTACAACCTGATTATTAGAATTTAAAGAGGATATTTGGCTTGACTACATATGCAATATATATCGTTGTGTTTTATTCTGTCTTGGTTTGACTTTCCTTTTCAGACTGACTCAATTTCAAGGAAGAGAGATTCCTGCCCAGAAGGTCAGCCAAATAGTATTTTGAAGAACCCTTTCCATCTACCTTTAAGTCTTGGTGTGCACTTGCTACTAATATCTTCTAACTTCTATTCACCCTCCTCCTGGAAATGGCAGTAGAGAAAGAGGACTGTCTAGAAGCAGAGTAGTTCTGAATTTATGTCAAGGCAGGATGTTAGGAGCCACCTTCATTAAGAAATGCAAGTAATATTGCAGTGTTTAGCAAGCAAAATACAGATACCTGCCAAGTAGCCCCAACTTAACTCTCCTTACTATAAAGCAATGACTCTTAAACTTTTTGATCTTAGGACCCATTTATACTTTAAAAAATTGAGGACCCTGCAAAACTTTTGTTTATGTGGGTTGTATAAATGTTTTACTGTTATTGTGAAAATAGTTTTTTGCCTCATGGACCCCCTGAGTCTTGGGGTTCTCCAGGGGACCATGGATCACATTTTGAGAACCACTGGTCCTAGAGTATAAAAGAGAAGTAGTTTAGCATGGTGAAAAAAGAGACGACTTCAGAGTCAGGAAAAACTTAGTTGAAATCTCATATCTGACATGTACTTATTGAGGGATACTAGAGGAAATCCCTTTAACTTCCCATGCCCCAGATAAGTTTTTAAGGCTATAAGTTGCAGAACAGATGTTGCTCAGCTTTGGTAGAGGTAGTCCTTCACCCACAACACTGTATTCTGATCAAATCACAATCCATTAAAAAAAAAGAATAATCCAAAAAGAAGAATAAATACCATTTGAATTTCCAATAGTTATACTTTGGATGTCCTTCAGATTATTTTTGTTACAGTATAATTAATGCTGGGATACCTAGATGGATAGAGTGACAGGGCTTGAAGTCAGGAAAACCTGAGTTCCAACCGGCTTCAAATATTTACTAGCTGTGTGACCCTGAGCAAGTCACTTAATCCTGTTTAGCTTAGTTTCCTCAACTATAAAATGAGCTGGAAAAGGAAATGACAAACCACTCCAGTATCTTTGCCAAGAGAACCCCAAATGGGATCACAGAGTCGGACACAACTAAAACAACTGAATAACAAATAATTTATGCCCTCTGTAGTAAGTGCTTTGAGAGTTATAAACCACTGCAAAACTGTGGATTTGGTAATATAAGCATTACTCTCCCCATTTGACAGGTGAGGAAACTGAGACTCAGTGAGATGAAGTATTTGTATGTGGAGTCAAGATAGAAACCTTAATTTCCTGAATACAAGTTCAGCACTCCCTCTACTACACCACATGTCACCTTAGTGCCTGAAGTATCTATTTGGGTATAGCCCAAGAATGAATATTTTCCAGCATTAATGCTTTGAATTTTGCTCATGCCTAAACTTGTGTCATTGACTTAAAACCCTGTTACAGATAATACACCTTAAATATGATAAATGATTTGTCAGCTTAATTTAAAGTCATGTGTTACTGTTTTAACACCACTTCATTTTAAAAAAAGTTGCTCTCATAAAAAAATGGGATGGGGGGGCAAGCAGCTGAGTGGCAAAGTGGATAGAGTGCCTGGCCTGGCGTCAGGAAGACCTGAGTTCAAATCTGGCCTCAAACACTTACTAGCTCTGTGATCCTGGCTAAGTCACTTAACCTTGTTTGCCTCAGTTCCTCATCTGTAAAATGATCTGGAAAAGGTGATGGCAAACCATTCCAGTATCTTTGGCAAGAAAATGCCAAAAAGAGGTCATGAAGAATTGGACATGACTGAAAAAACTCAGAAACAACAACTCATCAAAAAAAGGGTTATATTACACAAGAATATTCAAGAGAGCAGTAATAATAAGCTTCTCTGAGGGACGTCAAAGCTATCTGTATTGTGCATGACACGTTTTGTGTGTGTGTGTGTGTGTGTGTGTGTGTGTGTGTGTGTGTGTCCTAATGGCTATTTAGCACCCTATCTGTTAAAGAGAGATTACTAATAGATAGTAAGCAATAAGCAAATATTGTCAGTGCTTCCAGTTAAGTGAAGAACACCAAATAGCCCTGTGAGTAATATTTCTATGTTAGTAGGATTTTTTTTACTTAGTAATCTTTTTTTTAATTTGTTTTGTTCTGAACTTGTGAATAATTAGTGTAAGAGACTACCTGTCTTTTCTTGTGTATTAATTTGTTTACCCCTATACTGTGGGTATCTCTGAAGAGAATCTCACATGGTGGGCTAGAACTCTTAGAGCTAGTCCCAGCTGACTTCAGCATACCCCCAACTCTAGGTTACAGGAGGCCTTAATACAGATTTTTTAGCTACAGGGATCCTCTGCAATAGCTATGACCTGAAAAGATCTCCTGAGGTCTTTCCTACTCCCTCCAGTGTGCCTGTGTGGGAAGGGTGTAGGACACTTGTAATCAGAAGTTGAGAGACCCCAAAGCCAACACTGCAGTTGAATAAAAACTCTCTCTTTTTCCCTTATAACTTTAGAGGAACGTATGGGTGTTTAAGGAAAACTAGTACCTCTGGTGTGAGGACTTGCCAAGCCCTTTTCAGGGCTGTTCATCCACCTTTATTGTCCACCTGTCACCCAACTCTCACCTGTGGCTCCAAGAAGCTGTAGCATGCACAGTAGCCACACCCCAGTAAACTATTTTGGCAGACGGGCTAAACCAGGTTGAGGGTAACTGATGAGCCACAAACCCATCAGTGAGGTAGGGGGGTGTCTACCTCAAGCACGTGAGGATTTCCCTCAGTAGAGTGGGCTGATGAGAACAGTTTGTTCCAGTGGCCATGAAGGAGGCTGAAGCAGGCACTGTGGAGTGCTTAGGCCTTGGTCAGACATGGAAGATGCCAAGGTCATCCACAACACCTGGGCTATTGCCAATTGTCCTGACTTTTGTCTTGTCACTGAACTTCAATAATTCTGGAAGAGAGAGTGAGGTTGATGACTTTGTGCAATTCTGCTTCACTTAAATCCAATTCACACTTGGGTCAAGACATCAATCACCCTGTAATATCATTAGTCTTCAATGGAAAAAAAGGACAAAAAAATGAAGAAAGCCACAAGAGGACCAATGAGTGACTATAGGAACTCTAGTGGGTATTTGGTTGGCCTCTGCCGTAATAGCAAGATCATGCTATAAAAATGACCATGCTGCTCCACCAGCATCCCCAGCCACAGTGGTAACACTGCTGCTTGAACTTATCATTTCCCTACCTGTGATACAGAGGCAACTGGAGCAGTTGTGAGCCAGTGTAAACTGGGCTTTAAGGTTCAGCCACAGACCTGAGAATGAAATGTGGTTCTACAGATGTCTTCATTTGAGGAAGATAGTTCCTATTTGGTTTAGAAATGTTATTTTTTTTAATTAATGCATTTCTCCCCACATCACATTCATTTCTGGTTCCTCCCTCACTTACCTAGTAAGTCTTCTCATGTAATAAAGATTTTTTAAAAATACAGTCAAATCAACAAGCACTTATTAAGTATCTAATATGTGCTAGGAGTTATATTAAGCATCAAGACACAATTAAGGCAAAAACACTGGCCCTATTCTCAAGGAGCTTATACCCTTATGGGAGAGATATGCAAATAACTACATCATTGCATCTCAGAGAGAAGGAGGTGAATGGAGGGGAAAGACTGGGAAAAGCCCCTTGTAGAGGAAGCCAAGGAAGGCCGGATGTGGAAGTGACTTAACTAACCCACACATTGACATCTGACAGTGTAAGCAATGTTTTACTTGCATAGGCCCCTACCTCTTCAATGAAGGCAGGGTGGTGCATATTTTCAACTTCTCCCTGAGGACAGGTTAGTCATTATAATAACACAAAGCTCAGTTTCGTTTTATTGTTCTTTTTGTTTATATTTTTGTAGTCACTGCATATATTGTTTTCCTGGTTCCTCTTACTGCACTCTGTATCAGTTCATATGTTCCCATGCTTCTCTGATTGCTCATATCTGTCATATCTTAGGCATTAATAATATTCCATTACCTTAATGTATCAGTCTGCCTTTGACTTCTTTGTGGTCAAAGCCAAACAGGGGGATCTCTGGGTCAAAAGGTGTGGATACTTTTGTTACTTTTTTATCATAACTCCAAATTGCTCTCTTTTTCTTTTCTTGTTTTCAAAATTCTGAACAAAACAAACACTAAATAAAACAAATTCTTCCATACTGGCAATAAAACAGAAAAGGGGGCTTGTAAACGAAACAGTATCTCCGTCACGTACAGTTTGCTTTTCTCTTTATATATGCAACCTTAAAAGATGAATTGGGAGGCAAGATAGGTGCTGGAAAGCAGGGACTTGCCAGAAGCTCTCCCCCAGGTCCCTCCAAACACCTATAAAAATGTCTCTGAACAAATTCTAGAACTGCAGAACCCACGAAATAGCAGAGGGAAGCAGGGCTCCAGCCCAGGACAGCCTAGATGGTTGCTGGGTAAGGTCTATCGCATGGAGCTGGGAGCAGAGCAGAGCCCAGCATAGGCTGCACCCAGAACAACTAGACCAGGACGCAGGCAGAACAGACCGTAGCATCCTGAATCAGGGAGTTGTGGCAGCTACTAGACTTCTAACCCACAAACACCAAAGACAACAGAGCAGGTTAGTGGGAAAAGCACTTCTGGGACAGAGTGAAAGGAGTTCGCAGTCATCCACTGCCCCCGGGGGGTGGCAGAGGTGGTGCATCTCTGAGGCTGTTTCCAGAGCTACAGCTGCAGTTGCTTCCAGCCCCAGGCCCACCTGGTGGGAGGAATTAAGCAGTGGATGAGAGTGGGAGTGCAGAATCTGCTTCAATCTGACTTGCCGCCCAGGTTGGCAGTTCTTGGGGGAGGAGAAGCGCTGGTGTGGCAGAGCTAACTGTGTAGAAATAGCTCTAAAAAGAGCAGCACAGCCCATCAAGCTTGGGACAAAGCACTCTCTACTCTACAAGCAGTCATACCCTGACAAAAAGCTCCTGGGTCAAATAGTTGTCTGGGAACATGAACAGGCAGCGAAATTGGACTTGGATTCAGAATCAGACTTTGGAATCTTTCTTTGGTGACAAAGAAGACCAAAACATACAGCCAGAAGAAATCAACAAAGTCAACGAGCCTACATCAAAAACTTCCAAGAAAAACATGAACTGGTCTCAGGCCATGGAAGAGCTCAAAAAAAAGATTTTGAACAGCAAGTTAGAGAAGTAGAGGAAAAATTGGGAAGAGAAATGAGAGTGATGCAAGAAAACCATGAAAAACAAGTCAATGACTGGTTAAAGGAGACCCACAAAAATACTGAAGAAAATGAAACCTTAAAAAATAGACTAACTCAAATGGCAAAAGAGCTCCAAAAAGCCAATGAGGAGAAGAATGCCTTGAAAGGCAGAATTAGCCACATGGAAAAGGAAGTCCAAAAGACCACTGAAGAAAATACTACCTTAAAAATTAGATTGGAGCAAGTGGAAGCTAGTGACTATACGAGAAATCAAGATATTATAAAACCCAACCAAAGGAATGAAAAAATGGAAGATAATGTGACATATCTCATTGGAAAAAAACCACTGACCTTGAAAATAGATCCAGGAGAGATAATTTAAAAATTATTGGACTACCTGAAAGCCACGATCAAAAAAGCCTAGATATCATCTTTCAAGAAATTATCAAGGAAAACTGCCCTAATATTCTAGAGCCAGAACATAAAATAGAAATTGAAAGAATCCACCAATCACCTCCTGAAAATATACCAAAAAGAAAACTCTTAGGAATATTGTCACCAAATTCCAGAACTCCCAGATCAAGGAGAAAATTCTGCAAGCAGCCAGAAAGAAACAATTTGAATATTGTGGAAACCCAATCTGGATAACACAAGATCTAGCAGCTTCTACATTAAGGGATCAAAGGACTGGGAATATAATATTCTGGAGGTCAACGGAGCTAGGATTAAAACCAAGAATCACCTACCCAGCAAAATTAAGTATCATGCTCCAAGGCAAAATATGGATTTTCAATAAACTAGAGGGCTTTCAAGCTTTCTCAGTGAAAAGACCAGAGTTGAATAGAAAATTTGACTTTCAAACACAAGAATCAAGAGAAGCATTAAAAGGTAAACAAAAAAGAGAAATTGTAAGGGACTTACTAAAGTTGAACTCTTTTGTTTACATTCCTACATGGAAAGATGATGTGTATAATTCATGAGTCCTCAGTATTACAGTAGCTGAAAGGAATATACATATATATAGACAGAGGGCATAGGGTGAGTTGAATATGAAGGGATGATATCTAAAAAAATAAAATCAAATTAAGGGATGAGAGAGGAATATATTGAGAGAGGGAGAAAGGGAGAGATAGAATGGGGTAAATTATCTCACATGAAAGTGGCAAGAAAAAGCAATTCATTGGAAGGGAAGAGAAGGCAGGTGAGGGGGAATGAGTGAATCTTGCTCTCATCAGATTTGACTTGAGAAGGGAATAACGTACACACCAAAATGGGTGTCTTACCCCACAGGAAAGAAGAAGGAAGGAGATTAAAAAGGGGGATGATAGAATGGAGGGCAGATGGGGGAAGGAGGTAATCACAAGCAAACACTTTCAAAAAGGGACAGGGTCAAAGGAGAAAATTGGATAAAGGGGGACAAGATAGGAGGGAGCAAAATATAGTCAGTTTTTCATAACATGAGTATTGTGGAAGGCTTTTGCATAATGATATTCACGTGGCCTATGTTGAATTGCTTGCCTTCTTAGGGAGGGTGGATGGGGAGGGAAGAAGGGAGAAAATTTGGAACTCAAAGTTTTAGAAGCTGATGTTCAAAAAAAAGACTTGTTTTTGCATGCAACTGGGAAATAAGATATACAAGCAATGGGGCATAGAAATCTTTCTTTCCCTACAAGAAAGTAAGGTAAAAAGGGATGGTGGGGAGTGGGGTGACAGAAGGGAGGGCTGACTGGGGAATGGGACTATCAGAACATACGCCATCTTGTAGTGGGGGAGGGCAGAAATGGGGAGAAAATTTGTAATTCAAACTCTTGTGGAAATCAATGCTGAAAACTGAAAATATTAAATAAAAAATAAATAAATAAAAAAGAATGAAAAAAAAAAAGATGTTTTACCTGTCTGTGATTTTTTCTAGCCTTCTTTCAATTTTCTTCTATTCATTAAAAATACTTTGATTACTCTTTTTTTGGGGGGAGGACAATTCTATACCTATGCTCCTACTTTAATCCTAATCATAATGACGATAATAATAATAAATACCACTTACATAGCACCTTAAGTCTTACAAAACATTTTACATATATTATTTAATTTGATTCTCGTATCAACTCTGAGATGTAGGTGCTGTTATTATTTCTATGGAGATCAGGTAATTACATCTGCTTAAGATGTATATAGCTGCCCAGGTTTATATATCTAGTAAGTGTATGAAGCAGAATTCAAACTCGGGTCATAATTACTCCAAATCCAGCATCTAATTCAAAAAGAAAAAAATAGATATACCTAGTAAAAGAAAAAAAACAAATTCCCCCATTAGTTGTCTAAAATAAATGTTTACATAGGAGTTCATCACCTTTCTGTCAGGAGTAGCATTGTTTTTTAAAAAAAAATTATTAAATTTGATTAATTAAATTTATTTTTTAAAGTTATAGAACAAAACAAACATTTCCACAACACAGTATAATAAAAAAAAATGATTGCACATGAATCTGCAAATCTACTACATACAACTTGCTATTCCTTTTAGATATACAACAAAGTTATCATGTAAATTTATTTTTTTCTCATCTCCCTCTGCCATAGGCAACCATTAGATACACACATACATGTAAAATTATTCTTTACATACTTCTGTGTTTCTCTGGATGAAGATAGCCTCTTTCTTCATATGTCCTTTCTAGTTAGTTTGGGTATTTATAATAGTCCAAATATCTTATTCATTCAAATTTATTCTTAAAGATCATAAAAAAGGGAAAAGGACCCATATGTACAAGAATATTTATGGCAGTTTCTTTTTTTTTGTGGTGGCAAAGAATTGGAAATTGAGGGGATGCCCATCAATTGGGGAATGGCTGAACAAGTTGTGGCATATGAATGTAATGTAATTGTGCTATAAGATATGAAGAGCAGGTAGATTTCCGAAAAATCTGGAAAGACTTACGTGAACTGATGCTGAGTGACATGAGCAGAACCAAGAAAATATTGAACAAAGTAACAGCAACATTGTGTTATGATAAACTTAGCTCATCTCAGTGATACAATAATCTAAAACAATTTCAAAAGACTCATGGTGGAAAATGCTATCCACATCCAGAGAAAGAGCTATGGAGTCTGAAACCATATCGAAGCATACTATTTTCACTTTTTTGTGTGTTTTCTTT
Source organism: Trichosurus vulpecula (assembly GCF_011100635.1). Taxonomy (NCBI): domain Eukaryota; kingdom Metazoa; phylum Chordata; class Mammalia; order Diprotodontia; family Phalangeridae; genus Trichosurus; species Trichosurus vulpecula. The sequence continues at coordinate 130,397,757 of NC_050578.1, read as the reverse complement.
CTAGTGATTTTTCCCTTTTGTTTTGATTCTTCTTTCACAACATGACTAATGTGGAAATATGTTTAATATGACTGTACATGTATAAACTATATCAGGTTGCTTGCCCACTTGGAGAAGGGGAGGAAGAAAAAATTTGGAACTCAAAATCTAATAAAAGTGAATGTGAAAACTATCTTTATATGTAATTGGAAAAAATAAAATACTATTAAGTGGGGGAAAAAACAAAGTCATGTTAGAAACAATATTGCTGTTACTGTATACAGTGTTCTTTTTGGTTCTGCTCACTTCACTCTTCATTATTTTGTTCAAATCTTTCCATGTTTTTCTAAGATCACTAAGCTCATAATTTCTTATAACACAATAGTCTACTACAGAGAGAGCTGATATAAACATTTTGGAACATACAGGTTCTTTTCCTTTTTATGTTATCATCTTTGGAAATAGACCTTTCTGTCAGGAGGTAGTAACATTAGTTTTCTGGAATCATGGTTGGTTACGTAAATTCTTAAATCATTTGAAGTTGTTTATCTTTACATATTGCAGTTATTGTATAAATTTTGTCCTGGTTCTGCTCACTGCAGTCAGTATCTTTTAACAGGTTTCAAGCTTTTACAGGTTCCCCTTAAATTATCCTTTTCATCATTTCTTACAGCACAATAATATTTCATTATATCCTTATACCATAATTTGCTCAGAAACTCCTCCAATTGATGGGTATACCTTAATTTCTATTTTTTACTACACCAAAAAGAGCTAGTAGAAATATTTTTGTAAACATGCACCCCTTTTCTCCATCTTTGTACTCTCCGAGGCTTGACTCTTGGCATCATTGGTCAAAGAGAATATAGAGTGCAGTGACTTTTGGGGCATAGTTCCACATCTTTCCAAAATGCCTGGACTAATTTACAGCTCTACTAATAGTACATTATTGTGCCTGTACTCCCACCACTCCTCAAAGAATTAGCATTTCCCTTTTTATCTTTTCAATATGATGGCAGAAGTAAGGTTATTTTAATTTGTATTTCTTAAATTATTAGTGATTTGGAATATTTTTCTTGTGATTGTTGATTGCTTCCTTTGAAAGCTGTGTATTTATGTCCTTTGACCATTTATCTATTGAGGAATGGCTCTTATTGTTAAAAATTTGAGTCAATACTTTACATATCTTGGAAATAATACATTTACCAGAAAAAAACCTGCTAAATGGGAAAAAATCTTTGCAACAAATTTTTTTGTTAGTCACTCTAGAGCCATTCCTCAATAGATACTCTAGTCGCCCTAGAGCCAAACTAGATCCAAGGGTAAAAGTGGCAAAAGGACAAACCCAGGTGTGATTTAAGAATTGCACTCAGGTTTTCTTGGCTCCAGAGCCAGTGGTCTTCTAAGTTTAAGTGCATTGCTTTTGTTTGTGCAAAACTTCTTCAATGTTATGCAACCAGACTGTCAATTTCATCTTCCTGACCATCTCTGTCCTTTGTTTGGTCATAAATTCTTCCCCATCTATATATCTGAATGATATTTTCTTTCTTGATCTTCTATTTTTTTAAAGGATATAACCTTTTCTATCTGTCATATCTCTATTTGGAGTTATCTTGGCATTACAAATTGCCCTTTGGAATGGCACAGCTATAATTGTTGATTACACCAAACCCTCGAATAGTGTAGGATTTCCTTAACAAGAACAAAAACCAATCAAAAGAGATCGACTTAGTAACCCACACAGGAAAAAAAAAAACCAAATAAATATAGAATGATTGTTGTCTAGAGTATGAGTTAAGAGATCATATTGTTGAGTTCTTCTATCATTACATATATTTTTATCACCTACTATAGATGAATAGTTGCCAGAGCCTAGAATTTAAAGGGTGGAGGACTGTGAGTAAGAAATTGTATGGTACTTTCTGTGATCTTCCTGACATATCAGAAGATGAGGCCATCTTCTAAACACTGGTTTTTTTGTGATACCATATAATTACAAATTATGGACCACAATGATCTCAGAATAATTAAAGTTATAGGTGGCTAAAAGCATAATGGAAAGGTGTGATGATACGTGTAAGCAGGCAATGACATCTCACAAATGATGGTAAACTAAAGGTGTAAGAACATCAAGATCTTGAAAAAAGTGGAGTTTGTTTTTGAAATCTAACAGGGAGAGAATTCAAACCCAGGTCCTCTGATTCTAATTCTGGCATTTTTTCCCACTACACAGTACTGGATATCCCATGGCACATCAAAACAAATTATTCCAATTGGATATCAACAGCTTCCTCTCCAAATCTAGTTCATCTCTTGACTTCTTTATTTCTGTTAATCATGCCACTATTCTCCTTATCTCTCAGATTCACAACCTTAATATCACTCCTTGTACTAAAAGCTTCACAAAGATCAATTGAGACAATGGGTGATATTTAAGATAGAGAAGAGAACACAGCCCAGGAATCATAGCTGTTGTCAGATTTTGTTTGTTTGTTCTTGTGAAGCAATCAGGGTTAAGTCACTTACCCAGGATCACACAGCTAGTAAATGTCAATTATCTGAGGTCAGATTTGACCTCAGTTTCTCTTGACTCCAGAGCCAGTGCTTTATCTACTGCACCACCTAGCTGCCCCAAAGTTGTCAATTTTTTTGAAGGGTTCCCATGTGGAAAAAGGATTAGTCACTATAGAGCCAAACTGGATCCAAGGGTAAAAAGGGCAAAAGAACAAACCCAGGTGTGATTTAAGAATTGTACTTAACTGAATGGTCCTGCCTTGGAAGACAGTGTACCCACCTCCTTCACTTAAGATGTTTAAGTAAAGGCAGACCGGATAATCACTTCTCATGCATGTTGCAGAGATAACCCTTTTTTATGGACAGATTGGACCTGACTGCTGATGTCCCTTTCAACTATTAAAATCTGTGATTCTATGAAACTGAGAAAACCAAATCAAGAAGTGAGATTGACCAAAGGCTCTAAGAAGTATGTCATGGGACTGTTGTCTATAAGAGTGAGAAGAAGTCAGAATTTCTCAGTCCAAACCTTTGTCCCAGGCAAGGAAACCTCAGGAAGAAAGGGCAGTACAGAGGACCTTTTCTTTATTGACAGAGTCCTGAAGGTCTGAAGAGAACAGAGGGAATAACTGGGGTGGCCATTATCACTAAAAAAAATGTTTCAATAGAAGGATAGGAAGGAAGAATGATGGAAAATAGATACCTTCAGGCAATATAAGACAAATAGCAATCTCTTTTCCGGGGAAAAGGAAATGGGTATGAAGAAAGAATAGATTTTAGAGAAGGGAAAACTAGGCAGTTAGTGTTCAGAATAGGAAGGCAGTAGTTCTTTCCAGTACCTAATGAGGGTAGCACCCTCTTTTACCCTCTAAAGTAGTCTGTATCCAGTCTTTTAACAGCAAAGTTAACCTCAGCTTTGGAGTTGGTGTTTCTAAATTGCCATTCAGTCAGTTCTTTATTACAGAGGTCAGTTTGGAAGAGTTTATGTGCCACGTCTTCTTTCTGGCAGTACAATAACAGTACTATCTCATGAGGTCAGTGATAGTTACTTTCTGGACAACACTTTCTGAACCCTTCTCTATTCTTTCAAGCCTGTACCAGAGGTCAGAGGACCTCTGAAGAAGTCTAAATTTGCCAAATATGATGTCCCTCCACTTTCTTTCTCCATTTTAATACTTCTAGCTTTATTCATCTGCTTTTATTTCCATAACGTGTAAAAGAAACCCATGACTTCCCTTTCTTTATACCTTTGCTCTTGATCCCATTTAAAGCTTCTTCCAAGAACTTGCCCCATGAATAATCTCCTCACTAATTTCCTTCTCCATCAGTTCTTCTCTTTTTCCCTTAAAAACATACCCAGCTCTTCCATACATGAAACTTGCCACCTCTTCAACCTATTATCTTATCTTTTACTTTTAGTCAGTTTCCACTTAATTACAATCAGTTATACCTGATGCCTCACAATCATGCTCAAGCTCCTACTACTCTAATAAAACTTCTCTTTCAAAGATCAATGATGACTTTCTGATCACTAAATCCGGTGGCTTTTGTATTTTCCTTTTTTTAACAATAATAATACCTAACCTTTATTAAGCACCTACTTTGTTTTTTTTTTCTTTTTGTTATTATTTATTTAATTTATTTAATATTTTTAGTTTTCAGCATTGATTTTCACAAGAGTTTGAATTACAAATTTTCTCCCCATTTCTACCCTCCCACTCCAAGATGGCATATATTCTGGTTGCCCCGTTCCCCAGTCAGGCCTCCCTTCTGTCACCCCACTCCCCGCTCCCATCCTCTTTTCCCTTACTTTCTTGTAGGAGAAGATAAATTTCTATGCCCAATTGACTGTATATCTTATTTCCTAGTTGTATGCAAAAACTTTCTTTTGAACATCTGTTTTTAAAACTTTGAGTTCCAAATTCTCTCCCCTCTTCCCTCCCCACCCACCCTCCCTAAGAAGGCAAGCAATTCAACATAGGCCACATGCGTATCATTATGTAAAACCCTTCCACAATACTCATGTTGTGAAAGACTAACTATATTTTGCTCCTTCCTATCCCCCTTTATTTAATTTTCTCCCTTGACCTTTTGAAAAAAGTGTTTGCTTTTGATTACCTCCTCCACCTATCTGCCCTCCTGTCTATTGTCCCCCCTTTTTTATCTCCTTCCTCCCTCTTTCCTGAAGGGTAAGATACCCAATTGAGTGTGTATGTTATTCCCTCCTCAGGTCAAATCTGATGAGAGCAAGATTCACTCATTTCCCCTCACCTCGCCCCTCTTCCCCTCCTACAGAACTGCTTTTTCTTGCCACTTTTATGCATTTACCCCATTCTATCTCTCCCTTTCTCCCTCTCTCAATATATTCCTCTCTCATCCCTTAATTTGATTGTATTTTTTTTAGATAGCATCCCTTCATATTCAATTCACCCTGTGCCCTCTGTGTGTGTGTATATATATATATATATATATATATATATATATATATATATATATGTAGATTCCCTTCAACTACCCTAATACTGAGAAAGGTCTCATGAATTACACACATCATCTTTCCATATAGGAGTGTAAACAAAACAGTTCAACTTTAGTAAATCCCTTATGATTTCTCTTTCTTGTTTATATTTTCATGCTTCTCTTGATTCTTGTGTTTGAAAGTCAAATTTTCTGTTCAGCTCTGGTCTTTTCACTGAGAAAGCTTGAAAGTCCTCTATTTTATTCAAAATCCATATTTTGCCTCGGAGCATGATACTCAGTTTTGCTGGGTAGGTGATTCTTGGTTTTAATCCTAGCTCCATTGACCTCCAGAATCCAGAATACCATATTCCAAGCCCTTTGATCCCTAATGTAGAAGCTGCTAGATCTTGGGTTATGCTGATTGGGTTTCCACAATACTCACATTGTTTCTTTCTGGCTGCTTGCAAGATTTTTCTCCTTGATCTGGGAGCTCTGGAATTTGGCAACAATATTCCTAGGAGTTTTCTTTTTGGGATCTTCCACTTGCTCCAATCTAATTTTTAAGGTAGTATTTTCTTCAGTGGTCCGTTGGACCTCCATTTCCATTTGGCTAATTCTGCCTTTCAAGACATTCTTCTCCTCATTGACTTTTTCGAGCTCTTTTGCCATTTGATTTAGTCTATTGTATAAAGTGTTGTTTTCTTCAATATTTTTTTCAGTATTTTGGGGGGTCTCCTTTAGCAAGTCATTGACTTGTTTTCATGGTTTTCTTGCATCATTCTCATTTCTCATCCCAATTTTTCCTCTACTTCTCTAACTTGCTTTTCCAACTCCTTTTTGAGCTCTTCCATGGCCTGAGACCAGTTCATGTTTTTCTTTGAGGCTTTTGGTGTAAGCTCTTTCACTTTGCTGACTTCTTCAGGCCATATGTTTTGGTCTTGTTTGTCACCAAAGAAAGATTCCAAAATCTGAGACTGAATCAGGGTGCGTTTTGCTGCCTGGCCATGTTCCCAGCCAACTTACTTGACCCTTGAGTTTTTCATCAGGGTATGACTGCTTGTACAGCAAAGAGTACTTTGTTCTAAGCTTGAGGGGATGCACCGTTGATTTCAGAGCTATTTCTATATAGCCAACTCTGCCACCCCAGCACTTGGCATTTTTTTGGGTCTCTTTTAGCAAGTCATTGACTTTTTTTTCATGGTTTTCTCACATCCTTCTCATTTCTCTTCCCAATTTTTCCTCTATTTCTCTAACTTGCTTTTCCAAATCCTTTTTGAGGTCTTCCATGGCCTGCAACCAGTTCATGTTTTTCTTGGAGGTTTTTGGTGTAAGCTCTTTGAGTTTGTTGACTTCTTCTGGATGAATATTTTGGTCTTCTTTGTCACCAAAGAAAGATTCCAAAGTCTGAGTCTGAATCTGAGTCCATTTTTGCTGCCTGGCCATGTTCCCAGCCAACTTATTTGACCCTTGAGTTTTTCACTGGGGTATGACTGCTTGTAGAGTAGAGAGTTCTTTGTCCCAAGCTTGAGGGGTTGTGCTGTTGTTTTCAGAGTTATTTCTACACAGAAAGCTCTGCCACACCAGTGCTCCTCCTCCCCCAAGAACGACCAACCTGGACTGAGACTCAGATCTAAGCTGGCTCTGCATTCCCACTGAGATCCACCACTTAATTCCTCCCATCAGGTGGGCCTGCAGTGGGAAGCAACTGCAGCTGTAGTTCTGTCCTCAGAGCTGCACCACCTCTGCTGCCCCTGGGTGGTGGCCAAACCGGGAACTCCTTTCACTCTGTCCCAGAAGCTTTTCCCACTAACCTTCTCTGTCGTCTTTGGTGTTTGTGGGTTGAGAAGTCTGGTAACTGCCACAGCTCCCTGATTCAGGGCACTAGGGCCTGTTCCGCCTAGCTGCCAGTCTGGTTGGTCTGGGCACAGCCCACACTGGGCTCTGCTCCCTCCGTTCCCAGTTCTGTGTGATAGACCTTACCCCATGACCATCCAGGCTGTCCTGGGCTGAAGCCCTGCTTCCCTCTGCTATTTCGTGGGTTCTGCAGTTCTAGAATTTGTTCAGAGCCATTTTTATAGGTGTTTGGAGGGACCTGGGGGGGGTGGTGAGAGGACTCATGCAAGTCCCTGCTTTCCAGCTGCCATCTTGGCTCCACCCCCTGGTTTTTGTATTTTCAAATCTCACCTGCTTTGAGCTCTCTGTATAGCCTGGCACTATTGACCACCAGTTCCTTCTTGGTACTGTCTCCTTGGATTCCTTAACAGTCTTATTTCCTCTCTTATATCTTACGTATACTTTGGTCTCTCTCTCCTTTCCTGACTCCTTTACCTCTGCCTATTATCTAAGTATAGACCATTCTAAGGTTCTATTCTTTCTGCCTTTACTTTACACTCTGCCTTGGAGACCTCAACTATTTTTTGGCTTCGACTCTCACCTCTGAAGATATTAGACAGAGCCTGGATCTATGATTTCACTGGTATGGGAAAATCCTTTTTCAGGACAGCACCTTCTCTATAACATGCAGTCTTAGAGACTTGACTAGCACACTGAGAGGTTAAGAGACTTATCTAGAATGAGACAGTCTGCATGTGGTCTTCTTGGTGTTCCAGGCTCAGAAAGGTATTCCTGGCTCCAAGGCCAGCCCTTTATCAGCCATGTCACGTTGTCTCTCTTACAACTATGGTGTTGTTGTTCATTCATTTCAATTGTTTCTGAGGGTTTTTTTCAAAGCAGTTGGGGTTAAGTGACTTGCCCAGGGTCACACAGCTAGTAAGTGTCAACTGTCTGAGGCTGGATTTGAACTCCTGACTCCAGGACCAGTGCTCTATTCATTGTGCCACCTAGCTGCCCCCATATCTGACTCTTTGTTACCCCATCTGGGCAAAGATACTGGAGTGAGTTTGTCTCCAGCTCATTTTACAGATGAGGAACTGATGTAAACAAGGTTAAGTGAGTCACTTAGGGTCGCATAGCTAATCAGTATCTGAGGACACATTTGGACTTAGATCTTCCCGATTTCAGGCTTAGTGTTCTATCTGTTGTGCCACTTAGCTGTTTACATCTATACCAAAATGTAGTTTTTTTAGTTCTGACCTCTCACCACTTCTGCATTTCCAATAGCTTGTCTGTGCCATAACACAATAGTATAAAAAACTTAAATCTCAAATTGACCATAGAAATTATCTAGACCTCTCATCTCTTTTTATCTATCAGGAAAGAAACTTAGAGAACGAAGGGTTCACTCAAGGTTGTACTGTACAGGAAGTGCGCATACAGTCCAGTAGCATGTAACCTCTTTAAAATCAAGGACAGTTTATTTTTTGCCTTTGTGTCACCATCTCCTAGCATAGCACCTTGCACAATGAAGCTCTTTAATAGATATTTGCTATTGAAATGTAGCAAGGCTCAAACCTAGGTTCTCTGAGGTTCCAAATTTAGGACTTTTTCACAACATGAATCTGAACATTCCACTGCCACCTCGGAGTCAACACGTACCAAACAACTCTGATTATTTGCACACTGCCCTCAAACCAGCTTATTCCCTGACTATGTTTTTCCAAGTATTTAGCTTTTGGTTTTTTTTACACTATTGTCATTTATTAGTATGTGCACTCTCCCCTCCATTATTAGAAAAACACTTTAGCAAACCCAACTATCTTTGACAGTGTAGCCTATATTCTGCACCTGTAATCCACTACATCTCCATGGATGAGAATTTTGCCTCCTCTATTTCTGATTATTATATGACCATCATATCTTCAGGGTAGGAACTCTCCAAGTTTCCAAACTGTTGTGTCTCTACTCTCTGTCTACTCTTTGCCTTGGGGATCACATGTACCCTCATAGCTTCAACTCTCACCTCTGTGTATGACTTCAAAGTGTATTTTTTTAGTCCCAATCTCTCTCAAGACCTTTATCATTCTTTTCTCCTCCTTCTTTCTCAACATCCACACATCTAGTCAGTCCCTAAGCCTTGTTATTATTGCCTCTGCAATAGCTCATGCATGTATCCTCTCCTTTCCTTTCGTATTGATATCACCCTGGGTGAGAATTTCGTTGCTGTTCACATACAAATTGTTATTGTCTACCAACTGCCTTTCTTATTCCTATGTGCTCCCCTCTCCAATACATCTCAGACTAATCCTTCTAAAGCACAGCTACTAGGCATCCCTGGCCTTGTTGAAGGTCTTTCAATTATGCAACTTGTTCACTGAATACAGGCCCAGCTCTTTAGCCTGTCACTTGAAGCCCTCTACTCTTTGACGCTAGTCTTTCTTTCCAATATTAGCTCACATTATTTACAAATATATGTTTTGTTATTGTAGTCAGAGTAGATTGTTCACTGTGTCCTCAACATACTTTGTGAATTATTACCTTTTCAACTTTGCTTATTCCATTCTTTCTACCTGAAATCTCCCTCCAATTATTTCTTGCTTTGGAATTCTTACCTATCTTTCTAGGGTAAGTTCAAATGACACCATTCCAATAAAAGTCCTTGGTGTCCCAAGTCGATCTGGTCTCTCTTTTTGTGTACTTCTAGATAAATAGTAGGTAGTAATGAATTTGGAGTCAGAAAAATGTTTGAATCCTGCATCAAACACTCCTTGTTTGATTCTGTGCGAGACACTTAAGCTCTCTAAATCTCAGTTTCATTATTTTTCAAAGGAGTTTCATAATAGAGTAACAGTGTTTTATGAGGATCAGTTAGGGTAACATAGAGAAAGTATTTCGTGAACCTTAATGCTCTATTCAAATGCTGCTAACTGTTATAATGGTGTAGATCATACTTTGTCTCATATTATAGTTATTTATGCATATGTTGTATCTCCTCTGTTGGATCATAATCTTATTAAGGGCAGTGACTGTACCTGTAGCATCTAGCACAGTGCCCTTCAGCTTCCTTTGATGTGGTATCTTATGTGAGCTCCTTAAGCAAAGGGGCTACCTTATGTCTTTCTTTGTATCCCTAGCACTTAACACAGTGCCTGACACATGGAAAGTGTCAAATAGATGTTTATTGACTCTGACTCCAATGCAGGAGATCTTTTAAGAAGAACTACAATGTCAAAATGTACTGGTTGGTAATCAGTGACCCACGGCCCAGAAGATAGGATAAAAACAGTCCCAGTATATTCATTTAATCATCTTGACTTTATACCACCAAAAAAAGAGGAAAATCTCTTGCTAAAATTAGGGGAATAAATTGATTTTCTTTGATCTAGGCAAAGGAAAGGATGTGACTTTTTCAATGATCCGTGGAGAAAGTAAGCCTGAACATCAGACTATTATCAATTTAATTTAAGAAAAATATAACAGAAAGGAAGATGCAGTGTGCTACAGTGGGCACAATGACTTTAGAGTTCAAGAAGACATGGGTTCAAATCCTGACTCTTATAATATTTTTCTGTCTGATCATGGGAAAGTCACAACTTCTTACTTCACCCCTCCCCAACTCTCTAATGTTATAAATAATAAACAAGTTGTCAATTTGCTTCGTTGGGAGGGAGTTCCCCAAATTACTAAAACTACAGATCTGACTAAAAACAACAAAAAAGAAAATGGCTTGATATTTCACCAAATCTTGGTATAGATTCAGTAATAAGCATTGATTGTAAATTTGAAAATATTTGTTTAAATTAAAAGCTTGATAAACAAAAGCTTATTCTTTTCCAATCCCCATAACTCTCAAATATGCAATATTCTTATGATTTTGGCTTTGTAGTGCAATACCTTTTATGATTCTCTCATTTATTTTTCCTACCTAGGAAACTTTCCTACCTAGTTGCAAAAATGGTATTCCCAACTCCTACCCCCAACCTCATGAGCCAATATTAGAATTATTTTCTGAATCTGAGATGGACATCATATTATTGTATAGTATCTAATGAACTGTCATTGTAACACTTATTAGAACAAATGATTGACTTTTAAGAACTTAATCCTTGCTCAACTGAACCTCATGGTTTGGTTCATTATGCATTTCCTTTATTGTACATCTTTCTATTTATATTAGGTATTTGTGAACAAATTAAATACAATTGTCCCCAATAGATTATCAATGAATCTACCAACCATTTGTTAAGCACCTGTAATATGCCAAGTACTGTGTCAAGCCCTGAGGATATTTAGAAAGGCAAAAACTGTCTTTGCCTTCAAGGAACTTATGTTATAATGGAAGAGAATTATGGGAGGGACAACAACATGTAAATCAGTTCTTATGGCACTAGGAGCTAAGGGTACCAGGAAAGACCTTTTGGAGGAGCGGGTGCTTATGTGTAGGCTTCAAGGAAGCCAAGAATTCTAAGAGTGGAGGTTATGAGGGGGAGCGTTCCAAGCAAGGGGGACAGCCAGTACCAAGGCAGGGACAGGAAATGGAGTCTTATGCATGAGGAACAGCAAATAGTAATGGTAAAATCCATGAGTAGAATGTAAGAAGTAGAATTATATTCTCGGTGGCAAGGGCTGTAGCTTATTCATCTTTGTTTTCTGTTGTAGGTCCTCAATAAATGTTTGTTGATGTGACTCGAATTGAAATAGACACATTAAATCCATGACTGGTTGACTATAAACTGAGCTATTGCAGAGGGGAGTCATGTGTCAGAAAGTGGATCTCTAAGGTCCTTCATAATTTTGAGGTGCTATGCTTCTATGAATTGAATTGTTTAAGCCTCTTGAGGTCATGGACTATGTTTTTTTTTCATTTCTGGGTTGATAGTATCTGACACATAATATGTGTGTAATTGTATGTTTGTTTAATAATTTCCTGTTGTATACATAGACCAGGAGATGGCAGCATAGCAATGGACCCAAGCTTGTTTTGTTTTATTTTTCTTATGACTTTCTTGACGGGGTAGTTGGATGCAGACATCTGTCATATTTCCCGAATTTGCTTATAATTGACATTGCATTAGTGAATTGTAGGGGCCTTGTTTTTGTTTTGGATTGACTTTTAGCCCAAAATACCATTTCTTATTTTTTCATCTTCATAATCAAAACTCTGTGGTACACCTGCAGGGTTTAATATATTTTATTTGATTGTGCCTGAACCTTTCTAAGCAAAATGATTATCCTTTGGTTAGCAAGAAGTGCCCTATTTTTATTTAAAAATGAAACTCCCAATTAGCTCCTTTATGCATTTCCGTGCTTAACTATGAAACTAAGAGCTCCTTTCAGCAAAGGGAATGTCTTTGCTCCAGATGGCAGTCCCATAATTTTATCCATTGATATGGATAACCGTATGTCTCCTGTAGATGGCTGGACCTAGTGACAGTTGTCACAGCACACTATCCACCTGATAAGAAGGAAAAGGATTTTCTGGGGTCTAAGAAAGTAAAACCTTGAATGAAAAAGCACTCACACAGCATTCCTTCTTCAGTTCTTGGTGCTTAGATACACTAAAAGTTAATTTTCTGTTGTTGTTGTTCAGTCTTTTCAGTTGTGTCTGACTTTTTGTGACCATGATTTGGGGTCTCCTTGGCAAAGATACTGCAGTGATTTGCCATCCCCTTCACTAGCTCATTTTACAGTGAAGAAGCTGATGGATTAAGTGACTTGTCCAGAGTCACACAACTAGTAAGTGTCTGAAGCCATATCTGAACTCACTAAGATGAATCTTCCTGAATCCAGGGTTTATTCTCCATTATAATGGAACCAAAATGTGCTGAAGACCACATTATATCAATTCCTCTAGGAGTACTCTGTTGTCTGTGAAAATTTAGGTCAAGGTAATTAATGCTTATGTTAAGAAAGTAGAGGGATGTGACATGTTTGACACAGAAAGCTCACCTTTCAACTCATCTCCAAGGTACAAGCACCAAGGGTCCTTCATTTGTGTTCAGTGTACGTGTAATCATGGCAGATTAATCTTTTTAAAAACCAATAGTTGAGGTAATCTCTCTGGACCTTGTTTTCTCATCTATAAAAAGAGGGACTCAGACTAGATGATTTCTGAGGTCCTTTTCAGCTCTAAATTTATGATCCAATGATTATCATTTGGGAGCATCCCAAAAAGGAAGAAAAGAAAATATGTCATGTAACATAAATGGCAGTGGAGTGGCTTGATGTAGAGACCTCAGTCAGAAACCTGCTTAAGAAACTCACTGAATGTGACCACCAGGTGAGTCATTTAACCTCTCTAAGCCTTAAGTCTATCATCTGTAAAGCGGGAATATCCATAATAGCACCTGCCTTTTGAGGTTGTTATGAAGACAAAGCAAGATACATGTAAAGTGCTATGTAAATACTGGCAATTATTTTTCTTCATTAGATATTTTTTTTAACTGGGTCCTTTTGTCTTAACCATATATCACATTATAGCAGTGATTCAAGGAAATCGAATCTATTTTTATTACCATAGATTTAACTACATTAGGGAGGGAAATAAAATCCTTTGATATGACATAAAACCCCAAAAAGAATGACTTATGCCATTAACTTAATTGCAAAAGATAGGGAAAAGCAACACAAGAGAAAATATAGTTCCATAGGATCAGAGGGAGAAAATGCACCTCCTAGGTAAACAAGCACTAGCAGGGAATTTTCAGGAGGAAAAGTGCAGACCAATATAAATAATAACGAGCATATATTTGGCTATTCCCCCCAGCCCACACCCCCTTGCTGATCCGTACATTAGAACTCCATCCTCCCACTCTGAGAATATTTACTTATGATTTCCCTCCAACCTGGAATTTTCTCTCTCTTCATCTAATCTTCCTGAATTCCCCAGATTCCTTCAAGTCTTTGCTAAGGCCTTGTCTTTTGTAAGAAAGCTTTCTGTGTTCCCCTTAATGCTAATGCCTTTCTTCTGTTGATTATCTCCAATTTATCCTGTCTATTTCTTGTTTGTACATAGTTGTTTGAATATTGTCTTCCCCAATAGACTGTAAGCTCATGGAGAAAAAGTACTGTCTTTGCCTTTCAAGGTAGCTACTTGGTGCAATGGATAAAACGTCCCAACTGGAGTTAGGGAGATCTGGGTTCAGATCTAACCTTATATAGTTACTAGCTGTGTGACCCTGTGCAAGTCACTTAACCTCCATCTGCTTTAGTTTCCTCAGTTGTAAAAATGGGAATAATAAAATCACCTACCTCCCTGAGTTCTGAGAATCATATAAGATAATGTTTTTAAAGAGCTTAGCATAGTGCTAATGGTAAGACTATCATAAATCATCCCATGAAGGTTTGCTCATTATCTTAGTGTTCTTTATAAATGGTACAGACATCCCCTGAGATAATTCCCTGTGGTCAGTTTTTAAAAAAATTAATGATGTATATTTTTGTGTTGACGTATTAGACTAGTTAGATTAAAATGATCAAAAAATGAAAAATCTAGCCACATGTTTGGTTTCCATATAATAGGACACTTTATTGTACTATACGTAATTAAAATAGCATGTTTAGTAGAATATAATATATTTTTTAAAAAAATCTGATATTGAAAAACAGTCACTAATAACAGGATGGAAGTTACTCCCATTTCTAGAATTGAAAACATCTCTTGGCTCTTGGAGACCATACCTCATTCCTCTCATTTCACCTTCATTAAGCCTTGTTATTGTAGTCCAAGGTTTAGGAGTCTCTGTCCTTAGTTTCTGAGGTTTATCCAGAATTTTTAATAGTTTAATTCAGCATCCTGTTGAACCTTCTCTTTTAAATACCTTTAGCATCATCAGAACAAGGATTCATTTATTCCTTGCTACAGAGATAAATATCAGTGCAAATGGCTAAGGAGTTAGCGCTCTGAAGCCATTAGATAAAAATATAAATGTAAACATTATTCAGTTTCAAGTAGTTGAATAAATGCTTCCTGGAAGGTAGGTCTTTGCTTAGTCTTTTGTCTTCCTTTTGGTGCTTTGTTTTAAAATGCAGCTTTCTGTGAAGTCAGGGTGGTGTCTGTCTTGGTTTTCTTTCAACAGTACACATAAAACTGCTTAATAAGGATTATTTGATATTGAAGACAAAGGAGAGTGAGGTCATGAGGGGAATGCTAGAGTGCTCAGCCAAGTGGAAGAAAGTATAGAATAAATATTTACTCACCTGCTTTAACCATCGGATAGGTTTTGTCTTGTTTAAAGCAAGAGTCCTTGACTTGGGGTCAAGGGGCTCATGGGTAGATTTCAGGGGCATTCAGTGAAAAAATATACCTTCATTTTCACTAGCCTCTACCTGAAAAATTTGCATTTCCTTCAGTTATTAGTTTAAAAAAATTCTCAGAAGAGGTTCATGGGCTCTACAGTACTGACAAAGGGGTCCATGACAAGAAAATAGTTTAAAGACCCCTGGCTTTAAAGAATGGCATCCAAGATTAGTGAGATTATCACAGATACTTCAAGTTGAAGGAGATTTAGATCTATCATCCACTTTAGTCGTCTCATTTGAATATGAGGGAACTGAGGCTCTAGAATGTTGAGTATCTTGTCCAAGATTATGCACCTAATAATGGCACAATTCCCACCTCCTACTGTTAAGTTCTTTCTTTTATGTTATGCTTTCAGCAAGAGGGAAATTAGGAATGAACAAATACAGAACCCTGGTATATTTTGGAGGAAAAGAGATTGAGTATCTTCTATTACCATGGAAAAAGAAACCATTTAAGGTAATAAAACATCTACTTTTCTCATGTTGTACACATTTTGTGGTGTAGAAAGTGATAAAAGATCATAGTGCCTGACCCACCTAGCAATAGGCACATAATAAATGCATAATAAATTTAATTTGTGAGACAAGAGTTATCTAAAAAGATGGTTGTATTTTCTGTTCTTTATACTCAAATAATAAAAAAGTGAATGCAATTAAATATAAATTAAGCATAAATTAAACATAATTTTGAGAATTTTGAATTCTTGAGAATACATATATAACTTGTGTATTCCTTACATAACAATGACAAAGAGATTGCATTAGAGGTTAGTTTTCAATTTAATCCAGTCCCGATAACGGGTCACTTTGGTATAGAGTCCAGGCTTGTTTTCTTTTCCACAGCCTATTCCCCAGCTTACTATTCCAATAATGTACCAGAGCCTGTTCTCTGGTATAACCAGCGGTCCTCCAGAATCACCCTAAGGAAAAAATAGAAAATTCACTATATTACATAAAATAATTTCAGAAAAAGGTATCAGAAATAATAACAGCTAATATTTATATAGTGCCTTAAGTTTTAGAAAGCACTTTACATATATTATCCCACTTAAGCTCCACAATTGCCCTGTGAGAAAGCACTATAACTATCCCTATTTTACTAAAGGAAAAACTGAGACTGAGAGAGAATTAAGTGACTTTCCCAGGATATCAGAGCTAGTAAGTATCAGAGGTAGAATTCATACTGAGAACTTTCACTTGCTAAGTCCAGCATTCTAACCACCATGCTGCCTACCTTCCTCCGACAATATTATCAGTATCATTAGCATCATTAGAGAGAAGGGCAACCAGTAGATAAATTCCTAATTGAGATATTTATCAGTCTATCCTAACCTTCACACAACCACTACTTATTTGATAATTTTGGATCATCTTTATTCTGTGGTTGATCATCCTTGGCTCTTTTAGCTCCCTCCCCTCCCTTCTCTTCCTCTCTCCTCTCCTATGCTCTTCTCTTACCTGAGGGTGTTCTGCGCAAAGGAAGGTAAATTTTCATGGCCAAAAGCTGCCTAGTTAACTTGGAGGTTACTGGCTAGATTTCTTTCTCAAAGACTAAGCCTTAAACCCACTTCACTCTAGATCTCGTTGACTAGACAACAATAAGTCCCTGCCCAAGCACCACTTAATGGTTATTTTTGGGCCATCCTGGCTGAGAGTGAATGTAAATAGTAACTCTTTCTCTTTTGGCCAGCAACCCTGATGGTCTTCCCCTCCCAGTCTGATATTTTTGCCTTTTTTTTTATTAAAGGGGCCATCTCTTGACTCATTTCTTAAAAAGGCCTATCCACTGAATGGGCATTGCCTCACTCAAAGTGAAGATCTGAAAAGCCCTTAGTTTAAAAGGGCCAAGGTCTCCCACTGTATCCTGGGCCATTTCCAGTCATCACAATGGATATCTGGCCACTGGACTCAAATGGCTCTGGAGTAGAAAGTGAGGCTGGTGACTTTGCACAGCCCTCCCTCACTCAAATTAAAGTCAATTACAACTCATGCTATCATCTCCCTGATGTCATGGTCCTCTTCAAGAACGAGGGACAAACCACAACCGCACAAGTGATGATGAGGCTGAGATTTCCTGTTCAGTCTCCAAACTGAATTGAATCCAATCAGCTAGTTTTTCCTTCTTTGGGTCATGAAAAAAAAGGGCAAAAATACTGCTCCCTTGATTAAGTCTTTCCTGAAACTTTGTCCTCCCCTGCCCCCAATAGAAGTAATTTCTCACTTCTCTGAACTTTTATGACACTATGCCATACATATAGTATTTAGCACATGTTGTCATATTGTTACTATTTACCTACATATGGCTGCTTAACTTGTCCCTTTCTTTCTCTTATCATTGCTTTCTCACTCTTTTTAGTCATCGTTTATTTGCTCCCCAGTTCCAGCTGGTCTAGATTGTCCTGAAAAACAATAGAATATTGAGAGAGGTCTTTTCTCTAATAGCTTTTGCCTTCTATTTCCCTCTCTCCCTCTGCCATATCTAGATTTCATTGAGATTCTTAAAGTGAGTTTATCCACAGGTTGAAAAGGGCTTTCCTTACCTAGAATGGTAATTTAGGTGGTTATCAATTTAAACTTACCTCACAAGCATCTATTTCTCCTGACAAGAATCCCGCACATATCATTCCTGATGATACAGCCCCACCGTACACATCTATTCCATTACAGACATCATTGCTTATGATTTCCACTTTGGCTTCTCGCAGTTTATTTGAGATTGGACCTAAGAATGAAGGGGAAAAATTCTTAGTATTTTTTTCATTAATGGGTTTTCTATCCATTGTTGCATAACTACTTTATCCCACCCCATGAAATGAGATGCTCCTAGTAGACAGAGCTCAATTTTGAGGAGTAAATCTTAAGGTTGAGCTGAACTTCTATAACTCCAGGCCTAATGGTCACTTGAAGACTTCAAAATGGGAAGGAAAATATTGTAATTCTCTTGCTAGACAAGTACTAGTACTTTTTCGAATACTACTTCTACATACTATTCTGTTAAAACTTTTCAAAAGGTTTGCAAATTTCTTTGCCTGTAATTAAATTGCCTTCCCAAAGCATATAACCCTATATTCAAAAAGCAAGTGGGGGGAAATCTGTGGAGCTAATATTAATTTACTAAAACAGCAACAACAAAGCCTTCTGTTTTGATTACCATAAAATAGCCCATGTATACTTGAGTATGTACAATAGATAAGGAGATCCTGCCAATCCCCAGGTTCAAGGTTGTGATATAATAAAGGCCAAACATTCTTCAACTTTCTCCTGGGTCTGTAGCTACTGATCTTGAAGCAGAAGAACAAATTATGAGTCAAGAGTTTTCATTGTTTCTTCAATAATAAACTCTATACAACAGTTAGTGCTCACATCAGCGTAGTGAGCACAGTGATAGTGTGGGACCAGAAACTCTATAGGTCTAGATTTGAACCTGCCCCTCATCTTAAAGTACTCAAGGTGGCCTTTAAGCATCCCTAAACTTACTTTTTGTCTGTAATCTGGTTGGTTTTACCACATCTTTCAACAAACTCCACTTGTACCTATGGTCTGTATAGGGTTGTGATTTTACTTGGGTGATGACATCACAGACTTATAAGAAAACTATTCATTACAGCATATTTGCTGCTAAAATGTAGGAGATTCAGCCAGGGAATTCTCTGATCAATTTGATAAGCTTATGGATGTGGGGGGAGGGGAGTGGGAAGGGGTGACTGTTTTAGACATTTTTTGTTGTATCTCATCCATTGGGATAACTTGATAAGTTTGAACTATTATGAGTCAGCATCACACAATAAGTTGGCCTATAAAAAGTTGCAGAATCAATTGTTTCCTCCTTTTCTCTTTTTTTTGCATGGCTCAGAGACCAGAGACTTGAGTGGACTTTGGGCTCTGGTAAGTGTCATAGCCTCCAGGGGTTGTCTGAACACTCCCACTTCAGCCTTTGAGATGTCAGTCTCTTGATCTAACAGATGGTAGCATGCGGGGTAGACAGAGTTACATGGTAGCTGCACATGTGGTCAACCATGTGTTCCTAGGAGGAGGGATCTGTGTGATGAAATAGCTGTAGCTCCTTAGTGCTGGAGGGCATACAACTTGGGAGGGAATTGACAGTGGCAGGAACCCTAAGGCTGTTATTGTGGCATTCCCCTCACCTGGCCTGGAAGTGTTAGTGCTTTGGGTAGGGGAATATGAACCCATGGAAGGAGAAGAGAATTCTGGTACCAGAATAAGAGAAATGACCCAGAGACCTAATTTCTCCACTACATTTCCTGAGTCCTCTAGGGCCCAGAGCTCATATTTTTGATGTGGAGGCACCTAGCCTAATATTAAAGGTAGCATTCCTTGATTAGAATCAAAGCAATGAACCTCTCCTAAATCAAGGTTCACAGACAGTAAAACAATCCCTCTCCCCTATGTTTCTACCATGACAGCAGATGCTGACTTCTAGGCTTACCAGAGGAAGGTACTTGTTGATTATTGTCTTCTATTCTCAAAGAGAACCAAAATGACATCACTATGTTGGGGTCAGACCAATGCAAGTTTGGAAGACTCTACCACAGGTGGAGTACAAAGGGTCCATATGAACATTTAGAGTGGAGATGTTGCTAAATTTGCACGTCATGTTTCTTTTGAGCTACTACTGCTTTGCTCATATAGCACAGCATCTTCCTGGATAAGGGCACACCATGCTAGGAGGTTCTGTGCCAGTGTCTTCCATGTCACACAATTGACTCCAAAGTTCTTCAGAGAGACCTTGAGAGTGTCCTTGTATCATTTCTTCTGACCTCTTTGTGAGTACTTGCCTCATGCCTCATGTGAGTTCTTCATAAAATAGTCCTTTAGGTAAAAGTATATTTGGCTTTCAAACATGGACAGCCCATCAGAATTGCACTTTCTACAGTAGAATTTTAGTATTTGGCAGTTCAGCTCAAAGAAGGACCTTAGTGTCCACTATTTATCTTGTCAGGTGATCTTCCTCAGATAATTCCTATGGAAATGATTCAGTTTCCTGCCACGGCATTGGTAGACTGTGCAGGTTTCGCAGACATACAACAATAAGATTAGCATAATGGTTGTGTGGACCTTCAGTTTGGTAGATAACCTATAACTCTTCTCTCTCACACTTTCCTTTGGAGCCTCCCAAAAACTGAGCTAGCTTGGCAGTGCATCATCTATGTATACATCCCTGGAAAGTATACTAGCAGGGTAAGTGAACTCATTCCCAGCATTTCAAATTTCTCCATTTGCTGTAACCTATGGTTCCACATATGGATGGTGTAGGTAGAAAGCCTCTGTTTTCTTGGTGTTATGAGGCCAAAATTAGAACAAAGAGCATTATCAATCCATACTTTATTGCATCTCAGCCTTAGAGGCTGTACTGAGTGCACAATCATCTGTGAATAAAAAGTCATGCAACCAAGAATTCCTACACTTCAGTCTTGACATGTAGCCTTTTCAAGTTCAATAATATACCATCAGTGGGGTGCTGACCTTGATGCCATTTTTGTCCTTGTTGAAGTGTCTGACAACGTCACAGAATACATCATGATAAAAAGCATGAGAACAAGCACACAGCCCTGCTTCACTTCAGTGGTGACTAAGAAAGCTCAGGAGTGTGACATGCTATCCAGAATCAGTGCAAGGATGCCATCATGAAGATGATGTAGAGTGCTAATGAACTTCTCCTGGTGAACAGATTTTGCTATGATTTTTCACAAGCCCTCATGACTGGCAGTATTAAAGGCCTTGGTCAGATCAATGAATGTTGTGTACAGACTCATGTTTCTGGCTTTTTTTCTGGACTTGTCAGGCAGCAAATGCCATATCAACCATTCCTCAACCCTTTTTGAAACTACACTGGCTCTCAAGTAGATGACCATCTTCTAGGTGAAGGGTCAGCTTTTTAAAGAGGACTCTGGCAAGAATCTATGAGAGAGAGACCCCACCTGTGATTGTCACAGGACAACCTATTTCTTTTTCCTTTATAGAGATGGACAATGGAGGCATCTTTGAATTCCTGGGGCAATAACCTCCTCTTGTCATATAACCCAGAAGATTTCAGTCAGCTTTTGGATGAGCTGTAGACCCTCTGCCTTGTAAATATCAGCTGGCATAGAATCAGCTTCAGGAGCCTAATGGTATCACCTTCAGTTGGAAGTTCAGCTAGAGAGGAATTGATTTCAACCTGAGGTTTACAGTCAATAACTTCAGCATTCATTGATGATGGTCTATTGAGAATGCTATGGAAATGTTTAGCCCATCTTTCCAGGACATGTCCTTATCACTAATCAATGTGGTTCCATTAGCACTGAATAGTCTTTGGCCCATAAATAGCCTTCAGGGCCTCATAAAAGAGCTGTAGATTGTTATTATTAGCATGAAACTGAATTTCATCTGCTTTCTTACTGAGCCAAAGATCCTATATCTCTCTAAGTTTTGTTTACACTTTGCTTTTTGTGGAGCTAGACACTACCTTCTTAGTGACAAATGAACTATCCTGCTAATTAAACTTGTGGAGTTCTAATTTTTCATTCAGCAGCTTCTGAATGTCCCCATCATTTTCATCAAACTAGTCTTGATGTTTGTGTATGTTCTGGCTCAGATTAGTAAACATGGTGCTGTACACCAAATTTCTGAATGCTGCCCACTCCTTTTCTGTTCCGCTGTTGCCAATCATGTGTTGGATCAGCTTTTCTTCCAAATTAGCAATAAATTATTCATACATCTTTTCAAAGAAGCACTCTAATCTGTTGACATTAAGTCTTCTGGTAGTTGTCTTGCCTTGAGGCCACTGCTTTTGTTTAATGTGAATGTTTAGCATAGAGAGGATAAACCTATGATTGGTCCAGCATTCTGTGTCATATATCACCTTCGTCATTCTCACATCCTGTCTGCCTCTTCTTCCAATGACATAGGCTATCAAATGCCAATGTTTGCTTTGAGGGTACATCTATGAAATTTTATTGCATTTAGGTAAATTGAAGGCAGTGTTAGTTATGAGAAGATCATGAGATACGCAAGTCTTCAGTAGTAAGTGACCATTGCTTGTTGCTGTTTCTGACTGCATTCATCCTAAGGACTCCCTGCCATATCTGATAATCTGCCTACTCTGGCATTAAAGTCACACAGAATTGTGAACTTGTATTCTTTTGGCAAGTTGATGATGAGAATCTTCAGGTTTTTGTAAAATTATTCTTTGAGCTTATCAGGTTTCTCCATGGTGGGAGGATATGTCCTAATGATAGTGGCATGACATTTTCCTCCATGTGGCAATCATCTTGTCTTGAGCCTGTCATTCACTCTTGTTGGAGGCATACAAACTTCTTGACTAGCTTAGTTTTGATTGCAAAACCTATGCCAGTTTCATGGTGCTCCTCATCACTGTGTCACCTCCAGAGAAACATGTACACAGCTCTGACTTCAGTAAGCTGGCCTTCATTTGTCAGCCTTGCTTTACTCAGAGTTGCTTTTTGGATGTGATACTTGTTAAATTCTCTCATAATAAGAGCTGCTCATCTTTCAGTTCTGTTGGATTTCTTGTACATAAACATGCACACATTCCACGTACCAATGGTAAATGGAAACATCCTTGCGAAAGTTTTCATACATGTCTGTGTATATATTTGTGTGTGTGTTTCAACCACATTGTAGGGTCCCTACCTACCATGAGAAGCAGGATTCAGTGTAGTGAAGTAGACAATTTTAGGGTACCTATTCTAGCCTCTTCCTCATACCAGGAGGGGAGCAGTGTAGTCCTTAAAAAAAGGCTGCTCAGATACCCTGGGAGCTGTCAAATCCCACTGTCGCTTCAGTCCAGTGAGAAGACAACACTATGGCCTGGGCTGTCTGTGTGCAGATTTGTGGCTATAGTTCCCAGTGTATCTGTACCTGCTGCTTCATCACTTGCCTGTCACCATAGGTCTTCAAGGTAGGTAAAAATGGTAAAATGTTCCCAAACATTTAGTGATGTCTTTAAACTTACATATAAATTGAATTAAATGAGGCAGAGTAGCACAAAATGCTTGGCCTCATTCTCTTTTCCAGAGTCATCAAAGTCTAGTGGCAAGAAAAAAGTCAAGATGACTGGCAATGGCTTGGGATAGAGTGGATGACCTTGGTGTCTTTGATGTCTAATCAAGCTCTAAGTGCTCCCACAGAACCAACTTCTTGCATTCATGACCCTTGGAAAAACATTGTTTACATCCACCCATTCCACTAGGGGAAGTCTTCAAATGTTTGGGGTAGATATCTCCTTAACTCACAAATGAGTTTGAAGCCCATCAATTAATCTCAACATGGATTAGCTGGCCTGTGAAAATGGTTTGCTGGAATATAGCTGCCATGGATGCTGTAACTTCTTAGAGCCACAGGTGAGAGTTGAGTGGCAGGTAGACACCAAAGGTGGAATGTAGCCCTGCAAAGACCTCATGCCAGATATACCAGCCTTCCCTAATACCCATATGCCCTTGGGTAAGGTACTACAAGGTGCAAAGATGAGGTCTACAAGTGGACTAGAGTTCCTGCACTGAGGAAGGTTGTCCAAAAGACCTAGAATAAGGGCATAAAGATAAAACCTGAGAGGACAAGATTTTCACATCAAGAACTTGACCCTAAAGGAAGGGATCACAGAAAGAAATAAAGGTACAGGGGCCAGATGATTATCTTTCTTGGTAGAACTTACAAACTAGGAAGAGAAAAGGTAGTACTCTTTAGCAGTACAGGTTCCCCAGGAGAGAGGAAGAAAGGAAGAACAATTTAAATGAAATACTGAGAATGCTTAAGGGGAAAGGGGCTAAATGAGTTTTTTATATGTGGAGTCACCAGTCCAAGGGAAAATAGCAGACTAGTAGTAGCCCATTGTGCAAGGATTGGACTTGGCAGACAAAGGTCACCCACCATTCAGGGCAAACACAAACCAAGAAGGAAACAGGCTTATGGAAGGAAAGACTATTGTAACCCCCTACACCCTTCCTCAGATGGGTGGGGGCAATTTCCTAAAAGACAGCTTTAAAATGTTGTACACACAAAGGCAGGTATGACTCCTGATTGATTGAGAGACCTCCCCACCTATAAGCCAAAGACTTCATCTTCCTAATTGTGACTTGCATAGCATTATAAATGCAGAGATCTCTTTTCATGGAAACAGAAGTCATATTGACTATTCAAATTAACCAGCAAACAACATAATCAAATTTAAATATTGCCTTATGGGACGACCAAATGTTTTCTTTGTTCACAAAGATCTGCTGATAAATTCAATTTGTAGGATAGTGAAAGCTCTCAAGTCAGTAGCCAAATCACACTATCTATGTTTATGGTAAATATTGGGTAGGATTATGTCATTGGCCAAGATCCTTACCATTTTCTTTAGATGCTCCCCATCCAGTGACAACCACATTAGACTGGGGCAAAGCTTCGAAAGTGGCTTCTGGGAGACATACAGTTCGGACATCATCTGAAAAAGTAACTGGATTGGACAGAAGTACAACAGCAATGTCATCTTCATGTTTGTGGGAGGCATAATTTTCATGAATGATGATTGATTGCACATTTCGCCTCATCAGGGCAGGACGGAGAGTTGTTCCAAAAGTAGCAGTCCATCGTCGTGGGTTTTTATTGCTGATCGTGGAGGAAAAGATCACAGTCAGTGTGTGTCTGGTTTAAGGTTGCATTGAATCTAAAGCATAGATTGGCAATCTGCAGGTGACAATGCAGACAAAATTTGGAAGTTTGACTTTGGTGCCTCCCATATTCACTTTCAAGAAACCTTCTCTTATACCCATCTCACTCTTAGCTAGCTGTCAATAAACTCCTGCTAAATATAGCTGAAGGCATTTCTGCAGGAATATCTACATCCTAAAAAGAAATCCTCAAAGATTCTAAAAGTCTTCAACATGAGAGGACTCTGGGAAGATGGCAGAGTAGGTTAGAAAATTTCAAGCTCTCAAGATTTTCCTCCACGAAAGAGATAAAATAGTGCCTCTGGGTAAACATTGTTGTTGTTGAGTCATGTCCAACTCTTTGTAACCCCATTTGGGGTTTTCTTGGCAAAGATACTGGGGTGGTTGCCATTTCCTTCTCCAGCTCATTTTTCAGATGAGAAAACTGAGGCAAACAAGGTTAAGTGATTTGCCCAGGGTCACACAGCTAGTAAGTATCTGAGATCAGGTTTGAACTCAGGTTTTCCTGACTCCAGACCTGATGCTGTATCCACTGCACCATGTAGCTGCCCCTCTGGATGAACATAGAGCCTTGAAAATAAATAAGAGTAGGGACAGAACAGAGGTCCTCTTGGGACAATCAGAGAACACCTGAAGAAAAATCCCAGGACTAGATTTCCTCCCTGTGAAGAGTAAACACCTCCAGGATAGGGTCCACTTTAAGGACAAGCCTTAAGCTGGGTTGGGAGGCTGTCTTGGCCATGCCACAGGAGCTTTTGCGCTCAGGACACTGAGGGGAGTTGCCAGACGCAACAGTGCTGCAGAAAGTGACTTGGTTGGAGTTCAAAGTCACAGGGGAGAACTGAAGAGGATCAGAGGCCAGAGGCACCATGTCCCCATGCCCCAAGGCTAGAGGTGATTATAAAAACTAAATTATTACCAAAAAATACACAGGAAAAGGAGAAAGAATCCAACCATAGAGAGCTACTATAAGAATAAAGAAGATGGGGGTTCACCTTCAGAGAAGGATGTTAAAGCAAAGAAACCCTCTTCTACCCCAAAGAGTAATGTCAAATGGTAACCTGCCCAAAAAGAATTCATTGAAGAAATTTAAAAAGACTTCAAAAATCAAATGAGAATGAATGAGGAAAAATTAAAAAGAAAAATAAGAACAATAAAAGAAAAACAAGAAAATTATGACAAGAAAGTCAACCAACTAGAAAAGGAGATCCAGAATCTTATGGAAGAAAATGACTCCTTGAAAATCAGAATTGGGCAAGATGAAGCCAGACAGTTTATGACATGAAGAAATAAAAAAAAAACAAAATATAAAGAATGAAAAAATAGAAGAGAATGTGAAACATCTCATGAAAAAACCAACAGATCTAGAGAACAGATCAAGAAGAGAAAACATAAGAATAATTAGACTACATGAAAGTTTTGATCAAAAAAAGAATCTTGATACAATAATACTAGAAGTAATTAAAGAAAATTGTCCTGAAGCATTAGAACAAGAGGAGAAAGTAAAAATAGAAAAAATCCACTGATCACCAACTGTAAGAGATTCTACAAGGAAAACTCACAAGAATATTATAGTTAAACTCTGAAACCCCCAGATCAAGAACAAAATATTACAAGCCACAAGAAAACAAAATGGCATATGATGGTACTACAATTAAAATCACAGAAGACCTAGCACTGACAACACTAAAAGATTGCAGGTCTTGGAACACTATGTATTGAAGAGCAAAAGAATTGGGCCTCTGGCCAAAAATATCACACCCAGCAAAGCTAAGTGTAATTCTGAATAAAAAAAAATGAACATTTGATCAACTGTTAGACTTTGACTGCTCTGTTAAAAAACAAACAAACAAACAAACAAACACACCCTGAACTCAATAGAAGATCTGACATACAAGAGCCAAGAAAAATATAAGGTACATGCCAATGACCAACTACAAGGGACTAAATAAGGATAGAATATTTACCTTTTCTGTATGGAAAATGTAAAACCCATGTCTAAGATTGTTGCCAGTAATTAGGTAGCTTATAAGAAAGACTGAGGGAGACTTGAGTATGATATGACTTTAAAAAGTAAAGCCATTCAGGAACAGCTAAAAGAGTAATTATCTATAGAAATGAGGTGCAAGAAGAAGAACCAATACAGAGGAATTAGATGGGGGAGGGGGCTGTCAGTTCTGGAAACCTACTTTCATAGGGAATAGTTTTAAGAGAGGAAAATACATATGCATTTAGAAGAGTATAAAAGTCTTCTAAATTTACAAACAAAAAAACTCTAAGGGGTTAGGGAAGGAGGAGAGGATAAAGGAGGGATCCTTAGAGGGGAGGACAAGGGAATAGATTAAAAGCAGGTTTAGAAGGGTGTTTAGATTGAGGGGAATATGAAGATAAGAGACAGAGCTTTAGAGGGGAGGGGGATGGAATAAGTCAAAAGGGTGTTTAGATTTAGGGGAATGGGAGGATAAGGGAGGGATTGCTGGAGTGGGGGAGGTTAAGTAATAGGAGGGCAAGGTAGAAGGTAGAAGTAAAGTACAGGATTTAGGAGAGATAAGAAAAAAGAGAGTTGCACAAACATAAAAATAACATTAGGAGTAGAATCTCTGTTCACACATGTATGTATGTATATATGTGTGTGTGTATATATACATGTACATATATGTCAATACACATATGTCATTATATATCTATATATCTATATCTATATCTATATCTATATCTATATCTATATCTATCTCCATGTTCAACTGTAGCCTTGGAGTGGTGGGTAGAGGGGAGGAAGAAAAAAGAACAAAGCAAAAAGTGTCCAGCAGAGAACAAGAAAAAACCTACAAGGAAACTAAGAAAAGATGGACAGCTTTCAACTTAGCACAATATTTAATATATGGGCTTTCTTGAAATGATAAGTTATTCCTATATATTCTGAATCCTCACCTATGTTCTGCAGTGCACAACATGTTTTTTTCTTTTCTTATTTTATATTTAAGTTTAATATCTAAGTTTATGACATTTCCTTTCTCTTTTCCTATTACGTATTAGTATTTGTCTAAGATAAAAGTCTTCAATACTCAAAGAAATTAATTTCTAATGTTGAGATTTCAGGAGATATGGCCTGCAGGCAGTGAGGGAGATAGATTAGAGGTCAATGAGATTTTCTAGTGTCTTTCATGTTGTCTAAACATAAGACTTACTCTAGATATAAGTGCCTTTAATTTTATAAGTGTTTTATTAACAGAAATAAAACTGAAGAATCAGAAGAGTTTTAAGTTTACTTTCAATCTTCATCATAATCTCCATATCCTTCCCCCTCTGTATTCCTTGTGGCCATCATCCTCTCTCTGATTATACTTCCTTTCCTTCCCAATATTAGCCTTATAGTCAACCAGTCAAATGCAACACTGGCCTCTAGTTTTTTAAAAAATAATAATAATTTTTAAACAGTTTGAGTTCCAAATTCTCTCTCCAGCCGCTCCCACACTTATTGAAAAGGCAAGCACTATGATATAAATTATGCATGTGAAATCAAGCAAAACACATTTCCATATTAGCCATGTTGCAAAAAAAAAAGGCAAGAAAAAGTAAAGGCAAATATAAACTTCAATTTCTACTCAGAATTCATCAGTTCTCTCTCTGGAAGTGGCTAAGATTTTTCGTCATGAGTCCTTCAGAATTGTCTTGGGTCAGTGTACTGATTGACCAGAGTAACTATTAAGTCTTTCCCAGCTGATCATCATTACAATATTGCTTTTACTATATACAATGATCTCCTGGTTCTGCTCACTGAACGCTGCATTAGTACACATAGGTCTTACCAGGTTTTTATGAAACTATCCACCTTGTCATTTCATAATAGTATTCCATTGCAATCACATGCCATAACTTGTTCAGCCATTCCTCCATTGATGGGCATCCCCTCAACTTCCAATTCTTTGCCATCACAAAAAGAGCTGCTATAAATATTTTTGTATGCATAGGTTCCTTTCAATTTTCTTTTATTTGGGAGGGGGGAGGAATATAGACCTACCAGCGGTATTGCTGGGGCAAAGGGTATGCACAGTTTTATAGCTCTTTGGGCATAGTTCCAAATGGCTATCCAGAATGGTTGGATCAGTTCACAACTTAACCAACAGTGCATTAGTGTCCCTACTTTTCCACATCCCCTACAGCATTTGTCATTTTCCTCTTCTGTCATGTTCGTCAATCTGATAAGAGTGAGGTGATACCTCAGAGGTGTTTTAATTTGTATATCTCTAATCAATAGTGATTTAGGACATTTTTTCATGTGACTTGATAGCTTTGATTTCTTCTTCTGAGAACTGACTGTTCATATCCTTTGCCCATTTATCAATTAGGAAATACCTCTTATTTTTTATAAATTCAACTTAGTTCTCTATATATATGAGAAATGAGACTACTCTTGAATCTTTTAATACTGATCTTGTCTTGCCAAATCCTAGCCTTGGATTGCTCTCACCATATTCCCCCTCTTCTACTCACAAGCTGATGACGTGTACTGGAAAAGTGATTCAACTATATTGACTAGGTCCACAGCAAATTTTTTACAAAATTTTTATCTAATGTTACCTGAGCCTTCACTACTGCAAGGCAATTCTTTTACTTTTTTCCAAATTGATTTTCTAACAAATTCCCCAACATTGCTGTTCTAAACTTTGTCTTCTCCCCTTAAGACTCCCACACTAGGCCTTCCCTCAGTTTCTCTCAGCAAAGGATCTTAATGCATATTTTGCTGAGAAAATAAAGACCATTCATGGTGTGATTCCACATCCCTTCTATTCTATATCTCAAAAGCACGTGATATAATCTCACATTATGTCCTTTAACTCCAGTTTCTAATGGAGAGATGACACTTCTCCTTGACCAGGCCAACCCCTCTAACTTGTAACCTTACTCCCATCCCCTCCTATATCCTCAGGCATGATGTCCCCACAGTCACTTCTCTCTAATATTTAAAATTTTCCATCTACTAGCTCATTCTCTGAGGCCAACAAACATGCCCAGGTTTCCTCTATGTTTAAAAACAAACAAAAACCCTTCACTGACTCATCATATCATCTTCTCATTGTACACATCTCTTCTACCTTTAGAAGCCAACCTTCTAGGGAAAAAATATATGTATATGTATGTATGTATATATATGCATATATATGTATGTGTATATATACATATATACTCATTTCCTCTACTTCCTCTCTCCTTATTCATTTTTCAGCCCCTTGAAGCCCAGTTTCCAACCTCATCATTGAACTAAAACTGGTCTCTACAAAATTACCATTGAGCTCTTAATCATCAAATCTGATGACCTTTTACGAATCCCCATTCTCAACTTTTCTGCAACATTTGATTCTGTTGACCACCCTCTCCTCCTGTATATTCTTATCTCCCTGGGTTTTCATGATACAGCTCTCTTTTGGTTTTCCTCCTAACTCTCTGACTATTCCTTTTTACTCTCCTTTGATGTATAATCCTGCATGTCACACTCCCTAATTGTGGACATTCTCTGTATGGCATCACTACTCCATTATATTTATGTACATGCTAGTGATCTTTTCCCAAAATTTCTCATGTATTTCATCTTTCTGTCCAAGTGGTCTGTAATATGGTTCTATCATAAAATTGCTTGTGTTTCCCCTCCATTGCCCTCACCCAAATGCTCTACATAATTATTTTCCTCTCTGATTCCTGGATTCTTTCAAATAATACCAACTACAGCTAATGCTCACATAGTTTTTTGTTATGTGGCAGGCACTGTGCTAAGTATTTTACAAACATTATCTTCCTGGATCCTCACAACAGCCCTGGGAGGTAGGTGCCATTGTTATCCTCTTGGGCAGATGAGGAAACTGAGGCAAATGGAGATTAATTGATTTGCCCAGGCTCACACAGGTGCTAAGTGTCTGAGGTTGGACTTTAGGCCCATTACTCTATCCACTGTGTCACATAGCTGTCTCACATGAATCTACCTTTTTCATATATGGAGCTAGACTCCCCTATCTCTCTTTAACCTATTTTATTTCTTTTTAATAATAGGTTATTAGCATCCTAAACTATAGTCTAGTCATATATTCATCCTACCCCACCTCTGTGATATCTGTAAGAACAAATTGCCTCCTTGTACCTTTAGTTCTTGTTTGTCATCTAAACTTTGTGCTTTTCTGTATAAACACGAGGCCATGAGTTTTACTACTGCCTCTTTTTATGGATTTTGTCTCCTATGAACTTCTGGGTATCATTGTCTCAATTGCTTTTCTTCTTTCTATGTTGCTAAACTCTATGGTATCTACCATATTTCACCGCATAATTGTTGCATATTTCATGACAAACTTTTTGCAAAAAAAGTGGCTTGTGACCATTATATAAAGATTTAAAAAATTGTGCCAATATTACTCAAAAATCATTTATTACTAAACTATCTTTGGTACAAGGTTAGGATGCATGTAATACTCATGAATATACATTAAAATTGGGAAGATACATGTCTAATCATATATCACATGACTTACTCATGGCCTCTTTGCCTGCTCCCAACTCCCCTTGGACTGATGGGCTCTTCATTGATTGGAGTGATAATTTCATTTGTACTGCAGTGCTCTAAAGAAACCACACAAGGTGGCTTTTGGAAATATACTGAGAATGCAAGTGTGCTGAGAATTCTAGACTTGTGGCTTGCAATATATGAGAGATAAATATGTGTACATAAGCCACTAGTGAATACATTGCTGCTCTGTTTACCTTTTAAGTAGTGTGATAAACAGAATTATGCCATGCGACAATTATGAGATGAAAGGTTATAAACCAATTTTTCGACTGAATAAAAAAACATGGTGTGATGATCATGTGGTAGCAACAACTAAATTGGAGCATATAAATAAGTAGTTTTCCCTCCACCAACCTCTTTAGGTTTAATTAGATTTTCCAAACATGTAGCAAAAATGTTTTTTACCAGCCTCTGTTAGGTATGTGTAATGGTAATGTAAATTTGAAGATCTTCCCATCCACTAATAGGCCCATGTGACTTGCTCACGTCACAGGAAGCCTAAGTCACATATGGTGAGAGGAGCTTGCTGAACGAGTGGAACAGGAAAGGGTGGAATAGGAAAGAAGTCAGTGAGAGCAGTTAGAGCTGAGGGACAGAGAGGAGGTGAAATAGCTATGCTATGAGTGTGTTTTTGGGAAGACCCCAGCAGAGGGGGAGAATGACTTCAAGATGGAGTGGCTCCCTGCTTCGATAATGTGTATTAATTTCTTTGCCATTGCGATGGATTGGACTTACTGGTTTTGGGATTGGGCTTTCTGGTGTCTGAATAAATGTTTTGCTTCTGTCTTCTATATGGACAGTCTATTATATTTTGCGATTCAGAACCACGCTGGCATATTCATAGTAATAGCAGTTACTGTGAATATTGCCTTGGCGATACAGTATGTTTCAACTCCTGCTGGCAATCTGTTATCCTTAATCTATATGTTAAGTATATGTTAGTCTAGAAATCCAAATCTCCTTTCCAAACACCACTTTCTTAACCAGCAGTTTATTTCCTAAATTATTATTATTTTTCTTCTTTATCTCTTACCTTTGAAGGGCAACAGTGAAGAAAAAGTAACTTTTTCCTCCACGGTTTTTAGTTTCTTCACAAAACTTCATAATCATTTGCAATATGTTTGCCAACCAATGCTTGTGGATTGATTGATTCATTAAAGATAAGACAGACTTAACAAAAATTATAGACTTACTTATTAAAGCAATGAGCTGCAGTTAGCAGCCACTGGTCACTGATCAGAGAAGCACCACAGATATGATATCTATCCACCTGCAGGCTAGTTTGCCATGGCCAAGAAGCCTTCTGTGAGATTGTTCCTCCATTAGAAATTCTTTCAGTGAGAAATGAAGGGTCTATTCCCATTCCACAGCCTGTTAGAGGTGGACAAAAATTGTTATTGCCAAAGAATTATTCATATAATCTGCTTATGTTTTTACATAATATATTAGTAGCAGGTACATTCACATTTTGAATAACAGAATCATGGAATGGACTTTTGAGATCATCTAGTCCAACCATTATTAAACAGGAAATCCCTCAACAGCATTTCTGACAAGTAATGAACCA
Source organism: Trichosurus vulpecula (assembly GCF_011100635.1). NCBI lineage: Eukaryota > Metazoa > Chordata > Mammalia > Diprotodontia > Phalangeridae > Trichosurus > Trichosurus vulpecula. Next base: position 130,364,873 of record NC_050578.1, on the reverse strand, counting down.
GTCTCTGAGTAAAACTCTCCAGTAAGGGGTAACTCATTACCCCTCCCTTCCCCCTACTCCGGGCAGCTCATTCTCTTTTTGGATAAGTGTATCTGTTAGGAAGTTTTTTATTATGTTGAGCTGAAATCTGTCTCCCTGGAAAATTCTATTCATGACTTGTGGTCCTGCCCTCCAGGGCCAAGAAGGACATATTCAATCCATTTTCTACATGGCAGTTCTTCAAATATCTCCTATGGAGTTTCCTCTAAGTTTTCTCTTACCCAAGCTAAGCATTCTCATTTTTTTTCAGCCAGTTCTATCTTGGAATGACTTTCAGAGCTCTCTCTATTCTAGCTGGCTTCTTTCAAATATATTCCAATTTGTCAGTGCCCTTTCAAAAATGTAATACCTAGAACAGGACACAAAAATTTGAGTGCATTTTGATGAGGACAGAGTAAAGAGGGATTTTCATAGAATCATAAAACTCTAGTCCCTCAGGGGACCTAGAAATTGTCTAATTTACCCCATTATTTTAAAGATAGAGAAACTGAGGCTTAGAAATGTAAAATGACTTGCCTATGATCACACATCTAGTGTAGAGGAAATATAGTATTGGAATCCACTTCTTGTTATTCAATGTTCAGTGGACTTTCCATTATACTGGGCTCTCTCCTATTTAACCTTCCACTCATCTGCCTTAAGACAGACCATTTTTTGAGTGTCTCAAGGCCAGTAATGGCAAAGGTCTTGTATTCAGGGTCATCTTTGATACATTAAGGTTAATGAATATATTCTTCCCCTACCCTCTACCCCTGCCAAAGGAAACCCCTTTGACACTTATGTTTAAAGTCCTCTTTGAAAAAGTCAGTTCTTCCCTGCTTTAAGAAAATCTATCTAAACTCATTTAACAGTTAAAGCATTGACATTATAAAAGGAGGATTGCAGCACTACTTTAAGAAATAAGTGATTTAAATTTCCTTGTTCCTGGTTTTTAGAAAATCATTAACACATAATTCATACCCATAACACTTTCATAACCCATAACATTTCAGGGAGCCAAAAACTACTCTAGGTATTATATTTGTCCATGGTACCTATGTAACTTTTATTTTTCAAATTTTTGATTGAATTACATAATTGAATATAGCATATTTTTTACTCATTTCAGACACTAAAAGTTTTGGTGTAAAATATAAAAATCACCTATAATATTGATTCTTTATATATCATGGTATTCTATGGTTCATAGCCATATATTAACACCAAGAGAGTAAGAGTATTAAAAAGGGGTTTTGTGTCAGGGTACACAATGAGATTATGAAAACACTGCATGGTTTCCCCAAATCAATCCGTTCGTTTTCTTCTTCCTGTATAATTATGAGTCCCCCTCATTGTCCATTTGCATTGCTTGTCAATATATATATATATATATCTGTATGCATGCATATGTGTATATGCATGTATACACATATATGGACACACACATACATATATGTATATATACTGATGGACCAACTCATCGAAATAATATGTGCAACATGCATTTTCCATCCACTTGTTTCTTCTTTGTGGATTACTAGGATAATCTATTTTGGTTGACTGAATTTCACTGGGGAGGGCCTATAGGTTTAATCAGTATAATCAAATGTGCAAATATATGGAGCACCTCACATTGATCTGTTTGGGCTCTGAGCAGAATATTCTACATGATAATAATAAAACACCTTAGGCAAGTTTATGCCTCTTCCTTTTAGGTTTTCCTATTTTCTGAGGTGATGCTGTTTGCAAATAAGCTCTATTTTAAACTGCTTTTGCCTTAAATGCCATGTCTTTCTGCTTGGCAAGGAGAACAAGCATTTTCTGGTTAAGGTGATTTGGGGACTCTTGTATTTCTTGTAATTTAAATAGATATTTATAATCTAAAAGCTATATGATTCCTAGATTTTCCCCCTTTTTCCTTTACTCTATCAATTTAATTGTAGAGGTAGAACTCCTTTCAAAATTCAGAGAGATTTTATCCTTTTAATTTTCTTTTCAGAGGTTGTTATGGACAAATAATTCATCACCTAATAGCAAAACCTCTGATTGTAAACATTTTTCTAATTAGCTAGGTTGGTCCCAAGGCACTAGATATAGTCATAGGATTATAGAATCATAACTTTAGAGCTGGAATGGATCTTAGAAGTCAGCAAGTATATTTTTCAGATGTGAAAACTGAGGCCAAGAGAGTCTGTCACTGGACTGTATTTGCACATTTTTCAACTTGGTAAAACTTTTTAGAGCTTGTTCTCAATTGTCATAGCTTTTTATAACCCAGAGTCCCTCCATTTCATGAAAATTATTTTGTGGAGGAATGGGGTTGTTTTTGTTTTTCAAAAATGAGCATTCCAAAAATAAATTCTAGGAGAAAGGCTCCCCCCACCCCAATTAAAATTGTATCATATCAACATTTTTGGTGTTTAAGGGAAAATACTAAATATGCAGATAAAGAAACTCTAGGATAATTTGTCAAAGTTTTCATCTTTATATCGGGAGTATTGTGTTAAAAAATAATATACTTACCACTGTTTATATGGTGTTCTGCTTCTGCTGTATTGATAACTGAAACAGAAAAGTAGAGTAAGACATTTGCTTACTAAGGGCACTACTATGATTATATTTATTACTTGCAAACATTGTAGCAATGTGGCATGAATTTTTAAAACTGAGTTGTGTATGATTGTGTGATTCTAAAAAACAAAATTGGATAGGAAAAGGTAAAAGGAATGATTATCAAGAGAGTGGGGCGGCGCCAAGATGGTGACTAGGAAGCAGAGACATGCCTAAACCTCTCCCCCAGGACATTCCAAAAACCTATAAAAAATGGCTCTGAACAAATTCTAGAACTGCAGAACCCACAAAATAGCAGAGGGAAGCAGGACTCCAGCCCAGGACAGCCTGGATGGTCACTGGGTAAGTTCTATCGCACAGTGAGCTGCAGCAGTTACCAGACTTCTCAACCCACAAATACCAAAGACAACAGAGAAGGTTAGTGGGAAAAAACTGCAGGGACAGAGTGAAAGGAGTCCTGGTTTGGCCACTGCCCCATGGGTAGCAGAGGGGGTGCAGCAACAGAATTACAGCTGCAGTTGCTTCCTGCCCCAAGCCCACCTGGTGGGAGGAATTAAGTGGTGCAATCAGAGCCGGAGTACAGAGCCTGCTCATATCTGAGTCATGTCCTGGTGGCAGTTCTTGAGGGAGGAGGAGCACTGGTGTGGCAGAGCTTTCTGTGTAGAAAAAGCTCTGAAAACAACAGCACAGCCCCTCAAGCCTGGGACAAAGTACTCTATACGCTACAAGCAGTCATACCCCAATGAAAAACTCAAGGGTCAAGTAATTGGCTGGGAATATGGCCAGGCAGCAAAAACAGACTCAGATTCAGACTCAGACTTTGGAGTCTTTCTTTGGTGACAAAGAAGACCAAAACATACAGCCAGAAGATGTCAACAAAGTCAAAGATCCTACATCAAAAGCCTCCAAGAAAAATATGAATTGGTCTCAGGCCATGGAAGAGCTCAAAAAGCATTTGGAAAAGCAAGTTACAGAAGTAGAGGAAAAATTGGGAAGAGAAATAAGAGGGATGTGGGAAAACCATGAAAAACAAGTCAATGACTTGCTAAAGGAGACCCAAAAAAATACTGAAGAAAATAACACCTTAAAAAATAGACTTACTTAAATGGCAAAAGAGCTCCAAAAAAGCCAATGAAGAGAAGAATGCCTTGAAAGGCAGAATTAGCCAAATGGAAAAGGAGGTCCAAAAGACCACTGAAGAAAATACTACCTTCAAAATTACATTGGAGCCAATGGAAGCTAGTGACTTGATGAGAAATCAAGATATTATGAAACAGAACCAAAGGAATGAAAAAATGGAAGACAATGTGAAATATCTCTTTGGAAAAACCACTGACCTGGAAAATAGATCCAGGAGAGATAATTTAAAAATTAGAGGACTCCCCAAAATACATGATCAAAAAAAGAGCCTAGATATCATCTTTCTAGAAATTATCAAGAACTGTCCTGATGATTGAAAGAATCCACTGATTGCTTCTTGAAAAAGATCCCAAAAAGAAAACTCCTAGGAATACTGTTGCCAAATTCCAGAGCTCCCAGATCAAGGAGAAAATACTGCAAGCAGCCAGAAAGAAACAATTTGAATATTGTAGAAACACAATCAGGATAAGACAAGATCTAGCAGCTTCTATATTAAGGGATCAAAGGGCTTGGAATATGATATTCTGGAGGTCAATGGAGCTAGGATTAAAACCAAGAATCACCTACCCAGCAAAACTGAGTATCATGCTCCAAGGCAAAATATGGAATTTCAATAAAATAGAGGACTTTCAAGCTTTCTCAGTAAAAAGACCAGAGCTGAATAGAAAATTTGACTTTCAAACACAAGAAACAAGAGAAGCATGAAAAGGTAAACAAGAAAGAGAAATCATAAGGCACTTACTAAAGTTGAACTGTTTTGTTTACATTCCTACATGGAAAGATGATGTGTATAATTCATGACACCTCAGTATTAAGGTAGCTGAAGGGAATACATATGTGTGTGTGTGTGTGTGTGTGTACGTATGTATGTATATATATATATATATATATATATATATATATATGGCACAGGGTGAGTTGAATATGAAGAGATGATATCTAAAAAAATAAAATCAAATTAAGGGATGAGGGAGGAATATATTGAGAGAGACAGAAAGGAAGAGATAGAATGGGGTAAATTATCTCTCATAAAAGTGGCAAGAAAAAGCAGTTCTGTAGGAAGGGAAGAGAAGGCAGGTGAGGGGGAATGAGTGAATCTTGCTCTCATTGGATTTGACCTGAGGAGGGAAAAACATACACACTCAATTGGGTATCTTACCCTACAGGAAAGAAGGAGGAAGTGGATAAAAAAGGGGGGACTATAGAAGGGAGGGCAGATAAGGGGGGGAGATAATCAAAAGAAAACACTTTTGAAAAGGGACAGGGTCTAGGGAGAAAACTGAACAAAGGGGGGTAGGATAGAAAGGAGCAAAATATAGTTAGTCTTTTACAACATGAGTATTGTGGAAGGGTTTTTCATAATGATACACATGTGGCCTATGTTGAATTGGTTGCCTTCTTAAGGAGGGTGGGTGGCGAGGGAAGAGGCGAGAGAATTTGGAACTCAAAGTTTTAAAAGCAGATGTTCAAAAAAAAGTTTTTGCATGTAACTAGGAAATAAGATATACAGGCAATGGGGCATAGAAATCTATCTTGCCCTACAAGAAAGTAAAGGAAAAGTGGATGGGAGGGAGTGGGGTGACAGAAGGGAGGGCTGACTAGGGAATGGGGCAATCAAAATATATGCCATCTTGGACTGGGGGGAGGGTAGAAATGGAGAGAAAATTTGTAATTCAAATTCTTGTGAAAACACTGAAAACTAAAAATATTAAATAAATACATTTTAAAAAAGAACAATAACAGACATCTGAAAAAAGGAATGATTGTCTCATAAAATGAAGCATGAAAGGAAGAACTAATATAGCAGATACAAGTTGGGGTGGAGAGCGGGTAATGTTGGAACCTTACTTTCACTTGGGTTTAACAAGAAACAAAGTGTGCATCTGAAATGGTACTTCTCACTTCTATAGAGGTGAGAAAACTGGGGGGGGAGGGGCTTTTAAAAGGGTATATAGAATAAGATTAGGAAGGTGAGGGAGAAGATAAGGGAGGGAATTTTAGAGGGTTGGGTAAAATAAGAAATAAGAAGGTAAGGGGAAATGCTAAGGTAACAAAGATAGGCTAAAAGAAGATGCTGAAAAAGAAAATAGTGAGTAAAAATAAGATGGAGGGAAATTCACAAATAGCAATTATAACTTTGTCAAATCTGTATGAATATGAGTCATTCCCCAGTTGATAAATGGCCAAAGAACATGAACAGACAGTTTTCCAATGAAGAAATAAAAACAATTTATAGTCATATAAAATGCTCTAAAACATTATTTATGAGAGAAATGCAGATTATAACAACTTTGAGATATCATTTTACACCTACTAGGTTGGTTAAAGTGACAGAAGGGGAAAGTGACAGATGTTGGAGAAGTTGTGGAAAAGTTGGGACACTAATTTATTGTTTGTGGAATTGTAAAATGATCCAACTATTTTGGAGAGCAATCTGGAATTATGCCCAAAGACTTATTAAATTACCTATACACATTGACCCAACAATACCACTACTTGTTCTATTTCCAAAGATGATTAGGGAAAAAGGAAAAGAAACTATATGTTCTAAAATGTTTATAGCAGCTCTGGTGGCAAAAAAACTGGAAATTGCAAGGGAAATTAGGGAATGGCTGAATAAGTTGTCACATATGATTATGATGGAATACTACTGTTCTATAAGAAATGCTAAGCTCAATGATTTTAGGAAAACATGAAAAAACTTGCATGAAATAGTGAAAAGCAAAATGAGCAGAAAATAGGACATGGTATACAATAATAGCAATATTGTTTTAAGAATGACTTTGAGTGAATAAGTTATTTTGTCCTGAGTGAATAAGTTATTTTGTCCATTATAAATATCCAAATTAACTATAAAGGATATGTGAAGAAAATGCTATCTGCATCCAACTGATAGATAGAAATATGTGTAAAATAATTTCATATATACATGTCTACACACACACACATAAAGCTATTTGTCTCTAACTGTAGCCATCTCAAGGGAGGGGGAAGGGAAGAAAAAAATGAAAAAAACCTTGATAATTGTGTTGTATATTTGAAATGAATAGCAAATTTTGCATAGTAGATTTGCAGTTTCACGTACAATTGTCTTTTTTGTACTATGTTATGGAAATGCTTGTTTTATTCCATAAATTAAAAATTAAATTAAAAAAAGAACTGGTAGGAATGACAAGTATTTAATGAATACCTAGTATGTTCCAGGAATAGTACTAAGCCCTGGGGGATATAAAGAAGGCAAAAAAAAATCCTTGTCCTGAAAGAGCTCACCAACTTTTCTTTTTGGCTTTTTTTTTGTTTCCCTAGGACTTAGGACATTGTCTGGCATATAGTAGGTACTTAATCAGTGCTTATTTGTCTAGACATTCGGTAATAATACCAGCATTTATATACCACTTTAGGGTTTTCAAAGTGCTTTACAAATGTTATCTTATTTAATCCACAAAACAACCCTGTAATATAGTTGTTATTATTACCCCCAATTTACAAATGAGGAAACTGAGGCTAAGAGATGTTAAATGCCTTGCCCAGGTTCACATAACTAGTAAGGGATTGAGGCAGAATTCAAAAACAATCTCTCTTTATGGAGAGATACATATAGATGTTCTCCATAAATACATGTAGTTTATATACACATATACATGTGTGTTCATATACGTATGTGTATACATATCCATGCACATGTTGTGTGTGTATATGTATCTGTATGTATATATGTAAATGTGTGTGTACACACAGTATATGTACATATACATATACTCACACACATATATGTGCATATATAAATATATATACATATATATATATATTCCCCCCTGATAGAAGGTAAGCTTCCTGAGGGCAGGAATTCTGTCACTGTTATCTTTGTATTTCCAGCTCACTAAAGGAAAAAAAATCATGTAAAACATAATAGTCCAGGAGAAAGAACAGAGGCTATCAAAGAGTAGAATTCAGAGAAGATTTTATGAAGAACTTGAAAATTACTGAGCATAGAATCTGACTTAGTATCCTGAATTAAGACAAAATGGGTGATGTTTGGGGTTATGTAGTGATTGCTTGATAAAAAAAATCTTATTCATCTTGAGAAAAAAACTTTTCCCTTAAATTAAACTCAAAGAGTTTTTCACTTGAATCCTATATGAGACATTGCTGGGAAAAGGTGTAATGAGCCAAGCTATTCTTTTAAAATAAAGGTATTACATGGGGCAGAACTAAGATGTTGGTAATGTTTGGATGATATTCCATTCCATTTGTATGCCACAACTTGTTCTGCCACATCCCTATTGAAAGGCACCTTCTTGGTTACCAGTTATTTGTCACTAAAGAAAGAGCTGCTAAAATATTTTTGTTCATGTGGTTCTTTTCCTCTTTCTTTGATATCTTTGGGGTATAAGCCTAGTTGTAATATTCCTAGGTCAAAGAATATGCAGACTTTGGTGACTTTTAGGGTATAATTCTAAATTGCTTTCCATGATGGCCAGACCATAACTCCATTGACTTTAACTTTTTAACTTTTTGTTTCCACCCCATTCTGGTTTGTTTGTATGTTCATCAATGGTAGAGTAGAGGCAGCAGCCCCACCAAACTTTTTACATTCTACTCCACACAACTTTAAAATTATGTCTCAAATCAAACTTAAGAGTGGTAGAGACAACAAAAGGTCAGGGTGAGCCATTTTTCCAGCCTAAGACAATTTAAGAGATTGGCAAAAGTCTGTGACACCAGGGTTGAGGCCAGTCTAACACACACACTATTGGCAATACCAGCAGTGGGCCTTGGAGAATGTGACATTGGAGCAGCAGCAGGAGCATCCAGAGCCCACAGCCCAGAGATGGTAACAGATTTGAACAATGGGTCAAAAAGAGATTACAGGGGAACCTTTGCTGGCACTGGATGCAGGACCTAGCACTGTGAGGCAACTGTATTGCCAAATACAGTTCTGGGTATCAGTTTCATGGCAGAGAGTAGAACTTGTGGTCAGTCACAAGGAGATAATCAGGGAAACTACATTTTGCTAAAAGGCATCATAGAGAATGAACTAATATGAAATATTTTTAGAGCAAGTTTCTTTAGTAAAGGCCTCATTTCTCAAATAAATAGGGAACTGAATCAAATTCATAAAAATAAGAGGCAATCTGCACTTATTTGATAGTCAAAAGATTTAAATAGTTGGTTTTCAGAAGAAGAAATAAAATCTGTCTGCAGTCAATGAAAAAATTCTCTAAATCATTATTGATAAGAAAAATATGTATTAAAACAACGCTAAGATACCACTGCACATGTATTAGAGTTGAAAAATACTGAAGGGAATGTGGAAAATAGACACACTAATGATCTATTGGTAGAGTTGTGAACTGGTCCAACCATTCTGGTGAAAAATTTGTAACTATGCTTAAAGGGCTATAAAACTGTGCATACCTTTTAACTCACAATACTACTACTAGGCCTCTATTCCATAGACATCAAAGAAAAAGGAAAAGCACTGATATGTATACAAAATTTTATAGTAATTTTTTCTGCAGTGACAAAGAATTGGAAATTGAGGGTATGCCCACCAATTAGGCAATGACTGAACAAGTTGTAGTGTTTCATTGTGAAATGACAAGGGGGATGGTTTCATAAAAATCTAGCATGACATATATGAACTGATGAAAAATGAAGTAAACTGAACTAGAACAGCAATGTACTTAGTAATAGCAATATTATAATTATTAACTGCGAAAGATTTCACTACTCTGATCGATACTATGAACCAAGACAATTCCAAAGATCTCATGATGAAAAATGTTACCCACCTCCAGAGAGAAAACTGATGAAACCTCAGTGCAAATTGAAGTATAATTTTCTCACTATATTTTTCTTGCTTTTTTGTGATATGGCTAATATGGAAATCTGTTTTTCATGGTTTCACATGTGTAATTGATATTAAATTTCTTGCCTTCTCAGTGGCTAGGGTAGGGGTTGTAGGGAGCTGGAGAAATTGGAACTCAAAATTTTTTTTAAAAGAATGTTTAAAATAAATAGATAATAATATTTTTAACATAAAACACATTTCAGTAGGGATACAAGTTTTGTGTGTCTAGGCTTTCAGATGCTTTTGGATTCTATTTCATTTTTAGTTGTAGGGTTAATGGTGCTTAAAAAAATGGGCAGGGCACAGAAGAGATTCCAACCTCCGATATCTGCATTAATTTTTTACTGTCTGATCTCAACCAAGTTTATGACTCAGTTTCTTCCCCCTTTGAAAATGAGATAATAACATGCCTACTCTGTTCCCCAGAAGTATTTTGAGAAACACATAATAAGAGAAAAATTACTAGGCACTGGAAATATTTTTACAGCTCTACAATCAGATTTCTCTATCTGCCAACTTGTGTGTTAAATGTTCTAAGAAAATATGGCAACTTCAAATTAATTTGGAGTGGTGGTAGTGACAAGAATCTTGAAATTTAATGAACCATCTTTAATATCATACTGCAAATGTTTATCAACTGTTTATGTTGTTGTGGCTGATAAGGTGGTTCTCTATGTTTACCATGTTGTCAGGGATAGGCACCTTCCTTTTCCTGATGATGGATCCTCTGGCCACCCCTGTCCTATCTGGGAGGAACAGGTCTACTGTAACATAATTGTAGCCCCAGTCAGTCTATGCCCTAAGCACCAACTTCTGCTTCCCTTTACTGTTCCACAGTTTTGGCTAGGATGAAAGGAAGGTGGGGTGAGATGGGGAGGGAACAAAGGAGGGCGGTGAATGCCAGAGGCAGTAGTAGGTGTGTGATTTGGCATCGAAGGGGAAAGGAGAGATGTTTATTTGGTTTGCTTTTGGCACAGTGCGTTTTCCTAAGCAGCTCTTGAATATTGTCCCAGAGGGAAGAAATGTTTTATATCCTATATATCATGTGCTTCAAAGTGATAAAGAGGCAGTAAGTGGTTAGAGGGTCATTTTCAGATTAAAAATGACCCAAGTGCAAGTCCAGCCTCAGATGCACATTGGCTCTGTGACCTTGGACAGCTCACAGAAGCTCTGAGTACCTCAGGAAGTCTTCTAATATTCTACATTGCAGGTTAGGTGGCAATCTGCACTGGTAAAAGGTAGTTTCTTCATAGGGAATTAATTACTTTTCCAATGAGATCACAGGTTTGATCCTAAAAGAAAATTGTGCTGCTATTAATAGGATCATATATTTAGAATAGAAGGAAATTAAAAGGTCATTTAGTCCTACCCCTTCATTTTATATACAAGGAAACTGAAGCTTAGGGAGACAAAATGACTTTCCCAGGGTCACACAGGTAGTAAGTGATAGGATTAAAATTCATGACCTCTGACCTAAATTCTACAGTCTTTCCACTATATAACTTTACTTCTTTTTACTAAAACTAGAAAAGCCTTTATTAAAATTCTTTATGGGGCAGTAGAAAGAGACAGAGGACTTGGATTTAAACCTGGTTTAACCAAGTGTCTTCAGTTTTCTGGGCCTCAGCTTCTTAATCTATAAAATGAGAAGACTGGACTTGTGTATGCTGCCAAATGTTTAACAACCAGCTCTTAAAAAAATGTGAGCATAAAATATTTTAAAGTTTAATCTGCATTTTTAACACTTTCTCTATCACTTTCTTAAGTCTAGATAATCATCAAAAAAACATTAAGCCCTGATTTGTAGCCTTTGCCAATTTCCTAGGTATAAATACTCAAGTTGAAAATTTAATGATCAGTTCTTGGGAGCCAGTTAGAACTGGCTTCAAAACATCTTGGTCTGAACTAGATGGTGGCTGAGATCCCTTTCAGCTCTAAATCTACCATCCAAACATCCTACTATGTGTAAAGCAGTGTGTTAGGTTCTGGGAATTCAAAAATGAGAAACAATGTAGTCCCAACCCTCATGAAGTTTGCACTCTACTTAAGGGGATAGGATGTGTGCACAAACATGCTCAAGGTAGAATTGTAGCAGGACACAAAAGAGAGCCAGAGAAAATATTCTAGGAAACTATGAAGAGGGAGAGAGTGCTTTCAGTTGGAGAGGGAAGGGAGGCACTGGAGAGGTGGATCAGAGAAGACTTTAGGGAAGAGAGTGGTACCAGATTGAGCCTTGAAAGTAGAGAAAGATTTCCTTCTGTGATAATTATTTATAAAAGCATTTAGCACAGTGCCTGGTACACAGCACATGCTTAATAAATGCTTATTTCCTTCTCCCTTTCCTCCTCAATAACTTCCAAAGTAACTGAAGAGCATAAGACTGTCTGTCCATATTGTGTGGGACATGATTGATATTCAAATAGATGAAAAGTTAAAAACATTATAAAACCCCTTCATTTTATGAGAGGGCAGAAATTAAATTGTGATGGAGAGGAAATGTAAGGGTTATAACAAGATAAAAACAAGCAGCCTAGTAGATTGATATGAAAGAAAGTGCTCCTTGCCTTGAAGATAAGGTGAAGAACCATCTACTTCCAAGAATTGTGTGCCTTCTTTTAGGTTTTGCTGCAAAATATTCTTAGCCATCTTTTTTATTTTGTTTTCATTATCAGCAGAGGCAAATTGAAATTTAAGCAAGACATCTGCTTTCAGACCATCAGTGCTTGACCTGAAAATTGACAACAGCAAAAAGGGTTAAGTAAGGATGCAAAGCATGACAATTTCATTAATTTTTTCCTTATTTATCAGGAATTACCTTCTCAAAGAAAAAGATAGATCTATTGGCAGGTGTTTTTTGTTTTGTATTTTTGCATTTTTTGTTTGAGGCATTAATCATATTGAGGAAGCAGAGAGTTCCCTTAAGAATCTTGGGAAGTTTTAGGTTTTTTTTAACTTTATCAGAAGAAAAAAGTTTTTCTTACTGCCTCAATCAACTTTGTGTATAACTTAGGCCCCCAAAATCCACAAAAACTATATGACCATGTCTGTTTTAGGACAAAATATCATGACAACTAGAACTGATTGACTTTAGAGTAACTTAACCAGCCCTCCAGCAAACTTAAAAAGCAGTCTCATGTTTTTCACAATTCCTGTGTTTACAAACTATCTGAATTTTTTTTCTTTTGTTATATATGCTTTGTTGTTGTTGCTCAGTCATTCAGTTGTGTCTGATTCTGTAATCATGCGGACTTCTGTCCATGCGGTTTTCTTGGCAAAGACACTTGGAGTGGTTTGCCATTGCCTTCTCCAATACATACTTAGGAATAATTTAATTGTGATATTATGAAGTTACTCATTCTCCAGGTGCATTTAAAATTATAGTGACCATTTTTCGTACAACTGATAGATATATGATGAAAGAGAAACTAAAATCAAATTTCCCATTTTTCATTTGTTTACAAGGTGATTATTTGTGATTACCTGAATCTGACAACATGAGACTTGATGTATTGTCCTTTTAAATTGGATTTTCTAAAAATATCATCTACCTGAGAAAAGAAAAGGAAATATTAGCAGAATTGAATTTGATACTGCAAAGGATACATTAGTTTAATCTGACTGTTAAAAAAAAAGGACTTGATGGGCAGGTAGGTGGCACAGTAGATACAGCACCAGTCCTAGAGTCTGGAGGACCTGAGTTCAAATCTAATCTCAGACACTAGCTGTGTTGCTGTTGGAAAGTCATTTAACCCTTATTGCCTTGACTAAAACAAAACAAAACAAAATAAACAGACTTGAATAGAATGATGTTATGATTTTGAATGTTTATTTCAATATTTACTTATAATTGCCTTCAGAAAACACTTTGTAGACTCGGAAAGATCCTGCTTGTACAAAGATCAGCCTTATACAAGGTGAAGTGGAGCAAATATGCAGCAGACTTGACCAGTAGTCAAAAATGAGTGATAACATTTGGTTTAGGCTGGTGTTGATACAGAGGAAATAGAATAATGAATACTTCAAAGTTAGGAACTCAGAGACAGGAGATCCTCACTGAAGGATCCATGTGAATAGTCCTACTCTTCAACCATTATCGTGTAACCCCAAGATTATTGACTACCTGGTTGTCATGAAAAAGAAAAAAGAAAATGTGGGGCAACTAGGTGACACAGTGGATAGAGCAGTGGGCCTGGAGTCAGGAAGATCTGAGTTCAAATCCAGCCTCAGACACTTACTAGCTTGGGCAAGTCACTTAATACTGTTGCCTCAGGTCCCTCATCTCTAAAATAAGTTGGAGAAGGAAATGGAAAATGAGTCTGGTAGCTTTGCCAAGAAAACCCCAAATGAGATCACAAAGAGTCAGAGAGGACTGAGCAACAACCACATTTCATTTTAAAAAAACTTTTCAAGCTGTAATTCTTGTTGGAATTTGACTGTATCGTTCCAGTGGTAAAATGAGATTACTCGGTTGTTTGGGATATTTTTATTTATGCATTAGGCGCTTTCAAGAAAAGAAAAAAAAGCTAATGAAGAGCTATGTAGAAAAGCATAAATAGAATAAAACTACAGAATCCACTTGTTTGTCTGCCCCATGGGATAATCCCACTGTGGGCTGAACTTATAGAGTAAATTCTTATTCCCCAAACCACAGTTTGTTCTTGAAATATGTGATCTTAGCCTCTTGACTCTAGTTATCATCATTTACCTGTCTAACTGGATTTTTGGGAAATGACTGATCATGTGCCAAACCTTAAATGAACCTATGGCTCAATATCTTTTTAGAATGAAGAAAGATTGAGCCACAAGGTGGGTGGCAGAAGAGAAAGGGAGGAGATGAAAAGATCCAGAAGTGGGATCATTAATTCATTAATAACTAAGCTTTGTCTCTATTGTCTGTTACTAAATCTTTCAGTGTCAAAGAGATTGCTGGATTCTTTAGCTCCCTACTATTCTGTCATTTAAATTTCCTCCACCTTCACCATTTTGTCCTTTTCCTCCCCCTCCCCAAACCAAATTGTAATTTTAGAGCTGGAAAGGATGCTAGAGAGCTAATATAATCTCCAATTTTACATCTGAGGCACAGAAAGGCTAAACAACTTGCCTAAAGTAATGACTAATTAGTGATAGATTCAAATGTATATCACCATATATGAACTCCTATGAGTACTATGTTGTGCTGTAGGCCATTTTTTGTATCACTGTACAGGTCTTTTTAATTCTTACCTATGTACTTTCACTCCTACATACTTTTACTCTAGCTCTCCTTTCCTTTCCATGTATTCAAATTCTACCTATCCTTCAAAATCAGTGTCAAGTCACACCTCCTCCATGGAGCCTTCATTCCTGGACTACTACAAGCTATAATGATCTTTGCCTCTTCTCAAGTTCTATAACAATAATAATTACTATTCATTTGGTATTTAAACATATGCTGCCACACATTGTAATTTAATTATTTCATTTGTGTTTGTCTGCTCTCCCCATTTATATTACAACTCAGGATCCAAGACCATATTATATACTGCATATGATGTAGTGCTTTGTATCTTCTATAGTGCTTATCATAACGCTTTCTGCAAGGTTTTGGTTGCATTGATATCTCTCTTCCTCAGGTTATTTCTAGGGTTAGAAGATGAATTATATAGGTGAGATGAGATAGGGTAACTACGTCTGGTATAGTTATGGATAGCTAGAAGACCAGCTTAGGGGTATGTACAATCCCAGTTTGCATTTTACCAACACTCCTTGCTTTTGTTTCTTGTTCCCCAATTTTGAGTCATTTTGCTCTTTGCTACACACTATTTCTGTCTATTGCGTATGTAGACAGCTATAGGAAGGGGATGTATAATGTTTTGTTTATGCTCTGTGACCTCTGGAACTAATTAAAATACTTAGATATCTATAAAATTCACCTTCTGTTCAGGGTGTTCCTAACTTTCCTTCTAACTTGGGCCTAAAAAAGATTGTCTTTGCCTCTGAACTAACATAGAATCTAGGAATATAGGTCGAATTCTATATGTATGTGGTGTGCTTGTCTTATGGGACACCCAACAAGCCAATGATTCTTATTTTGGCTTTCTCCTAGATGGGAATTAATGTTGTTAATGCCCCTTGGACATCGACAAATTCTCCACCCCATTCCTATGATACTGGTGAGTCTCAAACTTGATTATTTTTGTAGTCAAAATGTAATAATTTTAGTATTTAGTTTCTTCTAAACATGTTTTTTAAATGACTTCTCTACTCCACCTTGTTGTATTTCCAGCTCTCTTCACTGTCTGCCCATTTTCCCCTTAGAATTTTCTGAAGAAATGTTTCTGAGCCTTACATATACGATAGCTATTCACCCTCTTCCTTTGTTAGTTACTGCATGTGCTTATGCTTCAGGACTTAATGCAGGCGGTACCACAATGCTGTATATTATACTTG
Organism: Trichosurus vulpecula; assembly: GCF_011100635.1. Classification (NCBI taxonomy): domain Eukaryota; kingdom Metazoa; phylum Chordata; class Mammalia; order Diprotodontia; family Phalangeridae; genus Trichosurus; species Trichosurus vulpecula. The sequence goes on along the minus strand of NC_050578.1, from coordinate 130,348,861 downwards.
ATACTGGCTTCTAGTTTCACTGATTTTGCTCTTTCTGTATAGTTTCAGAGCAAAAGGGACACATAAGCTGATGTGGAAAAATATGTGTTTGGTATGATAGATCAAGAGTATTTAATGCAGTTCATTCTTTAATTTTTCAAAAAATAAATTGTGTTAACATTTTTGCTTTACTATCATCTATATTTTCTCATGTATCATCCCCCCACCCCAACCCTGAGAGCAAACCTTATTAAAAAGAATCAAAAAAAGGGGAAACAAAGTTTAGTAAAACTAACTAACACATTGCAAAAGTCTGACAATACATGTGATATTCTACACTCACTCACTCCACTGCCTCTGCAAAGAAGTGGTGGGAGGTACCTTCTCATATATTTTGCTAGCACAGTGCCTGGAAAGGAAAAATTTCATAAATGCTAGATCTTTGACTTTTGGACCAAGCTAGCCATTCTAATTTGAAAGCATTCAGTTACATTTGTGTTTTGTTATTCCTTCCATTTACTTTGTTATGGTTCTTGTGTGTGTTGTTTTATTTTCTTGTTCTGCTTACTTCGCCTTGCAGCAGCCATATGTCTGCCCAAATTTCTCTGTCTTCATTATATTTATCATCATACTAATATCCAATTACATATTCATGTACCACAACAGTCATTGGACCTCCATGATACTTGTTTCATTTCCATTTCTTTGCTACGATGAAAAGCATCAGAAATATTTTGTTGCTTACGAGATCTTTGTTTTTGTCCTTAATCTCCCTGGGGTATATTATATACCTAGCATGAGAATCTTTTCACATATGGGCATTTTATTCACTCTCAGAACGATGTCAAATTGCTTTTCAGAATAGCTCTACCAATGATGCATTACTGCCCTTCCACATTGTCTAGTCCAACCTTTTATCATCTTGGTCAGTTTGCTGGGTGTAAGGTGAACACTCTGAGTTGTTTTGAATTGAAATTTTTATTATTAGTGGTTTGGAGCACTCTTTCATGTGATTGTTAATTGTTTGCAATTTTTTGAGAACACATCGTTTACATACTTTGACAGAACTAGCGGGGAGGGATTTTGGTTTTATACAAGACATACCAAAAATCTTAATTAAATTTTAATAGCTTAAAACTATTAAGCTTTAATAGCTGACACCTGAACTAAGACTTTTGGGATACCCTATATTTTTTCTGTTACCTATCAAAGTATTTGGGAAAAAAAGCCTTTTTTTTTCTTCAGTCATCTTACATTTCTTATCTCAGTACCATCACTTGTTCAGACAAAACCTTTTAAGTTTCATGTACTTGAAACTGAAATTAGGGCAGCTAGGTGGCACAGGGATAGAGTGTTGGGGTTGGAGTCAGGAAGGCTCATCTTCCTGAGTTCAAATCTGACCTCAGACATTTCTTAGCTGTGTGACGCTAGGTAAGTCGCTTAGCCATGTTTGTCTTAGCTCCTCATCTGTAAATGATCTGGAGAAGGAGATAGCAAACCACTCCAGTGTCATTGCCAAGAAAACTTCAAATGGGGTCATGAAGAGTTAGACATGACTGAAACAACTAAATAACAATAATTGAAATCATTGTATCATTTGTCGTTAGGTATATCCCTTGTTTGATCAAGAATTCAACCCCCTCACCCAGTCATATCTGTTAAAGGAACCTGATCTGGTTCAAATATTTTATAGTAAAAATTTTAGTGTCTGAGTCATGTATTAATTTTTAGTTATTGTGGCACATGCTGTAAGATAATAGTCTAAAACTAAAGGTCATTCTTAGTAAATTGTAGTTGGTGATGAAGTTTGTTAAAGGTTCAATATAACTCTTCAGTTATAGTAACTTTATATTGCTGTGTACTTACACAAATTATTTTCCTGCTGGCTGCTGAATTCTCTAAGACTGATACGATTTCCTTCATTAGTTTTTTTTTGTAATTATCTCAGACAGATTTACTCACAGCTAACCTTGTCCTCCAACAGAATTCTTTCCAACAGCATTCTTAGGCATGGACTGATTCTGTTAGAAGGTCAGCCAAAGTCCAGCTTACCTGATTGGTGATGCTTGCTTTAACTTCAGAATAGGCTCCCTCCAATTTATTGCTATATTCAACCCCAGGTATCCTGAAGGAGGTTTGGTAGTAATGTGGCTTTCGATCTGTAAAGGAAAGTAAGGTTAGAAGGTTTATAATCTCTAGTTGGATTTTGAGAATAGGAAGAAATGTGTCAAGTGGAAAAGTAACTGAGAAAACTGTCATATTTATGTCCCTTCTAACTCTTCCTCCTCCTCCTCTTCCTCCTCCTCTTCCTACCACTTACCTACCTAACATTTATATAGCATTTACTATGTGCCAAGTGCTGTCTCTAAAGATTGGGATTTGTATTATGCTGAATTGTAAGCTTCAGAAAAGGGACTAACCATGTGATTTCATTGTTACAGGAAACTCTTAGGTGAGGAAACTCCCTCTACCAATGAAGGTCAGCATTGATTTTAACAAATTGCCTGGAGCATTGAAAGGTTATATGATTTGCCCAGGATCACATAGCCAGTATATGTAAGATGCAGGCCTTGAACCCAGGTCTTTCTGGGTTTGAAGACATTTTCTAATGACTATGCCATACTGACCATCAGAATCATCAAATTATGCAATCTAATGATCACATTACTGTGAGAAATGTGGGAGATGAGAACAGTAGCACTTTGTGTCCTATTTGGCAGGAAATATCATTATGTGGCAATATTATATGAGATATCATTATACAGTGACGTCAATATATGAAATATCAATATATGAGATATTACATGGAGATATCATTATATGAAATAAGCCATAGTGTTTAAATCAGGAGGAAGTTATTATTTATAGACTTGCCATTTTCTAGGTATAACTACATTAATTTGGATGATAATTGAATGTTGAAATCACAGAAAATGCTATGGTGTTGAAATGGAAGGGAACTATGTAATAAGATTGACAATATAACCATAAATTAATACTTACCAAATACTAAAAAATGAACAGGGAGACCAATGACAAGTGCCAGAACCAAAACTATAGCCACAGTGATAAGGCCGATCATCCAGGGATTCATAGGGGGTTTTCTGAAGCCCAGTCTCGGTGGTCTTAGAAAAGAAAACACAGACATTGTACATGAGACAAAAATATTGCCTGCTCAAAGAAGAAGACTTGGGTCAGAAACCTGGCTCTGAGGCTAACTAATTCTATAATCTTGAGCAAGGGAAATTCAGTTTCCTTATTTGTAGAGCAGATATATGTTACTTGTGGTTTTTACTTTACGAAGTTGTGAGGAAAACACTTGGAAACCATAAAGATTATACTAATGGCAACTGTCTTGTGTAGTAGCAATAACAATAATTATTTTAATTTTGTCAACTTAAACTCAGGACATTCCTATTTTTTTTCATTTGAGGGGAAGTTACAATTTGCTTTTAAGACATTTAAATGCATTTTTAGACATTAGATTTTTCTGCCAAAAGTTATCCCAAAGCATAATATTTTTTTAAAAAATTAAGAATATAATTCACTAGCTATCCTCTATTTTGATGAAGACATAGATCACCATACTACTGCTTACTCATTGTAGCTACCTAGTTTCCCAAGTTATCATGAGAAACATATTGTGTAAACTATAAGACTGTAAAAAACAAGAATAAAAACACCAGCAATTATTAGTTACCATTATTTCATATCCTGATTAAAGGACTCATTTTCCTATAGAAGCTCTGAACTTTTTGATTTTATAGTTTGACTAATTTCATCTATTTGGCTCTCAGCCAAAGAGTCATAAAATCATAGGGTTTTATACATAGTGGGGGGGCAGGGAGGGAACTAAGCAGGTTATCTAATCCAACTTCATTTTGCAGTGGTAAAACAAAGGCCCAGAGTCCATGTCCAAGGCTACATATCTAGACAGTGGCTGAGCTGGGACTAGAATTCAAGTCCTCTGACTTCCAGTTTTTTGTTCTATATATTAGTCTATGAATAGATTACAGTTTGGAATGGGAGGAAAGAAAATTTAAAAGAAAATAGCAATAATCAAAATTAGAATAAACCTATTAATACACAAATAAAAGATAACTCTCCAGTCTCTGTAGAAAGCAAAAGATTCAATGGCAAAAAAAAAATAAAAATGGAAAAGTAATTGTTTCCTAAAACTTAAAGGACAGTGCCAGCCTCAGTGCCCTTCCTACTGAGTCAGGAAACAGGAAATACTTTTGAATGAGGAAGCCTATTTGGCATAGAAATCTCTGTCATCAAAAGTATTTGAAACATCCCAGCTGAGACATTTGAAAAAATCAAATCCTGAAACGAACTTCTGCGAATTGGTCATTTGAGGCCCTTGGGGTATAGCTTCCTTCTTTAATCATACATATCAACACAACCTGAGACATTTGCAGATTTTTTTAAAAGGAAAAATAACTCTAGCTGCTTTATGCCTGACCTGACCTTCTTACTTTTGAAGCCTTTGTTGCTTATGTGCTGCTTTTCATGGCACTTCTGACTGCCTCAACTCCTCTGTAGGTGTTCAGTCTTCACTTGATTCAATAAATGAATAAATCACAAACCTACAAGGGTTTACAACATCAAGACGTCTTTTGACATTGGCTTTTGCTGCATGTGATATACTCCACCTATACCAGGAAGAGGACTAAACAAAAATATTCAACTGAAAACAAATGCAGTCTTCAAACCTTGCACTGAACATATCTAAACAGATAATTGTCTTTCTTCCCAGCCCTCACCGCTTTCTATAGAAAACTAAGATTTAATCTGATTGTGTCCTTAGGAAAAACTAAGAAGTACACTGCTGTTGAGTGAACCCAATCTCACAGAAACCTACTGACATCCAAACAATGGAAAGCAAACAACCAGTGACCTCACCCTTGATGTGTTCATGCCAAAGTGAAGAAAAGTGGTGACAAAAGCTGCTCTTTAAGCAGGTTGATCCAGAAAATCCTTCCAAGGAGTCAAGGCATTCTAATCCCTTCCCTACCTTCACTTTAATTCCATATGACTCTGCCTAGATTGTTTCAGGTGTTCCCTGCCACATACCTGCAATGAAAGGAAGTGGAACTGTTCTCTCTGTTCCCTAGCCCTTCAGACATTTTCCTTTTAATTTCCCACTTTTACTTTCCTTTGTTCCCTTCCCTTTCCTTCCTTTTGCTTCCTTCCTTTTTTGCTTTTTTCCTCTCTGTTCTCTTCTACTCCTTTGAGAATTGATTATATGTGGCCCCTTCCTTTTCTCCCTCTATCTGACCTCCTTCATCTAGACTCTCTTCCTATTCTCTATCCTCTCTTCTTTTAATATCCCTACCTTCCCATGCTCTTTTTCATCTGTAACTACAGAACATTTTTAGGTCTTTTTGATGCCATAAGTCTTACCTAAAATTAAAAGAGGCAGCATTTTCTACTGGAAAGAACAACAGACTTGGAAATGGAAGACCTAAATTCAAGGTACAGCTTAATTGATGATGAATTCTTTAACCATGACAACCCATGAAACAGAAAAATGTAATGTCTTATTACTAATTATTAATACTCTTGCCATTTATCACCCAAGTGACTTTGGGCAGTTCATTTCATATTTCTGGACCACTCAAAAATGAAATGGTTGAACTCAGTGAAAAACACTGAGGTCCATTTCAACTCTATGTTATCCTGTGATCATTATAAAGCTGTCTACAATCCCTGCCTCTATGACATCTCTTTTCACTTACATCTCAAACCCTTGAGAGCTATCTTGAGACTTCATTACTCAACTGAAAATGTTTTACTCAACTGAAAGGGTTCACGTAGTGAGTACTTAACAAATGTTCACTTTATCTATCTATCTATCTATCCATTTGTCTATTTAAGCTATCTATCACTTTAGAGGAGAAGTTTTATTTTCTATGAAATGGTACTCATGAAATGGTAAATAGGCAGCTCATGCTATAGGACTGGGAGGTCAAGTCACACTGCTGTGTGATGCTGGGCAAGTCATGTCACCCTATTTGCCTCAGTTGTTCATCTGTAAAATGAACTATAGAAGGAAATGGGAAACCATTCAAGCATCTTTGCCAAGAAAACCCCAAATGGGGTCACAAAGTGTCAGACATGACTGAAAAATGGGTGAAAAACTATGCTGAGTTTCAGTTCCTGAGGGATGTCAAATTTGAAATTTCATAGACATCTTTCATCTCCATGTCTTTTGAACTGTCTGTCCTCATGCCTTGAATTCCTTCTCTTTGAATTCCTACTTTATCCTCTAAGAATCCCTTGTTTCCTTCTAAGATCAAATGCCATCTGCATGGGGCTCCTGATGTCCTCAGCTGATAATGCTTGAAATTGCCTCAGATTCCTTTTATATATTCCTATATGTATCCATGTCATCTTCTCAGATAGAATGTAAGCATCTTGGGGACAGAGGATGTTTGATTTTTTTCTATTCTCAGTTCCTGACATAATGCCTAACACTTAACAATAGCATTGATTAACTGAAATTAATCACCAGAAATCATGACGTCTATTCTGTTGAAAGAATGATTTGGAGTAAAACCGTGCTTTAAAAAGAAGAATAGAATGATAAATGGATTTGCTGCATCTTGTTTAATTTCATACTCTGACAAGCTATGTGTTTTGTTTACCGGGTGTAGTCACGTATTATGAAAATTTCATAGACATAGTCTCTCATGAATTGAAGGGTGACCGATTTCCATGACGAAATGCATTTCAAACAGTTCTCTTCTTGTGGCACCAAGAGCTCCAAAGCAATGATCATTCTCATGAAGTAACAATGATGATAATTATCAGAACGTGCACTTTTCCCTCAGTTCTGTGCACACTAACATTTCAGTTTTCTAAGAGAATTCATTCTTTAGAGAAAATAGAGAGGACTTAACAATTAAACCTTTGTGGGCCTAAAAATTAATGTCTGTAGCCAGATAAACTGTTAAAGATCAAGTCAAGACACAGAGTCAAATTTATTTTATTCCATAGGAAATTGTCAACAATTCTTTAGCATTCTTTCTTCTGTTTCTTTCTTGTTTTCTTGTTGAAGCCACTTCATCATACATCACTTAAAACCTTGACAAGCTTAGATGGTGTATTAGCAGTAACATCCTAGTTGAACTCTCAACATTGCCCTCCAAACAACTTTCAAATAACACCTAATTCAAATTTTCGAGTGGCAGAGCTAACAAAAGGTCAAGAGGAGCCATTTATCTGGCCTAAGAAAACTTAGGAGGTCAGCAGGAGAGATCTATGACATTGGGGTAGAGGTTTATCTGGAGTCCATATGCAGGGCAGAGTAGTCAAAGCAGTAGAAGCAGCTAGCTTCAAGATCTCTCAGCCCAGAGACAGTAAGTGGGTCAGACAACTGGTCACAAAGAGATTACAGGAAACCATTGGTAGGCACTGGGTGAAGCTGGTACTGTTCAGCAACTCTGTTGCCCATACTCAGTTCTGGGTTGCAGTTCCAGGGCAGAGAGGAGTGTTTATATTCAAGTTACAAGGGAGCAGGGGCCCTGGTCACATTTCCAAGGCAGAGAGGAACACTAACAGGGCAACTTCAGCAGAGCAAGGGAACTGGTCATAGTTTCAGACCCAAGAGGAATACCAGTGCATGTGGCTGCCAGGGACTAGGATCCCTTTCCTGTTCAAAGACAAGAGTATAGACCAGGACATCAGTGACCTCACCTCTCCCTGGAATATATTAACATGGGAGTGGTGAAAACTTGCAGATCCATAAAACCAGCTCTGAAAATAGCACCTATCTATAGTCATAAGAAAAAATGCTCTAAATCATGACTGATTAGAAAAACATAAATCAAAACAACTCTGAGACATTACCACACACCTATGAGAAATGACAAATGCTGGAGCAGATGAGGGAAAATATGTCCTGTAATGAACTCTTGGCAGAGTTGAGAACTGGTCCAACAATTCTGAAAACGAATTTGGAACTATGCCCAAAGGGCTATAAAACTGTACATACCCTTTGATCCAGAAATACCACTATTATGTCTGTATCTCAAAGATATCAAAGAAAAAGGAAAAGGATCTATGTGAATTAAAATACTTTTAGCAGTTCTTTTTAAAGAATTTAAGTAGCATGGCAATATTGACAACTGCAATTTTGTTATTGACGGCTAGGTGGCATAGTGGATGGAGGATCGGCTTAAAATCAGGAAGACCTGAGTTCAAATAGATACTCAAATATTACTAGCTGTATGACCCTGGCCAAGTCATTTAACTGTGTTTGCCACAGTTTTCTCATCTATTAAATGAGCCGGAGAAAAAAATGGAAAACCACTCCCCTATCTTTACCAAGAAAACCCCAAATGGAGTCAGGAAGACCTGGATGCAACTGAACAACAATTGTTAATCATTAATATTGTACTAATTGTTCTTGCAGTAATGTCATGATGAAGGACAGCGTCAACAAACCTTCCAATTTCTCCTACTCTCTATCCACTCCAACCTCTACTTCTACAAAGCAAGAGAACTGAGTAAAATGGTCAAGTTCCAGACAAGATGCATTTCTGCTGTAAGAGCCAATCCTTTGCCTCTCAGACAGCTGCTAAGGAACTTACTTTTTTAAAATAGAAAATCAATAAATGAAATATTTCATGAATCCACTGCTAATATTCATCAGTACAGGCAGTGAGACCATCCAGGTAAAGTGAATATGACTGAAAAGGGTTTATTTCCTCCTCCCCTCTTACTAGGAAATTAGGATTTTGTTCTTAATCTGCTCTATAATTTCTTCTGGAGTCCATGAATACAATATCCTTGGATATAATCTGGCCAGTATGTGATTTCTTGGGTTTTGAGTGAAAAAGCAATTAAAAACATTCACAGATTCAAGAATTGCAATCAACACAACTAGATAAATGTTTGAAGTCCTATTTAGAAACATAGAATTTTATATTTGGAAGGCAACTTAGAGGTCTGCTAGTCCAACCCTTCATCTTATAGTGCAGAAAAAGGAAATCCAAAATGATTAGGTGACTTTCCTTAGTCACATACCTAATAAATGGTATACGATTGTGCACACATATACAAATGCATGCATGTGTATAAGTATATGTATGTAGATGTGTATGCATGTATACATGTATGTATGTGTGTGCATATGTAAATGTGTGTGGGATGTGTGTAATTTGGCCAGTATTCTTACCCTCTGCAGATGGACAAGGATCTGGGTCCAGAATTGGCTAGGTAAAAGAGAGAGCTGCATCCAGTTCGGAGAACTGCCTGGCTCTTTTCATGACTCTAAGTTACTCCTTGCCCTAAAAACACATCTTTTTTTAACATCAATATTCTCTTACATTTAACTTCCAATTATGGAACATCATGATCTTAGTAGAATAAAATCACAGGTAACCCAGAGGTTAATGAAAAGATGCTTGGTGAATTTAAGTAGATTGTAGAATATTATCAGTGGTTACTTGATCACAAGAAGTGATATGAAAAAAATCTATGAGATACATGACTGGCAAAGGAGACAGGCCAGTTTTGTACTGAGAACAAAGTTAATAAGTAGCCTAAGTTGCAACAAAAATATTAAAATAACCAGAGGGAGGCCTCCATCACACTGATCCTCTTTAAAAAAAAACCAAAGCACATGGGCAAGTATAACACACAAGATGAAAAAGTATGAATGGGTTGCTCTACTATAGGGAGTATCCAGGTTGATATCCACAAATCCACCAAATAAAGGATTTTCAACTACATCTAATAAGGCCTTAGAGACTACTAGGAAAGCTGAAGTCAATAAAACTCCTAGAAGAAAATTCCCAATAAACTACATAAATCTTATTTCTTTGCCAGCCTCTTCACCAGTCAGGTGATTTATCGGTAAAATATATGATAAACAGGAACAGAAATCATGTTTATAAATATAGTGGTTTTTTTTTATATTTTTGACATTCTAATTGTAGCTGCTCTCAGAATCTTAGAATAGGAAGAGAACTCAGAGACAATCTGGTCCAAATGATAATTGTTATACTGCAGGGGGTTCAAAGGGGTTCACCTAAGCCAAGAACAAAGCACCTCACTACTTGACCTGGGGATCTATGTGTAGTACCACCAGAGGATTGATTCTCATGGCTTTGGGAAATTGATGAATGAGTTGAAGAAAACCATAGGTCTGGAAATGCACACAGCTGATAATAAGAGCATTGACTCCAAGTAACTATTTTTTTTTCAAAAAGGAACAGATGTGAGTGAATAATTATATCACTGATTAACTGTTAAGACTTCTTCCAATAACTCAACCTGGCATGGAAATCACAATGGATTTTTGAAGGCTCTATACCTCACCAGACAAGCTGTAGCAGACTGTAGAGGTGGAGAAGTTTCAGGTAGCATCCTGGCAGCACTTTGAATGCTTATTATCCAAAGACCAGCCTAAATTCAAACCAAGGAATAGAATGGATATATTCACATTTGCTTATTTAGAAATATTGAATCTTAATGATGAAGTTTCCCATTCTATATTAACTCAATGAAAGTCTCCTTTCTTGACCCCTTCAGGGTCAGAAAACTTTTACTCTCTTCTTACATAACAAAGAATAACCAGAGGTATGAACTCGGATTTGTGATCTCATGGATGTGGTGTTCCCTCCCATTGTGTAGATCATCACCTTGACAAACTTTCTAACTATCATTCTTATCCTCATGCGAAACTACCCAGTGTGCTTGGGGGCCTGCAATCCTTTGACATTGTCTGGACATCAATGGAACATAGTAAACCATGAAATGGTAATTTAAAAAAATCTGAACAAGAGTCTGATGGTGGATAGGCTTTGATACGTACAATTTCTGACCATCAAGGCCTATTTTATTAGTACCTAAAAGTAGCACTATAACTAGTCCACATTAATAATACTTGCAAGAACAGAAGTATGTGTGTATGTGTGTATATATACACACATACACATATATATATATACATATATACATACCCACATACATGGAAAGGAGAGGATCCCTTTGATCCTTTCTAGTTTTCTGATTCTGTGATTCTGGAATTGTATGACTTCAGTCCTTATAAAAGTTATGTCACTAACCAACTGTGTAAAACCCTAGGCAAGTCAGTTCAACTCCCTGGGACTAAATGATTTTCTTTCTTTCTCTCCTCACACCTCTTCAAATTTCAGTATTGAAGGGATCTCAATAGCCATCTTTTTCAAACCATGCCTGAAAAAGAATTCTTTCTACATCATACACAGTAAATGATTATCCAGACTTTGTTTTAAGACTTCCAATGAGAGGAAACTCCCTACTTCCTGAGGCAGCCCATTCTACTTTGAGACAGGTATAATTATTAGAAAGTCAACATTTTTCTCTTGGCAGCTCTTACCCATTGCTCTTCTTTTTCCCTCTGGCACCAAAGAGAACAAGTCTCATCCATCATCTAGGCGCCAACTCTTCCAATATTTGTCCCCTGCCCCCAATATATCATTCTTTTCAGTCTAGCAGACTTCTTTTCTCAAGGTTCCTTCAATCAGTTCTCATAAGGTATGAATTCAAAGCCGTATTCTTGTTGTTATCTTTTAGATGCTATCCAAAGTCCTTTCAACTGTAAAATTACATCATTCTGTGAAGAACATGATTGTATTATGTTTACGTTGGGATTATGATCCTTCCAAGATATTTCTGGCTCTTATTCCATCGAGGAAGAAGGCATTTAACTTCTTACCCCCTACCTCCTTATACTTTCATTCATCTTCAATTCCCCTCTCATGATATCATGATGACTGCTTAGAGTCAAATTATTTGCAGGAATTTGCAGTTCAAAGGTTATATCTGGACTTTGAACTAATTTAATTTGGCTCCAACAAATTTTCTCAAGCTAAATGTGAGCCATTGACCATATTTTTCCCTGCAGACAAAACTCATTTATGCCCGTCACTGTAAGAAATACAATATGGCTTTAACTCTTTGTAGTCAAAGATCTAAAAATCCACGAAATGAGATGTCATTTAATAGAAAGAGTGCAAAACTTGAGGTCAAGAAGAAACTGGGCTGGGGGGAGGGGCAGAGCCAAGATGGTGGAGTAAAGGCAGGGACTTGCTTGCACTTTCCCCCAAACCCCACCAAATATCCATAAAAAATGACCCTAAACAAATTCTAGAGCAGAAAAACCCACAAAATGACAGAGTGAAACAAATTTCTACCCCAAGACAACCTGGAAGGTCAACAGGAAAAGTCTGTTGCACCAGGCTGAGAGAAGAGCACAGTCCAGCATGGGTGTGCCAGTACAGACTGGGCCCCAGTGAACCCAGAGCAAGCCTCAGGGGACTGAATCACTGGCAGCTGTGGTGGTTTCCAGACTTCTCAAGACACAAATGCCAAAGACAACTTAGAAGGTCAGTAGGAAAGGTCTGTTGGACCTGAGTGAGAGAGGAGCACAGTCTAGCCCTAGCCCCAGAACCAGGATGGTGGTGGTGGCAGCGGTGGCTGCTTCCAGGACTCTCAGCCCACAGATGGTGGGGGGATAGAGTGGCTGATCAGAGGGGGGTTGTACAGATCTTTTTGCTGGCACTGAGGCAAGATTCTCTTGCTTTGCCCATGTTTTGATCTGGGTCAGAATCCCGGGTGGCAGTCCTGGGGCAAGGAGTGCTAGCACGGTTGAGATTGTGGTGGCAGTGGAGAGGGAATCCTCCTCACAGTTCCAAGGCAGAAAAGAGTGCTTGTGGTCACTCAAAGACCAGAGCACAGGCCAGAAGAGGAATAAACACCTCTCTTTTGATCATATCACCCTGGAAAAACTGAAAATTTACAGGTGCCTAGGAATATATCTGAAAGCAGCTGCACAAAGGCCCTGAAGCTTAGGACAGTACACCCTCCATGCTGGAAGCAGAGACCTACCTTAACAAAGAGCTAAAAAGTCGAGTAATTGGCAAAACAGTGGGGAAAAAAATCAGACTATAGAATCTTACTTTGATGACAAGGAAGATCAAAACATACAACCAGAAGAAGACAGCAAAGTCAAAGCTCCTACATTCAAAGCCTCCAAGAAAAATATGAATTGATCTCAAGCCATGCACAAGAACTCAAAAAAGGATTTTGAAAATCAAGTAAGAGAAGTAGAGGAAAAATTGGGAAGAGAAATAAAAATGATGCAAGAAAATAATGAAAAATGAGTCAACAGCTTGCTAAAGGAGACGCCCAAAATGCTGAAGAAAATAACACCTTAAAAAATATACTAACCTAAGTGGCAAAAGTGGTCTAAAAAGCCAATGAGGAGAAGAATGCCTTAAACAGCAGAATTGACCAAATGGCAAAGAAGCTCCAAAAGCTCACTGAAAAAAATAATTCCTCAAAAATTAGAATGGAGCAAATGAAAGCTAATGACTTTATGAAAAATTAAGAAATTATAAAACATAAACAAAAGAATGAAAAAATAGGAGACAATGTGAAATATTGTAATGTTAATGGAACAGGAAGATCTTCGCCATTCATTAATTGGCCTATGTGACCTGCTTCGAGCTCTGGCCCAGCTCACAGCTGTAGTACATCCTGAGTCACACAGAACCCATTGAAGGAGGAACTTGCTTAAAGGGGAAGCTTGCCTAAAGGGAAAGCTTGCTTAGGGGAAGTTTGCTTGCAGGAAGGCTTTCACACCTTTTGGTACTAAGCTAATTAGGCATTGAGTCACGAGGGTTGTGATGCCTTCTGGCTCTAAGCCTACTAGCCAAAAGTGTATATATATTCTGAGATTGATAGTTTGCTTTGGGGGTTCACTTTTGAGAAGGATCTTCTGATTTCCTGGTCTAGACTCTGAATAGCAGTATGTTTAGAACCCTCCAACTGCTCAGATGTAAAGGCTCTCTCAATCAGTAATGTTTGTAAAGTGTATATCAATATTTCTTTGAGTCCTGTCTGTTGGTCTTTATGCTAATTTCTCTGCTTGTATTTTGTCTGTATTTTCTCTGCTTGTATCTTCTCTGATGTACAGGGGGCTGACTTTTCCCCTAAACTAGGGCATGTAAGTAAAGAAGATTGTTGGGGCAGCTAGGTGGTGCAGTAATAGAGCATCAGCCCTGGAGTCAGGAGGACCTGAGTTGGAATCTGGCCCCAGGCACTTGGCACTTACTAGCTGTGTGACCTTGGGCAAGTCACTTAATCCTAATTGCCTTGCCTTCCCCCCTCCAAAAAAAAGACCCCTTTAAAGTTGCTTTCATTTAAAAGCAAATTAAAGAACTTATACTAGCAGGCCATCTGGGGTATGCTAGGATGCTTGCTGCTACAAATATCTCACTGGAAAAACAACTGAGCTGGAAAATAGATCCATGAGAGATAATTTAAACATTATTAGACTTCCTGAAAGCCATGATAAATAAAAAAGAGCCTAGACATCATTTTTCAAGAAATTTTCAAGGGAAACTGCCCTGATATTTTGGAACCGGAGGGTGAAATAGAAATTGAAAGAATCCACCAATCTCCTCCTGAAAGAGATCCCAAAAGGAAAACTCCTAAGAATATTGTAGCCAACTTCCAGAGTTCCCAGGTCAAGGAGAAAATATTGCAAGCAGCCAGAAAGAAGCAATTCAAGTATTGTGGAACCACAACCAGGATAACACAAGATTTAGCAGCTTCCCCATCAAGGGACTGGAGGGCTTGGAATATGATATTCCAGAGGTCAAAGGAGCCAGGAGTCATCTACCGAGGAAAAAATGGATATTTAATGAAATAGAGGATTTTCAAATATTCTTGATGAAAAGACCAGAGCTGAGTAGAAAAATTGTTTTTCAAATACAAGAATCAAGTGAGGTTCCCCCTACCCAAAAAAAATAAAGCTGATGAAAGGATGGGATTGCAGGGGGAGGACCCTGTGCAGTGGAATGATGGAGAAACCCTGAGGAGTGTAACTGGATGAGGAGACATAGTAAAGAGATGAAAGAAATGAAGAGAAGGCATGGGTTCCTCCATAAAGGGAGGCTCTAAGAGGAATTCAGATTAAGTCAGAGCAAAGATGATGACCTGGGATAGTACCCTGGGGAGGAGAAAATGGAGTTCAGAATAAGAACAAAGAATAGTTCTGGGAGAATTGAGACAGAGAGATAGAATATGGTGAGATTATGGTTGGATAAAGCAATTATAGAATTCTGGGTCACGAAAACAGAACAATGGTGGGAGAGAACACTTGTGGGTGCTGGTAAGGAAGAATACAAAAGAGGGACAAATCCTATAAAGAGAGTGTCAGGAATAATAAAGATGAGACCAGGCGAGGCTGAATGATGAAAGCTAAGGACAAGAATGTTTGGTTTTTTAAAACTATGTGGATGGCAAGTAGAAGATCAAATAAGGAAAAAAATTAGATGATTAGGGTGAATTAGAGAGTAATAGTGAAGGAGAAGACAGAGCTACTCAGCCTATTTAATTTCTCTTTTCACTAAAAAGGGGAAAAAAATCTTTGGATTAGGAATGACAGAACGAAAATAGTTAGCAAGAAGTTGAAACCCAAGATAAAGATGGGTCTGATAAGTGCCCACCCACCTACCTTCAATTAACGTGTCAACAAATTTTTATTCTGGACCTATTATGTGCCAGGCATTGTGCTACAAAAGCAGAGAATGACATAAAACAATTGCTATTCTGAAAAAAAAAAAGAATCAAGTGAGGCATGAAAAGGTAAACAGGAAAGAGAAATCATAAGGGACTCATTAAAGTTGAATTGTTTATATTCCTACGTGGAAAGATGATATCTGTAACTCATGAGACCTTTCTCAGTATTAGTGTAGTTGGAGGGTATATATATATATATATTATATATATATATATATTATATATATATATATATTATATATATATATATATATATACATACACAGAGAGCACAGGGTGAGCTGAATATGAAGGGATGATATCTAAAAATAAAGCTTTTACAATGGAGGAGAAGGTGGGAGAGATGAGAGGGAATGAGTGAACTTTTACTCTCATCAGATTAGCCTTAAAGAGGTAATAACATACACTCTTAATAGGGTATGAAAATCTATCTTACCCTATGGGAAAGTAGGGGGGAAGGGGATAAGGGAGAGGCATGATAGAAGGGAGGGCAAAAGGGAGGAGAAGATAATCAGAAGAAAACACTTTTGAGGACAGACAGGGTCAAAGGAGAGAATAGAATGAATGGGAGGTGGGATAGGATGGAGGGAAATAAAATTAGTCTTTCACAACATGACTGTTATGGAAGTGTTTTGCATGACTACATATGTATAACCTACATTGAACTGCTTGCCTTCTCAATGAGGGTGAGTGGAGAGGGAGGAAGGGAGAGAATGTGGAATGCAAAGTTTTAAAATCAAAAGTTAAAAATCATTTTTACATGCAACTGGGAAATAAGATACACAGGCAATGGGGTATAGAAATCTATCTTGCCTTATAGGAAAATAGAAGGGGAAGGGGATAAGAGAAGGGGAGGGGGGATGATAGAAGGGAAGGCAGATTAGGGGAAGGAGTAATCAGAATGCATGTCATCTTGGTATGGGGGAGGGGAGAGATAGGGAGAAAATTTGGAACTCAAAATCTTGTGGAAGTGAATACTGAAAACTAGAAATGAATTAATTAATAAAAAGAGAAAAAAAGAAGAACCTGGGTTCAAATCTTAACTCCTTTAACATTCATAACTCTATCCGGCTGGACAACTAAGACAATTTTTCTTATCTCTAAAAAATATTTGTACAACCTACCTTTTAGAAAAGTTCTAAGGAAGAGGTAAAAGGCTTTGTAAACTTCAAAGTACAATATAAATATAAACTATTATAATTGCATGAAAAAGGATACTTTTCCCTGTGAACAAGGCACAGGGAAAAGCATTATTAATCTCAACATTAATTAATCTCAATGTCTTTTCTCACAGGATGTTACCTGTAAGCAGGCTTCCAAACCATTACCTGGCCATCTCCATGCTGTGTAGCACCCTCTTTGAGCCCCCTTTTATGTCTTGTTATCCCCCATTAGAATATAAATTACATGAGAACAGAGACTATAATTGCTTGGTTGTGTTTGTATCTATAGTAATCACTTAAAAATGCTCTATCTTGGAGAAGGAATTTTTTTTTAAAAATCCATCCCATAATTATTCCACTTTGAGAAAAAAGAAAAATAGAAAGGAAAATTAAAAATAGAATTTTACAATTCCACAAAACCTTGAGACTATCTACAAGCTCCTTATTGGAAGTCAAGATAAATGTCCGAAGGATCACATATACCAGGAGCTTGAAACATTCCTTAGAATGGCTAACTAGCAAAGTGAAAGATTGATCACTGTAGGAGGGATATAGCACCTGTTAAAAATAGGAAAGTAGTTCAAGTAATAAGAGTGGAGAAGTCCCTATGAAAGATCATGTGTAAATTAAACATTAAGCAGGTCAAATATAACTTGTGTGGCATCTTAAAAATGACACAGGAAGGAGGAGCCAAGATGGTGCCTGGAAAGCAGGGACTTGCTTAAGCTCTCCCTCAAATCCCTCCAAACACCTGTAAAAAGTGGCTCTGAACAAATTTTAGAGCTGCAGAACCCAAGAAATAGCAGAGGGAAACAGGTCTTCAGCCCAAAAGAGCCTGGATGGTCACTGGGAAGGGTCTACCGCACAGTGCTGCAAGCAAACCACAGCCCAGAGTGGGCTGTGCCAGCACAGCCTGGGAATCAGCTGGGCAGAAAAGGTCTTAGAGCCATGAATCATTGAGCTGTGGCAGTTAAGAGATTTCTCAACCCACACATGCCAAAGAGCACGTTAGGGGGAAACAGCAGGATCGAGGTGAGAGTGGTCCAGTCCCATCCTTGGGGGTGGCAGAAGTGATGCAGCAGTGGTGGCGGCAGCAGCAGGAAGCTACTGAGGCTGCTTCCAGAGCTCCAGCGTCAGCTGCTGCCTGAGTCCCTGGCTCACATGGTGGGAGGAATGTAGCAGCAGATCAGAGAGAGAGTGAAAGGAGTGCTTTGTGGGCACAGAACCAGGTTCTCTTGCTGTGCCCTACTTGGATCTGGATTGCGGTCCTGGTTGGTGGTTCTTGGGGGAGGAGGAGTGCTGCTGTGACAGAGCCTGCAGTGAAGGTGGAGTAGAAATAGCTCTGAAAACAGCAGTGCTTGGACCCCAAAGCTTGGGACAACGTACTCTCTACTCTACAAGCAGTCATACCCTGACAAAAAGCTCAAAGGTCAAGTAGTTGACTGGGAACACGAACAGGGAGCAAAAACAAACTTACACTCAAATTCAAACTCTAGATTCCCTTTTTGGTGACAAAGAAGATCAAAACATACAGACAGAAGAAGTCATACAAAGTCAAAGAGCCTACATCAAAAGCCTCCAAGAAAAATATGAATTGGTCTCAGGCCATGGAAGAGCTCAAAAAAGATTTGGAAAAGCGAGTAAGAGAAGTAGGGGAAAAATTGGGAAGAGAACTGAGAGTGATGCAAGAAAACCATGAAAACCAAATCAATGACTTGCTAAAGGAGACCCAAAACATGCTGAAGAAAATAATACCTTAAAGAATAGACTAACCCAAATGGCAAAAGAGTTCCAAAAAGCCAACAAGGAGAAGAATGCCTTGAAAGGCAGAATTAGCCAAATGGTAAAGGGGGTCCAAAAGACCACTGAAGAAAATACTACCTTAAAAATTAGATTGGAGCAAGTGGAAGCTAGTGACTTTATGAGAAATCAAGATATTATAAAACAGAAACAAAGGAATAAAAAAATGGAAGACAATGTGAAATATCTCAGTTGGAAAAACCACTGACCTGGAAAATAGATCCAGGAGAGATAATTTAAAAATTAGTGGACTACCTGAAAACCATGATATAAAAAGAGCCTAGACATCATCTTTCAAGAAATTATCAAGGAGAACTGCCATGATATTCTAGAGCCACAGGGCAAAATAGAAATTGAAAGAATCCACCGATTGCCTCTTGAAAAAGATCCCAAAAAGAAAACTCCTAGGAATATTGTCACCAAATTCCAGAGTTTCCAGCTCAAGGAGAACATACTGCAAGCAGATAGAAAGAAACAATTTGAATACTGTGGAAACACAATCATGATAACACAAGATCTAGCAGCATCTACATTAAGGGATCAAAAGGGCTTGGAATATGATATTCTGAAGGTCAAAGGAGCTAGAATTAAAACCATGAATTACCTCCCCAGAAAAACTGAGTATCATGCTCCAAGGTAAAATATGGATTTTCAATAAAATAGAGGACTTTCAAGCTTTCTCAGTGAAAAGACCAGAGGACTCACTGAAGTTGAACTGTTTTATTTACACTCCTACACGGAAAGATGATGTGTGTAATTCATGAGACCTTTCTCAGTATTAGGGTAGTTGAAGGAAATATATATATATATGTATGTATGTATGTATGTATGTATGTATGTATTTATAGACAGAGGGCACAGGATGAGTTGAGTATGAAGAAATGATATCTAAAATAGTAAAATCAAATTAAGGGATGAGAGAGGAATATATCGAGAGAGGGAGAAAGGGAGAGATAGAATGGGGTAAATTATCTCACATAAAAGTGGCAAGAAAAAGCAGTTCTGTTGGAAGGGAAGAGGGGGCAGGTGAGGGGGAATGAGTCAATCTTGCTCTCATCAGATTTGACCTGAAAAGGGAATAACATACACACTCAAATGGGTATCTTGCTCCACAGGAAAGTAAGGGGAAGGGGATAAAAAGGGGGGATGATAGAAGAGAGAGAAGATAGGGGGAGGAGGTAATCAAAAGCAAATACTTTTGAAAACAGACAGGGTCAAGGGAGAAAATTCAATAAAGGGAGGCAGGATAGGATGGAAGGAAATATAGTTAGCCTTTCACAACATGAGTACTGTGGAAGTGTTTTACATAATGATACATGTGTGACCTATGTTGAGTTGCTTGCCTTCCTAGGGAGGGTGGGTGGGAGGGGAACAGGGGAGAGAATTTGGAACTCAAAGTTTTAAAAGCAGATGCTCAAAAAAAGTTGTTTTTGCATGCAGCTGGTAAACAAGATATATAGGGAATGGGGCATAGAAATCTCTCCTGCCCTACAAGAAAGTAAGGGGAAAGGAGATGGGGGGGGGGAGTGGGGTGACAGAAGGGAGGGCTGACTGGGGAACGAAACAATCAGAATATATGCCATCTTGGAATGGGTGGGAGGGTAGAAATGGGGAGAAAATATGTAACTCAAAATCTTGTGGAAATCAATGTTGAAAACTAAAATATTAAATAAAAATGATAAAATTTTTAAAATGACACAGAAGCCAATAATTAGAGAGAGTTGAGGCACCTTCATCTGAGTTAGTGTCTCAGTTGAAGGTTTTTCAAGGAGTTTGGAGCTATAGAAGGACATGTTAGGTAAGCTTTTGAATAAGTGTGTAATGAAAAAGATTGCCTTTTGTGAACTTTGGGGATGAGCTGTATGTTGGGTTGAATTATTCCTCCTAGCATGACTCAAAGTCTCCCTTGGATAAAGATGGGTGAAGGATATCTATTTATGTGTCCCTTCAAGCAAATCTAGAAAGACCCATTAATATAAACATAAGCTACAAAGGCAACACCAGACACACCCTTTACATGTATATACTCTTTTTCTTTATGAATGAACCATAGTGGGTGTACTCTTGAGGTTTGGAGTAGGAGGCCAGTAGGGGTAAGAAGGGGGAAAAGGAATGCATATTAGGCAGCGTGCCAGTAGCAAAAGAAGGAAATAAGATCATTTTGGATTGTTTGCAGCACATCTGTGAACCCGAGGAACCAAGTAAGCCCAAGGATCAAGAAAGTAAGGAGGTTCTGCCTCAAGTAAGGTAGTGAGGATAGAAATGGGTAAAGGCCTTGGGGCTTGGGGCACATTCTTATAAAATGCTAGTGGTCTAGGGAAGCTGATGTGGTTCAGTAAAGTCAAGGGCCAGATCTTTTACATCATCCTTTCCCAATGACTTCTCAAAGGATATGAAATGTAAACTCTGACATATTCAAGCTAAAACAGATATAGGCCTAGGAATAGACCTTTTTCAAAGGCCAGCCTAAATCTACAGCAGCTGGCCATCAGGTGATGTTTTTTGGAAAAAGAATATCATGAAACCATTTCTTGAGTCATGGAGATTTTTCAATAAACATCAGTAGAGGGAGTATTATTCACGCTGATGAAATAATGAATCTCTTTATGTACTGAAATGTAAATAGGAAGATAGACCAAACCAGATAGAGGGAAGCAGAGGCCTGAGTCCATAGGAGCAGAGAAGACTTAATGGGCAATAAGTGTTGGCCTTTTCCAATCCCTCAATCTCTCTTATTTCTTTCCCCATTCTATCTCAATTTCCCCCCTCCTTCTGTGACCCCAATGCTGCTCTCTTTCTGGATCCTTCTCTTTCTCTTAGATATTTTTCACATTTAATTGTTTATAATATGGAGCCAAAATATACTTTTTAAAAGTTCTTTTTTATTTAATAAAGACTGGGGTTTCCATTATAACTTGAAATGCATACAAAGCACAACTTTTTTAAAATCTCATATCTGTCTTTCAAAAAAATAATCTCACTTTTAATTTATCTTGATTAATTTTTTGTCTTTAAATAGCAAAAATAAATCCCTGAAGTTTAGTTCTGTATTCATTGTTAGTCCTGGCATGTTTAAAATCTAGATTTAGAATTTTAAGAGAAGGTAGAGAGAGCATTTGTGTCTTAATACCTAGAAGCAGAGGTACCAAGGCAGGAAAACGGTAAGGGAGAGACATTGGGTCAAACTCTAATAGGCAAAGAGACAGATTAGCAAAGTTACAAAAGGATGATTATGTGTCAGCACCTTAAAGATGCTTAAATAAGTTTCAAAAGAAAGTCACTCAGTTATTTGCCTCTCCACAGTAAATGTTAGTTAAGCAGTAAGATTGAGATGATGTGATAATTCTGTTCATTCATCATTGTCATAATGATGAATGAGAAATTCATTTTCTAAGAATGAGAATGACTAAACTGTATCAGTTTACTATGATGGAAAAAAGACAAAACAGGAAAGAATTAGAAATTAAAGAAATTTGTTGTAGAGAATTTCCAGTAAAATTATTTTTAAATCATGAAAATATAAACTTTAATGAATCAGCTATTTGCCTCCCATTTTTTCATTTTATTTAATATTGCTTATGAGAAAGAAAACTTTATAGTGGAATGCTATTTTTGATTGATAAATAAGATTAATAGTGCATGTGATTTCTTATGGCAAGAGTTTCTTGTAAGAAGTTTTGCCAAATTACTATCCAATGTATCATTTTACTATTTTTAAATCTCAAAATGAAGATTTAATTGTAACAACATTTAAAATAACTCTATGCCCTCCTCCCTCGAGTAAGCCATTCTTTCCTGGATTAAAAGAAAACTCAACCCAAAGCCTCATTTAACTTCTATTGTGTGCTTAAGAGGAATTTTTCCTTCTTGCTACAAATACACCCTCTTTTTTCATATCTCTCTGTCTTCTTCTCTGTGTCTATGCCATTTTTCTCTGCCCCCCTTTCTGTCTGTCTCTTTCTCTCCCACAAATACCACACTGCATTCAGTTTTCCAATTCTTAAATGCAATATCCTAAGCACCATTTATTTTCTTTAACCTAAAATACATACCAAGAAATTGTCAGAATTTTCTTACAAGAAAAGTAGGAAAAATGTTTCAGTTCTTAAGCTTAAAACTTTTATAGTCAGAAATCTATTAAGTGCTTGGAAACATATCTATCAAGAAAGAAAACAAATGAAACTTACTGATACATTCTTCCCTTTCGAGAATGGCCTTCGATCCTCCACCCTTGTGCTGCTTTTACATTCCCAACCAAGTGAGTGACATCCTGCGCATTATATGAGGCTTGTACACTGAGTAAAGTAAGGGTACAGAGGGATTTAACCTAAAACTAGTTTAACAAGTCAGGAATAGGCAACTTTAACCAACAGTGTGGTTTGAAACGAAGAATCGGATGATAAAACTTTTTGTAAGGAAGTAAAAATTTCCTGGTTCTGGCCAATTAAAAATGTTAGAAAACAATTGTGATTTCAATATCCCAGGAACACCTTCCTATGTTTTGGTAAGTGATGCATTTGTGAGTCAGGAAGTGATATTGTCTCTTCTGAGTCAGCAGAGAGCTAGCCTCCCAGAAGTGACATGTATCTATCTTTGAGAAAGGCAAAACTCATAACAAAATGTAGTTTATTTATAAAGAAATTTGTATCTGTCTTATGTCTTCATTTCATTTTAGCAGTGAAATTTTTCTTTTTGTCTGAAAATTCATTTGAGGTCAAGTTTAAAAGTGAACTAACATAAAGGATGGGAAACTGAAAGTACATTTATTATTACTACTTGTTGTTCAATCTTTCAGTCATGTCTGACTCCTCATCATCCCATTTGGGGTTTTTGTTGCAAAGATACTGGAGTGGTTTGCCATCTCTTTATCCAGATAATTTTACAGATGAGGAAACAAACAGGGTTAAGTGACTTGACCAGGGTCACACAGCTAATAAGTGTCTGAGGCCAGATTTTTTACCCAGGTCTTCCTGACTCCAGGGCACCCTATCTACTGTGAGCTGTCCTACAAATATTTAGACACTGATTTCAAAAGTTTTTGCCAGCAGATTGTTCACAACCCATATATTGTCACCTCTCACTTCTGTGTCTTCTCTCCTAGCCTGTTTTTCCTTTTTAAGACCTCTCCCCTCAATTTTTCCCAGCTTTCCACTATGCCTAGATTCAAGTTGCTCCACATCCTGGGGAAAAGCTTCCTTATTACAGCACATCCTTTACTGCCTTCAAATCATAGCTGTAATCCCTTGAAAATTTTGATGTTTTATGGTTGTAAGGACTTTAGAGTTCATAGCCATATCTTTTTCATTTTATTTGTTTATTCATTTGTTTGCATCCTCTCCTTCCCCCTCCCCACCCCCAACCAAATACACACAAAATGCTTTATCATTTGGACATGGTTTCAAACATGGGTCTGGGAGAGGGGTGTGTGTGTGTGTGTGTGTGTGTGTGTGTGTGTGTGTGCATGTCTGTATTGTGAGCTTCCCTCCCTTCCTTCCTCCCTCCCTCCCTCCCTCTCTTCCTTCCTCCCTTCCTTCCTCCCTTCCTTCCACCATCCTTCCCTCCCAATTCCCTCCCTTCCTTCCTCCCTTCCTTCCACCATCCTTCCCTCCCAATTCCCTCCCTTCCTTCCCCCTTCCTTCAAGATTCAAGAGAGCCCCAGATAAGGGAGGTGGAGCACCAGACACATTTCGGAAGAGCCTCTCACACTGATCCTGGCCCAGCCTTAGCTTCGGGAGGGTCAGGTTGCTGTTTTTTTAGTCTCTTGATGAGTAGCCTTTACAATCCTTCAGGAATTCACAGAGGTCGTGGTGCCCCTGACTGAAGCCTATGGCTTACAGCCCCACCAAAGCCTGGTTTTCTTCAGGGCCAGCACAACCTCACCAGACTTGCAGGCCACTTTGGCTCCACTCTTCTTGGACAGCTTCTACAGAATGTCTTCCCCCACTCCCTTGCCAGTCTGAAGTCTCTTTTCCTTCAGCTCTGGGAAGAAATGTAGCCACACCTAGGGAAGATATGCCACACCCAAGGTAGGGCCAGGTGTCACCAAAGAAGTAGAAGCCTAGGAACAGGTAGTGATTTCTAGAAGATATAGAAGACAATGCTCATGGCCCTGGAAGGAAGGGGCTAGAGGTTTGGGTTGATGGCAAGTGGACATGGAGGAAGGACCTTCGGGTGGTCAACTCTCTCCATGTAACAGCTGAAGAAACTGAAGCCCACAGAAATTAGGTGATATAACTTGCTCAAATTATTGAGGCAGCCCAATGGCTTTGGATAGAGCACTGGGTCAGGGGTCAGGAAGATGTGAGTTCAAATCCAACACTTACTAATTGTGTATCTCTGGGCAAATCACTTTACTTTTTTTGCTTTAATCCACTGGAGAAGGAAACGGCAAACCACTCCAGTACCTTTGCTAAGAAAACCCCACAGATAGTATAGTCCACAGGGTCATGAAGAGTCAGATACAACTAAGTGACTGAACAACAACAGAAACAAAAATCTGCTCAAGGACCCACTAGTTGGCAGCAGAGTTGGGCCTGGTTCTTAATGAATCGTATTTTATTTTACAATACTTTCCTTCCTTCTTAAAGGTTACAATTAGTTTAGAAGTGGACAAGGGCTTAGAACAAGATAAAATACTGCCTAAGGGTCAGAATCATGACCTTCTGCCACCCTGGTTAGTCTGGAACCAGTCCCAGCAAGAATAAAACTTCCTGCTACTCAAAGTTTCCAAAGATATATTTCTATTTGAATTTACCCCCATAAGGTGAAGACTAAATGCGTTTTTAGCAGCTAAGGGGTTAATGAATAAGAATTTGTTGTCTGACGCTTCCAGGGCCATTTGGACCGAACTTTGAGAGCTACATAACAACTCAGCCATGATTAATAGAACCAATAGATCCTACTTGGGAGAACAGTTAGTTTAGTCGAGGAGTTGTATAGATTTAAAGAGCAGGACTATGCTCCAGGAGCTTCCTTGAACTGTCTTTCAGGAGATGATTGCTAAATTTTCAAAGTGAGCATTTATACCTCTGAAATTGGTGGATGTTACAATGGTGGCTTGATTTCTTTTTTTGCTGATTTTTTAGACTTATGAAAATGAAAGAGAAAATGTTAATAATGTAGATTAAACTTAAAAGTGTATCATAAATACTTGCCACCCCCCCCCTGCCATGGCCCTGCTCCCCTGACATCCAGTTGTTAAATATTTATATATATTGCCCTGCTTTAAAGTCTCCAAGGTCCCTGGAATTTGGATGAGGACCGCAGTAGCCCTGGAAATCCAATAGTACCAAATATTGACTATAATGTGTAGAACAGAGTGCAGTTCTTTCAATGCTACTGGTGTACCTACTCATTTTAGTTATTTTTCCTAATATAATCCTTGAAGAACTGAGAGGCAATGATCAGTGAGTGGGGGATAATCACATGGATGAATCATAAATATTTCAAATGATCAAACTTTAATTCTACAAATGGCATTCCCCCCAAGGGTCTTTCAGGACCAGAGGATACTAAACTTTGATATAGCAGGTGAAGGACTGTGCATGAGGGGCAGCAGTCATTGGCTAATGGTACCAGGAGAGCACTGTAAGCCAGAGACACTATTTACATTAAATTCTATATGGTAAATTAAAATGAATGTCCAGTTAGACAAATTTGGATTATGGATTATCTAAATTATTTTCTCCTTATCAATGGAATCAAATGAGCCCCCCAACTTACCAACCCTTCAAAAGCAGTAACATGTGCCCCCACAAGGATAAGTAATAATCTGCCACCTGCCACACCCCGCACAGATGGGAACCTCATCAAAGCCTCTCAGGTGGAATAGAAAGAACATTTTGTTGTTGAGTTGTTTGTGTAATGTCCAACTCTTCATGACCCCTTTTGGGGTTTTCTTGTCAAAGATACCAGACTGGTTTGCCATTTCCTTCTCCACCTTATCTTATAGATGAGGAAATTGAGGCAAGTAGGGTTAAGTGACTTGTCTAGGGTCACACAGCTAGTAAGTGTCTGAGGCCAGATTTGCTCTCAGGAAGATGAGTCTTCCTGATGCCAGGCCAAGCTCTCTAACTAATGTACCACCTAACTGTCCCTGGAAGGGATATATGATCCCTATATTTTCATGTGTTCTACTAAATGGAACCAATGAGGTCCTTTCTAACTTTTGAGATTTTAGCTCTAAAGTCACTAAAAAGTGGTTAATTCTCCCCCTCCCAAACAAACTTTCTCTTCATTACTTTTTTGGGGTATTATTTTCACAGTATGAATCACAAAGCTGATGGGAGAGGGAATTTTTGGGCCACTTTCCCAACTTTGCGCCGCTGGCCAAGGGCAATGGCTACTTGTCCTGGGTTCCAGCATTTTTCAATTATGTCCCTGGTGAGCTTTACATATGTTAACTCATTGATTCCATCAGCAACACTGTGAGTTGGAGCTATTATTATCCCCATTTTACAGATGAGAATACTGAAGCACAGAGAGATTAAGTGACTTGCCCAGGGTCACACAGCTAGGAAGTATCTGAGGCAGGATTCAAACTCAGGTCCTTCTAACTTCAGGTCCTACATTCTAGCTACCTAATTGCCTCTTTCAGTGTATAGTAAGAACTTAAAATTTTTTCCTTCCTTCCTTCCTTCCTTCCTTCCTTCCTTCCGTCCTTCCTTCTTTCTTTCCTTCCTTCCAGAAGATGTAAGCAAAGAAAAAAAAGATTCATTTTATTTGCAAGGAAACGTGCAGTATCCATTGGTGAACCAGTAACCTAATGACAATACTCATTTTCCTTGCTTGCTTTGAGATTGGAGCTTTGTCCTAGTAAGGACTGCGACCAATGGTTAGGATCAGTCATTTATTCTAAATAAAGTTTCTAAAGAACATACTTTAAAATCTCAAGTTATCTATACTTTAAAATGATGTTTATCTTCCCAATTACCTGGAAATATTCCCTGAAGATGAAGGGAACAAAGGCACATCAGCAGGCACATATGTTTAAATTGTCAGTATATTGCCCAAAAAGAAGGTGGTGCACTGGATTGGATGACAGATTATCTTCTCTATACACATTATACCTGCAGCTCTTCTATTCTTTCCACAAAGAAAATACTTCACAGCAAAGTATAATTTACAGAAGGATTTCTATTGTTTTCTTTGAATTGGGCAGTATTCTACAGACAGAATTTTTCTTTAATAAAGCCTGTTTACCATCATAATTGCATCCCTTCAAAGGCTACTGTCCACTAGAGTCTTAGAGCTTTCACCATAATGCTTGTGACTTAACTACATGCCCTAGAGATTATAATTTTCTGGTCTTTAAGATGCTTATTTAAAATAATTTAATATTTAAAATAATGTTTACACAGGCAGAATATTGGGTTTTTGCAATGGGTACAGTGGTGCTAGAATCACAGATTTAGATCTTGAAGGGATCATAGAAGCTTTCTAATCCAACTTCATTTTACAGATGAGGAGACTAGGGCTCAGAAAAGTGAAAAGACTTGCCCAAGGTCACACTGGTAGGAAGTAGTAGAATCATTTGAACTAATCTTATTTTTAGTTCTTCACACAGTGAGCTCTTCCATTACCAAGAGAAATTCCATTGTAATTCCATAAGAATTATGTGCTTCATTACATACCCTAATCTCCACAAACAGTGAACTAGAAAAATTATAGCATGGCTTTCTAAAATTCCAGAATGTGAATATAATTCATCACACAGGACACAAAGCCCAGGCTTTTTGGTACCATAAATATATTTGTAAAATATACAAAGCAACACCCTACATAAATAAAAATATGGACAACTGTATAAAAACTACATTAAAATATTAATACATATGGTGACAGAAAGTCACCCTCTGCATTGCTAACAGTTTACAATAATAGAATTTGCATTGTCATAACAGCTTTTATCCAAACACTCAAAGACAAGCAGATGTTAATTCATGCAAGTTAAACCTCACAACAGCCCTGTGAGGTGGGCCATACATCATTTAACAGACAGAGGAATTGAGGTTAAAAGACTACAACAAATGAATTGTAAACTCATTCAACAAAGTAGAGACCAAACTAGTACCAGAGCATAGGAGGCCAGTGATGCACCTGTGATGTAGAACCAGCTGCGCAATGCTGAGACTTACAGCTTCAACTTCTGTGGTCATTTCCAAAATACAATTAAATTGAATTGAATTAAGGAATGGGCTCATAATAAATAAATAACCATGATGGGGAAAAATAAGCAGCTCATTTCACAGAGACTCATGAAATATCAATCTCACTAAAAGGAAAATCCTAAGTGAGACTCAGAACGATTGCAATAGTATGTACCCATAAGTCTAGTACAGAAACTGAGTAAACTGGAAATTTCCTAAAGCACCCTGTGCTCATTTTTTCTTAATGTCTGAGGAGCTGGGGGATAGCATAAACAGGTTTGTTCATTAATCAAAAACATGTCAAATACCACAGAGATTGCCCAGAAAATTTTAGAAGTATTTGTCTACAAAAGACAGGAGAATTTTGTTTTGTATTTGTCTTGCTTCCGCTAGTGGAATTTAGCTGTTCTATATGTCTTGATCCACAATTATGATTTCTTCTATATATGGATCTCCCAGTATAGAAACTCCCTCCACCAGTGCAGATCACTAATAGGTTTTTTTTTTAATGTGTGGTCTCAAATAATTGCTTCTGGACCTGAGAAATTAAGAGACTTGCCAATGTACACACAGCCAGCCAGGTGTGTGTCAAAGGCAGGTCTTACCGACTCCAAGGCTAGTGCTCCAGCCACTATAGCACACTGTTTCTCTGCTCTTCACATAAAATTCAGGAAATAACATCTCTATTAAATGAAAACATGTTAGGAGTATCTCCTCTTAAATCTAGTCAATACTTTCGGGGAAATAATAATTATTGTGGGATTTTGTTCAATTTTCTTCTCACTTATGGCCATTTTAAAACACAAAGAAACCTAATAAAAATTGGCAGCACCTGCAGGAATTGCTGACTGAGGCTTTATCAATAACCCTGGATATTTCAATTTGATTCAACTAATATTTTAAACTCTTTACTATGTACAGGGAACTGTGATATGTGTTTGTTTCTGAGACAAAAAAAAATTAAGTATTGTCTGCTCTCGAAAAGCTTACATTCTGCTGGGTGGGGGGAGGGTGATGTAAATGTACACAGATAAGAAATAAATAAAAGGTAATGTTAGGAAAGAGAGAGCACTGATAAATGGGATTGGAGGGAGATCAAGACAAGAAAAATGAAAAACAGAAATTAGATACTTCATCAGTAATTCACAGCTACAAGATATTTGTGCTTTGCACATTAGTCCCTGAGTTGAGCACAAATATATCTAGAGGCCCCTGCTGCTGTTGAAGGCAGTAGATCTTAGTATCCCTTACAATCTTGTTTGTGGGAAAAAAATTTTTCAAAAATATTAACAAGGCATACAAGTCATTATAAAAGTGCAGGAGTCCCCCCTTTTTTGCAAATGTAATGGAAAAAATAGAAGTCAATTATATGGTTTTAAGAAGGAACATGTTTAGACAAATTATTTCAAGTTGTATTAAGTGAAGCACATGAAGAAGAATTTGTACTACATGTGATCCCCAAATGTGAGCCTATTCATCCTAATGAGTCCTGGCTCTCATCTAAGGATTGCTGAATTTTTCCTTTAGATCTAGGCTGACTCTACGTATTAATAAAAATGAGAAAACCATCAATAAAAGATATAATAGAACACTGATCACCATCCTTTGGCACAGATTTTTCTAAATAAGGAATTAAATATGTTCCATGGGTGATCTGGAATGATAATCTTTTCTATCCTCAACCATACTTAAAAAACAACCCTCAAAAGGAACATTTGAAGCCAACCACTATTTAGCCCAAGGCACATCTTTTCTTCAGCATCTTTCTTTTGTTCATCCACACAGTGGTCTCCCAGATTCCTTAGATGTGTTCAACATCGAGCTATCTTTTCTCATTCTTTCACTTTTACCTCCAAGTAATGATATGCTTTTTATTACAGTATACAGAATGAGTATCAATGTAGCAATAAGATGCTCTGTGCCCCATATATAATATAAATTACATATTACTGTTTCAGATAATTATTAAATGGCAAATCCAATATCATGATGGTTAATACTCTGTCCTTTAGGTATTGGACTTAGATAACATTTCCAGTTTTTAATATATCAACCTCCATGCTCTGCAACTAGAAGATAGTGTAAATAAGTAATATAATTAAGTTACTGTGTTCCTAAAAGAAATGGCTCTACCTATCATCCCCAGCCATAAATAGAGTGGTTGTATTTATTATAAGAATCAGGAAGTGGGAAGAATTGCTACATAATGTTGAAATCTCCCAAGTATCCTAGAGAAAAATGCCTTCTTTCTTCATCATGGAGGAAAAAAGTTTATAAATGTAGTTAGGAAGTAAAATAATATCAGAGAGGTCTTAGCAGAGAGATATGGGGACTATGGGTGCAGAATGTTGAATGCATGGTCAGAGACATTAACTATATATGCTCATTTTCTGAATTGTTTTTCATTGTTGTAAGGGTAGGTCCAATGTGGGGGTACTAATGATATATTTGAAAATGACTCTGATTTAAAAACAAAATTCATTTGAAAAACTTATTTTAAAATCATATTAGAAAGGACTTTTCTTTGTTAGTAGCTTTGTTTTATCTGTCATTATAGCTTCCACTTTCCTCACGGTAGGAAGAATATAAGTGATATGTGAAGCAAGGTGGAGAGTAATGAGTCTTCTGTGATTTATGATGTCTTCAGGGCATTGACCCAAACCACATGCAGGTGAAAATACATATGATGTAGGAGTTTCAGATGAACATTAATTATATACAATTCATTCATTTTACCCAGCTGAAGACTTTACATTAGAGACCAATTTTTGAGTTAATCCAGTTCCGATACTGAGTCACTTGCGTGTAGACTCCAGGTCTTTTGGGAAGAGCACATGATTCTCCCCAACTCACTATTCCGATAAGGTACCAGATGTCATGGTTATCAGGATAAACCAGGGGTCCACCAGAATCACCCTGGGGAAAAAATAATTAAATAGATAAATATCCAGTCAAGTACTGCATTTTAATAGAATCAGAAGAATTTCAAGTACTTCTTTCCTACTGAAAGGAGGAATATTGAAATTGAACTAAAGCTGAACATAATGTTATAGAATACTTCCATAACTTACAAGTAAGCACACTTTATTAATCAGTTGGATAAATTAACTGTATACTTGGATATTATCTGTAATTTGTTAAAGAATGATGTTTGTTCATTAGTATGTAATTAATCTTAATTTGTGAGACTATAGGGGAAATCATTCCTCAAATTTTGTTTTCTTCAAAAGTTGACTTCATTTTATAAGTCTTTAAGATTGATCTCTGTTTAAAGGAGAAATTTTATCCTGAGACTAGTGAATATGGTTCATAGTTCTGTAGAGCAGTGTTTGAGAACTTTGGAATACTAGATATCTACCTAGATGTGCTTGATGTTAACATCAAACCTACCTTACAAGCATCAACTTTTCCTTCCATAAATCCAGCACATAGCATTCCTTTTTTTATAAGACCATTATAGACATCTGTTCCATTACACACATCAGTGCTAATGATTTCCACTCTGGCTTGGCGAAGAAGGTTTTGGGTTGGTCCTACGAACATGAAAAGACTTTAGTTAGTATATCATTGTGTATGTAGCCAAGACAAGCAAAGTCATCATCAAGTGTCTGAATCAATATATTAAGGTATTTTGAATATTGTTCAGTGTTCATTTTTTCATGCCATAAAAAATGTGGATAGAAGGAGCAACATACATGTATGAATAAATGTAATTTCATATCATCAATATCATCATCAGAATCATCAATATATCATAATAACAACTGACATTTGTGAGATAACCAGAATATTTTATTTTTTTGCAGGGGGGAAGGCAAGGCAATTGGGGTTAAGTGACTTGCTCAAGATCACACAGCTAGTAAGTGTGTCAAGTGTCTGAGGCTGGATTTGAACTCAGGTCCTCCTAACTCCAGGGCCGGTGTTCTAATCACTGCACCACCTAACCAGAACATTTTAGATGAGGACTAACCAGTATGTAGTATAATGGGGCTATTGGAAGGTGTATCTCTTTTAATATAATTCAAGATCGCATTAGCTTTCTTGGCAAAGATATCAAACTTCTTAGTAAGCCCACATACAGTCTACTAAAATCCGTACAGCTCTTTCTCTTGAACTTTCATCTCACTGTATCTCCTCCACTTATGAAGTTTATTTTTTTGAACCAAATGATGAAACTTTACATTTATCCCTAGAAAATGACAGGGTTGTTGTGAGGATAAAATAACATGAGTAAAACACTTTCCCAATTATAAACATGATATAAATGTTACTATTAATCAAAATAGCAAAACACTAGTAATAATAACGATGATGACAATTTCATCTTATTTAGTTTAGCACAATATTTTGGAATGTCAATAGGTTTTTGAAACTCGACTGCCATCAAGTGTGTTAGCCATCCCTCCCATCGCTGAAATTTTGATAGGTATACCATCTATATATTATATAAATCAGCAGTTAAAAAATGTTGAAAAGCAAAGATCTTTCACTGGAGACCAAGTTCTAATTTGAGATGGAGCCATTAGTGACTATTTATTGGATCAAACCATTCAATCAGGTCTGCCAAATTAATTTATTTGATTCTCTAGTCCCCTCACCCATTTCTCTATCATTTCTAAAAAGATAGCATGCCCTCTTCATCTCTCCTTGTTAGCCCTTGTTAACATTTTAATAACCATGCTCTTATCAAGCTAACTTCTTACCATCTTATCAACTATCTTCTCCTTGAGTCTCTTTTCTCTGCTTCCTGTCTTCAGTCTTTTTCGGGTTTGTCATTTTCTTTTAACTCCTATTTCTCCTCTTCAAGTCCTTCTGCTCTAGTCCTTTTTCTCCTCTAAATCCTTTTTCAGTTGAGTTTCTATCACTCAGAACATATCTTTCTCCTCCCTGGTCCTTCACTGCCTCCTGGTCTTCTTTCTTCTCCTTAGATCCCTCTGCTTGAATCTTTTTTTTCTTTTTCTAATCCTTCTTCAACTCAATTCCTTTTTCTTCCACTGAGGTCCTCTTCATTTAGTTCTAACCCTTCTCCTTCAATGAAAGTCCTTCTCTTTTTCCTTCTCCTTCAACTTTTCCATTGAGTCTTCCTTAATTCTCCCTCTTCAAATTCAACCTCTTGGCTTTTTCATATTTCCAAAACCCTCTAAATCACCTTTATAAGTTTTCCTCTATCATCACTTCTCTCCTTCTCCTCCCTCTCTCTTCTGCTACCACCACAACTAGCTGCAACATTTCCAATTTGTCTCCTTAACTATATGACATGAGTGAATGAAAAAGACTTGATTAAGTACATTACCATTCACCAAGCACTGTGCAAGGCAATGGAGATTCCCATACAAAAGGGGAGACGGCCCTTGTTTTCTTTCAAAGAGTTTACATTCTAACAAGGAGAGACAACAGACAAAACAGAGTGGTAGCTAGGAGGGGTATTTTAGTTTGGTAAAATTGACAAATCCTTTCCAAGAGTTGATTTTATTGTAGCTCTAAACTAGGAAAAAGAGGTGTGGACTATGGCACCTGATGAGTGAAATATTACTTGAAGGCAATTCTAAATGTAATGGATAACTGAGACAATCACTCGTCTGAACAGTGGGGGCCTCTGGCCAGGAGTATCAGACAAGAAATGTTTGAATCCTTCAAGGCTTGGTTTCTGATCTGCTTGACAATGGGTTAGTTGGTGAGAGGGAGTGAAGTGAAATGAAGTGTGATTGAAGTTGTTTCAATGTATAGACTACTTTTTGGACAGGGATGAAGTACCCTCTTTCTCTCGTGTACATCAAAGTACATACCAATATTTGTACACCAACAGTAATGGGACACAAAGGTAATCAAGAAGTGGTAGGTGATTTTAGTTGATGTATAAAATTCTTTTTCTTTTTCTGGAGAATAGAACAGATCTTGAGGTCATGGGACACAAGTTAGGCAATTTGTAATGGGAAAGACAGGCAAAAAAGGATGGGGAAAGGAAGTCATTGGGGGACACCTGTAAAGAAAGAGAAGAGAAGACCTGCATGAGATTTAGTAGTGTAGAAACCTAGGCATCCAGTAAGGGAGTTAGAAGAAGTGAGAATTAATTGCCTTGTCTTTAATGCTGAATCATCCTCAAAATATACCAAATTATCTCCTGAGCCACTAGGAGAAACACAGAATCATCAAATTTAGAGCTGGAGAAAATATTAGAGATATTCTATTAGAGTAGTTCCTAACCTGTAAGCTCTTGGGGGAACAGTTATTAGAAGAGGTCCACAAATCCATATATGTATTAAACATTGTCACTTTGATTTTTATTTGACCACAACAAAATATGTGGCATGAATACAACTACTATGATGTAAAATTCCATGAATATTTTTTAAATTAAAAGGGAGAACTCAATGTCTAAAAGTTTGAAATTGTTATACTAGGTAATTATGGACCAAAACAATTTTCCATGGAAGAGATATTCTCATTGAAATATCTATAAGGTACTATGTATAAGCTGTACTATAAGATTTGTCTCTTTTTTCATCAATACAAAGATAAAATGCATTATCTGGGATATGAGTGATTTAAAATGAGATATCATATAGTGAAAATAATGGACAATGATAGGCAACTTGGGTTAAGTTGAACCCTCTAAAATTCTAAGAGGACAAAAGGAAGACCTTCGGGTGTTAAGGAGATAATCTATAGAGAATTTTTAGAAAGACTGTCAGTGACAAAGACATTTTAGAAAGACATTTAGAAAGAATTTTATAAGATGAGAAAGGTTGGAGGAATAGGTCATAGATAAAACACAAAAGACCTAGAATTAAAAGTTGGACTGTATGCTGCCAGAAAGATATCTTGGCCATAGAAAACTGCAAAGGGCAGTCTTATGGGTCCTTGGTAGTCAGATTGCCGGAGACCTTGACACATATAGTGCAATGAATCATCATGTTATGAGTGATGTACCATGTACCATGAATCCCTGGTACTCTCAAAGTATGACTTCGATTGCTTTACTATAGTTCCTGAATAATTTTCAACAATAGCTCATTTGGATATAGTACTTAAGCTTTAACAGATGCTTTTCTTACAACAGCTCTGTGTGGTAGGTAGTATCAATGTCATCATTTTCATTTAACAGATAAGGAAATTACAACTGAGAACTAACCTAGATCTCTCCTGACTTCAAGTCCAACACACCTTCTATTTGAGTAGAGTGCATTTATTCCAAGGATGAACCTAAATGTGTTTTCTCTATGACAAATCATTAGGTCTCTGTACACAATTAAGCTACACCATTAAAAAATACTCACCATCATCTACTACAGATCCAAATCCAGTGACAAACACACTTGTTTGAGGTGGCAATTTTATATAAGATTCTGGGAGGCAAACTCGTTGGATCTCATTAGAATATTCAACATTTCCAGCTAGCTGCATCAAGGCAATATCATTTTCATGTGTAATATTATTGTATTTTTCATGAACAATAATTGTGTCAACATTTTGTTTTGCTAAAGGTGGTGTGATAGTTGTTCCAAATGTCACAATCCATTGTCTTGGATTCTTGGTTCTGCAAAAGATTTAAATGAACAAGTCATGCTTTGGATAATGTGCAAGGTTTAACCTTCAGATAATATGCTAAGTTTAACTCTTACCTTTAAAAAGCAGAGGTAAGATCAGAAGGGAAGCAGAAAATTGGGGGGGGGGATTTACAGTTTCTCATATAAATGTCTCATGTCTCAAATATAAAAAGAACTTTGTCAAATCTATAAGAACATGAATGATTCTCCAACTGATAAATGGTCAAAGGATACAGATAGGCAGTTTTCCAATGAAGAAATCAAAACAATTTATAGCCATATGAAAAAATTGCTCTAAATCATTATTGATTAGAGAAATGCAAATTAAAACAACCTTGAGATATCATTTTAAACCTATCAGATTGGCTAAAATGATTGAAGGGGAAAACAACAAATGTTGGAGAGGATGTGGAAATGGGCACACTAATTCACTGTTGGTGGAAATGTGAACTGATCCAATAATTTTGGAAAGAAATTTGGAATAATAACCAAAGAGCTATTAAACTGCCTATACCCTTTGACCAAGTAATATCACTACTAGGTCTGTTTCCAAAGATGATTAGGGAAAAAGGAAAAGAACTTATATATTCTAAAATATGAATAGCAGCTCGCTTTGTGTTGGCAAAGAACTGGAAGCTTTATGGATGTCCATCAATTGGGGAATGGCTGAACAAGCTATAGAATACTTCTGTGCCATAAGAAATGATGAACTCAGTGATCTTAGAAAAACATGGATATAATCGCATGAAATAATGAGGAGCTAAATGAGCAGAACCAAGGAAACGTTGTATACAATAATACAATATCATATTAAGAAAAATTTTGAGTGACTAACTCATTTTGACCACTATAAATACTCAAATTAACTACAAAAGACATGTGAAGGAAGAAGCTATCTGCGTCCAGAGAAAGAACTGATGAATAGAAATATGTATAGAATGATTATATATGCATATACATACATATATACATATACATATTGTATTTAGTGGTAGTCATCTCTAGGGTGGGGGCAGAGATGAAAGGGGGAAAAGAAAGTTACATGATAACTTTATCATATATTTAAATGGAATAGCAAGTTAATCATCTTTTTCATTTCTATTCTACTATGTTATGGAATGCTTGTTTTATTTCTTAGTTCAAAATAAAATAAATGAAATTTTTTAAAAAGAAGAGGTATTAGGACATATAACTTTGTGGCTTGAAAAGAGACCTTGGAGGTAATTTTCATTTACTAAAGTAAAAAGTTAAGGCATAAAAAGGAGAAGAAACTTGCCAAAGACCTTATATTTAGTTGGTGACAGAGCTGGCTCTAGAGCCTATGTGTCCATATACTTATTCCAGAGTTTTTTCACTATAGTAGGATGAGATTTTTCACTGTCCTAAAGTAGAATATAATCATCTGATACTTTTGCAGTACCTAAAAGATCAGTATGGATACTCTTTCCACCAATGGTGGATAGCATCTTCATAAGTCTAAGTCTTTCCATGGTTTTTTTCTAAAATCAATGGCAGGTAATCTTTAAGAATTGCTGTTTCCCCCCTCCCCAAAAAAATCCTGCTGCAGCTAATCTGGTGACATGTTTTTCTAAATATAGTTAGTATGATCCTTGTACACAAAACATACAGTCTGCCACCAGGACTTTACATGAATCCTTCCAGCTTGAGAAGAACTGGTAAAGTGTTCCACTGGGAAAAGATTCTAGAACAAAGAATGATTTTCTGGACCCTCTAAAATACACAAACAGGCATCAAAGTAAGAATTTTAGTACAGATTAACAACAATGGGGTAGCTAAGTGGTGCAGTGGATAGAGCACTGAGCTTGTAATCAAGAAGGCTCATTTGAATTCAGCCTAAGACAATTACTAGCTGTGTGACCCTGCGCAGGTCATTCAACCATGTTTGCCTCAGTTCATCTGTCAATTGAGGTGGAGAAGGAAATAGTAAACTATTCCAGTATCTTTGCAAAGAAAACCCCAAATGGTGTCACAAAGAGTTGGACTTGACTAAAAAGACTCAACAGTAACAAACTTTTGGAATGCTAAAATGGACCACAACAGAGCTGGAAGGAATCCTCACCAGACTCGCTACAATAATATGGAAATACGGGATCCATCACCACCAGGGAAGAAGGGAGGAGGAATGAGCATTTATATAATGTCTACTATATGCCAAGTACTAATGTAAGTGTATTTACAAATATTATTTCATGCACATCCTAGAAGAATCAACACTTCCTTACCAAAAAAGAGATGAGGATTGATAGAAATTATTAAATCATATGCAAAACCTACAGCTACAATTCTCAAACAATTTTGGTCTGAGGACAACCTTACACTCTTAAAAATAATTGAGGACTGTGTTTGGGGGGGAGGGGACAGATGGGGAGAAAATTTGGAGCTCAAAATCTTGTGGAAATGAATGTTGAAAACTAAAAATAAATTAATTAATTAAAAAATAATTGAAGACTACAAAGAATCTTTTTTAGAGACAGCTAGGTGATATGGTAGAACACTGGGCCCAGAGTCAGGAATATATGCATTCAAATCAGGCCTCAGACGCTTAATAGCTGTGAAATCCTGCATAAATCACTTAACTTCTGTCTACCTCAGTTCCCTCAACATGAGATGAAGAAAACAATAGAATCCTCCTTTCAGGGTTGTTATGAAAATCAAATGAGATAATATTTTTAAAGCATTTTAATATAATGTCTGCTGTAGGCCTGTGTTGGTAAGCAAAATGGGCTCTAAGCACTTAGTTGGCTTTTGTCTCCTTTGAGTAATTCAGGGTATTTCATTGAGCTTTGCTAGGTGCTAAGCCCTAGGCCCAAACCCCTATTAGGTGTAAAACCTATGTAGGTGTGGATTGGTAACTAAGGTGGGGCCAAGGTGGGGCTAACTCAGGGGAGGGCCTAGTTTTACCCATGAGTTTGAGTGATAGGTTTGGGACGTCAGAGGCTCTTAGACCACGTGGGTTTAAGTCACCTCTTTGTGACGATTTTAGGTCATGTGGGTAAGTCGCATGTGCGACTCACCCCTGATGCTGAAAAAGATATAAAACCAGGGGTTGACTTTCTCTTATTTGGAGCTCTTACCCACAGCAGTGGTGGCATGAGTGACTCTGGGCCAGCCCCTTCCATGAGCTCCCGGACTGAACCTAGATGTTGGTAACCTTGAATCTGTATTTGGTCTGTCTGTTGATGTTTATAATTTGTTTGTATTTGTTCTGAAGTTCAGGGTGCTGGATTTTTCCCCTGAACTAAGTGAATGATATTCATATGCTGAATTAAAGTAAGCTTGTCAACCCCTTCACATAGCTTTCCTTAGTTAAGCAGATCAAAAGAACCTGTGCTTTCACAGTGTGTCGGCAGCTTTCTGGGTGCTGGTGGTTGGTGGTTCTTATACCCCCACAGAAGCTGCTAGCCGGATTGTTGAAACAAGGCCCTTAATAAATGCTTTTTTCCTCCTTTCTTTATGTGGGTTATGTCTATCAATATTTACCTTATTAGAAATTAAAGATGGTAAATTTTGACAAATATTTATTTTAGACAATAATAATTCATTACATGTTAATGTAAACTGTATTTTGCTAAAAAAAAAAAACCTTGTATGTTCCAAAGCAAAAAATATATATAGAAGGGTGACATTGTTTTACATGTTTCTATGAATCTCTTTAATGTCTGGCTTAATAGGAGACAGCTAGATTCTCATATCTGAGTTTGCATTAAACTTGTGACAAGTTATTTTGGTTGAAGCTGAATATGAAGAAAATCTGACCTCACACATATATAGTTGGAAAAGGGGCAAGCATTTTAAAAGGCAAATAACATTAAAACACTTTTATTATAATAATTTTAACCTCCCAAACCTTTTGAAAGGGTCTTGAACATCCTA
Source organism: Trichosurus vulpecula (assembly GCF_011100635.1). Classification (NCBI taxonomy): domain Eukaryota; kingdom Metazoa; phylum Chordata; class Mammalia; order Diprotodontia; family Phalangeridae; genus Trichosurus; species Trichosurus vulpecula. The sequence goes on along the minus strand of NC_050578.1, from coordinate 130,308,748 downwards.
AAAGTCCATAGACCATACTTTGAGAATTTCTGACCTACAGATATACTTTGAAAAAGATACCACTTCACCAAGGAACAGTTGAGGCTTATAACAGGCACCCACCATTGGATTTGCTGAATGTAACTGAAAGTAATTTAAGTTTGGATGAAACCTATGAAATTACTAAAATCCAAGAATGGATTGAGAAGTTCTTCTGTGGGCAATATCTGCAAGAATGTACTAATATTCTATTGACAGAGATCCTTCAAACAAATTACTGAATCATATGGATTTGCTTGTGAATATTCCTTGGTTTAAGATGCCACTTCAGGACCAAGTCACTGACAAATTCTAGAAGATTATCCATCAATATTCCGGGCACTCTCCTAGGTGCTAAAAATGCAAGTACAAAGAGATAACCCCTACTTGAGTTTAGAATTTAAAAAGAGGAAAAAAAAATCAGCAAAACTAAGTAATGCATCAATCCAGTCAACCAATTCAAATAAGATACAGTATTCCACACACATAATCCTCTATTTTTGCGAAGAGATGGAAATGGATCTTTATTTCTCTTCACTGCAAATAAGCTTGGTCATTAAATATCACAGCAATTCATTTCAATTTTACCATCTTATTCTTTCTACTTACATTGTCATAAGGTATATATTGTTTTCCTAGTCTCTTTTCTTTGTTTAACATCAATTCATATAAGTAGTCAAGGTTTTTATTGATCCTGTTTCTGTAATCCAATATGTTAGCTCTCCCTCCTAGGTTTGTGTCAATCAAGTAATCTCCAAAATTATATAATAAATAAATATTTACTGAGACTCCTCTATGTGTATAATACTGTACCAGGAACTGGCTTTAATGCTTTTTCAGTCCTCGAGGACTTTGTAATTTAACAGGGGAGGCAATACCACTGTACCTGTGTCCTACCAAGTAATAAGAAATGCACAACAAAAGTGCTATAAGAGTCATTAGAAAAAGAGGAGAAAAAGGCTTTTCAGGAAGGGAGGAAAGTAGAATGGAGGAGAAAGAGTAGAACTGGAGGAGTGACCATGCTACGTGCAAGGGAAAATGAGACCAATCTGGCTGCGATGGAAGGTACCTATGAAGATGATAAGCTTTTCTGTTCTTTATCCAGCCAATGGATATCATGGTGATAAAAGACAAGTAATAGAGTCATCAATTGTTAGAACAACAGGATGTTCCTAAAGTCTGGACACATAGGCAAAAATGCGTATTTTCAAGAAATGAAATGATTTAAATATTCAACCACATTTTGTTTAATTGGAATATTAACAAATAACATCTTCAACTTCAAGTGACATCATATGATTTCATATTCATATTCCAAGAGCAAATGTGCTAAAATTGACAGCAATGTGGAGTTACTGAGTTATTGCATTGAGTTCATGTGAATCTTGCAGATCACATCAACCTTTGCTTCACAAATGATGGAAATCATATCGAAGATGTTATTTGTTAATATTCCAATTAAATAAAATGTTGAAAATTGTAGTTATTTCATTTCTTGAAAGTATGCATTTTTGCCTATGTGTCCAGACTTTAGGAACACCTTGTATTTGAGATCTGAGAGAACCCGATTCAAGTCCCTCATTTCAGAGATGGGAAAATGAAGAGAAAATCACTTATCAAAGGTCACAGAGTAGTTACTATACCTTAGTCTTTGTGAACTTACTTCTGAAAGCAGTGAGCTGCAGTCACAATCCAGGTGTTACTGATCAAGCTGCCACCACACTGATGGCCAGAATCCCTTAACTGGAGGCTGGCTTGCCATGGCCACTCTCCTGCTAGTGCAGCAGTAGTTCCCATGACTATCCTCTCAGTTGTTGACGCTGATGTCAATGGCAGGTATGATGAGGTTGTACGTATCCCGCAACCTGGTACAGTGAGATTGATCAGTTTCTTTTCATCAAAAAAGAAACATCAAACAATATGCCTTTGATTTACATTCATTGGCCTCATATCTGATCAGTCATGTGCCCTTTTCCCTTAAAATGTATTTGGAAATGGAAGGCACTTTGTCCAATCCCCTCATTTTATAGGTGAAGAATTGGAGACTCAGAGAGGTCAACCTTGGCCCTATTTTTACATCCATGGTATTTGGCCTTGGAAAGCACCTTGTAGTGTTTTCTATTGATCAATAGAAAATTTAGGAATAATCTTTTCTAATATTGGATAGGATGGGATTTTTAGAATTGGAAGGGATATTAGAGACCATTTGATCCACCCACTTCATTTTACAGATGAAGAAATTGACATTCCCACGTTCATGAAGGTAGTGAATAGCAGAACCAGGATTTGGACTCAAGGTCTCTGACATGGAATTGAATGTTCTTTCCACCATCCTATGTTATTATACTTTGAATTCATTCAATTTTAAAATAATACAGCTCTAGTTCAATATGTAATATTTTTAAGCATTGATTTCACATTGCCTGTGATAGGAGATTGAGCTAGCTCTGATAAAGCCCAACTTTAAAGTGAATCAATGAATGAAGCCTTTTTAAAATAGATTTTTGAGTTATCTCTGTTATTGTAACTTAGGGATAGAGTACTCTGATAGGGAAACAGCTAAGCTAACATCTTCCCCAGGTTGGGTTTATAAAATTGTAAAGAATTTATAATGCACTCCAGGGGTAGGGGCTTCCTTGGAGAGAATCGTATTGGAGAATAGGCTGAAGGGAGGGGTAAAGTAAACATTTAAGAGAGAGGGGAAAAAACGACACTTCACCAAAGCCAAAAAGTTTCAAATTCAAATACAAAAGATTTGAAAAATTCAATTTAAGAAAGTGTGCTCTTGGGGAAGCTTTGCCCTCTGCTGTCTCCCCACTTTTGACATGGCATGATAGACATAATTGCATATTTCCTCAACATAAGGAATATGCCCCGAATCACTGTCAGATGGAGCTGTCTAAAAGGTCTTTCTGGTTTTTACTAATTAGCTGTGGTTGTAGATTATTATTTTTTTCTTTGGGAGGAGGGGACTGGACCTGTGTTTTCCTCAGTGGAGGGGAACTTCTAGTGTAGAAGCTTCCTCCATTAATAATAGCTAGCATTGATATAGCTCCGTAAGTTTTGAAAGGTGCTTTATAAATGCTATTTCATTCTATCCTCATGACAATCCTGGGAGATAGGTGCTATTATTATCACCTTTGTACACACCAAAACTGAGGCAGACAGAACTTAAGTGACTTCCCTGGGGTCGCTCAGCAGCTAAGTGTATGGATTTAACTTAGATCTTCCTGATTCTGCATCTAGAGTTCTATCTACTGTGCCACATGGCTGCCTTATTAATTAATTAATTAATCTGCACAAGTGGCAATTTATCTGGATGTGAAAGCTTCAGAGAACTGCTTAAAATGCAAAACATGACTTTCCCAGGTTATGTCCCAGAGGCAGCACTTGACTCATGTCTTCCTGACTCCAATGTCAGCTTTTTATCTACAATGTTGCCCTGTTTCTCATCCTTGTTATCAATTATGGATCATGCTATGCACAAATTAACTATGGTTTTAGACTTACGGCTGTTGAGAAGGTCCCTTGTCTTCATGGAATCAATGGCTAAGACAAATGAAATGTGAACAGAATCAGGTTAGGTTAAGGCTACAGTCCTATGATATTTGACTTGATTTCTTTCAAATGCTCAACAATAGGAGTACTTGTTATCAGAAAGGAAAAAATCCAGTACAGAAAAGAGCCAAAGATGGGAATTTGTCATTAAGTTATCAGAGAAAAGATCAAAATAAAAGTTCTGTCTGGTACAAATTGTAGCACATTCTAATTTTAGATAGGCGTCAAACTGGCATTATGTTTTGTTTTGTATCTTGACTGAACACTAGAATTCTGAAAAAGATGACATGGCCAGAGTTTTCCATTAGTTAGGGCAACTTGGAATGCTAGTCCTTGGCCCAGATATTTGAGGGTCACATTGCTGCTAAGGCAGTGATCTAGGGGAGAAGACAACTACCGAGAATGATGCTGCTTTCCCAGCTCATACTAAAGAACCTGAGCATCTCTGTATAAAATCAATGCACAACCCCATCCCGCATCATCAAGGCAAAATAAGTGGACCTTCCTTCTTCCCTACAGATCCCTCAGGCTAATGTTTGAACATTTATAACCTCTTTCTCCACTTTAGGTTGTCCTTGAATTCAGGTTTCACCTGAATTATATATTATCTATCTATATGCGTATATAGATGAGTATATATAAATATCTATGTGTATGTATATATATATTATACATATACTATTCATATGTGTATATACATACATATATACATCCATGTGTGTATGCTAATAATAGAAAATAGGGAAACATAGTGTTATTGTCCTCATATCTCAGATCCCTTCTGAGGATAGACTAGATTCAAGCTTCCTACCTAGGCATCCTACTTCTTTGTCTTCATCTGCTTATATTAATATGAATGTGTTTGGTGATTATCAATATATATGTATATACATTATATAATATAACTTTATCTATCTATCATCTATCTATCTATACCTAACCTTTTGCACTGTAGCTAGGTATGGAGTATGGTATTTTAGTGATTCAGATATTCTGATTAATAAGTAATTAACATAGATGCAATACCTATTTTAAGCAATTCTCATAGAATTGACATAAAAAATATTCAACCCTAAAACTATAGCTGGTTAATATTATCAACACTCAGACGTCTATAGTTTTTTAAGATATAAGGTCAATTTCATGTTTCTTTGATGATTGAAAAGGGACTTCAGAGTCTTCCATTACTTTGGGTTCTCTGTTATGAACATAATTTTTCTTTGTAGGCTCTTCTAGAGCTATACCCTCTGTAAGGAGCCAAGGGGCTTTTCCCCAAAGGCCCCCTGTGATCTTTTGGACTAGATCACTGAAACATGATGACTGGCTGTAGAGTTCTAGGCTAAGCATCTTGGCCATTTGCCCCAAATTCTACTAGAAATCTGGAAACCTCGACAGAGACAGAACTTTTTTCAGTGATTGAGATAAAAACCTTTCCCCTTTACAAAGTTCCATCTTAGGTTTGGGGAAGTGATTAGAGATCAGATCAAAGGCTATATTTTTGCTAATGTTGAATATACTATTTTAATTTGACTTTAGAGACACAAAATAAAGATAGGTTAACACCAAATCAAAAAGTTATTATATGTGTATTGTGTGAAAAGCATTGTGGGGATATAAAGAAAAAAAACAAGGTGTGGTATCTGCCCTCAAAAAACTTTCAGTCTAATGGGGATGGCCTTCTGTCATTTTTCCTAGTTGTGTGATGATATCATCAGTGAGCTTCTAGAAGCTGGGAGGTCTTTAAATAACAAGCTGCTGGCTATTAATCTGGGCATTGTTATCAACCAGCTGTGTGACTTCAAGGAAAGTCAAGTCTTTAAGGATCAACATGGCAAAAACCATTTTCATCTTTGAGTTGTGAGTAATAAATGACAATAATTGAAAAGCAGTGCTAAAAGAGGAAGTAATCCAGATCCTCTCTGTAATGTTCTCCTCACATACCATGCTATTGAGTTTCCTAAAAGTAAAACATTTTATGGACCTTTATTTAGTAAACCTTAGTATTTGAGTAACACAACCTAAAAGTGGTGTGACTTAGTGCTCTATTATAGTTTCAAGGATAATACATACATAAATACACCTATGATGGCAGACTCTTGATGAAAGGTAGGTGATGACCCCAATTCTTATGACATACAAAAGGAATTACATGGAAAAACAAAAACAAAGATAAAGCCTAGGGAGTGAAAGGGGGAAGCCACTTACGTGTGATTTTAATTGAAGAATTACTTATGGCCAAAGAAAACTTTTTGGTTTTCAGGGCTTGATATAGCGTACTTCCAATTTTTTTCTTAATTCTTACTACACCAATTGAGGAAGGGTAGCGAAAAAGGAACAGCATAAGGACATTCACACCATCTTTATCAGGGCTATAGATCATGGACAAAATAAAAGAGAAAGTTAATATTGGCGTTTCATCATCATTAACTCTTTCTATCCCAGGAGTTACATTTACCACCCCAGCAGCACAGTAGATAAAGCACTGATCAGAAGTCAAAAAGACCTGAGTTCAAATATGACCTTGAATATAAAATATATGCTACTACTATTACTATCAGCTAACATTTATATAGTACTAACTTTATAATTATTGTCCCATTTGATCTTCACAACAACCCTGGCAGGTAGGTGCCATTATAATTCCTATTTTATGGATGAAGAAACTGAGGCAAACAGATAAAATGACTTGCCCAGAGTCATACTCTTACTAAGCATCTGAGACCAGATTTGAACTTAGATTCTGCTGACTTCAGGCCTGGTGATTTATCAACTGGACTATGTAGTTGCCCTATTTGTAAAGCCCTCTGCTATTATATAAATACTAGCTATCTATTATCCACCTTTAATTGACCCAAGCAATATATGACATAAATCTAAAAAGTGATCTTATAAGTAGAGAATTAATGATTTAAACATTAATAAAAGCATACTATACTTTATATAATTTCTGTGTTGCTGAAAGATTGGATGTTAATAGTGTTTATTTGAATTAAATCATTATAAATGTACTATAAGATCTTCTATTTATATGAATCATATTAAATTAGTTTAAAAGTGACATATGGTGGGGGGAGTTCTTAATTGTTAAGTACATTATCAGTCTCTTTAATGTAAGTGAATTTGTACCCAGAGGCACAGACCAATAACCAAAATTCCTTCTGGGTAGGTATATTTTAATTCATGGGATATTTCTAGTATAATAGCCAGTATTTATTTACTCTTTAATCCTATCTAAGAATAGGTAGAAACAGCTGAGTTTGAGATATGGCAAAGCCATATATATTCAAGCTAGTATTCTACCTTCCATAAAAGCAGTAGGATAGGATAGATTTCAATATGAAATCTTATTGTACTAAAAGTCACATATGATTAATTAATTTCATCATAATGGCAAATGTTCAGGGATAGAAAACCAGCTTCACATACCTCAGTCTGATAACATGGGATTTGATATATCTTCCTCTGTGAGATGACTGTCGAAATATCTTATACATCTGTTTTGTTAAGAAAAAAAGAAGAGTGTTTGAGATCAATAGAAGATAATATGGAAGAACACAAAATGTGTAACTGCAGTATAGTTTATAAATCATTTGAACTTGAGAGCTAAACAAGTGGGATTTTTTTATTCACACATACCAATTTAAGTTTTGTATTTGTAAAAAGGTAATCATGAAATTAGATGACTTCCTAGTGCATTTATAGCAGTAATAAGAGAAAATATGCATCCATGAGAACATAATGTCAACATAGGCAACATTCCTGGTTCAACATTGTTATGAGAGGCCTTATAATAAAGTAGGTTACTCAAATCCAGAATATATTGCTACGTATACGTTTACAGACTTTATTTCCCTTCCCTGTACTCTTAGGAAGTCAGTTGACCCACAAATGTCTGTCATAGAACTCCAAGGAACCCTGAGTGTTAGTCATCTCTCTGACCCACACCCTTTTGCAATGGAGATTGTACTTAAAATTGGTTTTAGTGTAGTAAGGTAAATATTTTTTATCCAACTCTTTGAATCAGTCATTGATGGGATTGCAAGTTTTCATAATTCCCTAAATGCACCTGAGTCCTTAGAGTTACTGCCACAAGTCAAAGAAGGTTCCTGAAATTATAGGTATGTGAGAGAAAACAGAGTGGATTCTTGAGGGAAATTGGGAGAAGATGGGGATCTATCCTTTTGAATGAATGAATGAAAAAGCATATATTAAGCACTGTGTTAGATGCTAGGGATACGAAGAAAAAATATCTGAGAGTCCATAATCTGGGTTTTGTGGATACATTTCAGGGGGTCTGTGAACTCGGTGAGGAAAAATTACATCCTTATTTTTACTCATTCTAAATGAAATTTAGCATTTCATTTGATTATGAATATAGGCAACCTACTAGAGTAGTATTAAAGTCCATGGGTGTTACCCAACTGCCAAAGAGATCGTGGTACAAAAAAGGTTAAGAATTCCTGAAGTGAACAGTCCTTGCTCTCAAGGAAAATTCAAATTCAAATCAAGTGGAAAGGGCCAGAAGTTCTAAGAGTGAAGTAGTGAGATAGATGACAAGACTTTGAGTGCTTTCACCAAATAGATGAAGTGTTAACATATAATTCAACGGGGTATTATCGTATAATTTACCTTCCTTTCTAAAAAAAATCAAGGAAATTAGTACATTAGATTTAAGTGGAAATGTAGAAATCATTGGAATCAACCAGGCAGAAATAAGGCATCAGGAGAGCTCAATCATGACTTAACAACAACAAAACCAAGGGAATGAGTGGGAGCCTGAGAGACAATAGTTAGAGGGGGCTCAGTCTAGGGTTATCTCTATGGTCTTCCCCAGGTCTCCGGGAACTTCTCATCTGCCAGCAAAATCAGACTCAGACAAGGGGCCAATGACTTTTAAAACATCCCTTTCCTAAACTCCGGGCTAGGGAAGGGCAGGAATTTTTTCCAACCATATATGTAGAAAGTTATCAGAAAATATTAAAATCAAAAAATTAACTGAATTTGATATTGGCCACTTAAAATATCTCCCTCAGTAAAGAGTGGGTAGAGTTTAGATATGACTGTGTAATGTTTGGGTATTTTTACAATATCCAGCTCTTCCTTTGCATAAAAGTGAAGGTGTGACAGTGTAAGTTTAGGGAGTAGAGACTGTTTCTTGAGAAACTGAGGTCTCCTTGCTCTTTATCTGAACATCATGAAGAGGGTTATCTCTTCCAAGACTGCCCCATTTGGCTTCATAAAGGCCATGATGAGGCAGGAGTTCAGGCAGGAGTTCATGTTCTTCAGTCACTTACAATTCCTGGTTCCAATTTGTGAGCTAACGTAATTAATGTTTACAACATTTTTCTTCCAGGCACGTCAATAGTTCCTTACATACTGTTCTATCCTGACTCAGATCTTGACACTATCGATATAAATCAATTGTCTCCTTTGACAGTTTCAGTTCAAAGTTATGAATTAGGTCATTTTATACTTAGGCTGTTATAGTACTTCAGGCAAGAAAATATCTCAAACTCTGGGTTCATGAACAATCATTCTCATCAAAATCAGTTCTTGCAAAAGTCCAGCCCTGGTTTGAACTAGGATAGTAACAAACCAAGGGACATCTTTAAAGCAATATTTCTTGTTGAATAGTCCTGTACACACCCAGTTACTGCCTATTGCAAGTTTGAGCTTGAAGCTTTCCCCTAGTTTGTAATTGCTTTGGGATTAAGTATTCTAGGAAGATCATTAGTCTCAGGTTAACAACTGGGGAAGTGTTCAAGGTACACTCATAAAAATATGCTTTCTAAGCCCTGCGGTCCTTGTGTCATTAGTATAAGATTTAACTCTGGTGTAAGTACACACCAGAGGGCAAAAAAGCCAGTAAAGTCAAACTCTCCTTTTCTGTGAGTCCTTTCAGGATTGTTCTAGACTGCAATGACCTTCCTTTCCTCAGAATCATAGTGTGTAACTCATTTATTTATGATTTTTCTTGTATTATTATAATGAACTACTGTTTATTCTTTTGTACTATTCACTTACTGTTTATCTCCTTTTCCCAATACAATGGTAAATTCATTTTGGGCTTGGCATTTTTCTGTGCCAAAGCATTATGCCCTGATATCACCTACCACACTTCTAGGTGGGTCTAGATGGGAAAGGACATTGGATTGCTTTAAGAACTCTAAGGAACCTGAAAGTCATCTAGTCCCAGTGGTGTCACACTCAGAAACAGGGGCCACTAAACCATATATAAAGATCTCTGCAGGCCTCAAGTTGACTTCGAAAAATCACATATTAACATTACCTGTGTTCTATTGTATTTTCATTTATTTTGTTAAATATTCCCCAGTTACATTTTAATCTGATTCATATTCATATGACATATTCAAGCCTGTTGGGTGCAGCTCACAGTGTGTTTGACACCTCTGACTAGATTCTAGTTCATTCCTCTCATTTTACACGTTAAGAAAGTAAAGCCCAGAGAATTTAAGTGACTTGTACAAGATTATACAGGTGGTAGTTTGCAGCACAGCAGGGATTAGAACCCAGGTCCTCTGATCAAGGGTTCTTTCCATTCTACCACATGGTTTGCCCTGATTTTATTTTAGATTCTTACATACAGAACTGGCCCAAATCAAAATCTTGAAATAAGCATCTTTTTTCCTCCTCACCTCCCTTTCAGCATTCCCTGAACTGTCCTTTCTACTGTTATCTCATGCTCATTGCCTGTCTAGGTTCGATCTATGGACAGTATCCAGAACTCTTGACTGTCCCTAACCCCTTTTTTTTTTATCAAAACATGGCTTGCTTTGAGTTGCATTCCCTCAGTTCCTGCCAGATATCCTTTTGCTAATTTACGTACCTATTTACTCTGAGGCCCTAATGGATGATAGTCACTCTATGTGTTTTCCTTTCTCTTGTAACATTTGTATTTTAACAGGGACTATAAATGTTCATCTTAAAGAGTGAGTAATTGATGAATTTTGAGAGGGAGTGGGGTGAGAAGAGAGAAGGAAGTCTGCACTTCTCAGAATTAACCAAGGCATAGCTGTCATGGGCATGCACATGTTCATCATTAGCAAAGTGCTAACCTCATACCTAAAAGACCCACCATACTTGATTCTAGAGAGTAAAACCATGGATAGTTCCCATGTAGATTATGATCTGTTAAGCAGGGGCGGGGAACCCAAGGCCATGTGTAGTCTTCTAGGTCCTTGGGTAAGGCCTTTTGACTGAGTCCATGTTTTATAGAACAAATCCTTTTATTAAGGGGATTTGTTCTGTGAAGTTTGGATTCAGTCATAGGATCACACTTAAGGACCACATGTGGCTGAAAGGTCACAGGTTCCCCACTCCTGCATCAGGGTTTATCCAAGACACTAGGGTTCTGCCTTATCAAGAAGTTCTAATATCTATGTTTTCATTTGCTCACTAAGCAAATAAATATATTGTTTGGAATATGAACTTTGATGAGTAGCAGATGAGGTCCTTGGGAAAGATGGCAACCATTAACCAAAAGTAGTGAATACTGTCTTTTGGTTCTATTTCATTGATTTTGTTCTTCTGAAAGATATATTTTTTTTAATTAACCCTCCCATAGCATCATATATGTCACTAAACCGATTTCCTACCCAAGTTTGGTCGATGATATGTTTTTCCTACATTGATCTAAAACCTGTCTCCTATAACTTAACTCTTTTATCTGCTTTTCACCTTTGAGGCCATACCCAAGAAGTCTTTTAACTCCCTCATGGGACAACTCTTCAAATGAGCTACCATTTTCTCCTGATGTTTTTATTTTCTGGTTTAAACATTCTTCAAAGGGCATGCACAGTTTTATAGCCCTTTGGGCATAGTTCCAAACTGTTCTCCAGAATGATTAGACCAGTTCACAACTCCATCAACAATGCATTAGTGTTCCAATTTTCCCACATCTTCTCCAACATTTATCATTTTCATATTTTGTCATGTTAGCCAATCTGATGGCTGTAATGTGGTGCCTTAGAGTTGTTTTAATTTGCATTTCTCTAATGAGTAGTGATTTAGAGTATTTTTTCATATGACTATACTTAGCTTGAATTTATCTGCAGACTGCCTATTCATATTCTTTGACCCTTATCAGCTGGGGAATGACTTGTATTCTTATAAATTTGATTCAGTTCTCTATATAGTTTAGAAATAAGGCCTTTATCAGAGACACTGGTTGTAAAAATAAATTTATTTCTTCAATTGATTCTCCTATGATATGCTTTCAAGTGTCAAGCCTACTTGTCATCTTGGCTATGCAGCTTTGAATGTGCTAAAGAATATCAATGTCCCTTCAAAAATGCAGAGCCCAGAACTGAACACATTACCTCATGGTAGAATAGAAGCAGGGCTATGAATATCTCTCTTGTTCCAGACAGCATATTTCTTTAAATGCAGCCTAGGATCACATTAATTTTTTTTGGTCGATTCATCACACCAATTAATTTTTGTCTAGCTGTATCTCTTCTAGTCTATATTTATATAGATGATTTGTTAAAGCCAAAAAGAACGCTTTTACATTTATTCTATTAAATTGTGTTATTTTAGATTCAAATCTTCAGAAAGGTATAGATAAAAGAATAGGACTGAGGGGGCAGAGCCAATATGGTGACTGGAAAGCAGGTAGTTGTGTGAGCTCCCCACCAGGTCCCTCCAAAAACCTATAAAAATGGCTCTGAACCAATTCTGGATCTGCAGAACCCACAAAATAGAAGAGGGAAGCAGGGATCCAGCCCAGAACAACCTAGATGTTAGCTGGAAGAGGTCTATCACGCGTGGAGCTGGGAGCCGAGCAGAGCAGAACCCAGCGTGGGCAGCAGCAGGACCAACCAGACCGGGAGCCGGGCAAAACAGGTCCTAGCACCCTGAATCAGTGAGCTGTGGCAGTTACCAAACTTCTCAACCCACAAACACCAAAGACAACAGAGAAGGTTACTTGGGGAAGGAGGAGTGCTGGTGTGGCAGAGCTGCCTGTATAGAAATAGCTCTGAAATCAATGGTGCATCCCCTCAAGCTTGGAACAAAGTACTCTTTACTCTACAAGCAGTCATACCCTGACAAAAAACTCAAGGGTCAAATAAGTTGGCTGGGAACATGGCCAGGCAGCAAAAACAGACTCAGATTCAGTCTCAGACTTTGGAATCTTTCTTTGGTGACAAAGAAGACCAAAACATACAGCTAGAAGAAGTCAACAAAGTCAAAGAGCCTACATCAAAAGCCTCCAAGAAAAACATGAACTGGTCTCAGGCCATAGAAGAGCTCAAAAAAGATTTGGAAAAGCAAGTTAGAGAAGTAGAGGAAAAATTGGGACGAGAAATGAAAACCATGAAAAACAAGTCAATGACTTGCTAAAGGAGACCCAAAAACATACTGAAAAAAATATTGAAGAAAACAACACCTTAAAAAATAGACTAACTCAAATGGCAAAAGAGCTGCAAAAAAGCCAATGAGGAAAAGAATGCCTTGAAAGGCAGAATTAGCCAAATGGAAAAGGAAGTCCAAAAGACTACTTACTACCTTAAAAATTAGATTGGAGCAAGTGGAAGCTAGTGACTTTATGAGAAATCAAGATATTATAAAACCCAACCAAAGGAACGAAAAAGTGGAAGACAATGTGAACTATCTCATTGGAAAAACCACTGATCTGGAAAACAGATCCAGGAGAGATGATTTAAAAATTATTGGACTACCTGAAAGCCATGATCAAAAAAAGCCTAGATATCATCTTTCAAGAAATTATCAAGGAGAACTGCCCTGATATTCTAGAGCCAGAGGGTAAAATAGAAATGGAAAGAATCCAGAGATCGCCTCCTCAAAAAGATCCCAAAAAGAAAACTCCTAGGAATATTGTCACCAAATTCCAGAGCTCCCAGATCAAGGAGAAAATACTGCAACCATCCAGAAAGAAACAATTTGAGTATTGTGGGAAAACAATCAGGATAACATGGGATCTAGCAGCTTCCACGTTAAAGGATCGAAGGGCTTGGAATACAATATTCCGGAGGTCAATGGAGCTAGGATTAAAACCTAGAATCACCTACCCAGCAAAACTAAGTATCATGCTCCAAGGCAAAATATGGGTTTTCAATAAAATAGAGGACTTTCAAGCTTTCTCAGTGAAAAGACCAGAGCTGAATAGAAAATTTGACTTTCAAACACAAGAATCAAGAGACGCATGAAAAGGTAAACAAGAAAGAGAAATCATAAGGGACTTACTAAAGTTGAACTGTTTTGTTTACATTCCTACATGGAAAGATGATGTGTATGATTCATTAGACCTCAGTATCAGAGTAGCTGAAAGGAATATGTATACATATATGTGTGTGTGTGTATGTATATATATATATATATATATGTGTGTGTGTGTGCATGTGTGTATATATCGAGGTGTATATATATATATATATGTATATACATAGACAGAGGTCACAGGGTGAGTTGAATATGAAGGGATGATATCTATAAACAAACCAAATTAAGGGATAAGAGAGGAATATATTGAGAGAGGGAGAAAGGAAGAGATAAATTATCTCACATAAAAGTGGCAAGAAGAAGCGGTTCTATAGGAAGGGAAGAGGGGGTAAGTGAGGAGGAATTAGTAAATCTTGCTTTCATCGAATGTGACCTGAGGAGGGAATACCATACACACTCAACTGGGTACCTTACCCCACAGGAAAGAAGGAGGAAGAAGATAAAAAGGGGGGACAATAGAAGGGAGGACTGATGGGGGAGGAGATAATCAAAAACAAACACTTTCGAAAAGGGCCAGGGTCAAGGGAGAAAATTCAATAAAGAGGGATAGATTAGGAAGGAGCAAAACATAGTTAGTCCTTCACAACATGAGTATTGTGGAAGGGTTTTACATAATGATACATATGTGGCCTATGTTGAATTGCCTGCCTTCTTAGGGAGGGTGGGCAGGGAGGGAAGAGGGGAGAGAATTTGGAACTCAAAGTTTTAAAAACAGACGTTCAAAAACAAACAAAAAAAAGTTTTTGCATGCAACTAGGAAATAAGATACACAGGCAAGGGGACGTAGAAATTTATCTTGCACTACAAGAGAAGAAGGGAAAGGGGGATGGGAGGGGAGTGGGGTGGCAGAAGGAAGGGCTGACTGGGGAATGGGACAACCAGAATATATGCCATCTTGGAGTGGGCGAGAGGGTAGAAATGGGGAGAAAATTTGTAATTTAAACTCTTGTGGAAATCAATGCTGCAAATTAAATATATTAAATAAATTAAATTGAAAAAAGGGAGAACAGGACTAAGATTATAGTCTTGCAGCCTATCACTAGGGATCTCCTTCCCTATTAGCCATTTATCAATTATTAGATTTTCTTTGGTTATGGTCATTCAATCAGTAGCTATTTAAACTATTTGTACTATGATCTATCTTGAATCTTTCTACCTTCTCCACAAGACATAGAAATTCCCTACTGTACCAGTTTACTAGTCCTATTAGAAAAGGAAATAAGGTGAGCTTGGAGCAGTGGGGCTTATTCTTCATGAATCAACATTGGTTTCTAGAGATCAATGCTGCTCTTCTTAAGTGTTGACAAACACACATATCCTGCTGGGAAAACATCATTCTAGAATTTCATCAGAGTTGATTTGTTAACCTTAGTCCTATAGTACCTCTCCCATATTCTCCACAATTCCTTCAAAACCAACAGTCTTAGCAATCAAGTCTTCAGATTCCTACAGTGTCCTGGGCAGATAGACATACACATACACACACACACATACATACCTATACACAAAAAACATACGTGTGTGTGTATGTCTGATATGAAAGAGATCCTCTCCAGATAGCTCAAATTAGATGACTTCTACTTATATCTGGTGATTTAGGAGGGCACAAACGATACAGGCTGAAGATAATTATAAAGAATTGTTGAAAATAGTGAAATCTTTGGTAAAAAAAAATTAGGGATTTTATGGCACAGATGGAATTTTCACCTCCGCTGCTGCTGCTGATTGAAGATAGGGGATACAGTAGAGAAAGTAAGGTAATAATGAATTATAAAGATGGTTTCTGAGAATAAGACTTGGATTTATGGAACACAGCTCAAAATATAGGAAAAACAGGCTCTGGGATAGAGATGGAATTATCTTGGGGAGTGCCAGTGAATGATTTTGACCTATCTTATGATTTGAGTTGCTGCTGATGTATGAATACTACCTGTAGAAATGAGGCTGTGATATGCCCAGCCTGTGTGATTGCTTCTCTTGTTGTTGTATTGTATACAGAAACTTCAAGAGTTACGCCCTTCCTCCTCCTTCCTGCACCCTGCCCCAGTTTGGGGACAATCCTTTACTAAACAAAAGAAATATGCTGGACTTTGAGTAGGGAAGACCTCAATTCAAATTCCACCTCAGACATGAGCTGTGTGATGGGAGACAACTCATTTAACTTCTCTCGGCCTCAGTTTTCTCATCTGTAAAATCAGAATAGTAATAGCACCTACCTCACAAGGTTGTTGTGACGTATTATGATTATTAAGAATGGTAATCTCTCTTTTTGCTTGTATTTTAAGGGTTAATACTCTTTGTTAAAGCACTTTGAATAATTTCTAACACACATTATCTCAGGTGTCTGTTCACAAATACCCCAAGTATGATTAACAGGCAATATGAATTTGAGATCCTAGCTCAAGGAGACCAAGATGGCTTCATAGTTATCACCAAGATGGGGTGAAGAAAGCCATGACTGAAACATGACCTGGGAAAGGTATTACTTTTTTCACAGGTAACATGATAGGTAAATGAGGTGGGGGAGATAGCTTTCATGTATTAAGAAGAAATACTCAGCTCTCCCCTTCTAAGGAAATATTCTTGTTAATGTATGGTTTAGAGTAGGTCTATGAGTTCCCACTCACTTCTGAGATTCTGTGGTTCTGTATTCTTTTTTTTAGCAGAGACTTCCAACAGATGTCAAGATAGATAAAGTCTCCTATAACAACTACTTTCTACTTAGCCAGTTTTGTGATCTCTAGAAATTCAGCCTATGAAAAGATTCCTAAACTGGCACTTAATTAGACTTGGTTTCACCTCAGACATTTCCTATCTGTGTGACATGGGCAAATCATTTAACTTCTCTGAGCCTCAGTTTCCTCTTCTGCAAATGGGATAATAATATCAGTAGTGCTCATATCATGGTGTCATTGGTAGGCTCATGTGAAATAATGCATATAACATACTTTGCAAGTTTTAAAGTACTATATAAATGTCAGTTATTATCTACCAAGAACTCATCATACTATTTTTCCCCATCCAGGGAGAATGTGTTTTGTGTATTTTATAACATTATTTCATTTTCTCCCTCCTTTTAACCTTATCACCATACTCTGTCCACGGGTTCTTGAATTTCCACATAGTTGCCTACTTTCTTGATCAAGTATTCTATTCCCTTATCTCCTCTATCTAATCAAGCTCTTTCACATAAGACATTTACCTTTTCTTTAAAAATCAAGTTGAATTTGTTAATGATTCATACTGTCCACATTAATGCAGAGACATTTGAATCATGAGTATATTTTCTGACTCTAAAGTCAAATGTTTTTTACTCTAAATTACTGGTTACTTCCATTGATATTCATTTTGTTGCATGTATTTATCCTCTTCAATGTCTGAATTAACAGTTTGTGGTCAAAGCATTTTTGGTCAGATTAGGAAGTATCTGGGACAATTCTGTAAAATCAATACTCATTAAACATAATTCATCCTTAGTCAGTAGCCCATCCTTACTATATCTTGAGCCACAGTCCAAAAAGCTAAATTGCATTCTCCAGCCTCATTCTCCGCCAGCTGTTTACTTCTCATATAAGCCTTTTCCATAGGCTCTGTCTTTAATCACCTACTTCCACACCCTTCCTTCCCAGAATTTGATAATCCCTAGAATGTTACCTGATGTATCATAGCTGTATCACTGGCTGTCATATGAATCACTAGAAATGGTTAGAAGTTAAGAAATCCGTTGCTTATCACAGATCCCATCAGATTATGAGACTCTTGCTCCAACAAGATAGCACATCACTCGACTGACCGTATCAGATTGACATGCCCCTCAGCCTTGGTCACCCCAAAAAGGAACCAATGGCCATCACAACTAATCTCTTCTGGGAGCCAGTGACAAATTTCCTTGTACCTGCTGATACCCATAGGTCCTCCTTCTTCCAGCGAATTTTGTTACATTTTTAGAAGGTTCATATTGCCTCGTATTTATTAAGTAGCTTCACCAAAGTTTCTTCTCTGTATTATATTTCTTTACACCCTCAATGCTTGGCACATCCACAATGACTGTTTTTTTTTTAATCCTATTTCTTAATGGCTTTGGGGTAAACTGCTTCATTTCTCACTTCCCTCATCTATAAAACGAAGATAATACTTACACTATCTGCTTTCCTCCTGGACGCCCTATCTGGTCAAAGATAATAATAGCTATAATTCAGATGATGCTTTAAGATTTACAAAGTGCCTTGCAGATATTATTTTATTTGATCTTCACAAGAACCCAGGAACTTAGCTGCCATTATTACTCCCATTTTACAGATGACGAAACCAAGCAGAGATTAGGTTTCTTGCCCAAGGTCACACAGCTAATAAGTATCTGGATCTGGATTTGAACTCAGGTCTTGTTGACTCCAGGTGCAGTGCACGCTCTGCTGTGTCCCCCAGGTGGCTTATTATACATTTTTGATCCAATACAGGTCTCTGGAGAAGGGCTGCTCATTGGCTGGTATTCATATGTTCCATTAGCTCTGATGTGTTTTTTAATGGGAAATAAGCTTTTTTCTCTATTGAATTTTGTGAATTGTACACTTTCAAGGGCAATTGATGATAACACACTGAATGTTGTTATCCAACAAAGTTGCCAGATTTTCTGGGCCAGGAAAATGGCTTAGCAAGGGGAAATTTTCCAAAATGTACCAAATTCCTTTATGTCAAATGAGATCCTCCAATAAAAGGGTACAGTTCGTAAAGGTCAGGTAACCCTGGGCAACTTCATGAAATATGTAAAATTTGTCTTTGGTCCCATTTCACTTCTATTTTATCCCTTTTAATTTTTATGGCATTTTCTTAATCTTGGTATCCCCCTTTCCCTTTTCCCAGATGGCCTCACTATAGCATCTTGTACATGGCTGCTTTTTATGGAAAGGCTCAGACTTTAGAACTCTCTACCCACCCCTCTCAAATGAAAATTTATCAGTTATGTGTTTCATTCTGCACATACCTATTAGCAGCTGAGTGTCAGGGAGGAGAAGATCCTGAAAAACTGATTCATGCTAAAGTATTAACAGATGATAAATTTTAATGTGTTAGTAAGGGCATTTGCATTTTACTAAGGGAGAATTCCTTAAGGACCTAAAGAAATGAATTTCTCAGGGTAGAATTTCAGCCATTAGCCATAGTATGATATCTTCTCAGTAGAGAGCCCTTAGGGGTTCTTTCTTAAATGCTATCGTGTCTGCTACTTTTTCTCATGGCTGAAGTCAGCTGTGAAATAAATGTAGTTTCAAGCTTACTTGAATTAAGAGAGAAAGAATTACTTGGTTTAGTCATTAACTCTTTCTTAATGGCATAAAAAAATCAAAACTGGACCTGAGCAGCTACTAATTTCTAGACTGAGCCACCTCAGATTGATTTGTAGCTTAATGGGTGGGAATATAAGAAAAGAGTAAGACGTAGCCTACACCTGAAAATCGTACCTAGTGATGTAAATAATTGCAAATATATTGATCACAGTTGGGCTACACCAATGCAATAAAAAAAGGATGACACATCTAAATTATAGTTTTAGTGCTCTTCCAAGAGGCAACATGATATATTGGATAAAGAACTAGCTTTGGAGTAAGGACCCACCTCTCACACAAACTGGAATGACCTGGGGCAAATCACTTAACTTCTCAGTGCCCAGGCAACTCCCTAAGACTTGCCAAACATTGGCATTGGCATAGGGAGTTTCCCTAGGAGGAGTTTCTTATACTGATGAGATCACAAATCTGGCCCCGAACCAAAGTGTGACACCAGTAGAAGTGCCAAGGGGGTTCTTAAGAGGTATACAAAGGGATAACAAAATTCAACTAGAGAAAAGAGAGGCTGAATTTAAAAAAAAGAATGAAGAAAGAGTTAGTACTTATAGACACCAAATGATGTTTAAAGTCATAATCATCAGTTTATTAGTGATAGTTAAAAAAAAGAAAACTAGAACAAGTGCAGATAGGATTGCTGTTGGATAAGGACTAGCTAAAAAGATTAGGATACCTCATTCTGAAAAGACAATGTCTGACAAGGAATACAGTTGAAATGTACAAATAAATTGATCATAGATTTGTCCACCAAAGCACAATCAATTAGAAATAGAAAATACTTCTCTAAAGTTTGAGAGAAGTCATTCTGGGACAAATAAATATTTCTTCGATATTTCAAGAATCTGTGATTTTGTAGCAATGGGTGCTGCTTCCAATAAAGTCCGCAAGACCTTAAGCTGCAAAAGCATATGGCCTTTGATAATCTAAGACACTTTCACTCCAAAATGAAGCTTCCATAAAGAACTTCAATAGAAAAGAATATATATTTTTCCTACAATTCATTACGAATGTTATTGCCCTAGTAGATATAGGCTAAAATTATAAAAACAAAAATAAGACACTCATGGATGACAGATCCCTATCGAGATGTTAAAGAGAATGAGGATGTTTGGGGAGCATAACTAATCTCTAAGATTAATGTCAAGGAGAATAATTATGCCTCTTGGTGAGACCATCAGAGAGAAGCAGCATAGCATATGGAAAAGTATTGAAGTGGTAGATAGGAGACCTGGCTCTGCCACTAATTCTCAGTAAGACTTTAATCAATTTTACCTCTCTCTTCCTGCATCTGTAGTGTGTGTGTGTGTGTGTGTGTGTGTGTGTGTGTGTGTGTGTGTGTGTGTGTGTGTATGTGGTGTATTCATTTGCATTTTGGGGATTGAGATTGGGAAGTCAAGATGCTCTTCAGGCTGAACATTTCTTCAAATTCAATCAATTACAATTCAATCAATTACAGTGCTGGCTGGAAAGGATCTAGGAATATCCCAACGAGAAAAATTAATGTTTTCTTATTTTCAAAAAGGAAAATAAAGAGAAAAATAAGTATAATTAGAAAGGGTTGATCAGCTTTCATAACAACTGCCCTATCTTCCACTAAATGGTAATATTTTTGTTGTTCAGTTATTCAGTTGTGTCCAACTCTTTGTGACACTGTGGAACAAGGCACCATGCTAGGTGCTAAGGTTATGAAGACAAAAGCAAAATAGTCCCTGTCCAAGGAGCTTACAATTTTCCTGAGGAAGTGTTGAGTTCAGATCTGTGTATAAGCAAGGCAATTTCTCAGCTGTGTGGAGGATGGATTGGAGAAGGGATCACATAGCTAGTCATGGTTGAGCTCAGCCACCCTTCCAGTCTCAGCTCAGCTCCTACCTCCCTTCAGGAAGCCCTCTCTGACCACCCTCACCACCCCCCAGCCCACAACCACTGATCTTTCTCTAAAGCTCTGACTCTCTAGTTGAACCATTTGACACAGAATAATATACAGTATTTTTAATTTAACTTTGCATCCCATTTCATCTCTAGGTTTATGAGCTTCTTAATAGTAAAGAGCCATGTCTTATATTTTTCTATGTCCCCTTTAGTGTGAATATGGTGGGGTCTTGTATACATTAAGTACTTCATAAATAAATATCTATGGAATGAATGGCCCTGGCAAAGAGATACACAAGAAAGCTACCCCATGAGGCAGCTGCTGTTTCCTTCTCCAATCTAGCTTCTACACAGCTGAAAAATTAACTTGCTTATACACAGATCTGATCCTGACTCTTCCTCAGAAAAATTGTAACCTCCTTGAGCACAGGGACTACTTTGCTTTTGTCTTCATAACGCTAGCACCTAATGTGGCACCTTACACATAAAAGACATTTAGCAAAATTTGCCAGAATGGATCAGATTGCTTTATTTCATTATTTAACATGACAGAAATAAGGATGTAGGAACCAATAAACAGAGCTGATGTGGCATTTATAAGTCCTGTGTTGTGTGTGGTGCTATGCTAAGTCTCATTGAAAGTGAGACAAACAGCAGGCACTGTCCTGAGGCTAATATAAACATTTCACAAAGGCAATTAACCTTACCATTCTTTCAATCTGATGACTCCGTTCTACAAATTCTCTTGAAGTTTTTCTTCCATATTTCTCTTTATATTTGATGTTGGTAATCTTAAAGGTGACAATATAATAGAAGGTCCTTTCATCTGTAAGATAAAGTAAATGAAACACTAATACATATGTATATGTACATATATTATGTGTATATTTATAAATATAAACATGTTCACATATATGAAATATGCATGTGATACGCCAAAGTGAAAAATATTTAAAAATTATTTCTTATCTTGATTGTTGAAGAAGGTCACCACCATCACCACCACCACCACCAAAAAATAATATACTTGGCAGATTTCACATTTCCTGGCTATATCCACTTATCAAATTAATCAGAGAGCTGAGGCTCTGACATCTCATTTAGTATAGTTGTAGTTATAGGCACATGTATATATACAATTGGTCATGAAATTATGACTTATGTAAACATTAAAAGTAACATTGTGAAATTGTTACCACCCTTATTGAAATGCTAACTCTGCTACATCATAGCTAAGACAGATTTTTGAGGATAAATTTAACAGTCTAGTTGTTTGTGCAATGACAGAGAAATTTTTCATTTCCCGAAACTTGATTTGTTGCCAACTATTTTGAAGTAACATGATATAATGGAAAATGATAAAGACTGGGAGCAAACAGCTATGTGCCTAAGTCAAAAAAGTCTCAGAGCTTGTCATAATTATTAATTATGGTCCTAAAGGATCACTCAGCAGATTCTATTGATGCTCTGTTCAGTCATGTCTGACTCTTTGTGACTCCATTTGCAATTTTCTTGGCAAAGACACCGGAATGGTTTGCCATTTCCTTCTCCAATTCATTTTATGAATGAGGAAACTGCAGCAAACAGGATCAAGTCACTCTCCCACAGTCACACAGTTAGGAAGTATCTAAGGCTGGATTTGAACTCAGGTCAAGAAAACCTCAAATGGGGTCAGCATGACTGAACAAGTTCCTGACTCCCAGCCCAGTGCTCTATCCACTGCATCAGCTAGTTGCTCCTCTCCTGATGCTGGTAACCAATGAATCAAAGCTAGGTAGGAATCCGGCTAGTGGCAATTGAGTATATATAAAGCATGAAAATAGAATACTTGTGTGGGAAACGAGAAACTGCTTTGAGGGAATACTAGAATGCTACTGAGAGAGGGGGAGAAATAAATTGTCAGTGAATATAAATGAGGGTGTAGTTGGGTATAGATTCCAAGAAATTTGCACATGAGTTTGAATATTGATTCTTGGAGAATTGGGTTTGTTCTAGTTTGAACCTTGATTTAGGTAATGAAAAGAGAGGAGAGGATTTAGGTGAAGCACAAAAGTAAGCAGCCTGTGAGTTAGCTGGAAAAGGTGTATGCACACTGAGTCCTAGCATTCTCTCCATGGAGTCATTCCAATATTCTGGGGAGCAAGGACATAATATCCCTGCCATATATGGTATATCTGAACATCCAGTAGTTTCCACATGGGAAAAGGCAGTACCTTGAATTAAACATGAGGCGAGGGGTCAGGGAAGAGGAAGATGCAAACATATACAGAGCCTAGGGCATCAGTATGTGTGTCTATGACAGAAAAACATTGCCTTTGTTGACAGGAGACCTGGGTGGGTTCAAAATCAGATTCTGATATTCACTAGCTATATGACTATGGATGAGTCACTAGTCAGTTTCCTTCTCTGCAAAATACTCATATTTAATAATATTTCCATGCGTTCTCTACCTAAAAGCACTATATAGTAGGGACTTTATAGATATGAGTTAGCAGCAGCAGCAGCATTATTGCTTATCTCATTTTTCTTTTATTTTTTGATGGCATCCCAATAGAAACATTAATGAAGATAAGTCACTTTTCTGCTTCTATCTGTGTGTCATTAGTGTTCTACAGACTTTTGTCCAAGTGGATGAAGTGGCTGCCTTTTGTAACTCAGTAAGAGTTGTTATTATTATGTTAATTGAAAAAAGATTTTAATTCTTTAATGTAATTTTAATTAAAATTTGACTACTCTTGCAATTTAATTGATAATTGGCAATGTCAGTCACGAGTCAGCAAGTAGGTGTTATTGATCATTACGTCTCTGCCCAGCTAGTGCTAGGAGTTATGGGGATAAAGATAAGATCCGATCCCTGCTCTCTAGCTGGAGAGATTAAGCATATACATGAAACAACTAAATAGCAATGCAAGGTAATATGTAATTAAATGTTAAATTATATGGAATAGACTAAAAGAACTATACTTTAGAGAATAGGAAGTGATGATAGAAATGGTCCTTTTTGAGAAAAGATGGAAGAATATTGCATAAGCAGAATCCTAGTCTGTACAAAACAGTGTCTTTTTTCAGTAATTCTCTTTAAGGATAAAAAAATAATTATTTGGGGTTTTCAAATCATTTCTTTAATCTGTTTCAGTTATTTTAAATTGTGCTTTCCCAATAGCACAGGTGAACTTGGACCTTGACATTGCAGTAATGAGATTTCATAATATAAATAATGTTGCATGAATTAAATTAACACTTCCTAAATGTAAAAGAACCACTCCTAATCATTGTGTATTAAATACACATTCCAATTCATCATCCTGATTTCCCGTGGTAAAACAATGTATTCCCTGGAGTCATATAGAGGTGAAAATAAAATAACATAGGAAAATGTGATTTGTGCCTTGCAGATTCATGGCACATAATTAGTACATTAGTTATAATACACATTATAGTATTCAAAGTGCCAATAAAGTTGTCATCTGCTACTCTTTAAAAGGGGAATATACATGTTGTCACTCTTAATAGACATCACTTCTTCAGGGTTACAGCAACACCACGGGTGGATTAGAGATGGAATAAATGGAGGTGGAAAGACTTCTTAGGAGATTATGGGATGGTAGCAGTGGGGCTATAGAGAAGGGAAAAGAAATAAGAGACAGAAGGAGACACTGTGAAGGTAGAGTCAATCAGACATAATAACAAATTGGATAGGAGAGGTGAACAAAAAATCAGATAACTCAAAAATGGATGAATGCTGGTGTCAAAGGCAGAAATAGCAAAGTCAGAATCAGGTACCAGTTGTGTTTGAGATGTCAGCGAGTCATCCAGGTGGAGAGATGGAGAGGAAGAGAATCAGAGGTATGGGTGAATAGATGTTTGAAGTCACCTAAATAGAGGTGATAGTTAAAGAGTTAAAGCCCTGTGACCAATGAGATTACCAAGAGATTTGAAGAGGAACAACCCAAGAATAGAAATTTAGGGACTCTCCATATTACAGATCAGGAAGAAAACGGTAGAGTCTCTCCTCTTTCACATCCCTGCTAGATTATAAACTCCTTTAGAGCAGGATCTGTGTTTATATATCAACTTTGAGCACATAGGGAGTATGGACAGGGACTGGACGGGAAAGAGAACAAGCATATTAAGGGCTTACCATGATCCAGGCATGGTGCTAAACACTTTACAAATATAATTTATCTGATCTTCACAACAACTTTGTAAGACAGATGCTATTATTATCCACATTTTACATGACATCCACATTTAAATGATTTGTCTAAGGCCATCAGCTAGTGTCCGAGGCAGGATAAGAACTCAGGTCTTCCTGACTAGAGGCCCAGCACCCTATCCACGCTGTACCTCCTAGCTGCCTAGCTGGCTTCCCCCAGGTGAAGAAACTCCCTCAATCATTGCATATCCAAAACCTTCTCCACTTGCAGTCTTGGAGAGTTACCTAATAACAATTATCATCATAATAACAATAACTAACATCTGTACAGCATTCACTGTGTGGCAGGTACTGTGCTAAGCGCTTTACAAACATCTCATTTATCCTCACAACAACCCTGCAAAGGAGGTGGTATTATAATCCCTGCTTTACATATGAGGAAACCGAAGCAGACAGAGGTCAAGAGATTTGCCCAGAGTCACACAGCAGTGTCTGAGGCAAGACTAGCTTGTGTCTTTCTGACTTCATGCCTAGCAGCCTATTCACTGTGCCTTCTAGCTGCCTATTGATAAGCATTCCCCATGTGAAGAAACTCCCTCTACCAGTGCATATCCAACACCTTCTCTGCAATTTATATAGTCCCTCCTACAGCACTATGGGGTTGAGTGACTTCCCCAAAGTCACATAGCCAGTGTGTGTCAGAGGCAGAGCTTCGAATTAGGTCTTCTTATCTCTGAGGCCAGTCTTCTGTTTACTAAGAGAAGCTATGTTTAAACATGGAGCCTATGGTTGCTATTAAATAAATACTTGTTAAATTGATTTGAATGGAATAAATTGAAGCAGAACTTCCCGAAATCGGAGTGAGGAGTAGTTTCAGAGACGGTGTATTTGCTGAATTGTTACCAACACTTTCATAATCACATTTTCATGTGCTAGTGAAGGGAACACCTGCACTTTATAGATAATTACTTTATTTCAATGTGGGAAGCTATGAAGTTCCAAACAAGCCTGATAACACCTGTCACCCATTGGTAAGTTTCCACACATCATTCAAGATCTATTTTGTCCAAGATAGGATGAGGGACTGGTTTCACCAGGAAGGTTCTAAACAGTCTTTTGTGTCTTGGCAAAACTTGTTCTCTTGATGAATTTATTTTGTTTGTGTTTGTAGAGGTAGCAACCCCTTAAAGAAAACAACAAGCCGCTTTCTGGTTTGAGTTGAATCTTGTAATGGTTTTAGATTGTAACATATTCATTAGTGGCTGTCATATATGGTATTGTCAGGTGTTCAGTTACTTCAGTCATGCTCGACTCTTTGTGACCCCATTTGGGATTTTCTTGGTAAAGGTGTTAGAGTTGTTTGCCATTTCCTTTGCCACCTCATTTTACAGATGAGGAAACTGAGGCAAACAAGGCTAAGTGATATTAGAATGGCTTGCCATTTCCTTCTCCAGCTCATTTTACAGATGAGGAACTGAGGCCAACAGAGGTTAAGACTTGCCGGGAGTCCTATAACTAGTGTCTGAGGCTGGATTTGAACTCAGGTCTTCCTGACTCTAGGCACAGCTCTTTATCTACTTAACTGTATTAGTTATCAGTCTGGATAAGAGACTTCAGGAAATAAACTAGATCCAGCATGACATCGGAATGTAAGGAGACAGTAAAGGCTGGACTACTTGAATGTTTTAACATAACTAATCTACAGATGGGAATGATATAAGGAAAAACTGTGATGCTATATAATAAGACCAAATAGTAGGCCCTTTATAAATGTTTGTTGGTAAGGGCTAGACCTATGATTTCTTTGTTGTGGGGAATTCTCTGATTAAGAAATTCCCTCTATCAATGCAGGCTGGCACCTTCTTTACCATTTACAGCCTTAGAGATTTGCCAAGGGCACAGGGAGGTTAAGTGACTTGCCTGGCATCAAACAACTAATATTTGTTAAAAGTAGAACTTGAACACAAGGTCAACTCTCTAGCCACTAAACCAACCTGACCCTCAAATGTTTGTCAAGGTTAGCTAAATGTTGAGGAAGATCTAGAGAAAGAATTGCTTAGAATATAAAGATGAATATAGAATTTAGAATATAAATGATGACTAATTCTTGAGATTAAAACAATAGTTCCCTACTGCCTTCCCCTGCCCCCCATCTTCAACATATGTAAATAGTGTAGACCTACTTTTGATGTGGGCCATCTAGGTGGCCCCATAGATAGAGTGCCAGGCCTCAAGTCTGGAAGATTCCTTTTTCTGAGTTCAAATATAGCCTCAGACACTATCTGTGTGACCCCGGACAAGTCTTAATCTTGTTGGCCTCAGTTCCTCAACTGTAAAAGAGCTGGAGAAGGAAATGGCAAGCCATTCTAATATCTATGCCAAGAAAACCCCAAATGGGGTCATAAAAAGTCAGACATGACTGAACTGAACAAACCTTTGACCTTTAGGAGTTGTCTTTTTTAATGTGAAAACTCCCAAGTAATTTTTGCACTGTTTGCAGTTATTATTGCCTTCCTACTTCTCAGCTCTGTTCAGAATAATGCTGCTGACATATTATTTGTATATTACTGATAACAGTGACAGCTGTTGAAAGTCTCTTACATGATTCACTTTGTTTTTATTCTTCCTTTTCTTTTCCTCTCCTTCCTTTCCCTTTCTCTTGCCTTTTTTTCTTTTTTCCTTTTCCTTATCTTTCTTTCTTTTTTTGAGAGTAGATCTCAATCTCCCCCAGGCTGGAAGTACAGGAGCTACTCACTAGCTAGTCCTGCTCTTATAGGTCTGGGATTTCACATGCTCCATTTTCTGGCCTGAATGAGTTCACCCTTTCTTAGGCAGCCACCTGTCCCAGGGGCTCACCATTATTACTGCTGCACTTAGTACAGACGCCTGATTGGTTTAGCCCACTGAAGTTCAGAATTCATGAACTCAAGATTTAAAATAAATTTTAATCCATGTGAGGTTAATTTTCTATTATCTGTGGGTAACATCTTTCTAATTCTTAAAGTTGCCATTTACCTTGAAAACTTAAAAAGTTTAGTGCTACTATTTACTATCTCTTCTTTTGCTTATATTCTTTCTTGAAGCCTATAACTCAGAAGACAAATTTTAAATACTTAATTACTTCCCCCAACCTAAGAAAGGTATGAACAAGAAAGGTGAAAAATTCCAGGAAGTGTCAACTTGGTTTAGATGAGTGCTATGTGGCATCTTGGAGCAGACTGACTCTTTCTATGTCCAGGATGCAGTGGGCAGTAGGGAGGACGGAGCCAAGCAGTGAGGTAAGCTGGAGACAATGAATACATTTTCAGCTCCTCCCT
Organism: Trichosurus vulpecula; assembly: GCF_011100635.1. Lineage (NCBI taxonomy): Eukaryota > Metazoa > Chordata > Mammalia > Diprotodontia > Phalangeridae > Trichosurus > Trichosurus vulpecula. The sequence continues at coordinate 130,280,228 of NC_050578.1, read as the reverse complement.
AGTTAGGTCTTCACAAGACAACATTTTAATCTTGTTTGACATGATTTCCCCAAGCATCAGACACACCCACATTCAGATGTCAGGGCAAAAACATGTTGCAAAGACGAAAATAAGTGACTTCAAGTTATCTATCATTTTGAATAGTATTTCTTGCCTATCCTACTAGGTATAACTAAGATTCTCCATTCATTTATTCTTTAGTCATGAAGCATCTATTTCCCTAATTCTATAATTTATATATTTTTATTAGGAATTAGAAAATCAGCAGACATAAACATTTCCACATATAAATGCCAGAAAAAGAGGATTGGGTAGTGGGTAGAATACAGGATCTAGAATCAGGAAGACCTGAGTTCACATCCAGCCTCAGATATTTATTAGCTATGTGACCCCAAGCAAGTCACTCAACCATGTTTGCCTCAGTTTCTCATCTGTAAAATAAACTGGAGAACTCCAGTATCTTTGCAAGAAAACCGCAAATGGGGTCATGAAGCATTGGACATAACTGTAACAACTGAACAACATATAAAGCTATGAATCTGTCAAGTATAGCTTGGGATTTTTTAAAAAGTGTATATTAGATTTAACACTGATCTGCTTGTCAATGTCCCCTTCTCAACTTCCTTCTGCTCTTTTTTTGTATAGTTTTAAATGTTTCATTAATGCTCTTTTCTTCTTCTTTATCACTGCCCTCCCTTGGCTGTTCTGAAGTTGACTGAGTGTCCACACTGAATCAAGCAGCAATGTGTTGGCCCCTAGAGGTAGCTAGGTGGCACAATGGATAGGTCCTGGTGTTAGGAAAATCTGAGTTCAAATCCAGCCTCAGAACTTGTTTGACCCTGGAAAGTCCCTGAACCTGTGTTTGCCTTAGTTTTCTCAACTATAAAGTGGGGATGAAAACAGCAATTATCTCTTAGAACTGTTATGAGGATCAAATGGGAAAATATTTGTAAAGTACTTAGTACAGTGACTGGAACATAGTAGGCTTAAGGAGGGGAAAAATGGCCCACGCTGGAAACAGAGCAAATGCTTCTGTGCCAGTTAGCTGGGCTCAATGGAAAAAAAGAATATTAACTGTGCTTCCAACCTGGGCCAGATAAGGAGACCCAGTTCCAAAAACAAACAAACAAAAAAACAAAACACTACTTGTTTGTGAAGAAACAGATCTAGATACTAAGTCTGTGAAATGTGCACTGACTTGCGCTGTGATTTTTGTAAAGTCACTTCACCTTTCTAGGACTTAGTTTAGCCATTAGGACATTGTTTCTCTGTAAGTTCCCTTCCAGCTTTAAAATTCTACAAATTGTGCATGAAGTCTTTCCTATACCACCCTAAGTTTACCTCAAGGTAATTTTGATTCTGATAAGAATTCATTAACTTTCCTATCTGCTGTGACATCTGTGTTGTGACATCATCATAAGATTAGACATGGATAGAACCTTAGACCAGGGCTGTCCAACCTTAGGGTTTTTTTTTGTTTGTTTGTTTGTTTTTGCAGGGGGGGAAGGCAGGGCAATTGGGGTTAAGGGACTTGCCCAAGGTCACACAGCTAGTAAGTGTGTCAAGTGTCTGAGGCCGGATTTGAACTCAGGTCCTCCTGACTTCAGGGCTGGTGCTCTACTCACTGCAACCTTAGGTTTTTATTGAAACAATAGACAATATATTTTGATTTGACATTTTAAAGAGAGGTCTGCAGTAGCTTGGCTTCCTTTACTAAAACATTTATGTAAATTTCTATGCTGGAAGGTGGGCCACATAAATCAAACTGAAGGCTGCCGTTTTGGACAGCCCTGCCTTCAACTACATCTAATTCAATCCTTACATTTTACAGTGGGGGAAATTAAAGCTCCAGCAGATTAATGACTTGTCCAAGGTCTTACAACTGGCAAGTAGCATAGCCAGCATTCAGACTCAGACCTCTGGCTCTGAACATAGTGCTCTTCTATTTCATCAGTCCTCCATTACTGTTTCCTCTTTTGTTGGTCTTTTCCATGTGAGTTTATCTCCTCTTCTAGGTTCTAAACCAATATCTCAGCATTGTGTGGAGGCTGTCCTGGTTTCTTGGAGGTTATTCCAGTAGAGCAAAAATTCTGAAGGTTTCCACCATCATGCAAAAACATTGAATATGGTTTTGGCAACAACTTGAGTTGTCTTTCTAAGGTCTAGCCTAGCTAAGTAGAGAGAGTATCACCATGTAGGTGGGATGCTTGATGATGAAGTGTTTGGCCATGGCAATAAGACAAATTTTAAAAATACATATAAAATGGCCCTTACCATGTGGCACCCTTCTGCTTGTATAGAGGGGCAGAAAAGGGGCCAGAAAGGACAAAGAATCATAGTTATTGTATGTACTAATGAACTTGAACATAACTATTGGTGCCCTGAGAGATTCTTGTCCCACAACCAATGAGTAAATACACTACTGAAGGAGGCATTTATCTATCCAGTTTAGATCATACTCTGCTGGTCTGGGATCATGGCTACCTCTGTTATCAAGCCTGAACAACAGATTATTTTCAAAAGTCAACCAATCGGACTTGTTTTTTACATCACTCAAATACTATTCTTAAATGTAGGAAAGTGTCAAGGTATTGAATCATAATGAATTTTGGCCACAAAACAGAGACTAGATTGCTACTTACCTGCAATGACAACACGGGCAACAATACCGATGGCGATCACTATGATTATCACAATTACCACTGTGAAAATAGCTAGCATGAGAGGGCTCCAAAATTGGTTTTGTCTTCTTGGATAGTTAACTTGTGGATACTTGGCTTGCTGGTATGCAACTGGTCTGTGGTGATAGAAAAAAATATTAAACTTAGTACTCATCGGGGATTGTAATTCTATCTATATTTTTTAAACCATGTTTTATTGGGAAAAACGTCATATATGCTTGACATCATTTGAATTCCTAGACTTTGAATATGCCACTAGACTTTCATTCATAGATATCTATTACCTTATCTTTCAGTCTAAGATTTATTGAGATGGTAAATAACTAAAAAAAATGACTAGTTATAAGTAGGTTCATCTTGTTTTCCTTTCACAGAGTAATTTAACAAAGAAGTCATATTTGAGCTCATGGCAAATATGACATTTTCAGGGCTATTTTTCTGTTTTACACTATAGAAAAAGGAAAAAAAATATTTTGAACTATGCAGCATTCTATCTTAGGAAGATTTTCTGTATTGGGGTGAATCAGAGTCTTTCTAATTCTGTATAGTAGCATTAGATTGGGAGGATAGGAAGAATAAATTTTTATTGTTAAATTGTCAACACATGCAAGACTATATTACCACTAAAATTCTGGCATGTTGTCATTTTTGGCAGATTCAAACCCCCAAATATCATTAGGGAAACTATTAAAGGAAATTTTAAAATATTAATATTATGTTTGAGAGGAGGATTTCTGATTTCTCTGTTATTGAGAAGGGAACTCCTAGTGTAGTAACTCCCCCTGCTGATACAGATTGGTACCTCATCTATAACTTACAGTCTTAAAGAGTTGCATAGGAAGCTGGGAGGTTAAGTGACTTCAATGATTAGGCAGGTAATATGTGTCAGAGGCAGGATTTAAACTTAGGCTTTCCTGATCCCAAAGCCAGTTTTCTATCCACTTACCATGCTGCCTCTCAAAACTTGACCTTAGAACAAACATTTCCATTACATTAAAACAATTTTACCAATGAAGCACTCATTTTTAATTCAGTTCATTTCTTTTATTGCCTCATTTTTTTTCCACATAATGAAAGTATTTCTTTTTATTTGTTTTTCAATTCCATTGTTTTTGATACTCAGAATTAAGACATCTCTATACTCAGGAAGGTTCAATTGGCCATACCAAAGTGAAGCCATCTGGTTTTCAATTGAGCAAATGGTCTCACCAGTATAGAAACATATATTCCAAGTCTCCATGAGATTTCTCCACTTCTCCATCTAAAGTCTCTCATCTCATTTTGTTGATCCCTTTATTTTCCCATTATGTGTAATGCTTTCAGCTTTAATGTACATTTTAAGGTCAATATTACCTGCAAGCTTTGTTAGATATCCACTTTCCTGATGACATGGATTGGTCCATCAAAGGTATGTCATTTTATATCATTTCATTTTACTTATCTATTTACATTTACAGTCTTTCTCAGCAGAATTTAAGCTCCTGGAAGCCAAGGACTATTTTTTTTCTTGTCTACACAGTGCCACACAGTAATAGGTAGACACTTAGTAAAAGTTTGTAAAAGCAAATTGAGTTGATGTGCTGCCAGAAGATACCCCTGGGCACTTTTCTTCTCTGGTAATTTACTGTTTGATTTTATCCTTAGGTATGAATAAAAAGGAAAACATTTTGAGACACTATCCTTTTTACTGTCTCTGTATTATTCCAATTTGAGTTTGAACCTAAAATTCCAAAGCAAAGGAAAAAAAAAGACGTGCCACATTCTAAGTTAAATGTACTATTGTTTTTGTTTTATTTTTTCAGTCATGCCCAACTCTTCACGAAATCATTTGGGTTTTCTAGACAAAGATACTTGGAATGGTATGCCATTTCCTTCTACAGCTCATTTTACATATGAGGAAACTGAGGCAAACAGGATTAAATGACTCACCCAGGGTCACACAGCTACTAACTGTCTGAGGCCAGATTTAAACTCAGAAGTCTTGCTGACTTCAAGCCCAGTACTCTATCCATTGCTCCACCTAGCTGCCTTGATGGATCTATGGATGATTGCCCTGAGGCATGGGCCAGCCTTATAGGGTTATCCAGGTTGTGCTTTATCTGGATGCTTTTTTTTCTTTTTTCTTCTGCTTTTCTACCCTCTTTGCCTTTCACTATTGACCCTTGTGGGGAGAATGGATGTACAGAGAATTCTAGTTTGCCAGTATATCATGTTCACTAAACTACCAGGACACCTCTCTCTCCTCCTCCTCTGTGTGTGTATCTACACACACACACACACACCTGATTCAGAGTTATCACCTTTGTCTACAGGCTACATTTCTTTTGAATGGAACTGAAGGATTTATAGCTTTTTTATTTTTATTTTTTTGCTGTTCAGGCATTGTCTTGTCTAGCCTTTCATGATCCCGTGAACCCTACTGTCCATGGGGTTTTGTCGGCAAAGATACTGGAGTGCTTCGTCATTTCTTTCTCCAGTGGATTAAGACCAACGGAGGTTAGATGATTTGCTCAGGGTCACATGGCTAGTATCTGATGTCAGATTTGAACTTTGGGCTTTCTGACTCCAGGCCCAGCACTCTATTCACTGAGCCATCTAGCTGCCTCGCTATGTTTTATAATGTTTGAAATAATGTGCACTGAGGATTGGTTTCTAGATTTATTCATGCCTGTGACTATGAAGTATGTGGAAATATAATGAGAGCTTACCAAGAGGTGGGGTTTGCCCCACTTGGGGAAAACATTAAAGGTCATTAACCTGCTGAAATGTCAACACATTTTGAGCTAGATCTATTAGGCAAATATAAAGTTACTTCTGATATACACATTAAACAACGCAGGATAAGCCAGTGACTTATAAGAATTCAATTTAGAGAGCATCTTGACTGAACTAGATAGGCAGAGAAAGGACGCTAAACCAGTTCTCACTTGGCCCAATATTGGTTTACCCTGTTTATCTGAGGACAGAATAAATTATCCCAGTGAGTTTGAATGACCTTAAAAGTTTCTTCCAAATGGATTAAGGCCAATTCGTCCATTTGCAGGTACATGTCATATATGAGCCTATAATTTATGCAGATTAGTTTACAGATAGATGCAAAGTTTTATCTCTTCTACAGAATTGTGGCTGCTATATTAGAATCATATTCTGCTAGTTATTTGTGACTTGGAATAATTGAACACACAGCTTAAATAATTAAAAATTTACTTAAATAAGTACAGCAATAATACTATTATTTGTCACTTTCTATTTTACAAAGTAATCTTTTCCAAATAACCTTTTAAGATAGGTAGTGCAAATACTAACAATACCCAGTTTATGAGAGAGGAAGATGAAGCCTGACAAGTTTAAGTATTTGAGATGGAAACGAAAATCCAGGCATCCAGTCTATAAGGTACTAGTGTTCCTGCCACTACAAATTAAAGAACTAACCTTGACTTAGGCTGAATTAGGTAGACAAGGGAAAGGAGCTGAACCTGTTACCACTTGGTCCAAGATATATTTATCTTGTTTAGCTAAGTTAGAGTCAATGACGTTAATGGTAATGAATGATGTTGAATTTTTTCCTGTTTGGATCAACATAGGACCAAATTTAAATCTAAAATAGACCTTAGAAAGCTTTTAGCTCAACCCTCTCTCTTTAGGCGTAAAAGCTAAGTTCCAGAAAGGTTAAGTGATTTGTACAAGATTGCATTAATAAGGAGAGCCAGGAGTGGTTCTTCTGATTTCAAATACACTGCTCTTTTCACACCATATTGAAACATCAGTTCAATTCATTTTTATTTATATTCAATTCAGCTAAAATTTATTAAGCACTAATATGTACAACACTATGTCTTTTTTAATGTCTCTTCCATCAAAGAACTTACATTTTAATAAGAATAGGGAGTGGATGGAATAACAAGCATACACAGAAAGTATGTTACAAGGTAGAAATAGTGCATGATAGTGGTCTGACCAAAGCTTTATGAGAAATTTGAATAGCATGAGATCACTGAAGCAGAGGATATCTCAGAAAGCTTCATGTAGGAGGACATATGTACTGAACCTTGAAGAAGAATTTTAACAAGTGGAAAAATGGAAGGCATCAATTTCAATCATGTGTTATGTGCTATGAAAGCTCATGGAAGCAGGAGAATGCTGGACGAGATTGGGAAATGGTTTGAAGTCCAGTCTAGATGGAATACATCATGTATAAAGCAGAATAGTTTGGAATACTCTCAAATACTCAAATGTACATGTAAGCCCATCTATTCAGACCTTCTCTCTGACAATATAATTTGCAATCTATCTATGCCTGTTTATTCTCTGTAACTCTTTTTTGTGTCTTCCCAATGTTCTGGAATCTTTGCTTTCTCCCAACATCAGAATGGTAGCAATGGAGCGTTCTGGCTCTCTGTCTCTAATTGCCTTGCCCTTGCCACATGATCAGCCTATCCTTTCTTCTAATCATACAATTCCTCAGTAACATCTTTTACCACTGTTCTTTGGACCATCATTGGTTATATGTCACTACCTAATCACAGTCACATGCCTTACCATTGTCCTCTGCGTAGAATTCATTTTTTTAATTTTTTAGAGACTACGAGTTGTTCATATATTCTAGAAGATAATTCCGAATAATGCTAAGAAAATGATTAAAATGTCCATACCACGTTGACCCAGAGATCCCACTGTTATATATATTCCTCAAGGAAGTCAAACACAGTAATATATGTTCTGTATACATCAAAATGTTTGTAGTAACATTCTTAGCAAAGAACTGGAAACAAATGTAGATGCCACAAATCGTGATACATTAATATAGCGGTTAATTATTATTCCTTAAGATAGAACGAGGCTGAAGTTTCAGAGAAGCATGGGAAAGACTTGAATCCACTGATTTACAATAAAGTAAATGGAACCCAGAAAACAATGTGCAGAATCTCTTAACAGTATGAATGAAGAGGACAACAACAAAAGAAACCAAGTGCTGTATGATTATCATCCAATCTTGTCCTAAAGAAGAGATGAAAAATTGTACCTACCTTACTTCTATGCAAGGTGGAGGAATGAATGTGGAATATCATATATATATATATATATATATATATATTATCACACAGTTGATGTATTGGTTAGTTTTGCTAAACCTCTTTTATTTATTTATTTTCATTTTTAATCACAAGGATGACTCTCTAGATATGGAATTAGATACGGTTATATTAGAAAAAAATAATTTTTAATTTAAAGAAATGAAAATCTGCTGATGTCACTACAACCAGTGGAGGAAAGAACCACCATAGAAGACTTTAGGTTTGAGGAAAGGAACAGATTTCAACAAATGGAGTTAGAGAAGAGCTATTCCAAATTGATGAACAAGTCACAGAGATGGGAAAGTATTGCATCAGAATGGGAGACACAGAGTAATACAGTTTGTTTGGAATGTATGGTTCATGAATGGATATAGTATGAGATGAAGCTTGAAAGCTAAATTTGGCACTATACTGTGGAGGGTCCTGAAAGCCAGGATATAGTTTGTACTTTATTCAGTAGGTGATGAAATGTCCCTGAAGATTTTGGTTAAATGCGTGATATGACCAGAGATGTGCATTAGAATTCTTTGAAGTTATGTGAATGATCAAGTGGAAAGGAGAGATGGAGACAGAGACAGACAGAGACAGAGACAGAGAGACAGAGACAGAGACAGACACACAAAGACAGAGTTGAGGCAGGACAGAATAGCTAGGAGCTATTCTCTGTTGCCATAGAGAAAGATGAAGGTCTGAACTAGGGTGGTTGTAGTGGGAATAGAAGGGACAAGGTCAGATATGAAAGATACCTTGGTGTCTTTTGACATTTGGATTTGAATTGATTTGAATGATTGGATGAAGAGGATCAAGATCAGGGAAGAATTCAAACTGACTTTGAGGTTATAGACTTGGGTGCCTGAGAAAATGGTGCTACCAACAATGAAAGGAGATGCTGTAGAGAGGAGCAGGTTTTCTGGGGAAGATGGTAAGGGCAATTTTGCATGCTTACAGATAACATAATTAATTACTACATGTACAGCATCAGCTTCTGAATGAGAATGGCAGCATTTGTGTACATTCTGTACACTTAGGCAACTCAGTAAACACTAACAGTAAAACATACTACGTATGTCATGTGGCTGAGATGTCAACTTTCTGTGAAGTTTCTGACATATTAAGGAACAACATCTCTGGAATACTCTGACTGTCATTGAAACCGTTGCTGCCGGAGATGGAACTGCAAAGCGAATATGGTTTCCTTCCAGATTTTAAGCATTAGTGACAAAGAGAAGCAAATTTCAATTTCCTTTGAATTTTTGCAAATATCCTTCCCACTATATTCCTGTTTGATGTTTAGTGCTAATTGCCAGAAGCTAGCTAAGCAGCTGATACTTTCCAACCCAGCCAAGTCCGACACCAGGAGACCCCAGTAAATGCTACTGTCTGTCAGATCAGAAAGCTGTGTCCTAAAATCTCTTTTTATATCTTTAAGCCTTACTCATATCTGAGAGCCCATGTTAACCATGTCACCAATACCCTCCACAAATGACCATGTCAAACCATGTTAACAATACCCTCCAAAAATAACCCATCTGGGTGGATGAGCAATTAAGTCTTTGAGCTATGTCTTCTTTAAGAGGCAGGTCCTTTGATGAGAGGGCCTGCAATCATGCTTAAATAGATAGGTGTGAAAGCCCACCACCTCCCACTAATTATTTTTAATAAGCTGTATGGTTTGTGATTTCAAAGGTAGCTAACACCCAGACATTGGACTATCACTTACTGCTCAGTGATTAGTACAGTCTCATTCAAAATTCTTAGGCAGCTCAGTTGAAATAATTGTCAAATGATGGAATTAAATCTACTTTTTTCCTATGGTCTTTTTACTTAACTTTCCTGAAAATAATAATTGTTAGTCTTTATGTAGCACTTTAAATTTTGAAAAGAGCTTTACATATGCTATCTCATTTTATCTTCACATCAATCTTGTGAGACAAGTGTTATATAACCTCTATTTTACAGATGAAGAAACTGAAGCAAACAGAAGAAATGATTTGCCCTGGGCCACAGTTTGCCTGGGCCTCAGCTTAGCGTCCAAGGGAAGATTTGAACTCTAGTTTTCCTGACTTCAAGTCTAAAGCTCTAACTGCTTTGCCACTTAGCAGACTCTCCAACAAATGTGCCAACACCAGAGTAGTTGTGTTTCTAACCATTTTTTTCCCAAAGGGAAGCCTACAAATGGTAAATGAAAGACCTCAGTTTTAGAATCCAAGGCATGGTGAGCGACCTTAGAAGTCATCTATTCTAGCTCTTTTGTTTAACAGATAAGGAACGTGAAGCTAGACTAGTGTAATGACTTGCATAAAGGATGTGCAGATGGTTAGTGGCAGACCCTCCACTAGAATCTATGTCTTCTGATCTCCCAGCTAGTGTTCTTTCTACTGCAGCATGGCTATTGCCACCTTATTATCCATAAGTGCCTACTGTGTGAAATACGCTCTACTCAGTTCTATGACAGATACAAAGACAGGATTCCTTTCCTCAAAGGCACCAGACATAACAGAGATTATAAGCTCCCAGAGGGCAGCTATTTTTTGGTGTTATATTTCCTTCTATCTCCAGTGCTTAGTACAATGCCTGGAATAGAGTAGACATTTAAAAGGATTATTTACCTGACTGACTCTCTAGTAGAGTTAAAAAGTATAATAGCCCTCTCATAGGTGACATGCATTTGTAAATTAATCTTTGGGAGAAAAAGTGTTGGATATAAAAAAACAGCTAGATGATGTGATGAATAGAGCCCCAGATTTGAATCAAGAAGAAAAAGTCACAACTTGTCTCAGTCTCAGTTTTCCTATCTGTAAAATAGAGATAATAATAGTGCTCACCTCACAGAGTTGTTGTGAAGATCAAATAAGGTGAGAGAGAGAGAGAGAGAGAGAGAGATGTAATCTCTCTATCTAACCACTTTTGTTCATCCATGATTAATTTAGTAACTCACAAGGGAAAACTGAAATCACCTACTAGCAGAAAGTGTTATGAAGGGGTAGGCAGCCCCGGTATAGAGTAGTTTGTGAGTAGTCTAGTGACAGTTTTTTAATCACCACCAAATCACAGAATGACTAGAACCAGTGGCAATTGATGTCTTCCTTGAATTCCAGAGTTAAGTAGGAAAAACATAATTTGATTATTACCTGTTTGGCCTTGGATAAACCACTTAATCTTTCAATACCTCAGTTTATTTCTCTAAAAACATGAAAGGTTTGGAATAAGTGATCTCTAACATCAGTTTCAGTTCTAAATTCTATAATCCTAGATAGCTTCAAGCTGGCATTTAGAAAATTCATTTCTTCTCTATCTGATATGATATGACTCAACTAACTGATTCCTGAAACACCAAAATTGATTCTTTATCCTTCTCCCCATATAGGCATGCCAAATCTCTTCTTTCACCACCCTCCCAGCTAAGGACCCCTATTCACACTTCCTGCAAAATAGAAGCCGTTTGTCATGAGCTATCACTCCCTTCTCTAGATCTCAAGGAAGCTTGGCCTTACCCACTATCCTCTCCCCCTCCATCAGTCTCTTATAAAGAGGTGGCCCTTCAACTAACAAAGAATAATTTTTCTTAATCCCATCCTGTTGTGTCTTTTCCAACAAATTGTGTCCACGATCATCCCCTAGTTTTCCATCTCTATCTATCTCTCCCTTCTCCACTGCCTATACGACCTTTCCCCCCAATCTGAAAGGGGAAAAATCCTCAGTGGATGCTATCGTCAATCTATCTACCTATTTATCTATCCATCTATCTATCTGTATTATATATATATGTATTATATGTATGTATATGTTATATATACATGTATGTATGCATACATAAACAAATCCTCTCTAACAAACACTTAGAAAAAGCTGATCTTTCTGCCTCTACTTCCTCTCTTCTCACTAGATTCTCAATCCTCTGCCTTCTAGTTTCCAAAGTCATCACTGTTCCAGATCTATTTCTCCTCTTCCCCAACTTAAACTACTCTCTCAAAACTTACCAATGATCTCTCAATTTCCAATCCAACTTTTTTTTTCCATCTCTCTGCAGCATTTGACACTGCTGACTGTCCTCAACTCCTGGATAATTTTCTTTTCCTGATTTTTGTGACTTTCTTAACTCTTTCTACTATCTGAATGCTTCTTCACTGTCTTCTTTTCTGGTTCATCATCTATATCCTGCTCCTTAAGTGTTGCTGTGCCTCAAAGCTGTGCCCTGGCTCTAATGAGGGTGACCTCATTAGCTTCCATGTATTGAATTATTGTCTCTGTGCAGATGACTCTAAGATGTGTATGTCCCATCTTAATGTCTCCAAATCTCCAGTCTCTCATCTCTAAATTACTCTTGAACATTTCAATTTGGATTTCCCATAGGCATCTCAAACTCAACCTTACCAAAACAGAATTTAGCTTTGCCCTAAACCCATGCCTCTTCTGAATTTCTCTATACTGTTGAGAATACCACTATCCTTATAATGACCTAGATTTTTAAACTTGACTATCCACTTTCCCTCAGCCTTCATATCCAAACAATTGTTAAGTCTTGTTGAATCTGCATAGGTAACATTACCCAACTCCATCTCTTTTTCTTGCTACCACCCTCATCAGCCCGTCATCACCCTTGGTTAGAGTGTTACAATAGATTTCTAATTAGTCTCCTTGTTTCAGGTCTTGTCCCACTCCAATTCATATTCCACATGGCTGCTGAAGTGATGTTTCTGAAGTACTTCCATCTTTAATGAGTTCAATGGTTCCCTATTTTCTCTAATTATCAAATATAACGCCTCTTGTTGGGTTTTTGAAGCCCTTCCCAACTTGGTTGCTACATATTAATTTGACCTTGTTATATATCACTCCTCTTCCCACTATCCTCTGTGGTCCAATTCCCCTCTATTGTCTGCACTAGCTTAGATTGTTTGTTGTTCCTCACACACAACATTCCATGTCCCATGTTCATCTATACCACACAGTCCCATGTACTGATGATCCTACCCCACTTCATCCTCTGCATAGAATATACTCCTTCCTCACCTTTACCTCTTAGAATTTCAGTTTCCTTCAAAATTCAGCTCGAATGTCAGCTTCTACTTGAAGCTGTTCCTGATGCACTTTACAATTCACTCACATTGCCTTCTGTCAATGTTGTATATTTGGCACAGTGGAGAAAGATCGGGCTTTGAAGGCAGAGACCTGATTTTAAGTCTTGCCTATGACACATACCACTCACACGTGCCTTTGGGCAAATTCACTTAACCTATGTTTTGGGAACCCTTTAAAGACTGTGAATTGCATACAAAGTGTCAACCTAAGTTAGCAGGAAGATTTTGCTCACTTGGGAGTTTCCTACATAAGTGAAATCACAGGTCCAGTCCCTACCCATATTTATCTACATTTTGTCTCCTCATTTCTTCCCCCTCTAACCCTCATTGAACAATAGAATATAAGCTCATTTAGTGCAAGGATTATTAGATTTTTGTCTTTATCTATATCACCTAGCCCAGTGATTAGCACATAGTAGGATTGTTTGATTGCTTAGAACTGCTTCTATTCTGGACTACAGAAACAAGACATAGTTTGAGGTGGAGGTTATATCACAGTTCCTAGGAATAGAAGGATTTGTTTGATTGGCCTTTGGTTCTATAATTCTTAGGTTCTCTGGACAGTATATTGCTGCTTATGCTCTAATGTAGCTTTTGGTTCAGTACTAAAAAGCTCTCCAAATATATTTTATAGAAAACAGTCATATCCACAGAAGAGCTCCTTCTTATTGCTATGAACATTTTAAGGGAAATGGACTAATTTGGGAAATTTACAGCAGGCATTTCTTGCTTAACACTGTTAATTGGTTCTGTGAAAATGGAATGTTAGCTGAGATGATGCTACTTGGTTGCATAAGAACAATATTGTAAATGAATGATAACTCCAAAGATGTAAGCGTGTCACCATTTTAGTGGGTTTGGTGGTAATGTAATAATAATGTTATTGCAAAATAACACCATTTAGAATTTGTCTGTACCTTTTGGCCAAAGCAGCAATAGCCTTTCTTGTATATGGGCTTACTAGTCTTCATATCAGTGCAAACATTTATTAAATACTTATTGTATGTTCTAGTGTTGTTCTAGATTCTAGGAATACAAAGTTTTTAAAAATGTCATAATTCTTACTCTGAAGCTTAGAGTATAGTGGGGGAGAGGGGAGGGAGAAATACAGAGGGGCGGTAAAGTCATGTATGTAACAGCTGATACGGGTTAGAGCGTGATAAGTACATAGGTGAGGTCACACAAGTATGTCAAATAATAGGATAAAGAGATCATTTCTAGCAGGGACAGGCTTCATATGTGGAAATGGACAGGGGATGTATTTCAAGCATAAGTCTCTCCACTGACCATTCCCGTAACTTTCCAGGAAAGTGCTCTTCCTCCCAGGCCACAACTCCCAAGTATTGTCTCCCTGACTAGAATGTAAGCTCCCTGAGGTCAAGGTTTGTTTTTGTTTCTTTAATTATATATCCATTGTTTGCCTCAGTCCTTGACATATAGTGTTTCATAAATGCCTTTTTCATTTATTATTTTCTTCATCTATACCACATAATATGGCCATTTATTTAATAGTCTTGCACTGGTCTTCAAATATTTTCACTGGGAACGCAGGGAATAGTGATGATTCCAAATCATAACTACTAATCTTAGAATGTGTTTTGAGGAAAATTACATTTTCTTCTCTGAAGGTTTACTCTAAATCTTCTTAAGCTTAGTTTTCAAGGGTATAATTTTAACCTGGGCTCTCTTCAGGGAGATTGTTGGTAACTGACAACATAAAACAGGAAGGAAGGAAGCCTTAGCCAAGGTGGGTGGTGATGGGGAGGAGCTGATACCATCACTCTTACATTCAGGAGCAGCAGTGTTATCTGCAATGTGTCATGAACTCTTTCATGATGCTGTCAAATTGGATATGAGTTTGATAAGGACTTCTGAGATAGATGCTGTGAAATGAGAAGTGATTTTTATTTCATCTAGTTTGGGTTTACAGACATATCCTAAAGTATTGTGATAATTGCTGCTTTTAAAAGTCTAGGAAAGAACTAAAGTAAGCTTCTTTCTCTTGGAGAACAGAAGAATCTTAAGTATGAATGAGTCACCTGCAGCAGGCTTTTATCTTCGGGAACTGGCTGGCGTGGCAGGTGATAGAGAGAGCAGAGTAGGAGACTGTGGGCAGCAATTGCACAGCATCTAACCTGTTATTGAAATCTCTAATAGCTATTTAAGGGGAGGAGGGTTACAAATATAATTTTGTTTGTGTGAAGGCAGTAGTCAAGCACGTGGGCTCTGTTGAAATGTTTGGGTTCTGGGAATTTATTGAAACTTCACAAATTTTATTTTTAAAAGCTTCCTTGATCATGGTATTCCTAGATACAGCAGTGGTTTTTTCCATCATTCTCATTTTTACTGTGACTGATCTTCATGACTGGTATTGCTATAGACATCTGTTTGAATGCAACCAGAAGCAACTATCTCCTATGTGTAACCATCAGACACATATTCTATGTTTATGGGCTGTTCCATCAGCAATAACACAACACATATTCTCTTGAATTCCCATGAGTGGCATGTTCTATGAAAACTGAATATATTGTGAACTTCAAAGTCTTGTTTTGAAATATCACAATGGAGGTTTAGACAAAGGTCTAGGCTAGAAATCCATGGGAGTCTCCCTACTCTGGTTTATACACTATTGATGATAAAGAAAATATAGGGTCTCATGATGGGATGGGAAGTGTCAAATCTGCCATTTCTTAGCCATCATGTGATCTTGGTCCAGTCAGTTACCTTCTCTGAGATCAATTTCATCCTATAATATGGAGATAGTAAAGCCTACTTTACCTTCCTCGAAGAGCTATGAGATAAAATGAAAGAATGCATAGGAAAGGACTTTGAAAATTGTACAGAGCCATATAAATGGGAACTACTATTTTTTGGTGAGGTTCATTATGCTTTGAATAACCATTATTACGTTGGAAATGGAAGCAAGTCAGATCATTGCATATGAATAATTTAGATACATAGGGTTGTCCCCCACAGTGGCTATGTCATTCTTTGCTACTAGGTTTAGGAAGATACATTCATTCTTCAGGCCTAGGTTACCATATATTTTCCTATCTGGCATGATTTCTTTCCCTTTTCACTTAGCAACAAAAAGATTTAATTCACTGCCAGAAAGCAGATTAGGCACAGAGAGAAGAGAATCTAAATCTGTTTAGGGAGTGTTGGCAATAAACACTGGCAAGTCTAGTAGTATGTGAATTTAAGTGACTCTGGTAATCTTTGCTTGACTCTGCTAAAAAAAGTCTGCAATAATGTAACCATAATATTCATTAGTGAATACACATTAGGGGCTTGATTATACAGTAGACAAATAAGATAAAAACAGAACACCAGCAGTTGAAGACCTTCGTCTTCTTTCTGCCCCCTTGATGTTAGTATACCCCAGAATTCTTTCTCTAGCCTTTCTCTCTTCCCACTTGCTATATTCTTCCCTTTAGTGAACTTGTTTACTTCCAAGATTTTGATGATTACATTTTTTGTGAAGGATTTTAAAATCTATAGTCCAGTACTTACTTCTTTCCTGAAATTCACATTGACATTTCCTAGCATTCCCTGACCATTGCTACTTTAATGACCTCCTGGCACCTCAAGCTTGACTTGTCCAAAACAGAAGTTGTTATCTTCCTCACTAAACCTGCTTCCACTTCTCATGGCCCTCTGACATTGCATCTGTAGTCTTACGTTTAAAATCTTTAAATCATCTTTTACTCTTCCTTTCTTCTTACTATTCTCCAACATCTAGTCAAATGCTAAAACTGATTTTTTAATCTCTAAAATATCGCTCCAATTTATCCCCTTCTCTCCATTCCAATTACCACTACTCTGGATTAGCTTTATAATTGTTTCTTTATGTACCAGTACAATAACCTTCTACCAGGATTCCCTGTTTCTAAGCTCTCTCCACTCTAATTCACAATTCACTGCCACCAGTCATCTCCCTAAAGTATAACCTTGATCGTGGCATCGCCTTTCTCAAAATCCTCCAGTGACTTGCCATTCAAGGCTTCCTATAACACGTACCCAACCAACATTTCTAAACTCATTTCTACTATGTACCTTCATGCATTTTAAGGTTCAGACAAATTGGACTTTGTGCTTTTCCTTTAGCCTTTATTTACCCCTCTGTTTCCTTTGCCTGGATGTCCTCCATTCCACCAGATCTTCCTGTCCAGTTCCTACCCATCCTTCAAGATTCCATTCAAATTATACTTCCTTGTATTCTTTACCTCACCATAAGTTGCACAGAACAGACCCTCAACAAATAGCTGTGAAGTAAATGAAGCAAATGAGCTAGTTGAAGATACAAGAAGGAATTCTGGTGCAAGTTCTAAGAGCTATCTCTCCCCTGACCCAGTTCCCTCATGCCCAGTTTCTTTATTCCAGCGCTCTGCTGAAATTTGGAGAATTGTTGACAAATTACTCCCTCTTGCCCTTAAGCAACTCATCAATAAACTAGTCAATAAAGACCTATTATTGTTGTTCAATCATTTTCAGTCCTGCCTGACTCTTTGTGACCCCATTTGAGGTTTTCTTGGCAAAGATACTAGAATGGTTTGCCGTCACCTTTTCCAGATGATTTTCCAGATGAGGAACTTAGGCAAATTGAGTGCAGTGATTTGCCCCAGGTCACATAGCTATAAGTGTTTAAGGTCACATTTGAACTCAGGTCTTCTTAACTCTGGGCCCAGTGCTTTATCCACTAAGCCGCCTACCACCTGCAAACACAGATAAGAAAAAGAACAGCCAAACCCTTAATCAATGTATTTCCTGTCTATCACTGTGGTAGAGAGCACTGTGTCAAGTGTTATGGGAGGGGACAGAGTGGCAGTGGAGCAGGGGGGCTGTAGAAGAGAAATTAAAAATCTGGTCCTTTCCCTTAAAGAATTTGTGGACCCATGTGATCACAATAGTAAGGAGTGAAGGGATACGAATGAAACAGGGAGCAAGACTGAGCCAAAGAGACTTCAGAACCTCTTCATGTCTTCCCTCAGGGACAGTGAACCTTTTAGAGTTCATCTACTTACACACCTATGAAAGTTTGCCCAAAAGTGAGGGACAAATTGGAAATGCCACATTATACATTAGAATCATAGGATATCAGATCTGGTGGGGGCTTTGGAGGTCACCTATGCCACCTCCTACAAATTAGGAAATTGAGGCCCACAAAAACTAAGCAATTTGCCCAAGTTCACAGAGGTAATCTTTCTCAGAGCCAGGCCCAGAACCCAGACTTCATGACACTGTGTTGGTAACCAAAAATGGGCTCTTTAGCACTTAGTCAACAAGTGCCCTTGAATAGTTTGGCTTTTTCCCCTGAACTAAATGAATGTTCTGAAGTTTGGGGTGCTGGTTTTTTCCCCTGAACTGACTGAATGCTGGATTAAAGTAAGCTTGTCAGCCCCTTCACCTTGCTTCTCTTGATTAAGCAGATCAAAAGAACCTGCGCTTTCCTGGTCAACCCCTTCACCTTGCTTCCCTTGGTTGAGCAGATTGAAAGAACCTGTGCTTTCCCAGCGTACCTTACACCCCCCACAGAAGCTGCTAGCCAGATGGTTAAAAACAGCTTCCGTTGGAGCCAGAGACAGCTACAGCTACAGCCAAAGCTGAAGCAGGAGCTGCCGGTAGCAGAGCTGACCTACGTGTGGATTGAGGAGTGTTGAACAAGGACTTGAGGCCAGTGGGTAATCTTTTTACCATAGAGGGGGAGCATGTATATGATTTTGCTTTATACCATCATGCTTCTCTGTGCCCTCCTGGTTACTCTTGTGAGGCGGACTTATTGGGCCTGGAAGCTTTTGATCAAAATATCAAAATGGGGATGCTAGTTTGTGGTTTGGTTACTGTGGAGCCTAAATATATGCTTTGATTCTTCTGCCTCCTACTTTGAGAATTCCTTATATCCGGTGGTTCTGAACCTTTCAGACATATATATGATTCTTTTTGAAATTATAAATTCTGCCCTCATATTACAGACACCCGGCACAATACTCATCACACTAAACCATGCTTACAATCCTTTCAGCTCAACATAGTACAAACAACACTGACCTTGCAGTCAAAAGACCTAAGTTTGAATTCTGGCCCCACAGCTCATTATGTGACCTGGAAACCAACCACTTCTCTAATCTCAGTTTCCTTATTTGTAAAATGAAAATAATAATACTAGGTATCTTACCTATTATACAAAGTTGATAATTAAATGATATAGTTTGTGTGAAAGGATTTTAAAAATTGGAAAGTGTAACACAAATATAAGGGATTCATCAATCCATGACCAAATAGAGTTACCATGCAGAGAATAGATTATAAATTCACAGATACAGAGCCGTAAGGGACTTCTGAGTTCATCTAACCCAGGGTCTCTGAGACCCTTTTAGGTGGTCCAATAGATCAAAGTTATTTTCATAATAATATCATGAGAATTTAATTATGAGTATGCTAAGTAACAATAAATATAACACAGATAAACAAAAGCTCTTTAGGTGATCTTCAGCCATTTTTAAGAGAGTAAAGATATTTAACCCACCTCAATTAAATAAAGAGGAGTCAGAATACTCAACAGAATCAACCAATCAAACGTGCAAAGTAAAGGCAAACAAGTTCTTAATTTTGGATTGAAGTGCTCTGATGTTGGATGAAATATAGATAATAGGAAATATATAGGAAAGATTTTGTGATTAGTGGAAGTCATGCTCTGTGGGGTTATGTATAATAGAGCAAGCCAATTCAGAAGTTGGTGACAAATAGTCAGGATTGAGGAGCATCCAGGCTCAGGAGAATCTTGAGGAGACAGATTTTTGTTCTGTATTAGAGAGAAGTAAGAAGGGCATTTCTCAGATATATAAGAAATTTAGTCAAACATAAAAATAAGAACCATTCACAAATGATAAATGGTCAAAGAATATGAACAGTTTTCAGAAGAAGAAACCAAAATTATATGTATTCATATAAAATGCTCTAAATCACTATTGATTAGAGAAATGCAAATTAAAATAACTCTGAGGTACCTCCTCATACCCATCAGATTAGCTCACATGACACAAAAGGAAAAGGATAAATGCTATAAAACTGTGCAAATCCTTTGACCCAGCTATGCCACTACTAGGTCCGTATCCCAAAGAGATCAAAGAAAAGGGAAAATGACCTATTTGTACAAAAATATAGCACCTCTTTTTTGTGATGGCAAAGAATTGGAAATTGAGGAATCAATTGGGGAATGGCTGAAAAATTGTGGTATGTGAATGTGACAGAATGTTGTTGTGCTATGAAAAATGACCAGGGGATGGCTTCAGAAAAATCTGGAAAGACCTCTATGAACTGATACACAGTGAAGTGAACAGAACAAGGAGATCATTGTACATAGTATCAACAATATTTTAATGATGATCAACTATGAAAGAGTTGGTTGCCACTCTGACCAATACAATGATCTAGGACAATTTCTAAAGGACTCATGATGAATAACGATACCCACCTCCAGAGAAAGGACTGATAAACTTTAGTGCAAATTGAAGTATAATTTTTCCCTTTCTTTATTTTTTTTTGCAACATGGCTAATATGAAAATACGTTTAGCATGATTTCATATGCATAATTGATATCATATTGCTATGATGATGATTATAATAGTAATAATTATTAGCATTTATATAACGATTTAATATTTTCAGAGCACTATAAATGCTATCTCATTTGATCCTCACAACAATGCTGTAAGGTAGGTACTGTTATGATCCCCATTTTAGAGATTAAGAAACTGAGGCTGAGACGGTTTAAGTGAATTGCACAGTTGTGAGGTATGTTCTATTATTATCTCAGAAACTGAGGCTGAGCCAACATTAAATGACTTGCTCAATATTACCCAGCTGTTAGTGTTGAAGGCAGGATTCAAACTCAAATCTTCCTGACTCTATGTCTAGTACTCTTACTTATCAAGTAAACATGTACAGACTCAGCACCCCCATACTTACTGCACTCTTTCTTGCACTGATCACCTTGTGATTTGGTTCTCCTGTTCTCAGTCTGTGATACAGTGGGGTATAAGTATAGGAAGATAATGTGGAACGTGGACCATCCACTCAACAATAACTCCAAAATGCTTAGATATTATTCTTTTATTTATAGTGGATTGGAAGCTATAAAGTTTGTATCTAATAATGGAATTTTAAAATCTTTTCTATAAATAGCATGAAATTAATAGATTAACAAAAAAAGAAGTAGGATAGGCACTGGACTTATGATTTTATTATATGGGGTACTCATTCCACTAACACACACTGACACCTTCTCTGAAATTTAGTCTTAACAGTTGCCTAAGGCACTTTAATGTTTATACAAGTTCACATTACTTCTTCCCTTTAATAAATTTCCTCTTTTTAATTTTACGATGCATGTTTTACAATGCATGTTTTACAATGCACGTTTTATTACATGACTGAGTGGCCAGAGGAATGGACTCGCAGTTGAGTTCTACGCCCTGAGTTCAAAAGCTGACTCCACTACTTAATGCATTGTGTTCTTGGTTAAGTCACTTCACTTCTGGGCTTCAGTTTCTCCATCAATAACTTGAGATTAGACTTGATGGCTTTTAAGGTGTCATCCAGATTTGAATTAGATGATCCCAAGAAACAGATGAGATATAATTGGATATAATTCTCTCTGTGTCTCTTTCTTTGTCTCTGTCTCTACCTTTGTCTGTGACTCTCTATTTTTCTCTGTCTCTGTTACTATCCCTGTCTCTGTCTCTGTGTTGCTATCTCTCTCTATGTTAATCTCTGTCTCTGTCTCCTTCCCAGTTCTCATTCCTCCTTCTCTTGAAGCTTGACCAATAAATAATTTAGTTTATTTAAATTATTAATTTGCATTTCTATAATAATCCATAAAATTTTCAACATAGTTCAAAAAAACCTCATTTGTTACAGTACCCAACCCCGATCTGTATTGAACCAGTCTAAATAAACAAATGAATAAATCAATAAGTTGATAAATAAATTAATAAAAATTTTCCAAATAAAGCTGTCACACTTCACTGTTTTTTCCACCCAACCCCTGTTTATTCACAAGTAAAGGTATAGTCTCAGTCCATCTGCTTTAGGAAAGAGTCTATAAGTCTCAACAAACTACCCTTGT
Source organism: Trichosurus vulpecula (assembly GCF_011100635.1). Lineage (NCBI taxonomy): Eukaryota > Metazoa > Chordata > Mammalia > Diprotodontia > Phalangeridae > Trichosurus > Trichosurus vulpecula. The sequence continues at coordinate 130,258,263 of NC_050578.1, read as the reverse complement.
GGTGGGTCCGCTGACATAATACTACCCCTGGAGAACCACTGAATGCAGTGCATACAATCCTGCAGTCTCCGGTAATAGGATCCCGGTCTCTAATAAACCTGGAGGAGACAAGACTCTCTTGAGCCAGGCTGACAAAGGAAGAAAAAACAGTCACTCTCACCTATGGGGTGGGGCCAAGAGAATCTTATAGTCTTGAAAGATAGCTATACTGCCAGCACAGGTCAAACTCTATGCTAGTGAACTGTATAACCCCAGTAATCAGAGACAGATCCATCAATCAGTCAATCAGTATTTCTCCATCCTTGCAGCCCTCTCCTCCCTGGCACAGAACATCATTTAATGAGGTATCCAGGTCATCCCTATTCACTGCACTCCAGGTTCCTCACCTCACTCTCTAGACTTTTCCATCTCTTCCTCAACAACCTTGGTCTTGCCTAGGTTCTCTTCTCTCCACCCCCTCACCTCCATTTGACTTTTATGTATTGTCCTCCCTCCATTAGGGGATAAGCTCCTTGAAAATAGGGACTATCTTATTTTGTTTGTATTTGCTTTCCCAGTGCTTAGCACAGTGTCTGGTACATACTAAGTACTTAATAAAGACCTTTGCAATCTACGTACCATGTATCAGGCATTGTACTAGTCAGAGATCTGTGAAGCCAATAACTAGTAATAAGATAATACCCCATTTACTGATTCTTAACAGTGCCTGCCATCATATGGTAGATGTTGCTGCGCTGACCTCTGCTACCTTACCAGCAGTTCTGCCTCAATGGCATTTAATGCTAACAACTACAGTCGTCTGGTTAATCTACCCCACCCACAAGGCTAGGAGATCAACAAAGCACAAGAACAGATGTAAACCAGTGGAGCCAGATATCTGGCCTGCTCAATGTCAGCACAGATGCAGAACAGCTCCTGTGTGTCTATTCTAGCCTCTAAACAGTGGGTATTTGAGAGTGGTAGGGCTAACCCAGCTATCTCCTCTACTGCAGCACCAGGTGAGAATTTAGGAAACTAGAGTTAGGGTCTTCCTGTCTGTGTGAATTTGGAAAAATCGCTTAACCTCCTTGGGCCTCAGTTTCCCCATCTATAAAAAAGAAATTTAGACCAGATGATCTGCAAGGTCCTGCTATTATCCTATATAATTTGATTTTTGACTCGAGAATTTTATGGAAAAGCTAATGCACAAGAGGACCATATTTTACTTACCTATCTATTTCACTATCTCACATTTCTTGCACTATCAAGTTATTCTGCTGGGTATTTTTCTATTAATCTCCATTTGAATATTAGCAATGATCCTTTGAAAAGTAGAAAGCATAATTACAACAAGAGTACATTCATATCATACTTTTAGCTTACAAAGTGCTTTTCTCACAACAACCCTGTGAGGCAGATTGTTATTTATCCCTATTTTACAGATGAGAAAACTGAGATGTAAAATGTTTAAGTGTCATGGTGGACAACTAGAAGTGTTAGGATTTGAACCTGGCTCTCTTTGCTTTAAGTGTAGCATGTTTTATACTATAGTACATTACTTTTAAAATATAATGCCTAATTATAACCTACTTGTGGTATATACCATCTTTTGTGGAAGTGAATATGGAATAATGCCAGAAATATAATACAGTCATCTTTGAAATAATAAGAAGCTAATTAAGATTTTTTAAATAATAGAATATGACACAAAAAGGATGACTTAAACAAAAACTACTAATATGATTTTTTATTAAAAAAAATCAATAAAAATGCCCAAATATCTCTAAATTAGTGTAGATTAGAATTTTGTCTCTGGCCAACATCTAATTTTAGAGAGCTGCTTGAGGCATTAAGACGTTAAATAAACTGAACCAAATCACGTAGTTTTTGTTAAAGGCAGCACTTGAACCCAGTTCATCCTAATTCTGAGGTTAGCTCTCTATCCACCATGCTGAGCTGCCACTCATTTGTGAATAAAGGGAATTATGAATCCAATCCAAACTAATAAATGTGTATTAAGTACCTACTATGTGCCAGGCACTAGGAAACCAAAGACAAAATGAAACATAGTCCTTCTCCTCGAGGAGCTAATATCCCTTTTTAACCTTTAGAGAGATATAGGAATAGACCTTATCATTAGATAAATCTTCATAGACCTTGCTTCTAAATAACTATTCCATTACAATTCTCTTCTTAGTACCTTTCAGTGGCTCTATTTACTCAACATTAACTAGGTTGTGTAGTGGATAGAGTGCCTACTTGAAGCAGGAAGATGCATCTTCCTGAGTTCAAATCTGGCTTCAGAAACTTACTACTTGTGTGAACTCACTTAACCCTGTTTGCCTCAGTTTTCTCGTCTGTAAAATGAACTAGAGATGGCAATGGCAAACCACTCCAGTGCCTTTGCTAAGAAAACCCCAAATGGGTATACAAACAGTTGGACATGATGGAAAACAACTAAACAACAAATGTGCAGTATTCAGCCAAAATGATATGGTTTGCGGAGGCTTGAGAGTGTGCCAACTCCAAATGCCCCTTCCATTAAACCTATAATCCCTAAATGAGTTATTCATTTTGGAGTTAGGGCAAGCAGAGGTTTTAGAGTTAAATTTTAAATGGGTGTGGAGTACATTAGACTATGGGCTAACACATTAACACTTAAAAAACTTAAATTTGCCTCTGTCCATTATCTACATTTCTCTTCTCTCACTTTTCAAACCATGGCAATCAAGGTTCCTACATCATCACTCAACTACAACTCTTTTCTCCAAAGTTGCCAGTGATCTGTGAATTGCTAAATCTTCTTTTCCAAAGCAGATGAACAGCTTTTCTAGGCTATCTAGTCTATGAGAATTGCCTAGGACACAGATAAGTCAAGTGCCTTGCCCAGTCTCACACAACCAGTATGTGTCAGAGGTAGGACTTACTTGAATCCTCCTCTTCCTGCCTCTGTGAGGGCTGGCTCTATCCCCTAGGCCACAATAAGAACATTTGTTGAATTGTTGATATGCTGTTGATAAACTACCATATGTGTATTCATATATACACATTATTGGCTCTAGTTTTAGAAACCAATGCCAAAAGGAGAAAGACTTTGGCAAAATTCCCACACCAAGTCAGTAACTGGGCGTGCTGTGCACCAGCTAACACTGAGTCAGCACTTACCAACATGCTGCTGTCACCGGCTGCTGCTTCTCATTGAGGAATGGAATCTCCAGGTTAAATGCTGATGCCCTCCGCTCTCAGCTGACTCTGTGATTGGTTGAAATGACTATTTGAAGATGTCTATTGCACAATCTAGTTCAGAGGGAGGAGCTGTGACTAAAGTATTTCAAATGCTCCATATAAAAAAAAGGTCAACAATGTTCTCATTTAAAACTAATTTGATTTGCATGTTAAATAAACAAAATTAGCATGACCCAGAATCTTAATATACTGCATTTCTAAAAGGTCACTTAACATAGCATAGAAAGTAAATAGCTCAGCAGGCAAATATTGAAGATTGAACAGCTTCTGGACCTTGGGTTTTTCCTTTACAATATTTCATAAGATCATGGATCATAGGTTTGGAGCTGGAAAGGATCTTACACTAAAGTTTTTTAATCTAATCAACTTATTTTAAAACTAAGAAGCGAGAGTCTTAGAGGTTGAGTGACTTGTCCAAAAGCAAACAGGTGTTACATGGAAGAGCTTAGATTTGAACCTATAGTCTCTCATCCCAAGCCCAGCACTCTATGGTATCATACTGCTTCCCAGTAAACTGTCCAGTGTTGGAGTATAAAACTGGATGTGATACTGAACTAGGCCTGGTTTTCCTCCTTCACAAATATTAAGTAGCTAAGTACATATTAGAGGTTGATTGAATACTTTTCAAATTGAATTAAGCTATCAACTAAATTAAATACTTTCTCACATAATAAGTACATTGGAGACTTGTAAAATGCTTCATGAGATATGAGAGAACAGAGTTCACTACCACACAGTGTGGGGAATATATCATGGAAAGTTTCCTGTAGGAAAGAATATTTTAATTGGACTTTAAATATGAATTTATATCCAGTATGTGGAGAGTAGCACATTGTAAGCAGAGAGATATAGTATGAGCAAAAGCATGAGGTACGAAAGAGAAGGCAGGACCTTCATTTTTAATATAATTTATTTCTTCTACTCTACAGACAACATATAATCCAAGGTGGTAATCAGATCTTAAGTGTGCCTTATGTTACTAGATTTGTTTAATAAATACAATAGAATATGAATATTGTGACCTTAAACCTAGTAGTTAAGTAAGACAAAGAGCGATATTCTGTTATACAGATAGGCAAATCTTCTGTAATGTAAAATGCAAGTGCCACTTGAAGTTCATGGTTTATCTGACAATGCCTGGTTAAGTCAGTTAGCTAGAGCTCCGTATTAATGATGGCCAAGATACCAGGTTTGATTCTACTATGCGGACATAAACAGATCCTTGCTCTGTTCAACCAACTAATCAAGCAATCAACAAACATTTATTAAACACCTACTACATCCTAGTCATTGTGCTAGGTGCTGGGCATACCAAGGCAAGAACCAAAATTCTTCCTTCTCTCAAGGAATTTATATTAAGTTGGAGAGAAAAATGTGATTAAGCATGAAAGAGTAGGCAGCAATGCCTTAAGCACATATATGTTGTAAAAGCACTAGGACTTCATCCATTCTCATCAAAAGGCTCCCCCTCAAAAAAAAAGATACACACAAAAAAAGGAATAGTAACATTCTCTCTTTTCATATAACACTCTAGATTGAAGTTATAAACCTGGCTAGTCTCTTCACAGAGAAAGGGTCATAAAGAGGAAATGGGCGAGATGAACCTGGTAAGTCCCTTACTGCTAATAGAAAAACAATTTAAAACACATACCCTATAAATGGTTTGTAAACAATCATATTTGTAAGTGAAGACTAGTTGAATATATTGGGTCTATTGGCTCAAAAAAGAGGTAGAATACAATGGTTTTTATCCAATTTTGATTACACTTTTGAGCTATATCTTATACAGTTTTATGACTTTCAGCTAAAATAAACCTGAATATTATACTAGTAAAATTTGTAGCAATCATACATACAGAATGGTACTCTCACTTTCCTCATATTTTACAAGATAACTGATATACATGATTCTCAGACTGGCTTCAATACTAGATGGAAACATGAAGAAGATGGTGCCTTACCAAGTAACCTTAAGTGAATTGACTCAAAAAAAAATGGAGAACCTTGCTAATCTTGAATAATTAGTGACTTATCGATGCCCTTTCTAAGGCAAAGAATGAAGGGCACAAGAAAAGGCTTGGAAACAAAGTTGTTACCTGCCTATGAAGAGGCAAAATGAGCAATAAAAAGAAATTAAACCACTGGTTTTACCCTAAGTGAACTATTCACTAATTTAGCTTTATTCGAAAGTATGGCTCTGGTGATATTACTGAAAATGTCAAATGATGTGATTCTTAAGCCTTTAGATCCTAGAGTACCCTAAGCCTGAGTGTGTTGGAGCCAGTTCAAACCAGAGGGCCCATTCATATTGTTAAATTGAAAATATGAAAATTTACACCTTGAAAATCAGCAAATGTTATAAATCGGACTTGATTCGTGATTTTGTTGCATTCTAGACTTAAGAATGTGATGCAGAAAATGTTGATAATGCAGATTAAGCTTAAATATTTGTCTAACTTACATTTTTGCCTCCAGAAAGTAGGTTATTAAGTATTCATTAGTACATCTCTGGCCCCAAGTTTAATGTTTCTCCTCCAAAAAAGAGGAAGGAGAAAAAGAAGAGGAGAAAAAAAATTAAAGGAGAGCAGGGTAGAAAGATAAGAAAAAGAAATCAAATAATAAGAAAAAACACACAAAAAAGAAAAACATGGAGACAAAACATGATAAAGAAGAAAATATAGAAAATAAAGGAGTAAGACAAAAAGATATTAATAGCAGCAAGAAAAAAAGAACCAAAAACATTAAAGAAATCAAAGACAAGGAGAATGACTAAGAAAGCAAAAGCAAAGAAGAAAAATATTTGAATATAGAATACAGAGAAAGGGAAAAAGGGAGAAAGAGGAACTATGGAATTCATACACATAGACATACATACATATATTGTTTATTAAGTAGTTACTATGTACCAGGCACTGTGCTAGGCACTGTAAATACAAATACAAACAAACAAGACAGTCCCTACCCTCAAGAATCTTACATTCTACTGAGGGAAGATAATAGAAATAAGAAAGCTAGGTGGCAGGTGAGGGGAAAAGGGTAGGGGAAAGTAAGGTGAAAGAAGTAAGAAATAAGGCATATTTCAAAGAGGAGGAAAAAAGGTCCAGAAAGTGAGTCCAAGCTTGAATGAGATGATGCATCACTGACAGACATCCTTCCTTAAGCGATGGTACCAAGAAAAAGTCAATAGTCTGGAGAGTGGGATCTCACAAAAAGACAGTAACGTCTTTCCTTTGTCTTGCCAAATTTAGAAATAGCCATTGTAGAGTTAACCAGGGGCTGAAGATGAAGAGAAGGGAGGAGATATGCTAAAAGGGAGGCATGGTCAAAGTGATTAATAAGGAGTTGAGTTGATAACGGGGAGGAGAAGGGAGAAAATAGGGGAATAATGGGGAACAAATAGCATGCTCTGACCAAGAGGAAAAATAATTCTTGGTAAAGTTGCAGGGAATAAGCTATATTAATGTGCCAAACCCTGTGTACTAATTAAAATTAGCACTGAGCCTCAGGGCCACAGGCTTTGTACCCTTTCTCTTTTCACTAAGGTGCCCCTTTGCTCTGGATTGTAAACTCCTCCCATTAGGTTGTAGGATTCTTGAAGGGAGTTTACAGTCTAATGGGTTCTAGTTTACTAAGAGCTTTTGCCTATTTTTGTATCCCCGGTGCTTAATAAATATTGATTGATTGATTGAAACTTTTAATCAAGAAAGAACCAACGCAGCTGTCACAATCCCAAATTCAGGATCTCCCAGGCAGCACTTGCACTTTAGCTGGCATGTAGTAACAGTTTGATATTTCTGCTGGAGTCGGGGAGAAAGCATCCCCCTCATCTCAACCCTCATTGGACGCACTATGTGTCACATATTAAGTCAAAGGAAAAAGAGAGGCAAGGGCAGAATCACTCCCTTTTTTCAAAGGTCCTCTGAGGTTTCAGCCCTTCTTGCTCAATAAGGCAATTTTGCTTCATCATTCAAAAGCACCCAAGGCCTTCTGCACTGAGTCACACACTGCTAACAGAAAGCAACGATCAGCCCCAAAGCATCAAAGCACTTAGCTAACATATGTGGTACCCTAGAATCAGGCAGCCCATGACTTGTTGAACCATGCAGTGCCTCAACTCTGGTCTCTACAACTCCCTCAAGGTCTGACCTAACCTGATTATGCATTATATTGTGTGGGAAAGTGTATAGGAATAGATTAACAAAAAATACTTGTTCTCTTAGAATTGCACACTGTAATATTGCACCGAAAGTCCTAACATATGTCCTTTGTGTATATTCATGTTATGTATTTTACACTAATCTCACACGTACATTGACTGGATAAAGAATAGTTCTTTAATCTAATTGCAGTGGATATGGAATACATGAGAACAGTCAAAGTTGTTGCTTAATAACTTACAGAGCAAATAGGTGGTTGATTGCATTTTTCAGGAACTGCTTCTTGTAGAGGCAACCTTAACAATCATGATGTAATTGAAATGTTTTACTCTGTTTAGATGCTTGTCCCTACCAATTTATTCTGCATTATCTCATCTACTGGTACATAGAGGCTGCAGAGCTATGTTGTCCTATTTTATGAGACAAAATCTTTATACTATATAAAATCTGCACTAATAATTTTAGGTATTTCTAAAGGTTTTTTAATGTTGCCTTTATTTGCTATATGTCAGGTGATCTGATAGTTGAGTATTTCATTAATATTTAGAGACATCCACAGAGCACATGATAACCAGGTTTCTGGCTATCCCTCATACCTGGAAGCTCTCCCTCCTCATCTTTAACTCATGGCTTCCTTCAAGTCCCAACTAAAATCACATTTTCTACATGAAACCTTTACTGATCCCTCTTAATTTTAGTGCTTTCCTGTAAATTATTTCCAATTTATCCTCTATATAGCTTATCTGAACCGTATTTGTTTACGTATTTTCTCCCTCATTAGACTGAACTCCTCTAGAGCAAAAACTGTCTTTTGTCTTTCTTTGTATCCCTATTGTTTAGCACAGTGCCTGACACATAGTAGGTGCTTAATAAATGTCTCTTGACTGGATGACTCAGGTAACACTATTGACAAAGTTGCCAAAGAAGCCTATAAGAAATGTCTGGGTCATACAGATTACTTTATGGACCTGGAAGAGTTGTTGATGGCAACTCAGTAGTAGGTAATTCACACCAGAAATGAAAGAAGGGTTAACTTTAAGCAGCTGAGACCTAATGGTCAGTACAGAGTATACAAAGAAACAGTACAAAATGTGCGAAATATCATTCATTGAAAGTTGCAAAAAAATTAGTCCAACCGAATGCTTACAAGCTATGATCTGGTAGCTAGAAACATATATATTGCAAGCCCATTATCTTTCATGGGTTGTTGAAAAATCCTTCTAACACCAATATCTTTGAAAACTCCACCAATAAACTAAATTTGAACTAAAGAATTATTACAAACTGAACTGTTGCCCTCAGTCATCCAGACATAACATTGATCCATAAAAACTTATGAACAGCTTTTTAAAGAGATGTCACTATGCCAAATATTCAGAATCTCTAAGCTATATGGAATGAAAAGTGTTCAAAATACAGAAAAATCAGAATCATATGGAAATAAGATGAGGCATGTATCCTTGTTAATGTCTATTGGTTCAGCATCAGAAATGCATTTGATTTTATCAATAAAAAATCCATTAATGAAGATGTATTACTACCTGTTTTGCTACTGAACCCTAAGGTCCAATGGAGCTTTCCACATGACTTGTAGCTGAACTTGTAGCTCTATGTGTTAGTTCAACCTATTAGAATGTGAACTACTCAGGAAGTAGCTTATTTTTCTCTTTATATCCCAGGCATTTTCTACATATTAAGTGCTTAGTAAATACTTTTCATTCATTCATCCATTCATCCCTCATTCTACCAAACTTGTGTCAAAGATTCTTTCAGTGAGCTCACAGAACATGAACTTATTTCTTAATGTTTAATCAGCTGCAAAAATTAGTTTTTTAACCCACCTTTGCAATGATCCTTAAAACATTGACTAGGAAAGAATAGCAGCAGGATAGTGACTTGTCCCAGGACCATTTCTATCATTCAAAAAAAAAGATCGATAATAATAATAACAAGTGGTAGAAGTAGAAGTAGGGGTAGGAGTAGTGGTGGTGGTGGTGGTGGTGGTAGTGGTGGTGGTCATAACAGTAGTAGTTAGTAAAAGGTATTTATGTATTACTTGGAAGTTTACAGAATATTTTATAGTCATTTTATGATTTGATCCTCAAAATAGTACTGTATGAAAGGGAGTACCCTCATTTTACAAATAAGGAAAATTGAATCCCAGACAGGTTGTCCAAATTATGTGACAATTACAGGGCAGAGCCTTATCCCTGCATGTTCCAGTTGTAAATTCACTGTTCTTTTCACTAACACACAACCTCTTTACCACGTAATTATACTATTATTGAGGCATAAAAAAATTAGAGCTAGAAAGGATTCAAATAGTCATCTATATTTTCTGCAAGCATATGGTATGGTGAAAGATATGAAAATTTCTTTGTATTAATACAGTTAAAGTTTAGAAGTTGTCTACAATTAAGGTTTAGGGGTTGCACTGAAAAATAATCTTGTAGCTGTACCAGATCTCAAACTGTATTACAAAGCTATGATCATTGAAACGATCTGGTACTGGCTAAGAAACAGATTGGAGGATCAGTGGAATAGATTAGGTACATGACACACAGTAGTAAATGACCATAGTAATCTAGTGTTTGACAAACCCAAAGATCCAAGAACTCACTATTTGACAAAAAATTCTAGGGAGACTGGAAATCACTTTAGCAGAAACTAGATGTAGATTGACAGATCACACCTACACTGAGATAAGGTCAAAATGGGTACATGATTTAGACATAAAGAGTTATGTCATAAATAAATTAGAGAAGCATGGAATATTTTACCTGTCAGAATGATGGATAAGGGAAGAATTTATTAACAGATTAGAGAGCATTTCAGGATGTAAAATGAATAATTTTGATTACATCAAATTAAAAAGGGTTTGTACAAACAAAATCAATGCAGCCAAAATTAGAAGGAAAACAGGAAATGGTAATGGGAGGAATTTTACAGCAAGTTTCTCTGATAAAAGTTTCATTTCTCAAATAGGTACACAAATGAGTCAAATTTATAAGAATACAAGTCATTCCCCAATTGATAATTGCTTAAAGGGTATAAACAGGCAGTTTTCAGAAGAAATAAAGCTATTTATAGCCATATTAAAAAGCTCTAAATCACTGTTGATTAGAGAAATACAAATTAAAACAACTCTGAGGTACCACCTCATAGCTATCAGATTGGCTCATATGACAGAAAAGGAAAATGATAAATGTTGGAGAGGATGTGGAAAAATAGGGACACTGATGCACTATTGGTGGAGTTGTGAATTGATACAATCATTCTGGAAAATAAATCAGGACTATGCCCAAAGGGCTATAATATTGTGCATACCCTTTAACCCATCAATACTAGCACTAGGTCTGTATCCCAAAGAAATCAAAGACAAAGGGAAAAAAGTTTATATGCACAAAATGTTTATAGCAGCTCTTTTAGTGGTAGCAAAGAATTGGAAATTGAGGGGATGCCTACCAATTAGAGAATGGCTGAACAAGTTATGGCATATGGTTGTGATGGAATACTATTGTGCTATAAGCAACTAAGTGGCACAGTGGACTGGTACCCAGGCCTGAAGTCAAGAAGACTGATCTTCCTGATTTCAAATTTGGCTTCAGATACTAAGGGTATAACCCTGGAAAAGTCACTTAATTTTGTTTGCCTCAGTTTCCTCATCTGTAAAATTAACTAGAAAAGGAAGTGGAAACTACTCCAGTATCTTTGCAAAGAAAACTCCAAATGGGGTCATAAAGAGCTGGACATGACTAAAAAATGACACAACATAAGAAATTAAAAGCAGGATGCTTTTAGAAAAATCTGGGAATGCTTATATGAACTGATACAATGCAAAAGGAGCAGAACCAGGAGAATACTGTACACAGTAACAACAATGTTGTATCATGATGAATTGTCAATGACTTAGCTATTCTCAGTTATACAAGTACCCAAAGGAGTTATGGAAAATAATATCCACTTCCAGAGAAAGAACTAATAGAGTCTGAATGTGGATTGAAGCATACTTCTTCAACTTTATTGCTATTGATTTCTTTTAGTCTTCATTTTCTTTTTAAACATGACTAAGGTGGAAATATTTTGCATGACTGAACATGTATAATCTATATCAAGTTGTTTGCCTTCTCAATGATTGGGGAAAAGAAAGAGGGAGAGAGAGAATTTGGAATGTAAATTGTTTAAAAAAAGAATGTTAAAATTTTTTATACATGTAATTGAGAAAAATAAAAATAAATAACATATGCATTAAAAAGGGGGGGAGGGGCAGGTAGGTGGTGCAGTGAATAGAGCACCAGCCCTGGAGTCAGGAGGACCTGGTTTCAAATCCAGCCACAGACACTTGATACTTGCTAGCTGTGTGACCTTGGGCAAGTCACTTAACCTCGATTGCCTCACCTCCCCCCTCCAAAAGGGGGGGGCTTTGAATGCCAAAAAAAAGCAATCTGGAAGACCTTTTTAAAATATACAATGAAAATTAACCCGTTCCTAAAACTTAAAAGAAAAAGCCATCCAATCTAAAAAAAAAAGTAGGGAGTTTAAATAGAAGGTAAAGTGCTTCAAATACTTTAAATATCAACTGAAAATTCATAGAACATATTAATACAGATTATCCCAAATACTAAAACCCAAAATAAATTCCTTAAATTTTTTCACTTAAAATTTGAGCATTGATGTAATTGACATTCTAGGAATTTCTAACTCTTCAAACTACAGGGTGTTCCTAAAGTCTGGACACATAGGCAAAAATGCATATTTTCAAGAAATGAAATGATTGAAATTTTCAACAACATTTTATGTAATTTGAATGTTAACAAATAACATCTTCAATATGATTTCCATCATTTCTGATGCAAAGGTTGATGTGATTTGCAAGATTCACGTGAACTCGATGCAATAACTCAATAACTTCACATTGCCATCAATTTAACACATTCACTCTTGGAATATGAATATGAAATCACATGATGTTATTTGAAGTTGAAGATGTCATTTGTTAATATTCCAATTAAACAAAATGTTGAAAATTTCAATCATTTCATTTCTTGAAAATATGCATTTTTGCCTACATGTCCAGACTTTAGGAGCACCCTGTACATATTGAAATGATATGAAAGTTTGGCTCAAAAAGAACTAGAACATTTCTGCTTTCCTAGAGCTCCTGCTGTCATTTATCCCTATCTCCCCTACCTGGGGTCTTCCTTGTTAACCCTCCTGCTTCTTTAAATTTACGTATGCAAAGAAACAGACTAAAAATTCAGATTTTTCTTGGCTTCTAGAACATTTTCACTCTGTCAGTAATCTTTGTCGGTTAGAATTAGTTGGTGCTAATAAGGTCAGAGTTATGGATTCCATGCCCATGAAGGCTTCTACCTCCACTTAGCCATGTCCAGAGAAAAATGGCATGCTACAAATTATACACGAGCTCTAGTCTGCCATCTTGTAGTTTGAACTACATAGTCTCTGAGATTTCTTAGGGCTCTAAGATCCTATTATTCTTGGACTAGGATTGTTTGTTGGGTTTAATGCTCTTTCCCAACTCCTCTTACAGCAAAGATTTATTGCTATCAACAAAAAGGCTTGATTAAGGAAGATGACAAACTATACTCACACATATTTTAAAGCAAGATTTGCCAAGGAAAATTTAGATGATCTTCATATGTATTGTGGTTGTATACCTTAAAAGAATAATAGAAACAGAAGTATAGAAGGAAAGTAAATCTCTGCAAGAATGGGGAACAAATGGAAAGGATTTGAAAATGTTTTTAAGATCAAGAAAAAATAGAACACTCAATCATCCAAATATTAACTCAATAATCGATCATACAAATGTAATTTAATTTGCAAATCAACATGACTTTTGGACAAATAACATCCTCATGGTTCAATTGTTTAATAGATATCAAATTATCTAAACAACCCACTCCACCTCTTTAAATCCTTTCACAATAAGATCTTTTATATCAAGATCTATTGACTAAAGTATATAAATGGGGAAGTATCCTAATAATCTTAATTTGCATTGTGGAAAATGAGGGAGTTGGCCTAGATGAGTCCGCGATTCTATGATTTACTCTTTATAGTTATATCCATTCCATCTTTGGTTTTTGCTATATTTAGCTCTTGACTCTTCCAGTTGACAAATACAATTCATATTATTGTGCTTACCCTACTTGGAATCATTTGTGAATATATTTTAAAGCCTTTGAATAGTGTCCTTGAGTAGTAAGTTAAAAGTGGTGAATTGTCCCTTTCTAGTTCTTAGAGTGCCATTTAATCTATCACTTTTCTAATGAGAGTTATAAAGTTATTTAATGTAGTATATTACTACTGCAGACCCTCAGTGGCCTGAAATAGTACCTTCTACATCTATCAAATATTGGAAAAAGAGTAGGGAATAGTGATTAATGATAGTCATGTTGAATTTTAAAAGACAACATAATGATATGGAATTGAATGACATCTCACTTATTTACCCTGGAACAAGATTCCTTCTGTGAAGAATACTTATTAAATAGTTCAGCATGCTCTGTACCCCAAGCCCCACCAGGTCTGATTGCTCAGTAGAACTCATTTGCTTTGACCAACCTTCCAAGGCCCAGATAATAACAAAATGCAATTGTCAGTGCAATATGGCAAACATTATTAAGGATCTACTGTGTGCAGAGCACTCTGGTAAGCTCTTGGGGAGATACGATGTTCAGATAATATATTACCATTACCTTCAAGGACCTTAAAGTTGGTTAAAGTTATTATAATTACACAGATATCTACAAAAGTATACAATTTATATGATAAGTGCATTACAGACAGAAAACAAAGGAATACATGAGGTTTTATGGGGAAGAACATTAATGACTGGTAGAGAAGGCTTTCTATAGATGGTAATATTTGGTGTAATTTTTACATAGGACTTCAGAAATAGAAAAGGAAATATGCCATTCTTGGCAAAGGGGATGATATAACCAATGGCAGATATAAAAACATTATACTTTTGGAGAAGGGTAGGGCAGGGGATAGTGAGCACATTGTGAAGAGACTGAAAAATGTGTGCAGGGAAGTAATACGAGATATGTCTGTTAGGGTAGGCCAAGATTGTTAAGGGCCTTGAATGACAGGCAGATTTTAAATTGTACTCAATTGCTGATATTTATATAGCATTTTAAGGGTTGCAGTGTAGTTTGGATAGATTATCTCACTTGAACCTAATGGCAACCCTGCAAGGTGTTAATACAGGTATTATTATCTCCACTTTAGAGATGAGGAAACTGAAATTCAGAGAGCCTTGCCTATAGTTCCACTTGTTAAGTGGTAGAGGCAGAATTTGAATTAGCATGTGACTGAGCACATATCTAGCATCCTCTTACCTACTACCCCATGACTACTTGCTTCAATATATTTGAACAAAGGACTAACTTGGTCAGCTATGCATGAGAGATTACGCCTGCATGAGGGCCATAGCAGTAGAATAGAGATGCTCTGAGCATCTTGGCACTAAGAACTGACAAATGTTCAAGGGTGAGATTGTTTGAGTCTCTAGGTTCTATGTACAATAAAACCTTCAGAGATAAGGAAAGAGAACATTAGCAGACAGAAAGTATATGAGAAGAGGCATTAATTAAGAATAAGATTCCTTTTGGCTTCTTGAGGAAAGTAAAAAGCAGGAAGCTCCCCCAGCCCCTCCAAAGATCACTGAGTGAGTGTGATTCTTGGAAGCGAATTGGTGGTGGTCACAAGGTTCCCTTTGCATTTTATTTGTATTTCCATTCAATTTCTGTCTACTTTGAAGCTAATTATATTTGCTCTAGACTTTTTTGGTAAGAAATATATTTTCTAACACATTAAACTTATCCTAGTAAGCTATCTTAATTATGAAATAAGCAAATGGAACCAGACTCAACCAAAGAATATAATTTTCTCCCTTCTGTCCAAGTGCCCCACTTGAGAAGAAGTTACTTATTTATGTTGGGATGTTCATTCTTTTAGGTTGCTAAAGCATTTAGAGAGCTAAAATTATCTTGTCTTTTTTTCTTCCTGACAAAATCTACACCCTTTGGCAAATGTTGCAGCCCTGGTATCCTTAAGAGTAATTGTACCTCCACAGCTATGTAACTTAGTGCCAAAAGAAAATCAGTCTCATGTAATGTTGACAGATGTCATAGTATATAGAGGTGAAAGAAGCCTTAGAGTCTGACCCTCTCATTTTAGAAAATGAAGCTCATAGAGGTGAAGCAACTTTTCCTAAGGTCATATTGTTAATAAGGAGCCAAGATTAAAACCTGTTTCTTAGTTTGTAAAGTAATAGTAATCAGCCAGTCAACACGTAGTTATTAAGTCCCTAATAATTGCCAGGCCCTGTGCAAGTTGCTGGAGAAATAAATACAAAGAATAAAACAATTCCTACTCTAATGGAGCTTATATTCTGATGCTATCTAAGTATATACAAAATAAATATAAAGAGAATTAAGATGATGCAGTTAAATAAAGGTAATTAGGGAGGAAGGAAATCAGAGCGTAGTAACTACAAGGAGAAATGTACTGCTATGTCAACTTTATCAGCTCATTTTTATTTGGGAATTATCTTTACAATAAAAATTTATGTTCAGATTCTGTAATTTTGCCATTCACCAATTATTTACATTCAAAGGAGGTTTTTAGCTTTAAATCCTTTAACTTACAATGAAATATAGTTACTCTGTCCTTTTTTTTTAATCATACTAACATGAATCCTATTTTATATTTCTTTTTTCTTAGAAAAAAATGTGACTCTCAAAAGTAGAATATAATGAAACTTCCTACACTCAGTAAGCAAAATCTATTGAAAGTATAAAAGTTCATAATAATAGCAAAGTACAAATAGAAATTAAATAAAACAAGATTAAAATAAGTAAAAATAATTCTTTCCTGGATGCTTAGAATACAAAATAGAACTTATGTAATTGTATCACATACCTATGTCCATTAGGAAAATAGAAATATAATTCATCCAGTGAGATTTCAGTCCAAAGTAAATTTAAAAATTCAACCTAAAGTACATGAATCAGTTTCCAACAAGAAAATACCTCCTATCCCATCTTTGCCTTTGGCACCTACTACAGCGATAAACTTTAGCAAAGATGACAAAGTACTTACGCGTACATCATGTACCCAGGACCCGGGCAGCTTCTCTTCTGTCACCATCTGATCTGTATCATCTCAGGATACAGTCGAGGCTTTGAAGGCTGGATGAAGATGAACAATGAAGTCACTGGCAATAAAGACAAAAACCAGTCTGACCAGTTTCAATGACTGCAGCCTTGATATAGGCTGATAAGAGACATGAACATTTTCGCAAGGGAGGAAGAATTCCAATGTGCCAGTCAATTCCAAATAAATATGTAAACAATGACATATACTTGAAAAGGGAACTTCTAAGCAGTGCATGTAGGTAGGTATGCAGTTAACTTCTGGTAATAATTCTTTCTTTTAAGGAACCAAGTTTTGAGGCATGACCTCACCTTGTTCAGGACTGCTTGAAATAAAAGTAACACACAAAGATTTTTATTTGAGGGGTGTTTTGTTTGGATTTTGTCTATTGGGACTTCTATAATTAAAAGATTTTATATTACCCATAAAAATTGATTAAATGCCATACATTAGACTTATTCATTAAGCCCTTAAATTATGAGAACTTTGAGTGAATTCAAGCATCCTTATGAAGTGGAAAAAAACTTGACTGGGTCAAAACACTTGGTTTCTTGTCCTGTCTTTGTAGCTGAATAGCATTATGGCCTTGGGCAAGCCACTTTACTTCTCAGATTGTTGCCTTAAATCTGAATTCAGAAATTCTGAGCAGTTTTCTTGTTCTTTTTCCTGAAATGTGATTTCCAGGTGTGTGTGTGTGTGTGCGTGGGTGGGTGGGTGGGTGTGGGTGTTTGTGTGTGTGTGTGTGCATGCGTGTGTCTGTGTCTGTTTCTGTGTCTGTGTCTGTGTCTGTGTTTTATTTATCATGTTTTTCTCAGAGTACTTTGATCCTTAAATTGTCCTGGCACTTCCTATCTTCAAGATCAATGGTTTCTTACTAGAGAACGTTTTTAAAGCATTTTTGCCTTTTGTTTCTTTTCTTCCAGATTGTCCTTAACTTTTACATGTGTGTTCTAAATCTGTTGTTTTCTCTTTTTTCTTCTATGGAGACACTTGCCAAAGTGGATTCAAGTTTTTCTACTCTGTTAATCATTTCTCCAGTGTATGCCATACATGCTGATGCTCATTTCTTCTGACTTATTCTTTTAGGTTTAAATTTCTTTTGAATTACTTTAGAATATCATGTTGGTGCTGCCTTGAGATTCCAGAGGATCTTGTATTTCATCAGACTTTGGTTCAATTACCTTTATTTTGTAATATTTATTAAGAGAAGTTTGTATTTTCTTGATGTTTTAGTACTTATCCTTCCCTCTAATTTTAGTATTCTCTCTATTGTGCTCTACATTTGAAATTGAACTTTCTTCTTTAAACCTTTGTTGGTTTTAGGCTAAAATGACTATACACATATTCACATATATTCATGCACATATATATGGTGTGTGTATATGTATGGATTCTCCTATCCCTCATTTTCTGACTCTCTACCCTCCCCTGAAGATAGATATAGTCCAAGGAAAGAATGAAAATCTGTCTTACAAAAAAAGAAACAAAGCTCTGGTTAGGGTGTCAAAAGATACATAGTTCCTTCCTGCTTTAACATTCTGCTTAGGATTACTGGAAGTTTCTTAGACATAGCAAGGTTTACTACATTTATTCCAATCAGTGAATAAGGGGGAAATGACTATTTTCCATAGCTCCCTTCTTGCTTTCAGTTCATTTATATAAATAGTCTATTTTTGTAGAATCACCTGGCCAGAAAAGAACCTCAGAAATCTAAAGAGACAAGGAGTCCTCCAACCAACATGATGGAGGACTAGACATCTTCTTCAATCCCTCCACACAGCTAGTTAGGGGCATATATGCAGGGCAAGAATGTAGTCTTTCCTAACCACTGGACTTTTTTTTCCTTTTTTGTATTTTAAAAAATGTTTTGACAATTTTCCTTTGATAAAAAAGATAATACCCAATAAACACTCAAACAGCTATCCCTACAAAGTATAGTTTAAAAAAACCATTAAAACGTTTATAAAGTGATTGACACATATTACATTAGTTTCCATTTTTGTTATTTACCTATTCTTAAGAGAAAGGATTATTTGATATAAGAATTTTAACTTGTCTTTGACTTGACTCTTATGTCCTTTTAGTAATGGTTTTATTTACATAGATGTAGACATTATGGATAGTGTTCCTTTGCCTCTTTCTTTACTCAACATGACTTTACATGTCTTCTTATGTTTGAATTCTTCGTATGTATCACAGGTACTGAATAATAATATTCTATCACTTTAAAGTACTACAATTCAACAAGGCATCACACCAGTTTTGGGGTACACACTGTATTCCTATATTTAAAAAAATTACAGTTGATGCTACTTTGAACACTTTTCATAGGTGTGTATATATGTGCCTTTTCGTTGCTGACAAACAAGTGTCCTTTTCACTCTATTGTATTGTCTATATGTAGTCTCTTTAAATAGCATTATATAGCCACAATTTCAGGCTAGGTATATTGAGCATCAAAGTAAAGAGAATGCTAAAAACTAAAGATCAAAGATTCAAAATTAATTTAACTTTAATTGCTCATTTTAAGACTACAGAAAAAATTTAAAATTAATTAATAAGTGTGTAAATCTGTCATATTTATGTAGTACCTTTCTCGGAAATAATCAAAGCATCATTTCAATTAGTGAACAAGTATTTATTGATCACCTACCAAGTGCCATGCACTTGATTAGGTTCTAGTGATACAAAGCGATAGAATGAAGTAATTCCCATTCTCAAGGAGCTTACATTTTAGGAAGGACTCTCAGCCATGCTTCATCTCTGTCTCATCTTGACTCTCTAAAAATTCTTAACTTTTCCTTTCCTGCCTTGCTGGGTTTCACCAGTACCTTTCCTCCTTCTTGCTTTCAGCACTCCTGTATGTGTTGGCTTACACCCGTTAGAATATGAACTTCCTCCTTATTGTATTTATATCCCCGGTGCTTAGAACATTGCCTGATACATAGTATGTGTTTAATAAATATAGCAACAGGGATAAGCAGATTATTTCTATAATTCTATTTTATAATCCATGTTTCAATACTTTAGAGATGCAGAAACTGAAAATCATGTGCACAATAGAATTTTCTGAAAGACTTGTGAGCAGGTTTCATGAGAATAAATATAGAATCTTGGTTCTTAGTTCTATCTAGGAATAAAACTCTGTGTTAAATGCTTTAAAGTTTATATTAATTACTTCATAGTCAAATTCATACTCAGTTTAGTACAAGATCCAGAATTTCACTGCCAGGAGTATTAGAAAATTAGAGGAAATGCAGAATTTCGATAAAAGAAATATATAGTAATTATATAATAATTGTAGAGTTATTTCTTTTACTGATACTCAAATCTGGTGACTCATCTGGAGATAACTTGGACTGTTTAAGACCATGTCAACAGAACAAAAGCTTTGGCAGATCCTATCAAGCACCAAAGCCTTGTGGTGGGCCTGTATTTTCTTTTACCCAATGACCACCCTAGCTAAGTTCAAAAAGACTCATTGCCAAAAGTTTGGCTGTCAGGTGGATTTTTTTTTAACTGAACCACAGCAGCTCATGAGACCATCTACTATAATAAGGATAGCCATAATCTATAATGGTAGAAATTTAATCTGTAGAAATGAAAGTGTGATACATATATAAATTACATACTTATTTGTAAAAATATAGTTTATTTATGTAGAACCTTTCTTTTAAAGAGTTTATGTAATTTTATCATTCCCTTCATCTTCTAGCAATTTTGAAACTCAAAAATTGGAGTTCTTGTAATATAAAGATGGAATTTTAGTTTAGAATCTTCTTAAAATTAAGATAGAACATTCATATCTTCAATTCATCATTACAAGTAAAAATTCTAGTAATAGCAATAAGTATATCTCCTGAACTAAGTGAAAAACAACAAACTCTCTAATGAGGAAGCCCCAGATCTAAGAAATATAAAGTCTATGAACTCTTTAGTGAGTCACTTGATGTGTACCTGCTTCTTTTATACTTCAAAAAAATAGTTTGTACTAGGGCCTTCAAAGGTCATATGATCCATCCTTCTACTACACTTAAGCCATGGATGACAGATAAGAATCTATTCTATTTTTAGAGATCTCCATAAAGAAAGATTTCACAACATCTCTCATGATTATAAGCCAGTATTTTATAGCTATCATTCTGAAAGTCATTATTATGAAAGAGAACTGTGCTTGAACTTAGATATTTTGCCTCTAGCAATTACTAGCTGTGTGACTATGGCAATCACTAAACCTCTGGTGAACCTCTGTAAAGGGGGATAATGGTAATGACTTCAGAGGCTTATTGTGAGGCTCAAATGGGATCATGTATGCAAAGTGCTTTGCAAATTCAAGGCACTATATATGTCAGCTATTCTTTCTAACTCCCTTAAATTCTCTCTGGTTCATATTTTCTTCATGTGTAAAATGAAGAGGTTGGACTCCATTCTCATTCACATTTCTTCTATTTCTATCATTCATTGAAATTCTGCTTTAATTCAATTTTTCTTATGCTGTAAATAAAGCATATTATATTCAGCAACTAAGTTCAACAAATATTTTTAAACACCTACCATGTATAAGGCATTTCACTAGGCGCTGGAGATTTTGAGATCTTTTTAAAAAAAAAACACCATCTTTAAAGAGCTTACATTCTTTTAGTCACTATGTTCTGTATATGTATATCGCCAATGCAATACCCACAGTGGCTGCTATGAATATGTTGGCATATTCCCAGGTTTGAATTGCAAGACATAACAGACTCTCTTCATTGAAGATGAAACCAAGACATTTATTCAAGCACCAGAAAGTCAAATCCATCATAGGAACAGAGAAATCTATACACATTAAGGAAGGGGGCACTGCTATCCCCAAGCCTTCCTTCCATCAGGAAAACTCCCTTAAGTAAAATCACTCCCTCTCTCACTCATGCTAGCTGCTCTGCCTCCTCTCTCTCCCAGCTCCAACTAATTCCAACTTCTTGCTCCACCCCTTCCTACTCCACCCCTTCCTGCTCCACCCATTCAGCAAGTTCCTCCTACTACAAGCTTATATGACTCAGGCTTCCATGTGACTCAGGCAGGTCACATAGGCCTATTAATGGATGGGAAAGATCTTCCCATTCCATTAGCAGTACAGTATGTTATCTTCATTCTTTATTTTTCCAGAATTAGTGCCATAATCCCAATTATGTTCATTGTTTTTTATTGGTCATATGTTGTGGCTCTACTCTGTATTCTCTAGTTCTTCCTTTAATTATTGAGGATCTGTTTAGAACTGGCTTAGAAGAAAAAAGAGTACACACACACACATATAAACATTGATTTGCGTAGATTATTTTTTTGAGTGACATTGCCCTTAGCATTTGTAGAAATTCAATAAATACCAAATCAATCAATAACTCAAGAAGCTGTCTAATGAGAATATGATGCCAAGTATCAATTGGGGAGGAAATGGCAAAATATTATCACCAACAAGGAGGTTAAAGGGAAATTAAACAACACCTATGGAGACTTTCTGCTGTGTTAGCAACAAAGGAAAAGAATAGGGCAGAGGGCTCCTATAATACACTCTATTAAAGGACTGGGAGCATTTATTTATAACTAGAAAACAAGATCTTAATTAACACACTGAGGTAAGAGCTAATTACCTAATTAATAAATCTGACCATGGAAAGCAACAATTTACCTGATCACGATAATTAGCTAGAAGGTTTACAGTTGTCAGCTATCCCTGAAGTTTGATGGATTAAAATGTATTCTAAATAAAGAACTGCTCTGAATAGGTCTTATTCTAAGTCCATAATGTGGGAGAATGAGTAGAAAATGTGACTGAAACAGATAACTGAATAAAAGAGACCAGTCTGAAAAAAAAATGTTGGGAGTCTCTTCCAAAGAGATCATCTCATCTCCTTTCTACCAAAAGGAGCAGGGAATGGACTAGAGTGGCTTTGGGTGAGTTTTAAGTGCAGGAATATTGTGAGGAAGGATAAGATGATGTGTATCAGCTGCAGGACTCCTGTGACTCTGTGATTTTGTTGATATGAGTGATTCCTCTGAAGATGTGAATTGCAGCCCACCCATGCCTGCCCATGATGAATGGGTATCAACAAGCTTTGTGGGAAAAACTGCGCTAAGAATATGTGATATAATTTCCAACACAGTCTTTATACTGTTGATTGTAGCACAAATTTATTTATGACTAGGAAAGAGTACTGTGTCAAGAAGAATATGGAAAATTTTAGGAAACCAGAATAAAAAAAATACTACAATACCTTTCCTTAAGACATGACCAGATGAAACATAGATCCTATTCTGCCTTTGCCAATGGTTTATTGTGTGACCATTTTGCACAGAAACAAAGTGCCATGAGGCTTCTTTTTTTTCTTCATTCAACTCTAGCCAAGAAAACCTGAACAGAACTTGGATATCTGTGGGCTGCCTATACCACTGAGCACAATGCCACTTATGTAGTTTTCTAGGAAATCCACTCACTTGAGAAATGAAATTAGGTTCCCAGTTGAAAATGAAGGAGGTGCTTATTTCCATGCCCGGTGCTAGAAAACAGCATGTGAAAGGTGTCAGGCACTAACACAGGAAGCCTGAATCACAGAAATGGCTGTAATAAATTCTGGGATTTCTTTACCAAATGTATGAATTGAAGCAGTGGCTAAGGACACAGCCAGATTCATTTTCTGCTTTAAGAACTAAGGCGAGAAATGATTTTTCCCCTTTTTATAAAGCATCTCACTCTGCAAAAACAGTAAGATTGTGTCATGTACCTCATATAGCCAGCTAGCTCATTTCTTATGTACTACAGAAGAATATCATGGAGCAGAAAAGGCACCAGACAGGATCAAGAAATCTAAATTCTAGTTTTAGCTCTGCGCATAACTAGCTAAGTGATCCAGAGTGAATTCCTTCAACTCCCAAAGGTTACTTATCTTTAAATACAATAGATTGGGCTAGGTCCCTTCTAACTTCAGAGTTGTAAGACTCGTGTCTAGGACCTGTCCTTGAAGAATACTCATTCTTTGTTAAACCTTCTTTTCCTGATGATATGTCTCCCTCTGGGAGTCCTGGACAAGGTGGGGGTGGGAAGGCGTATTTTTTCAGATTATTATTGACTGTCCCAATTTTCAGGCTGTCTGGCTTGTCCCCTTGTGTGTTTTTTGTCTTCTTTTCTTACTTTTTCCATTCTCCTGTCTCTACCCCCAATTCATTGGGAGAAGAAAAAACTAGAGCACCAGATTCTAAAGGTTGACAGACTGTTGGAAAGGCAAATCCATAACTGAAATCAGCAAATAAATGGAAAGGGGAAAAAATAAGTGTTTTTTAGGCACCTGTTATGTGCCAGCAACTATGCTGGGGGGGGGGGGGAGGGAAGGCACGGAAATTGGGATTAAGCGACTTGCCCGAGGTCACACAGCTAATAAGTGTGTCAAGTATCTGAGGTTGGATTTAAACTCGGGTCCTCCTGACTCCAGGGCTGGTGCTCTACTCACTGCACCACCTACCTGCCCCTATTAAATCTATCATTAATTGCAACATACCAAAGAAACCAAAAGATCTGTGGAGAGATATTTATGGTTTAAGAATAGTTGACATACTTTCATATTCAGAAAGTTGGTGATTATATTCTTTATTTCAATAATTTGATATGTCAAGGATCTGTGGTTTCCTCAATGTGTGCATTAATGCACATCACAGACTCTTTATAACTTAGTGCATGATATTCAAGTGTTGCTGTAACAAAAACAAAAAACAAAGAAAGAAAACTATTATTACCCTGCAACCAATCTAGGCTTAAGCATCTCTAGATAACCTACTTAGTAGCTCATCACCTATAAGCTCTCTTCTCCCCTCTTCTATGTCTCAAAACCATTCTCTCCCCAATTACTCCAGTGTCTGATTAAGAAGTGGTCTTTCTAACCCACCAAGTCCAGCCTTCATCTTTGAATGCACCCCTTCCTCCCTTCCCCAGCATACCACCTTCCAAATCACCCCCTCTCTTTTGTTTATCTTCAGTCTTTCATCATCTATTTGTTCTTTCCCTACAAACACACCCAGGTGTCTCAGTTTAAAAAATCCTCACTTGACTCTCCCACTCCCTCAAGCTATTATCCTTCATCTCTCCTCCCTTCCACACTTAAACTTCTGGGGGGAGGGAGAAAATTACATACTTTAATTACATTTCCTCTTCTCTCACCTCTTGCCTTTTGTTTTCTGAAACTCTACTCTCACTAATAATGTTATAATTGACAAATATAATAACACCTCAGTCTCTTTGTAATCCTTCTTGATTTCTCGGCTGCATTTGACACTATTTAACAACCTCCTCCTCTGGATAATTTCCTCTATGGTTTTTTGAAACACTGCTCTCACTTGTTTCTTCTCCAACCTGCCCTTCTCCCACTTGTCCCATCTATAAGTTCTCAGTCCTCCTTTCATGGACCGTTATCTATGCCCTGCTTCTTAACTGTCGGTTTGCCTTTAGTTTTTCTCATGTTCTCATCTTTTCTGTCCCTATACTCTTTCCAGCTGACTTAACAGTCCCCATGAATTCTATGATCATCTCAACACACATGAATACAAGATCTGTCTGTCCTGAACTAGCTTCTCCCCTAAGCTCCTGTCCTGCAATACCAACTGCTCCCTGGATGTTAAGAAATGGATGCATGTTTGTGTCTTTTTAGTTAAAGCAAAACTAAACCAAAAAACAGTTCGCCTCCAATAATACTGACATACGTGAAATATTTTTTTCTGAGATGACATTTCTTAAGTATTTATAAATATGAAGTTATGAAAGTTGGGTCCACCCTCCTAACCCCCCAAAACCACAAAAATAATAAAAGTTGTGTTGGATACAGAGAAGCTTGTGTCACTTAAAATGTGTTTATGTGGCACATACTTTTTCTAATCAAAGCTTTTCTAAGCAGTCTAATAAAGAAATCACAAAGAATAATTGAATGGTCAATCTATTCTCCCAACCCCCATGAAGTCATCTACTTTTTTTTTCTTTCCTCTTTTTTTTAAGCTCTGCATGACTTTTTCAAAGTAAAAGACTAAAATTCCTGTAAGAGAAATGCATATCTGTGTGGTAAGTGAAAGATGAAATGACAGGAAAACAGAGACTGGATCTTCTGAGCATATTGATTTATTAAGCAATTCATACTAATTATCTAACAAACCAAGACCAGGCCTCCTCAGCTTAGGCCTAAAGCTCCAATACAGGGGAAGACAGACTTTTATACATTAAAAACAATTAATCAAAGAAGGCCAATTAATTAAGAGGAAACAATACATTAGCCAATCTGATTTCTAATTGAATGAAAGATTAGGAACTTTATGCCTTGGGAGGGGGAAAGAGAATAGGCGCAGTTCCCTGAATTCAGAAAAGAAGTGTCTCACTCCCCAAGTACCCATAAATAGTCAAATGAGGGGACATGGAAACAACTTATTGATCATTATGGACCAGTTTTCAGATAAGACATAGGGGTTGCTTGAGATGTACCATTGTGAGAAAACTCCTGGCATCAATCTTTGGATCTGACTGGGTTTCTGGTCAGCATAATCTAGGTCCTAAGTTAAGGCTCTCTAAGCAGCACGTAGGAGAGGTCCAGTTTCCCAGTCAGCAGAGTTATGTTCAAACAGTGCAATAAGGTTTTATCTGAATTCCTACAATTGAATAAAGTTTTCTCTCAAGACCCATAATTGAATAGAAAGGGAACTGAGCTAGTTCTGGAATTGAGTCACAAGATGAAGTCAATGTGGTTCACTCAATTCTCACTACCACTTGCTGTCCTAATCCCTTCAATTCCCTCATCTGTCAACATTACATGATATTAGTTTTTGCGTCCTATATTCACATATCTTGGGTATATATACAATACATGAGGATAAGGATCAGACCTTCCTTCTATTCTACACAGTACCTATCATAGGTCTTTTGCACATCTTAAATGTTCAACAAGTACTTGAATGAATGGATATAAGTGAATAAATGAATCTCTTCCACTGATTTATATTTCTTATTTATTTTATTTATTTATATGTAGCCCTCCAATTTATTCTGATCCTCCTATTTTATTTTGACTACTAGAGAATTCCTTTCTTTTGGAATCTCTGCCATTCCCCCAAATAATTATCCTTACCTGCCCCTTCAGCATTATTCTCTGCTCTTTAAGTTCTACCTGTAACTATTCCTTGAGTCCAATGCAAACTCCACATGGTGATTCAATGACTCTAAATAAGTCTATCCTATTCTCTCAGAATATTCTATCAATTATATTCTCTGCTAAGAATGTGGCTCTACCTGGTAAACATTCTTATCAAAAAATTTTATTTTTAATATTACTTTAATTAATATATTTGTTTTTAACATTTTTTTGAATTTTGAGTTCCAAATTCTCTTCTTCCTTCTAGTCCCTCCCCCACCCATTGAGAAGGCAAGCCTATGATAAGATCATATGATCTCAGTTATACAAGTGAGATCATGCAAAACATATTTCCAAAGTAAGCATGTTTTTTAAAGCAATAAAAATAGAGTGAAAGATTATACTTCAATTTGCACTCAGATTTTATCAGTTCTCTCTCTGAAAGTACAGAGCATTTTTCATCATAAGTCCTTTGGAGTTGTCTTAATCATTGTATTGATCAGAGTAGCTAAGTCTTTCACAGCTGGTCATCATTACAATATTGCTGTTACTATGTACTGTGATCTCCTGATTCTGCTCACTTCATCTGGCATCAGTCCACATAAGCCTTCCCAAGTGTTCCTGAAACTATCCTCTTAGATATTTCTTACATCAAAACCACATATTCTTGTTATTCGGTGTTTTTCCAGTTGTGTCAGACTCTTCATGACCCCATTTGGGTCTTCTCAGCAAAAATACTGGAGTGGTTTGCCATTTCTTTCTCCAGCTCATTTTACAGGTGAGGAAACTGAGGTAAATAGTGTTAAGTGACTTCCCAGGTCATACAGCTAGTATCTGAGGCCAGATTTGAATCCATGAGGATGAGTCTTCCTGACTCCAGGCCTGGTGCTCTATCTACTATGCCACCTAGCTGCCAAATACAATCATATACCATAACTTGTTTAACCATTCCCCCATTGATGGGCATCCCCTTGATTTCCAATTCTTTGCCAACATACAAAATAGCTGCTATAAATATCTTTGTACATGTCAGTCATTTTCCTTTTTCTTTGATCTCTTTGGAATACAGACCTAGAAGTTGTATTTCTGTGTTAAAGGGTATGCACAGTTTTATAGCCCTTTAGGCGTAGTTCCCAATTGTTCTCCAAAATGGTTGGACCAGTTCACAATTCCACCAACAACTGTATTAATGTCCCTATTTTCCTGCATCCCCTCCAGCATTTATAATTTCTGATAGGTATGAAGTGATACCTCAGACTTGTTTTAATTTGCATTTCTCTGATCAGTAGTGATTCAGAACATTCTTTCATGTAACTACATATAGCTTTGATTTTATCTTCTGAAAGCTGCCTGTTCATATCCTTTAAGCATTTACCAATTGGGGAATGGGTTTTATTTTTATAAATTTAGCTCATTTCTCTATACATTTGAAAAATGAGGGCTTTATCAAAGAAATTTGCTATAAATTTTTTTTCCTGAGGTATCTGCTTTTTAATCGGCCACTGTGGCTTACTACTTAACAGAAAGAATCGAGTTTCTGATTGACAAATGTTAATTTGATCTAAAGTTAGCTGCTCGAAGGTTCATAGTTATACTGGTAATTTTACTTCAGGTGCCATTTCCCATCGTTCCTTCAGAACAAGCCTCTCTTGCTGAGAAAAGGAACTCTTTCAAGAGTTTTAAAATGTCAAGGACAATAGACCATAAAGTATAATGTTTCCCTTCATCAGTATTCAAAAGAAGAATTTGCATATATCAGGTGATTCAGTGGAAGAGCAGCTGAACATGGATTACTGTAAGAACAAACTAATTCTTGATGGACTTACAGGGTGAGTCAAATTATCCATGGAAGAATTCTCCACCAACTGATATTTCCTCCAATTCTGTTCATTGTCCAAAAAAGAACCACTCCCACTACAGTACAGTCTGGGCCCAAGACAGCCGTCGCCTGTATGTAACCTTAGTCATGGGACATTGGAAGGTGTTTCTGTCTAGCATGAGTGACTCAGGGTCCACCTGACTGGTGCATTTTGACTTCATTGAAGGCACTGGAGCTTCCTGAATGTAGCAGGAATGTGGCAACACGATGACCCTGTTTTGCTTCGTTCCTCATATCATTTGGTGAACAGGTATACTATCTGACTTGCCCAATGATTTTTTCAGGTGCTCATTTGTGAAAGCAAATACTTTTAAAGACCTCACCCTTCCTTTTGAATCCACACACTTAACTTTAATTTTTTTCAGCACCCTATGTATGCCAACTATCACATCCTATAACTTGATGTAACAACAATATTCTGCATAACATGAGAATTGAAAGTACTTTCCTCTCTCTGAGACCAGTCCTATAGGCTAGATAGTGACAGCTGAGTTTTAATCTGTGTTCAACAACCCTTTCAGACAAGTCAGGCAATCAGGGGACAAGCATTTATTAAGCATCCACTATACATCAGGCCCTATGTTAAATGGTTAGGATTCAAAGAAAGGTAAAAAATAGTCCCTGTTATCAAGCAATTTACACCTAGTGGGTGAGATAACATACAAACAACTACAGACAGGATATGTACATAATTAATTTGAGCTTATCAATGGAGGAAAGGCACTAGCAGTAAGGGTAACTGGAAGGTGGCATCTTAGCTGAGACTTGAAGGAAGCCAGGGAAGCTAGGTGGCAGGGGTAAGGAGGGAGAGAGTTCTAGGCACAGGAGGATAACACGTGAAAATGCTTGAAGCCATGAGACAGCAAGGAGGCTAGTGCTGATAGATTACAGAGTACTTGTGAGGCAGGGTATAAGGAGTAAGTAGACTGGAAAGGTGGGCCATACTAGGCAATAGCATGGAATGGTGACTCAACCTCAGTTTCCTCATCTGTAAAATGGGGATAATAGCATGACCATCTCCAACAATTATTTTAAAACTAGAGTGAGATAATGTACGTAAGTGCTTTTGGAACCTTAAAATTGTAGGTAAACTTCAATTGCTGCTGCTACTGTTACCACCACCACCACAACCAATATTACTAATACTGCTGCTGCTGTTATTACTACTGCTTATTTTGCCCCCTCCAAATGACTCTTTCCCCTTTGCTTTAGATTTCCCCACCTTAAAAATCAGACAAAATAGGAAGATTTCCTTGACTCTGTTGTCTCTTCTGGCTCCTGTCCAACTCCTTTTATCATTTTCACTGCCAAACCTAAAATGGAAATCTATTACTCATTGGTTCCATTTCCTGTCTATCAATTTCCCCCTCTTAATAATGTGCAATCTAGTTTATATTCCCATTACTCTGCTATAATTTCTTTCCATTACCAAGCTTTTGTGCATCCTTATTCTACTTCTCTGCTGTCCCTGACCACATAATACCACCTCCTTCTCAAAATTCTCCTTTGGGCTTCCCTAACATTCTGCTTTCCTGCTTCTTCCCCTACTTTTCCAATTGCTTCTTTTCTCTTGCTCTCATTGGCAATTTTCTCTAGCTACTTGATTCTACAACTCTATAGTCCATAGACTGGCATCTCCTTTGTGCTAAAAATGAGTATTTACACATTATTTGAGTTACATTCTTTGCCAGTGAGTCCCCTACAGCAACCCTGCTATCTTTCCTGCTATCTATGCATAACTATACTGCTTATGACTGGAGGAACTACCTTTTCAAAATATAAGGAATTTATTTGAAGCGTGCCAGGCACACATGAATGAAACCCATCTTGATGCAATGTGGGCTGGTCAGGATTTCCTCACAAAGGCTATAGTTAGGATTTAATTGATAGTAAGATGAGAAGTTTGCATTTTAATGCCATGTCTCAAATATTACAAATTATGTTCTCTTACCTATTGCTTGTTTTAGGACAGAGACCAAAAGAGCATCTCCATTGTGTCAAAACAGAATTCAATTTAATTCAATAAAAAAATTATAGTTTTGACTTCTAATATTACTGCTAAATTCTAATTAGCAAATCAAAATACAGAGATTTTTCAATATATGTGGGCTAAACATTTCTTAAAGAAAGAATTGGGTCTACAGTTACACAATAATGGCTACATGGTTATTTTCAACCAAGAAAAGGATCAGCTGCCCCTAAGATCCACCATATGTCAGATGCCTTTGAAAACCAGTATATTTAAGTTCCTTGAGAGCAAAAACTCATTTTACTTTTTCCTTTGTACCCCCAGTGCTGTGCTAAGTCATAGTACCTTACATACAGTAGTTGCAAAAATATTTGGTGAATTGAATTGGTGATACTTAATTAAGCTAGGTTTTGGTTTTGTTTAGTTCTTAGGGCTAACAAACTAGTTAATCAAGGTAGTGGAATAATTATTGTGTACATGAGACTCAGCAAGAGGTTTGACAAAATATATCATAATATCTTTGTGGACAGGATGGAAAGATGTGGGCCAGATGTTAACATAATTTGATCATTGTGGAATTCCCTGAATGACTGAACCCAAAAGTTAATCAGTTAGCTTGAAGAGAGAGCTAACACTTGTTGCTAGAATCAGATTCCAAACAGATCTTTTCCTCACTATATGTCACTTCCTACATTTCCCTCTTTTTTTTCCTCTCCACCCGTTTAATTGTCTATAATATAGGACTAAAGTATATGTTTAAAATGTCTACTGAATTTGATAAAGTTTCTTGTTGCCTCAATTTAATATTTATCAATGTGATCTTTTAAATATCTCTTAAATTAAAAACAACAACAACACAAGTACATAAATTAAATTACCTTTTAGGTTTTTCACTGCAGCTATTCACTTGTATCGTGAGCTAAAGGTTTTTATAGTTTCTAGTTCTTGGGTAAAATGCTTATTGCAACTCAGACTAAGAACTTTAGTAAATTACCAAAAGATGAAAAGACCATGATATTGAAGCCCAAGGTCCCATGGCGGGGTGAAAAGACTTTAGAGGTACTGGTCCATGGAGGGAGTAAGAGACTCTAGCATAGCCCCTATGAGAGAAGACCACAACAGTATTTGGGCATCCCTGGTAAAAAGAGTGGCATTTGTTCCCAGGCCCAACATAGAGTACTGCCAGCAATTAGGTGAAACAGCACCTAATTTATGCCAGAAGAGGCTAATCATTTCCCAGAATGTCTGCTCTGTACTTCATGGACAATGACCTTCAACCATTCAAAGGACTTATGGAGGATAAGGCAATTGGTAGATGGGGAACAATGGGGGAGAGGCATGGTGACTGGGGAAAGTGATCCCTGGGAGAGGGGTACAGGGGTGATGAGAACATATAAGTGGTATCCTAGGGTTAGAGAAGGGAGTAGAAATGGTCAGAAATACCATACAGTATAGGGCCAGAGAAGCATGATGGGTTAGGGGACTGGACCTGGAGTCAGAAAGACCAGAGTTTAAATTTTACCTCAGACACATACTAGCTGTGTGATCCTGGGAAAGCCACTTAACCCTTGCTTGCATAAAACTGAAGAAGGAAACCACTTTAGTATCTTTGCCAAGAATACGCCATGGATGTTTGGTTCACAGGTCATGAAGAGTCAGACATGACTGAAAAGCAATGGAATCAAGTTCAAGTAGAAAGATTCACACTGAAAAAAAAGTTTTTATTTAATTAAAACGGACCTAGTCAGATAGTAAGGCATCAAGGAAAAATCGGACATTAAAGGAAAAAAAAATGATAAGGTTTAAAACTCTATATTCAACTCTCATGGCTTGTACCTTGGCTTTGATATTCAGGAAATAGAATCCCTTGTGCTGCGTCATGCTAGATCATAATCTCAGTATTTGTCTTCAATGCTTGTTGAACTTGATTGAACTCATCCCTTTCTGTTTTGGATCCTAAATGCTTATTGTGCGTAAGGCATTGTGGTAGGTAACAGAGATATAAAAGAAAAGAAAAAAAATACTAAATAGTGTTTGCCCTCAGGGAGCTTACAGTTTACCAGAATTTAAGAACTGACTCTTTAATCCAGAGCCAGTTAGAAAACATTTTCAGAAAGGTTCTGTTCATGGTGCTATGTTTTAGAAATCCAAAGACAAACAATATACTTCCCTATTATTGCTGCTGTTTTCTCATATTGTATAAACAACCAGAGAGCATGGTTTTTATTTTGCCTTACTCGAATACACTGGTCATTACAATAGCTTTCATTGCTGTTCTCTCTCTCTGTCTCTCTCTCTCCATCATAAAGAGCTCCAAATGTAATACAAACATTTTCCCCTCAAGCCTAACAGCTTCATTGAAAGACAGTGTTATGTGTTGGACAGCTCACTAGATTGGAGGGCAGCTGTGTGGTGCAGTGGATGGAGCACTGGACCTGGAGTCAGGAAGACCTGAATTCAAATCTGGCATCAGATACTTACCAGTTGTGTGACTCTGGGCAAATCATCTAACCCTGTTTCCCTGTTTCCTCATCTGTAAAATGATCTGAAGAAGGAAATGGCAAACCACTCCAAATATCCTCACCAAGAAATCTTCAGATGGGGTCTTGAAGAGTTGGACATGACTGAAAACAGCTAAACAACAACAAAACCAGATTCTATGTCTGGGGGACCTGAAATCAGCTTCTGATTCCATTACCTTCTAGGAACGTGGATGGTCTTGGGCTGTCTCCAAACCTCTTGACCAGATTGTATTCATTTGAAAAATGAAGAGATTGGGTTAGATGGTCTCTAACATCACCTCCAGTTCTAAATTCTATGACTTTGAGAGGTAAGTAGAGGGAAAGCTTTCAAAAGGAAGATGAAACTATTAGGAAAAGCCATCCAGTGAGCCAGGAGTGAAACTAAGGACAGAACCTAGTACACCAATTTCAGTGAACCTGTATTATCTCACTGATGAATTGAACTGTGGAGAAATTCCCTTGAAGACATTTTCATATTACAATATGCATGACTGCTGGGTGGTAACAGATAATTTGGATATTTAATGATTTGTGTAAGTATTATTGTATTATGACTCATCCTCAATCTATATTCGTTTTGAGCTTTGATCTGAACTCATTAAAGGAATATCTACATTAATGAAATCATTAATCCAACAATGTATCAGAGATTTGCTCTTCAGTTTAAGATTTTCAAAGTGCCTTGTGCTTTAATTAAATAGCTGATTCAATACGCCATTGAGACAACATGGAAAATAATTTGTTGCCAGGGCTTGTGACTTTGATTGAATTATTAATCAATTAATAAGCATTTATTAATTGCCTACTATGATCCAAGCACTGAGCTAGGCATTAGGAAAAAAAACATGAATGAAACAGTTCTTACTCAAGGAGTTTATATAGTCTATCAGGGAAGACAACACATTCATGTCTAAGTATGTAGAAAATAAACACATTTGATCTGAGAGAAGAGTAAGACACTAGCAATGGAGAGAATGTGTTCTGACCACAACAGAATATAAGATGACCTGTATCTTCTCTGTTCTAGATACTAGGTCTGTCTTAATATAGAGTAGGTCAAATTAGCTTTTTGGTTACCATGTCCCAATATCTATTTATATTGATCTTGCTGTCTACTAAAATCCTTAAATCTTTTTTTTTGTAGTTGTCTACCTATACCTCCTTTATTCTATACAATTTATTCTTTGGATCCAAGTGTAAATTTTACATTTATTCTTATAAAATCTTATTTTATTAGTTCAGATGAGATTCAACCCATTATTCTAATCTGTCAAGTTTTTTTGGATACTGACTGTCATCCAACATGTTAATTAAAGCTCCCACTTTTGTGGGAGCTAAGTATTCAACTTCTGCCTTTATCTAAATCATTGGTTAAAATGTTGAACAGGACAGGGAGAAGGATAAATCTCTGAAACACTTCACTAAAGGTTTTTCTCCAAGTTAATATAATTTTTAGTAACAATTTTTTGAGTTTAGTCTTTCTAAAAGTTCTGAATTAGCCCAGTGAAATGGTGATGAAGAAAGGGGGAAAGTAAGAGTAAATGATATTTAGCCCACACTCTCATTGTTTTATATGTTGTTTATCTTTCATACTCCAAGAAGAACAATGACATCACAATGTTGGGGCAGGATATAATGTGTTCAACTATGGCTGATCAGTCCAATACAAGCTCAGAAGGCTCTACCATAGGACAGATATTAATAGTCCATTTGAACATTTGGGATGGAGATGTCTCTAGATCTGAGCATGCCATGTTTCCTTTATGCTACTGTTACTCTGCTTTGGTCATAGAGCACAGTTCCTTCTTTGATGCAGACATACCAAGCAGGATGGTCCTCTGCCAATGTCTCCCATGAAAGTTCTTCAGAGAGACCTTAAGAATGTCTCAGTCTCTTAGGCAAATGTACATTTGGCATTCAGACAATGAAGCCAGCCCATCAGAGTTGCACTCTCTGCAGTAGGGTTTAAATGCTTGGCAGTTCAGCTCAAGAAAGGACTTCTTGGTGTTGTTAGGTGAAAATAAGTAGAAGCAGCAGAGCACCGATCCATACTCTTGCATCTCTGCCTCAGAGACTGCATCGAGTGCACGATCATCTGTGCACGTTGTGCACCAACTCTCTCTCCGTTTTAGTCGTGGCCCATAGCCTTTTCAAGTTAAAAAATTTACCATCCATGCAGTAGCTGATCTTGATGCCATTTTTGTCCTCATCGAAGGCATCTGACATTGTGGAAAATGCCATGCTGAAAAGCATGGGAACAAGCACACAGTCCCATTTCACTCCATTGGTGACTGGGAAAGTGCAAGAGCAAAGGCAACCAAATTTCACCATGATCTTCCACAAGCCTTTATGACTGACAGTATCAAAGTCTTTGGTCAGGTCAACAAACATTGTATACTGAACTCTCATTTGTCCTGGAGTTGTCAGGTAGCAAACACCATGTTGATTTTTCCTCAGCCCTTTCTGAAGCCACACTGGCTCTCAGGTGGATGACCATCTTCCAGTGCTTCTATGGTGCTCTGAAAACTATTCAGGGGCCATAGACCTCTTGTGTATTGCACCTACTCAGTGCTGATGGAGCCATACTGATCAGTAATAAGGACATGAACCTGGAGAGTTGGGCTGAATACTTCCATAGGGTTCTCAACAGACTATCATCAACCAATGCTGAAGTCATCAATCAAATATCTCAGATTGAACTCAATCCTTCTCTAGCAGAACTTCCAATTGAAGAAAAAGTATTGGATGCCATCAGGCTTCTTTTATGTGGCAAAGTACCTGGTGCTGATTCCATGCCAGCAGAGATCTACAAGGCAGAAGTCCACTGCTCATACGGAAGCTGACCAAAATCTTCTGGGTTGTGTGACAAGAAGAGGTTATCTTCCAGGAGATCAAGGATGCCTCCATTGTCCATCTCTATAAAGGAAAAGGAAGCAGGTTGTCCAGTGACAACCACAGAAGGGGTCTCTCTCTTTGTCATTGCAGGCAAGATTCTTGCCAGTTATCCTAAATCGGTTGATCCTTCGCCAGGAAGATGATCATTGTTTTGTATACTTTGATAATATCCCACATTGTTCTTCATCTTTACAGACTAAAAGGTCCTTTTAAAAAGAAACTTAGTAAGTTGTATAGAGGCAAATTTCTAGAAAAAGCTATTAAAGCTTTGCTTTCACATTATCACTTCCCACTTCTTAAGTTGTACTAATCTAGCTTTTGATCTCTTCACTTGACTAAAACTCCTTTATTTCATGTCCCTCTGTGATCTCTTTATTGCTAAAATCAGGGGTCTTTTCTTGGTAGTCCTCATCCTCCCTGACCTCTCTGCAGTATTTTATACTGTTAACCTTCAACTGTTAATCTCTTCCACTAGAAAATGTCTTTTCCCTGCATCTTTGTGATATTGTTCTCCCTTGGTTCTGCTCCTACCTGTCTGACCATTCCTTCTCAGTCTTCTTTGCAGGTTCATCATTCATGTCCCACATTAAATGTAGATGTACCCCAGGGCTCCATTCTGATGTCTCTTCTCTTTTCACTGAGGTGTTGAATTATTATCTCTACGCATCTGACTCTATTTACCCATTTCTCATCTCTCCACTGAACATCAGTTCAGCCTCAACAATGACCAAATAAATACATCTCCAAATAAAGGTTCCATGGGGGTATCAAACTAAACATGTTCAAAGTAGTTCATTCTTCTTTCCTCTAAGTCCATCCCTCCTTTAAACTTCCCTATTCCATCGAGAGCATCACCATTTTTCTAAACACTCAGCTTTGCAAGCTAGGAGACATTCTCAACTCTTCACTTTTATTTTCCCTCCCCCTAATCTAATCAGTTGCTAAGTATTGTTAGTTCTGCATCCACAATATATCTTACAATATATCTCTTCTCTTCACTCTGTGATCACCAGCCTCAGATCATGATCACTTTTTGCCTGGACTATTTCAATTGCCTCCCAATTGATTTCTTGTTTTCCTTTTCATGTTGTTCTCCACACAGCTGCCAAACTTTTGTTCCTAAAGCACAGATATGACCACATCATTCCTCTTCTCAAGAATGTTTATTGATTCCCTAATCCTTCTAGGAGGGCAGCTAGGTGGATAGTGGATAGAGTTCTGGGCCTGGAGTCAGGAAGACTGAGTTGAACCTGGACTCAGACACTAGCTCTGTGACCTTGGGCAAGTCACTTAAACCTGTTGGCCTCAGTTTCCTTATCTGTAAAATGAGCCGGAGAAGGAAATGGCAAACCATTCCAGTATCTTTGCCAACAAAACTCCCAATGGAACTACAAAGAGTAGGACAAGACTGAACAACAATTGCCTAGAGGATAAAATTTAAACTTTTCTGTTTAACATTTTAAGTCCTACACAAACTGGCTCCAAAATACTTTTCTACCAGTTTATGCATTGTTCCCCTTCATGTCTTCTATGTCAGACAAATGAGCCTACTTCCTATTATCCATATATGACATTCTATCTCCCACCTCCATGCCTTTGCACAGATTACCCTCTAAACATGAAATTCTTTCTGTTCTCACCTCAAACGTCCTAGGTTTCCATCACTAGATAGTTTAGATTTTGTAGTGTCTTGCCACTTATTTCCCACCCTAAGGAATAAGCTGAATGCCTCCCACATGTTGGACAACTGAATCTTTCTATGGTTGGAGATAAATATTGGTACCACTTTTTACATGTTCTTTCAGCTCCCATCATTTCCCCACTTACTAGCATCCTGGGCTATCTTAGCTGTCTGGAAGTGTAG
The DNA here is from genome assembly GCF_011100635.1 of Trichosurus vulpecula. Classification (NCBI taxonomy): domain Eukaryota; kingdom Metazoa; phylum Chordata; class Mammalia; order Diprotodontia; family Phalangeridae; genus Trichosurus; species Trichosurus vulpecula. The sequence goes on along the minus strand of NC_050578.1, from coordinate 130,220,430 downwards.
ACAAGCTATAAGAAGATGCCTAGTAACACCGAAGTGTGAAGGACAGACATGGAGATATTCACCATGCGTTCCTGCCCTCCCAGCCTAAGTCCCTGCACCCTTTCCATAATACTCACAACACCACCTTACATGAGTGCAGTGGTTTATAGCTTTCAAAGTATTTTAATAGCCTTAATAGCTTATGTTTATGTGGTACTTTAAGGTTTGCAAAGTGCTCCATATTCATTATCTCATTTGATCCTCAAAGAAACAGTGGAGTAACTCCTATTATTATCACAATGTCACTGCTAAGGAAGGGAGGTTCTGGGAGATGAAGTGATTTGCCCAGGGTCACTCAGCTGGTAAATGGCAGAGGAAGGGTTTGACTCCTTATCTTAGTGACTCCAGAGCCGAAGTAGAATGGTTAGACAGTGTGCCCTGAAGCCAGGAACATCTAGGCTCAAGCCTCACCTCTGATACATATTAGTTTCCTATTCCCAAGAAAGTCACATGATCTCTCAGTGTTTTAGGCTGATTTTTCAGGCTGTAAATTATAGAAAAGGTGTCAATGTGAATTTGTAGAGGAAATGTCCTCATCTTGGAATACCCTACACCAGTGAAATTACAGGTCCTGCCTCTATCCCCAAACCTTCCTCATTCCATTGATGAATCCTCCCATCTCAGTTTCCAATTTGTCCCAGATGCTGGAGTCATTGAGCAGCCAGTCCATCTACATCTACCCTGAAACAAGGCTTACAACACTCAGAGCATCCTTCAATAACACCCACAGTAGATTTATACATCTTGTATATCCAGGAGAAACTTGGCTGCTACTTTGACTGACCTCTAGCTAGCTGCAGGCTGCATTACAATATATTCAAACTGAGCCTTTGCTCTTTCTAACCTGCTTTTGTATTCAGTGTGTGCTCACCTTCAGTTAATCAGAAATGTGGCTACAGTATAGACATTTTTCTGTACTTTGTTCAGGTTTTACAGTAAGAAACAGGAAAAGAAACAATTAAATTCAGTTTTCTATTAAATCCTTATAAAAACAACTTGAAGACAAAAAAATAATCTGAAGATTGCAATGTCATTAACTCACTTCCTCACTGGAGGACTTCCTTCTATCCCTCTGGTGAAGGTATAAGACTATTAACTGTGGTTTGACAGAATTATAGAAATATAGACCTGTAGAGCTGGAAAGGATCTCAGAAGACATCTAATCCAAAGGTCTCAAAAAGATTTATGCTCCTGACAAGGCATTATTATGCTATAGTTTCCATGAGGAATTGTGGCATACTTCAGGAGAACTGCATGAAAATTCCAAGTCCTAAGTTCCATGCAATTATTGGCTCACCATAATATCAAATAAATTAATGTTTGTGAAGCACTTAGCACAGTGCCCAGGATACAGTAGGTGATTAATAAAAGCCTATTCCCTTCCCTATACTTAGACAAAACCAGCACATTGCCGAGGCATACACCCTTTGAGAATCACTGATGCAATGCAAGCCTTTAATTTTACTGAGAAAGAAACTGTAGCCCAGAGAGGTAAAATAATTTCTCCAAGCTCACATAGTGAATTAATCAAGTAAATATACCATATCTTGTCTGGCTTATTTCTTTCCAGGAGGAGTAATACTCAATTCCATTATCCATCTATCCATCCATCTATTCAACTATCAGCTATTTATTAAGTTCCTGCTGTATAAGAAGATTGTGCAATGGACCATCATCAATACTACTGCGATTACATGTCACATATTCTCCGTGTATCGCACTGAGCCTTGTGGTTTGCAGGTTTTTGGAGACTAGAAGTGCCATGTCCTGCTCTCAAGCTCTCTGCCATGTAAACAATATCAAAGAAAACATATTAATATTAAGGTTATATCCTATTTTTAGGCAACAGTCTGCCATAAATAGTTGTATTTAATACAATATTAATCTATATCAAGCCATTTCCAGCTGAGGGGGAAGAGAAAAGGGAAGGAGGGAGGGAGGGAGAAGAAGAGGGCAAGGGAGAGCAAAAGAAAAGGGGAGGGAGAAGAAAAAGAGAAGGGTAGAGAAAAGGAGAGGAAGAGGGAAAAGAGGAAGGAGAAGGAGAAGGGAGAGAGAGAAAAAAGGAGAGTGAGAGGGAGAAAGAGAAGGGAGGAGAAAGAGGAGGAAGAGGAAGAGGAGGAGGAGAAGGAGGAAAAGAAGGAGAAGGAAAAGAAGAGGGAGAAGGAGAAGGAGGAGAAGGAGAGGAAAAAGAAGAAGAAGAAGAAGAAGAAGAAGAAGAAGAAGAAGAAGAAGAAGAAGAAGAAGAAGATGATGATGATGATGATGATAATGAAGATAAAGAAGGAGGAGGAGGAGGAGGAGCAGAGAGAAATGATCAAATTAGCATGGTCCCTCATGCTCTCTGACATTGATCTGCCCCAAGAAAATTTTAGATGATATTTACAAGAGTCTTGAATAAGGAAAATATGTCCTAAAATCCAGACTTAGTTAACGCTGGGCAGCTAGGTGGCACGGTGGCTAGACCACTGGGCTTGGAATCAGGAAGACTCATCTGCATGAGTTCAAATCCATCCTCAGATGTCATCTTGTGTGACCCTGGCCAAATCACTTAACCCTTTTTTCCTTGGTTCCTCATCTATAAAACAAGCTGGAGAAGGAAATGGCAAACTACTCCAGTACATTTTCTAAGAAAACCCCAACATAGTTTACAAAGAGTGGAGCAGCTGAAAAACTGAATAAGTTAACATTCCAGAATTGAGCAACCAAGTCACAGTCCCATTCCTTCTGGACCATTCCTCAAATTGCTAAGCTTAAAGAAAGGTGCTTCCTTCCTTGCATTGATATCTTAATTGTTTCTTCTGGGAGAAGAGTGAGTGCTAACCCCAGTCACTTCAGGTAGCTAGGAAATTTGGTTATCACCTTAATCCACTCAACACCTAATGAAAGGTCTTTTTTTCCCTTTTGTCTTAACTTATCACTCACCTTGGGCCAGCTGGGTTAACAGTGGATAGAGTGCCAGGGCATGAAGTCAGAAAGACTAATCTGTCTGGTAATGGCTTCTTCTCACCTGGATGGCTATATAAATATGCCATCTTTACTCAAAGTCTTAGTGTGTGTCTCCAACTCTCCATTGTTCTTTGGCTACATATAGCACCCGTTCCTTGCACATGGTCAGACAGAGAAAAGTTACATGAGACTCTCTCTCCAGGGAATCAGGACAGTGTCTGGATATAGCACCCCTCTTACTCTGCCTGACCTCTCTTTTAAAAGCCAAGACCATGGGCCATCTCACAAATAAACTTAATCATCAAGTGAGCATCAATGTTCATCTGAAGAGCATCATTTACAATACCAAGGACAGTTCAAGTCTTGCTAAGGAGGTATGAAAGTGGAGGGCATGATGGACCAAGGACACTTAGACACACTCACTGAATATGTGTTGATGGATTAACTTACTGGGCTACCGAACCAACCAACTGTGTATCATAAAGGTGGGCAATAGACATCCTTGTCCATTTCCTATTTCTTGGTTGAATTCTTAGGCTGACCTCTTTTGAGTGGGCATGGATCTAATTGAGGAAACCCTACCCATGCTCTGAGGCTTAATTCAACCACTATAATGTCATCCACAAACAGTAGCATCTGGAGGGCCTTACCATTTCTAGGAAATTACCATTGGTATTTTGTGCTTTGCTCTACAGACTTGATTTGTTATGATTTTTAAAGATAGACATAATGAAATCTTATATCCCTTTCAGTCAGGAAGGAAAGAACAGAAGAAGGGAGGGAGGGAAGAAAAGAGGAAGGAAAAGAAAGAAAGGGAGGGAGGAAGAAAGGAAGAGAAGAAGGTACAGGGGAAGAAAAGAAGAGAAGAAAGAATGAGGGAAGAAAGGGAGGAATTGAGTCGATTGTGTGAGTCAATTTCAGTCAATTGTGTGACCAAAAAAAGTTGAGCTGTAGAAAATCTTTTGTGAAAACCTCAAGGTTCCCTTCTCATAGTTTTAGAAGGGGTGTACTTTGTAAATGTATATAGCATTCCCAGAACAGTTTTGTAGAGATAGAAAGAAATCTTAGGTGTTAGTAGTTGCTGATGTCCTCTAGACCACTCAAAAAATAATACTCTCAATGGTTTTCCCCCTTTATGGTATCTTTCCTTCTTGTGAAAAATTTGAGAATTGATTTTTTCAAAGTTTGCAACACTGTGCCACTTTTAACATAGGTGGTTTCTGGGTTTACTTGCTCTATTCGGTTACTCTTCACAATAGCTACTTTTACATGCCATGTCCATTTTCTCATATAGTATATCTGGTATGAGGTGGTAGGAGTCTAGAGACAGTCCAAGTGTCATCAACAATGAAAACATATCATCATAGAAATGCTGAGAAGTATCTTCTTTCCTTCTCTCTTCCCCTCCTTTCTTCTTCCCCTCCTTTCTTCCTTCCTTCCTTTCTTCCTCTTTCTATCTTTCATTTATTCTTTCATTCTTTCTTTCTTCCTTTCCCTGTTTGTTGAGCTCCTTTAACTGTGACTTATCAATGCCCTTGAGATTCTCTTATTCAATTGGGTTATAAATAGAAATGTGCTGGTAAATGTTTATCAATTAACCCTTCAAGAAAAATATGCATGGGACAAACTCCAAGTTTAATTTGTTTTATTAACAATTTATCTACCACTTTCTTAAGTCTAGACAATCAACACATAATAAATCAAGTCCTATTTTGTAGCATGTGTTGATTATTGAGATATATATGCTCATATTTAAATTTAACAATCACCTCTTACAAGACACTTCAAGCTTTCTGCAAACTCATTCTCCCTTTCACTGATTTTTTTTTCAATTTTCTGTTGAAATATTGTTTGTAGTCTTCCACCATTGTCCTCTGTAATGTATTACAATTGAATTTCTATTCTAAAATAGTAAGACATAAGGACAAGCATCACACCTGTATATTAAGAACTTTTCTTTCCAGAAAAGTGTCAGAGGGCTCTTCACATGACAAGCACCAAACAACATACCTACAAATCAAATGGATTCTATCCAAAAAGACAGAAAATGAATGGTTACTGATGCGGGAATTTTTCCAAATGAGCTGAGTATAATCATGCCTTTAACTAGTTACAGCAAAGATTGAAATCAACTCCACAACAGAAGAAAGATAAAGATTACAAAAATACACTGCATGCAATTATAACCTCTGATATGAACTTACAAGCAAGTTATGGCACCAAAAAATAAATGCATAATTAAAGACTTTGATTCTGCTTATCACCATAGCTCCAAAAAACTGAAATGATGTAAAGCCATAAGCAAAAGAGGAAGCCAGAAGAACCCAGAAACCACCTCAGCTAGAAAAGAAACTAGAAACTACTTCCTTTGGAAAATAAGTATGTTTTTTTTTAATTATTAATTCTTCAACCAATAAGAAGTTGCTTTCTTGCATATTCTGGCTCAGAAATTAATTCTGTGATCCTAGACAACTTGGGATTTCTGCGTTTAGAATTTTCTGCCTTGAGAGAAGGTGGAGCTTATAACCAACTAAATTGTAAATTCCTTGAATTCTGTATACATTTTCTTAAACATCTCTTAATTCTCCCCAGAGTACCCAGCACAGTGCAAGATATGAGTAGTAGAATTTTAATAGCCTCTGACAAAATTGAGTAGAATACTTTGCAAAATGATATTGCTTGCATTTGTATCCCTTAAACTTGATTCTCCTCTTTGCTGAATAAGATTCCAATCTCTTCTTTCCTACTCATCCCAGTAAAACTCACTGAGGTATTTCCTTTCCTCCTCTCCCTTTAATCTGGCTCTCATGTTCAAATATAATCTAGCCTATGATATCACAAAGGGCAATTTTAGCCTAAAAGTTTTACCAGAAAGACAGCAACGTAATGGTATCAGCTCCTGAAACTCTGAGGCTTTTCCCCTAAGTCAGTGCCACTCTCTTAATGACATATTTCTCTTTCAAGTATATTCAACTAAGTTAGATTCAATTCCACTTCATCTCACACATTGGGTGTGCCTTTAAACACTGACTACGGGAGACAACAGACAGTGATGAACTGCTATGTTTGATTCAGCCCCTGTATAAGGTGACCTAGAAATGACCTAAAAATAATTGGTGCTGACTGCTTAGGGTCTTAACTAGTATTAGATGACTTACAATTGTCTCCTCTAAATGGGCATTTCATGGTGAAATTAGATAAAGTTCATTACCTAATCAGAATGACTATAGGATACATCAGCACTTCTCATGTTGATTCACTGGATAACTATTCCAGACACACCTCAAGTCTCTAAGGTGAACTCAGAGCAACAAATGCTGTGCATAAAGGAGAATACAGGTAATAGAAAACATTTAGCCTTGAATTTCCAACTAGGAAGATGTGGCAACCAAAATAAGGGAAGGGTATCGATGGTAATAAGGAAGTGTACTTCTGACCTCCACAAGGTCAGATAGAAGTAGTGAAGAGGTTTGAACTCAATGGCAGTGGGAACCTACCTTTAACTTGTCTCTTGCGCCCAGGTAACTAACCTACGTGTATGGAATCCTAGGCAATAAATTTAGGGACCTTCATGGTACCCTTCCAAGGGGGATCATTGTGGCTAAAACAGGTGGAAGATTATGAGTGTCGTAAGGTTCAGTACATGTGTTCCATAGTTTTGTGGAACTGCTTTTTTTACCTCTCTTTTAATCTTTGTTATAAACAATGACTATCTGCATCAGTGGCTATATTTGGAAATGAAGGTGATATAAAAACAAATGAAATCTCCAACATTTAAAATTAAAAGAAAAGTTGGCTTGACCTTGCACTGATCATAGGAATAGTCAACCACCATGTAACTTATAGATGAAGAATATGTTGAATTAGCCATCTAAACTGAAAAAGTCCATTCCAAAAAAGAAATTAGATGGAAAAAAGATTCTGAGGAGAGTCTTCAAATGTCTGAGGGTCTTAAGTAAGAAATAAGGAGAATAATTTTACATCAAGAATGAGTCGTAATTTGATCTAAGTAACTCACTCCTGATATATAAACCATACCATTGACCCAAAGCTCCAGGTGTAACAAGGTTCAGGTAAAGGAGTTTTGACTGCCACCTCAAGCTTCAGCACACTCTACCACCTTGTGACAAGCCCCCTCAACACATAATGTGATTACTTCTGATCCCTTGGCACCCTTGGACTCTCCACACTTAACTGGCCATATTCTATATCATAGGCACGTTCACTCTAAGAGTACCACTATGCCTTTCGTTGCCCACTCAATCCCTAGCCTTCCACTTCCTCACCTCATCCTGGTGGGAGAAAAAGAAGGGCCATAAGCAGCTTTACAGGGCCATAAGCCAGACTTTATGGGACATAGGCTGTGTCTCCACAGGTCTGTACCTGTCCAAGAGGGACCTGACCCTCTTTTCCCCACTCACTCCAGTGCACTCTCCCTAGAAGCAGTCAAGTATCCCAAGTATTTCTCTTTTCACTCCCTCCAACCTGGCCTTACAACAAGAGGTATGAACTCTTTTCTTCTCCTCCTAGCCTTGTGCTAAGTGTTGGAATTATTAGCTGTGACTATTTTGAATGATGAGTCCCCATCCATGATCACCATTTTACAGGGGGCCCAGCCATGCTTACTTCAATCCCAGCTCCACTCACTCTCTGGACATTCTGACATTCATTAGTAGCCTTGTTTCCATGCAGGTACCCTCCTCCTCATCTCCCCTTCCATCTCCCTTTTATCTTTTGTCTGTTTTTGTTGTTGTTATCAAGGTTTTTAATGAGAATTAACCCTAAAGACAACTGACAAGAATGTTGACTGTTATATTAAAATGTAATATATTATTTATCTTATATATGTATATAGGTATGCACGTATGTATACACACACACACACACACACACACACACACACATATATATATATATATATATATACATACATATATATATATAATCAACCCATAGCTTACAAGGCTTTTTAAAAATCATTTTCCTGTCACCAAACCCTATGGAGCTTTAAAAAAAATTATTCCTCTGCATAGACAGTGATGTATAAGAGGATTTCTCCTTGGTACAGATTCCAATCCAATTCAAACTTCAACTACAGGGATGATTGAGAAAGTCTCACATTCTCCTTTATGAATTTTTCTATGGATAAGGATGGTCTTATTTGCCTGGCACACCAAAAGCACATAATAAATACTTTATTTCTATGTATCTATGAATGTGTGTATGGATCTTGCAGCTGTTTATATACAGCATATATCTAGGTCAATGCACTTGAAAGACACATAAGCATTACATTAAGCTCTCCAAGGTGAGTGAGTTATCTGTTCCTCCAGTTTTGCAGATCTCCGGTTACCATAGAAATAAGTTGATGAAAATACCCACTTGTCCTTGGCTTTACTTTAATTCAGTAATATCAGCTGACCAGTCTTCGGATGGGTGAGAGTATACAGCTTTCTGTAGCCCCTCTATCCTTTCTTGTTCAGTTTTCCCAGGGACACATTTTCTAGATTCATAAATCAATTCATGCCAATGGAAAGTATAAAATGTCTACGGATAAAGACAGCACAGTCTAATTTTACATTTTTGTTCCAATCTATTGTTAGGACTTAAAGGAGGCTTTGAATAAGAATTAGATCTGTCAGTCTATGCTGAAAGCAATAAGCTTTTATTATGAACACATTTTAACTCACAAGGGAACATTCATGGGTTAGGGTGAGACCCACAAAGGCATAGGAATGGCAGCATGAAATAGATGCCAAGGACCTATCTGTAGAGAGATGAGAATAAAACTAGGTCTCTAGAAGTAGGATACAGAAAGTCCCCCATTTAGGTGCTATAATCTGTGTGCCAGCTATGGAAGGAGGAAAAGAATTGATGATCCAATGAGAAGTGCTCTCTGGCTCTAAGTCCAAGTTATGTCAGATTCCTATCACTCCTCACAAATTTAGTATGTATTCACCTGGAGGCAGTTAGGTGGCTGTAACAACAACGTTGCTAGCAGATGCTGTGTGGGTGTAATAACAGCACACAGGAGGGCCACTAACACTGGTGCTTTGGTCTGCTTTTCTAAGGAAAGCAACTTTAAGGGGTTTACAATTTCACTTTAATTAAGCATACATATATCATTCACTTAGTTTGGGGGGAAAAGTCAGCATCCTGAACTTCAGAGAATATACAAACAGAAATTACAAGCAGAAATTATATAAACAGAGCAAATAAACACAAATCAACAAACAGGCTTCTGTCTGACCATAGTAATACGTGGTTACCAGAGAAAGAAGCACTGACATCTGGGATTTCAAAGCCAGGGGTCTCCCTAATGGCTACCCAGAGTCTCTGCAAGAACATTCTTCCAATGAGTGAGCCCCAAAAGCAAAATGCTAACCTCAGAGCACATATACCCTGTTTAGGGCCCTGGGGCTTAGTGCCTACTTAACAGAAGGGTACAGGTCTGAGGCTTAGCATCTACTTAGCAAAAGAGTGTGGGAAAGATTTTTAATCACCACTAGCACCACATCATATATATTGTTTCCAATCAATGATTCTTGATTCAAACAAAGGCAAGGCTCATCAAAGGCACTTGATTGCCTTAGTACTGAGAAGCACTCCAAAATAAAAGGCAACAAAAAGTCCCACTTAGATTGCCATTACAGTGGCTCAGTGGAGAGAGCACTGGGCCTGGAATCAGGATAGATCTGAGTTCAAATCCAGCCTCCAACACTTAATAGCTATGTGACCCTGGCCTAGTCACTTAATCTCTGTTTGCCTCCATCCACTGGAGAAGAAAATGGCAAACCATCCCAGTATCATTACCAAGAAAACCCCATGGACAATGGTGTGCTATGGTCCATGGGGTCATGAAGAGTCAGACACAACAGAACAACAAGATTGATCAATAATGTAAACTGGGAGTCTGGTGGGGTCTCATTCAGGTGCATCTGTCTTATTTTCTACTTTTGGTATAATGTATTGGGAGGTACTAATTAGTTTGGATGGGAAATGGAAGTTTCCAGCACTGAAGTTTTCACTCACAGTAGATTCCATAAAAAGGAGGAAGTAACAAGATGAAAAGGACGCTTTTTTAGAGCAGGAACAGCTACTTTTGAGAAAGATTAGCTTTTCTCACTTTCACACTTTCTTTTGGGGCACTATTCCTGTTCCCTAGTTTTTAATTTCTGATTTGGGATCCTCACTGTTTTTATTGATAGGGGATGTATTGGTATATCTCTTCCTTCTTCTAGATTTTCCGTTTGAGATTTTTCTTCTTTCTAATTGGTCATGATCTATCTAATGGGGGTAGTTCTTTGCCATATATGAACCTTGGCCTGTATGAACTTGGCAGAACCCCTGAATCTTAAAATGGATAGAAGGGCATGTTCAGGATTATCCCAACAAGACAGAAGTTTGACATGTTTTTTTACCAGTGATACATGCATGCAAAGTTGGGTGAAGTTGGAAAGATGGAACTCTCCCAAATAAGACTTCCCTTTGTAGTTATATCAAACACATTTTCCACTCCAAGTTTAAATTGCAAGACAAAACAGACTTCAGCATGATATAGGAGAAAGAGGGTTAAATTTGTAGTGGCACATGGATTTTTGACTCCCAGGCTTGAACTAGGTGCCCCTATGTTTTCTAGGTTCTATGATCCTAAGAGTTTATAGGAATCCTAAAGGGTATTTTTCTTTCTCTTGAACAAAGTGTTCACCTGTAGTTAAAGGTGAACTATTTAACCTTTTATGATTGAGTCTATCTTGCAATTATCTTTTGGTCCTTAATTAGCCATGCCAATAAAAGATGCCAGGAAGAATCCAATGAGATTTGTAAACAAAGTAGAGAAGAAAGGAGCCTTCCACTTAAAAGTAATGCTAGATCAAAAAGGACTTGCCTTGGCAAAACTGGTACCAGACAATACATAAACTTCAGGAACTTTTTTGATAAGAGATGGCAAAGGAAGGACCCTGGATCTCATCATAGTAACTATAGTGATACATTTCTGAGATTGAAAACCTGGGGACAGGAAGAAGTTCCATCACTATTTGTCCAACGATGTCAGGGTCTTTTTTGTAGATCATGAAGATATCCTAACCGTGTTGCCATATCTTGTATTTCCTCTCATTTGTCAACTTTTTTCTACCAGAAGGATGGAAGTAGCATGTAACCATGATGTCAAGAAGAAGTAGGGTCACATGGAGCAGAGATCAGGAAGGACTCTTTATATGTACGTGCATGGAGATACATTCCTAGTTATTTCAATTGTTTAGTGTTTAGTGCTGATGAAGTCAAAGAGGCTTGATTCATTTCCAGATCAATTAATCTTGCTCTCCTTTGTGTCTGGCCACCACATTCTTAACCCTGGTCAATAATCCTGCAAATTGATGCCAGTAGCTCTGAAGTTACATTTAAGAAAATGTTGATGGGGTAGCATAAATCTACCATAGCTCCTGTCAAAATAAATCAAAAGTATATGTCATACTAATGCGTAGTCAATAGTCTTATTTTTATATATGAAGGACAGTGAGGCAGTAGGTAAACATCTGGTCTAAGAAGCAGGAAGACCTGGACTCTAGTGTCTCCTCTGACATATACTCACTGGGTGACCCTAGGTAATTCACTAAACCTTTCAATGGCCTGGATAATTCTCTAAGACTAAAAATTCCATAAGAATCACCAGTCATAAGTAGTAGAAGGAATTTCCCCACCAGGAGTTCCTTCCACCAATGAAACCATGGATCCAAATCAACAACAACCACCACAACAGAAAGTACTAAAGTTTCTCGGTCTCTGTCTCAGTCTTTGTGTGTGTGTACTTGTAAAGCAGTTGAAGGCCTAACCTGGGGGTAGAGTCCTAGGGCTCGGAAATATTTCCATCTCTCTTCCTTGTTCAGACTTAAGTGGGGCAATATAGCATTCTACGTCAGAAAAGGAAATATACCTACTGCCAAAGACAATGCAAGTCTAAATACAGCCATGAAACTTTCTGACTTCACAAAGCAGTTCATATTCTTCCTAGCAGGGCTACCCTAGTTTAGGCCTTCATCATCTCCTGGCTGAACTGTTGCAGTAGCCCTCTGACTCATCTTCCTGCCTCAAATCTCTTCACTCCAATCCATCCTCTACTCAGCTGTCCTATTCCTATTAATTTATTTTTAGTTTTCAACATTCACTTCCAAGAGATTTTGAGTTCCAAATTTTCTCCCCATCTGTCCCCTCCCTCCATCCCAATGTGCATTCTGGTTATTCTTTCCCTCAATCTGCTCTCCTTTCTATCACCTCCCCCCTTCTTTTATTCTCTTCCCTTCTATGTTCCTGTAGAGCAAGATAGATTTCTATACCCTATTGGTTGTATATCTTATTTCCAAGTTACATGTAAAAACAATTTTTAACAATTGATTTTAAAACTTTGAGTTCCACATTCTTTCCCTTCCTCCCTCCCCACACACCCTCATTGAGAAGGCAAGCAATTCAATATAGGTTATACATGTGTAGTCATGCAAAACACTTCCATAATATTCAGGTTGTAAAAGACTTCTCCTCTATCCTATCCTACCCCCTGTTTATTCTATTCTCTCCTTTCACCCTGCCTCTCCTCAAAAATGTTTGTTTCTGATTACTCCCTCCTCCCATTTGTCTTCCTTTCTATCATCCCCCCTTCTCCCCTTCCCCCCTACTTTCCTGTAGGGTAAGATAGATTTTCATACCCTTTTGAATTTGTATGTTATTCCCTCCTTAAGCCAAATCTGATGAGAATAAGGTTTACTCATTCCCTCTCACCTTCCCCCTCTTCCTCTCCATTGTAAAAGCTTTTCCTTTTCTCTTTTTTATGAGATAATTTACCCCATTCTACCTTTCCCTTTTGCCTTCTCCTAGTACATTCCTCTCTCACCCATTAATTTTATTTTTTAGATATCATCCTTTCATATTCAATTCACCCCTCTAACTACCCTAATACTGAGAAAGGTCTCATGAGTTATAAATATCATCTTTGCATATAGGAATATAAACAGTTCAACTTTAATAAGTCCCTTATGACTTCTCTTTCCTGTTTACCTTTTCATGCTTTTCTTGAGTCTTGTATTTGAAAGTCAAATTTTCTATTCAGCGCTATTTTCATCAAGAATGCTTGAAAGTCTTCTATTTTGTTGAAAGTCCATTTTTTCCTCCTGAAGGAATATACTCACTTTTTCTGGGTAGGCGATTCTTGGTTTTAATCCTAGATCCTTTGACCTCTGAAATATCACATTCCAAGTCCTTCGATCCCTTAAGGTAGAAGCTGCTAAATCTTGTGTTATACTGATTGCGTTTCCACAATACTCGAACTGTTTCTTTCTGTCTACTTGCAATATTTTCTCCTTGACCTCAGAACTCTGAAATTTGGTTACAATATTCCTAGGAGTTTTCCTATTGGGATCTCTTTCAGGAAGTGATTGGTGGATTCTTTCAACTTGATATTTTCCCCTCTGATTCTAGAATATCAGAGAAGTTGTCCTTGATAATTTCTTGAAAGATGATGTCTAGGCTATTTTTTTGATCATGGCTTTCAGGTAGTTCAATAATTTTTAAATTATCTCTCCTGGATCTATTATCCAGGTCAGTTATTTTTTCCAATGAGATATTTCACATTGTCTTCTTTTTTATTCTTTTTTTGGTTTTGTTTTATAATTTCTTGATTTCTCATAAAGTCATTAGCTTTTATTTGCTCCATTCTAATTTTTAAGGAATTATTTTCTTCAGTGAACTTTCGGATCTCCTTTTCCAATTGCCAATTCTGCTTTTTAAGGCATTCTTCTCCTCATTGACTTTTTGGGCCTCTTTTGCCATTTAGGTTAGTTATTTTTGAGGTATTATTTTCTTCAGCATTTTGGGGGTCTCCTTTAGCAAGCTATTGACTCATTTTCCATTACTTTCTTGCATCATTCTCATTTCTCTTCCTCATTTTTCCTCTACTTCTCTTACTTGGTTTTCAAAATCTTTTTTGAGCTCTTCCATGGCCCATGACCAATTCATATTTTTCTTGGAGGCTTTGGATGTAGGAGCTTTGACTTTGCTGTCTTCTTCTGATTGTATGTTTTCATCTTCCTTGTTACTGAAGTAAGATATTATAGTCTGATTTTTTCCTTCTGTTTCCTCACTTTCCCATCCAATTACTTGACTTTTTAGTTCTTTGTTAAGGTAGGATTCTGCTTCCAAGGTGGAGGGCAAACTCACCAAGTTTCAGGGGTTTTGTGCAGCTATTTTCACTGATACTTCTAAGCAACTGTAAATTTTCAGCTCTTCCAAAGTGCTATGATCAAAGGAGAGCTGTTTACTCCTCTCCTGGCCTGTGCTATGGTCTGTGAGTGACCACAAGCACTCTTTTCTGCCTTGGAACCGTGAGGAGGATTCCCTCTCCACCACTGCCACAATCTCCACTACATCAACACTTCTCCTTGCCCCAGATCTACGACCCAGATCTTCTAAGTTGCCTTCGGAATTTCTGGGTTGAGAAGTCTGGAAACTGCCACTGCCAGTAATTCAGTCCCCTCAGATCTGCTCTGGCCCTGTCCATGCTGGTGCGGCCCATTCTGGACTGCACTCTTCTCTCAGACTGGTGCAACAGACCCTTCCTGTTGACCTTCCAGGTTATCTTGGGCTCTAAATTTGTTTCACTCTGCCATTTTGTGGGTTATGCTGCTCTAGAATTTGTTTAGTCACTTTTACAGGTATTTAGAGGGGTTTGGGAGAGAACTCAAGCAAGTGCCTGCTTTTACTCCACCATCTTAAAATGTTTTTTCTAAAGCACAAGTCTGATATGTTACCCTCCCTGCTCAATGAGCTCCAGTGGCTCCCTAATACCTCTAAGATCAAATTGGAATGCTCTTCTCCCTCACTTCCATCTTTTAGTTTCTAGATTCAGCTCAAATTTCACCTTCTGTAGGAAACCTTTCTTGCTCCATACCAGCTACTAATGCCTTCCCTTTTCATATTGCCTTCCATCTACTCTGTATGTGTCTTACATGTTCCTTTTTATTTGCATGTTATCTTCTTCCCCTTCCCCATTATAATGCAAGTACCTTCAGAAAAATGATAGTTTTTGCCTTTCTTTATATCACTAATGACAAACACAGTGCATGGCACGTAGTAAGTGTTTAATAAATGCTTTTTGGACTGACTGACAAATCCCTAAAATCAAGAGGTTGGAAAGGTATTGCCTCTTAGGCTCTGAACTCTAATGGGGGGACCAGCCTTTAGGTAGAATTATGAATCAGCTGATTCTAAACTTTAACATGTGTGTGAAGAGAGATAGAATGAATGACTGTTCATAGATGCCCAAATATTACTACAAAAGGAATGTGATTTTCAGATTAGCCAGTTTTGGACTATTTTATGCCAATATTCTCTCTGTATTTCACCTTCTGCTGATGTTATCCTCCTCCTCCCTCCTCTCTCCGCAGCACAGAGAAGGCAGCACAACTGTTTTATACAGGTTGAGGTAAGAAACACTATGTGGACAAGCTGGGAATAAGAATTCTGGAGCTAAAAGCCAGGTGTGGGAAATTGTGTCTAAAGCAGAAATAAATTGAAACTGAGGAAACTCAACAAGATCCAAGAGGGGACTAACAAAAAGCAAGTTCAGATTGCAAGAGTTTGGGAAATAACAGAGCATAACAACAAATAACTGGGTATAAAGCCCATTTTGTGGGTGCACGCATATTTTAATACTTGACATATTTCAAAACTTGCCAGTTTCTTGTCTTTCAATTTCTTTTGAAGTTTCTTCAAATAGAAAACTCATGATACTGCTACTTTCCTTGCTTTCCATGAAAGTAGCCCAACCCATATGGAATAGTAACAATATTTAATTAGAGGCATTGTGATACGGTGTAAAGAACACAGTGCAAAGAACACTGGATTTGGAGTAAGGATTCAAGTTCTAACAAGTTCTATCCAGATTCTAACAAGACCTGGTTCTGCAACATACTACCTGTATAATGTTGAACAAGTTATTTAAATTATCTGTGTCTCAGTTCCTGAATCTGTAACTAGGGAATTTGGATTCCAGGATAATAAGGAACCTCCAAGGTCTCTTCATGCTCCAAATCTCAGATTCTGTACTAGAGGTCAATAGCCTTTGTCACTGCTTATGTATTCATATAAAAACTTAAAATACTTTCAAATTATAAATTTAACAAACATTTTTGAGCATCTTCTATAGGATACTAGATCTAGAGCTTGAAAGGACCCTAGAGGTCATCTCGTCCCACCATCTTACAGATTTTACAGATGGTGGAAACCTCCAGAGAAGATACACAGTTTAATAAGTATAAGAGCCAGAATTGCCAAGTTATAGATGGTACAGGGGTTTGAGCACAGGGACTGAAGTCAAGGAAACCTGAGTTCAAATCCAGTCTCATTTACTTAATAGCTGTGTGACCCTGTGCAAGTGACTGAAATTCTGCCTTCCTCCATTTCCTTAACTGTTAAAATAGGGATAATAATAGCACCTGCCTTGCAAGGATGTTGTGAGAATCGAATAATGTAATTTTTGTAAAGCACCTGGCCCATAGTAGGTATTTAATAAATGCTTCCTTCCTCATAAGCCAGGATTTAAAACTAGGTCTTCTGACTCCAAACTGGGAATTCTTTCCACTGCACCACACTGTGCTATGTACTAAGGATAGAAAGAAAAAAATAGCACCTGACTTCCAGTAACTTAATGTTCTAGTGGGAAAATAAATTCTTCTTTAAGATAAATGTATATTGGATGAGAGGGTAACTAAATGGTGGAACTGAGGAATGATTTTGTTTTCTCTGGTTACATTAATACCCAATAATACCTTTGACTGGGCAAATAGTTTCCTGATTCTGGTTCTCCCTGAATAAATAGGGAGGAGACTTGGATTAAAACAAAAAAAGAATTCTTGTGTTTCACCTTTCCTAATTTCATAAAGGAATAATGACAGGATTCCCATTTCTATAAAAGCCCAATTTTTAGTGAGAGTTTTTAGCTTTATGGAAGTGTCTGTCATGGCTGCCTCAGGCTGTAGCAAGGGAAACCTTGAGTTTCACCTGTCAGAGTCAGAAAAAGCAGAAAAACAATTGTAACAGGGTAGGGAAGGTGGGGAAAGTGGGTTGGAAGCTCATTACTGCTGGTGAATGACATATTGGAGAAGGGGTCTGCAGCAGGCGGCCTGCTTCTAGCCTCAACTCTTTGGGAAAAACAGGAGGGAGGGATCTTATTCAAGTATAGAAAGATCTTACCCGAATGGTTGGAGGTGGAGTCATAGCTTTTTAGCAGGCAGAGATACCAGAAATAACTCTGATTTGGCAACAGGTGAAAAGATGAAGAAACAGGTTATCCCACATGTAAATGTTTACCTATTGTTATTTGGGTTTATGATAATGGACACTGTGCTTCTCCTACGGAGTAAATAGAGCATAGTTGGTGACATTAGCTAGGTCAACCAGTCAGACACAGGTAAAAAGAGGGGTTCTGGAATACTCCCCACCCTCTCACAACACTACCAATAAACAGAGGCTGATGCTCATGTGCGCCCTGAGGAAAAACCATTTCAGACCCAGAAAATTCTACTATGGACTACATATTAGTATAACATAATTAAGGACAGTCAAATTCTAAACATGAGGAGCCAGCATAGTTCAGGGGAAGGAGTAATGGATTTGGAATCAGCAAGTATGCATTTAAATTCTGTCTCTGTTACTATTTGTATGACCTTGGTCAAGTCATATAACATCTCTAGGCCTTAATTTCAATTGGATGTGACACATGAATGGTTCAAGAGACATGGTTTCATATTTCATTAATAGTGCTAGCATATTATTAATAAAAAGATGTGCCTTTGGCCATCTCTCTTAGACCAAAGATCCCTCATGGAACCAACTCGATGCTTATATGCCCTTGAAAGAATGGGTGTTCCTGAGAGTGGAAATCAACTCTGACTGGTTAACAGTTAATGTGAGAATTACTATTATAATGAGAGGTGGACCTGTTTAAATGAAGGTCTGGTATACTGTAACAATGATCACTCGGTTTTGGTCAAAGAGAATTATCTATATCCATATCACCCATCTGACAAAAGGGAGAATCCTCATTTTCCCAGACTTACCTGAGTAAAACACAATGGGCTGGAATCCAACAATTCACCTAACTTTACCTTTAGAGCAGATCTAAATTCTCCCTCTCAGTATCAGCACTGCACTTCAAAAGGCTACCTGAGTAATCTACAGGGCTGATTTCTGAATGAGGAAGTAGAAAAGAGGAAAAACCTTGGTCTTAATTCAACAGTCATTAAATACAAGAAAAAAATAATTTCTCTCATGGAAAACAAGAGCAGTCTAAATGACATCCAAAGTTTTTTTCACCTCTTAACCTAGGATTGTATGATCCTAATATCAGGGTGAAGACTATGGTTTCCCACAACACATAATCAAGGGTCAAATAATGTGCTTTTGGTAATAAAATATCTTGAGTGTCTTCTGATCTTATATTGTATAGGGGGTAGATAAGATGATTCATCTAGTGTTTAGTATGCCTTCAGCACCTGGTTGCTTAATATGCATGAAGGCCTCCTATTTCTGGGCTTCCAAGGAGTTACATAACACAGTCTTTATCTTGCTGTGACTGAGGGTAGTGGAAGTTCAAAATATATTGACGGTGAGTGAGTAGGAGTTTAAGGAGTCATGAACATTGCTAAATGTAAAATAACAGGCTGGTGGTTTAACTCGTTTGGCGTAAGGTCAAAGGATAGAGATAGAACCTGGAACTGTGATTTCCTCGGTATAAGGAACTCCCAGGTCAGAAAATTCTTCCAATGCAGGTGGGCACTGTATTTGCAACTTGAAATTTTTGAGAGCTCCCTAGGACAATGACTCACAAAGTAGTCTGGAGACCCCTGGGAGTTCCTGAGAGCCCTTCAGAGAGTTTATGAGGTCAAAACTATTTTCATAATAATACCAAGACATTTTAATTTATAATGTGGTAAATATCAATAAATACAACTCACATAAATGAAAGCTCTTTGGAGAGCTTCAATAATTTTCAAGAGTTTAAAAGGAGCTTGAGGCCAAAAAGTTTCAGAACTGTTGCCCTAGAGCAATAAGCACTTAAGTAAATCGTCCAGGGTTAGATGGTCAGTATATGTCCTGACAAATATTGAGATGTGAAACAAGATCTAAATGCTCACTCAAGTAATAGTTCAAAAAAAAAACTGACGGTGTTCAAGTAGCAATGAAGATTGCTTAGCTTTAAGTAACAGGTTAGGAATATTATATATATATATATATATTTTTTTTTTTAAAAACCAGCCATGGAAGACTTCAGAAGTCTAATGCAATGAACAAGTATAATTCCAGAGGTCTAATGATGAAGCATGCCTTCTACCTCTTGACAGACAAGATAGGGACTCAAGATACAGAATGAGACATACATTTTCAGATGTAGCCACTGTGGGAATTTGCTTTGCTTAATTATGCATATTTAATACAAGGTCTTTGTTTTTATGTTTTTCTTTTTCCCAACTGGGGGAGTGGGAGGAGTGAGGCCAAAGGGGATAGTGATAGGGTAGCCAAAAAAGGAAGGAGGAAGGGAAAGGCAGGATGGAAGAATAGAAAGAAGGAAGGAAGGAGGGAAGGAAAGAAGGAGGAAAGAAAGGAAGGAAGGAAGGAAGGACTGAAGGGAGGGAAGGAGGGAAGGAGGGAAGGTCGAGTCATCTCTTTTTAATGCAGAGAAGAAAAAGAAAGAAAGGCCAGAAAGAAACACAGACAAACAAGACAACTTTGGAAGTGATAGGTTGGGCTTACTATATACTTAAAAATAAAAGCAAAATATATGAAGTAGAAATATAGTTTATGTACAATTCTCTTTTCCTGTTCTACCAGATATATGGAAGTTCCCATTTTATCTGATGTTTACTAAATTCATAATAAAAATAAATATATTCGTTGGAGGTTTAACTTTTTTGGAGTAAGAACACAGGATAGAAATAGCTACTGGCCCTGGGATTTTATTGATTGATATAAGGTACCCCTAGGTGAGGAAACTCCTTCTCTCTATTCAAATTGGCACGTTCTCTGCAACTTGGTTCCCCAGATCAACAAGAAGTCAAATGACTTACCCAAGTCTGTCTGGTCTCAAGACCATCTTTCTATCCATTCCACTATGCTGCCTTATTAGCTCAAATCCTAATAAATTTTTCATGTTGGCTAATAAAATTATATCCATGTCATTCCATGTGGTTCTGACCGACTATTGAAAGATGTTCTGGACATTTCTAACTGATCATTCTAAGAGATGAGGAAATTGAAGGAATTGAGAGGATTAGAACAGAAGTGGTTAATTGTAGGAATTGAGTGGACTACACTGACTCCATCTTATGACTCAGTTCTGAGGGTAGCTCAGTTCTCTTTCTCTTCAATTATGGGTCTAGTCCAGTTTCTGCCTTGTGAGAAAACTTTATCCAATTTTGGGAACTGGGAGAAAAACTTATTGTATTGTTTGAACCTAGCTCTGTGTGACTGGGAAATTGGGACCACCTCCCTGCTGTTGAGATCCTTTACTAAGGACCTAGATTATGCTGATCAGAAACTCAATGAGATCCAAAGATTGATGCAAGAAGTTTCCTCACAATTATACATCTCAAGCAACCATACATCTCATCCAAAAGCCAGGTCTGTACTGAAGAGTGAATTGTATGCATGATCCTTTGATTGCTTACAGACATGGGGAGAGAGGCACATTTCTTTTTCTGAACTCAGGAATTGTAACTGTTCACTCTCCCCCTCCCAACTTGGAAAGTGCCTAATCTTTCATCAAATTAGAAATCAGATCACTTAATGTTGTATTATTTCCTTTTAGTTAATTGGCCTTATTTGATTGCTTTTTTAAAATTTAATTTATCTTGTTTTTAATTTATGAAATAAAACAAGCATTTCCATAAGAGTAGAATTTTTTTAAAAAGATGAGAGACCAGATACATCATAAGCCTAGACAGCAACATGATATGCTAGAAACTTAATTTTAACTCCTGTTCAATGAATGATTATCCTCCATATCCCAAAAACACATTTCGGGGACTCTACACAATAAAGCCCTATGGGAATTGTGAAGGAGCTGAAAATATAAGGTTCCCCTCAGTTCCCATGATGCCCCGCTCCCACTAACATCTCAATTAATCTAAAGGAAAGAGTGAAAGGATAGAATTAAGGTTAAGTGACAGCAAAATAATCAATGTCTTTTCTTTTTAATTTTTAATTTATTTATAGTTTTCAACATTCATTTCCACAAGATTTTGAGTTACAAATTTTCTTCCCATCTCTACCTTCCTCCACCCCAAGATGGCATGTATTCTGATTGCCCCTTTCCCCAGTCTGTCTTCCTTTCCATCGCCCCACTCCCCCTGCCTTATCCCCTTTCCCCTTACTTTCTTATAGGTCAAGATATATTTCTATACCCCATTGCCTGTATCTCTTATTTCCCAGTTGCTTGTAAAAAACGATTTTTAACATTTGTTTTTAGAACTTTGTGTTCCAAACTCTCTCTCTTCTTTCCTCCCCACCCACCCTCCTTGAGAAGGTAAGCAATTCAATACAGGTTATATATGTATCATTATGCAAAACACTTCCATAATACTCAGGTTGTAAAAGACTAACTATATTTCCCTCCATCCTATCCTGTCCCCCTTCATTCATTTTTCTCCTTTGACCCTGTTCCTTTTCAAAAGTGTTTGCTTTTGACTACCTCCTCCCCCAATCTGCCTTCTCTTCTATCATTCCCCCCCATTCCCTTTTCCCCTACTTTCCTGTAGGGTAAGATACTCAATTAAGTGTGTATGTTATTCCCTGCTTAAGCCAAATCTGATGAGAGCAAGGTTCACTCATTCCCTTTCATGTACCCCCTCTTCCCTCCCATTAAAACAGCTTTTTTTCTTGCCACTTTTGTGTGAGATAATTTACCCCATTCTATCTATCCCTTTCTTCTCCCAATATATTCCTCTCTCACCCCTTAATTTTTTATTTTTTCAGATATCATCCTTTCATATTCAACTCACCCTCTGCCCTCTATCTATACATATGTATATTCCCTTAAACTACTCTAATACTGAGCAAGGTCTCATGAGTTACAAGTATCATCTTTCCATGTAGGAATGTAAACAGTTCAACTTTAGTAAGTCCCTTATGATTTCTCTTTCCTGTTTACCTTTTCATACTTCTCTTGATTCTTGTATTGAAAAGTCAAATTTGCTATTCAGCTCCGGTTTTTCATCGAGAATGCTTCAAAGTCCTCTATTTCATTGAAAATCCATATTTTGCCCTGAAGTATTGTACTCAGTTTTTCTGGGTAGCTGATTCTTGGTTTTAATTGTAGTTCCTTTGACTTCTGGAATATCATATTCCAAGCCCTTCGATCCCTTAAGGTAGGAGCTGCTAGATCTTGTATTATCGTGATTGTGTTTCCACAATACTCGAATTGTTTCTTTCTGGCTGCTTGCAATATTTTCTCCTTCACCTGACAACTCTAGAATTTGGCTACAATATTCCTAGGAGTTTTCTTTTTGGGATCTTTTTCAAGGAGCAATCAGTGGATTCTTTTGATTTCTATTTTACCTTCTGGTTCTAGAATATCAGTTTCCCTTGATAATTTCTTGAAAGATGATGTCTAGGATCCTTTTTTGATCATGGGTTTCAGGTAGTCCAATAATTTTTAAATTATCTCTCCTGGATCTATTCTCCAGGTCAGTGGTTTTTCCAATGAGATATTTCACATTGTCTTCCATTTTTTCATTCTTTTGGTTGTTTTATAATTTCTTGATTTCTCATAAAGTCATAGCTTCCACTTGTTCCATTCTAATTTTTAAGGCATTATTTTCTTCAGTGATCTTTTGGAACTCCTTTTCCATTTGCCTAATTTTGCCTTGTAAGGCATTCTTCTCCTTGTTGGCTTTTTGTACCTCTTTTGCCATTTGGGTTAGTCTATTTTTAAGGTGTTATTTTCTTCAGTATTTTTGAGGGCTCGTTTAGCAAGCTGTTGACTTGTTTTTCATTATTTTCTTGCATCACTCTCATTTCTCTTCCCAATTTTTCCTCTACTTATCTTACTTAATTTTCCAAATCCTCTTTGAGCTTTTCCAAGGCCTGAGACCAGTTCATATTTTTCTGGGAGGCTTTTCATGCAAGATATTTGACTTTGCTGACTTCTTCTGGCTGTAGGTTTTGATCTTATTTATCAACAAAATAAGATTCTATAGTCTGAATCCTTTTATGCTGTCTGCTCATCTTCCCAGCCAATTACTTGACTTTTGAGCTTTTTGTCAGGGTATGACTGCTTCCAGAGTGGAGAGCATTCTGTCATCAGCTTCAGGGGTTTTGCACTGCTGTTTTCAGAGCTACTTCTATTCTGAGGTGGTATGATACTCTTCTTCTGGTCTGTGCTCTGATCTGTGAGTGCAAGCACTCCTTTCTGCCATGTAACTACCAGGAAGACTCTCTCTCCACAGCCACCACAAGCTCTGGCACACCAGCACTCCTCCTCCCCCAAGGACTACCAACCAGGACTGCGATCCAGATCCAAGCAGGAAAAAGCAAGAGAATCCTGCCTCAGTGCCAGCAAAGAGATCCCTGCACTCTTGCTCTGATCAGTCACTTGATTCCCCGCACTGTGTGTGGGCCTGCAGCTTGAGAAGCAGCCACCACTGCTGCTACTGCTGCCCCCACTCCCCAGGGCTGGGGCAGACTGCACACTTCTCTCACCCAGGTCCAACAGTTTTCCCAATGACCTGCTATGTTGTCTTTGGCTTTTGTGGGTTGAAAAGTCTGGAAGCTGCCGCAGCTCAGTGATTCAGGCCCCTGAGGCCTGCTCTGCCTGGTCTACTCCTGCCTGGTATGTCCTGGCACTAACCCAAACTGAGCTGTGCTCTGCTCCCAGAATGGTGCAATAGACCCTTCCCAGTGACCATACAGGCCATCTTGGGCTGGAGACTTGTTTCACTCTGTCATTTCATGAGTTTGGTAGCTCTAGAATTTGTTTCAAGTCATTTTTTACAGGTGTTTTGAGGGATTTGGGGGAGAGCTCAAACGAGTCCCTGTTTTCACTCCACCATCTTGGCTCTGCTTCCCATCACTATCTTTTGTATACTAATATCTCCCCCACCTTTTTTGCATACATCCCTTTTCTCCATTCACAGAACCATCCTCCTTATTCCAGTCATCTTCCTCTTTGATCTGCGCTATTGTAATAACTTCCTCATTAGCCACTCTTCTTCTAGTCTGTTTGCTCACTAATCTACACTCTCCCAAGTTCCAAAAGATCTTTCTAAGGCACACACAGATTTCCTTGACAGAAATAAGGAAGTTTGGAAGAAGTTTGGACTTAGGAAGGAAATCAAGAATCCTGTGTTGGACATTGCCCTCTATGTTCTATTCAGACTAATCCCATTATCCTATAAACATGCTTTACTAATTCTCACCTCCATACCTTTGCTCACACTACTAGTCTCCTTGCTAGCAATAGGTTTCACTTATCCAAAAACTGTCAGTCTTTCAATGTGGAACTCAAATTCCATTTTCCTTGAAGTTTTCCCTCCCTAAATGCCAGTCCTCCTTGATACCCTTCTTCTCTGAGTTTCGCTATTTTACTTGTAGGCCATCCCTTAAGGATGATGACTTAATTACATGCTGTCTTCTAGATTTTACTATTGTTACCCATGTTAATCTTATCTCCTTAAAGTAGAGGAACATGGAGCCCCATCTAAAAGTTTTCTGAGCTTCAACAGCATCTAGCACATTACTGATCACAGTGTAGGTTATTTGGTAAATACTTGACAGATAAATTGAGGTCTTGTATTGATAAAAGAAGTATCTTTCATCCAAGGTTCCTGAAGGGCTTTCTACCATGTATGACAAACAAAGATTGGCCCCAGATGTAGGGCTTAGAAAGCCAAGTGAGAACTAGCCAGTAGGTCTTTGGAAAACATGCTCACATGTCTTTCTGTTCCCTTTTTGGTTTTGTTTTGAAATTAGGTCTCCTATCTTGCCCTAGCTGGAAGCCTAACAGCCACTAATGAACCAATCCCAATATTGATCAGCACAGAAGCTTTAACTTGCTCTGTTTTTCCAACCTAGGCTGATTCAACTCTCCTTAAACAGCCTGGTGACCCTCTGTTCCCATATTAGTATCAGACTTAATGTGAACATCTGAATAGCTTTCATCTTTCTGCAGCTCAGGACTCCCAAACTTCAGTGATCCACCAGCTTTGGCTTCCACAGCAACAGGTACACCAAAAAGTATGTGTCACAATACCTGGCTTTGTTTAGTTTTTTGTGGACACTATGTCTTCAAGGGAATTCATAGACTGTCAAATTCAAAAACAACTAAATTGATGTTTGGGGAGAGGAAAGTCAGGGTGAGGTTGAATCACTTGGAAAAATTATCTGAAGTCTTGTAGACAGAACTAATGGTTGAACACTGTTCAATCAGCCGTTACTATTTAGACACGGCTATAGTGCCTTTGTTTCTATGCCAGCTATGTGGCATCACTGCTGAAACAAACAAAAAAACTAATACAGGCTTAGATTTCACCGATAGGAGTGGACTGTTCACATCAAGGGAAGATATAACAACACTTTACACTTCTCTGAGTGGAACACTTCTGGAATATTTTATTGATGTTGGTATACTTCATTTTAAGAGGGACATTGATGATCAGAATCATATACAAAGATTGATGGATAGATAATGAAAGGTCTAGAAGACATATAAGAATGCAGAGCAATTGAAGGGAATGGAAACATTTACCTAAGAAAAAAGACTTTCTTCAAATGTTTTAAATGTAGTAGATATAAAAGAAATTTAACTTATTCTATCAATCTCCAGAAGACACAAATAAGACCAATGACTGGAAATCATAGGCCATATATAGCCATATCAGCACTTTTTGACTCAACGGCAAAAAAGAATGTTCTAGTGGTTGAGGGCTGAAATGCACTGCCTTGCAAAGTAGAGAACTCTCTATTACTGGGTATGTTCAAATAGAGACTGAATGAACATTTCCAGGGATATTTCAGCGAGAGTGGAATGCCTGCTTTGGGTTGAAGGTTGTAGTAGATAAATTTCTTCAGATTTTAAAATTAGGTAATTTTATGATTCCTAGAATCACAGATTATCATCCCTGGAAGGACCTTAGAGAGCATCATGTCCAAATCTCATTTTACAGTTGGGAAAACTGAGGCCTCAAAGGTGGAATGACTTGCTCAAAGACATATAGTGGCAGAGTTGAGACTAGAACCTGGAGCAGCCAGGTGGTGCAGTGGATAAAATACCGGGACTGAAGTCAGGAAGACTCATTGTCCTCAATTCAAATCCAGCCTCACATACTTACTAGCTGTGAGACCCTGGAAAAGTCACTTAACCCTGTTTGCCTCAGTTTCCTCATTTGTAAAATGAGCCAGACAAGGAAATGGCAAACCACTCCAGTATCTTTGCCAAGGAAACTCCAAATGGGGTCATGGAGAGTCAGGTTTGACTAAACAACAAATGAGACTGGAACCCAGGTCTCCTGTATCCCAGTTCAGTGCTCTTTACAATACACCATGTGGCCTCATAAAAAGAGCTGTATAAATGATCATTTTATTGCCTATTGTATAGAGCATAATTTCAGGAAGTACAGGAAGGGGTGAGAAGCGACATTAATAAATACAATCAGGGATTTGTACATTTAGTAATTTGAGCAGAGTTTAGGGTCAATGATTTTTAAATCTATTTTCAAGCCTGTCTCATATACCAGACTCAGATATTTCTTATTTCTGTTGACCAGTATTTCCTGATTTTCTGTTGTGCCACAAGGCTTTAGGCTATTGATCTTCCAGAGACAGGTGACGTGGGAGGCTCACAGTGAGTTAAGGTGCTTTGAAGATGAATTCTTTCCTTTACTCACACTCCAGAAGATAAATCTGAAAATCCTGTACTAAATGCAAAGGAAACTCAGAAAATATCTGGGGAAATGATAGCACTTTTTCAATATCACTTCATTACAAAGTATGGCGTCTATTGTTCTTTTGGTTGTTACCAGCTCTTAAAGATTGGAAGCATTGATAGAAGTCCCGGGTCAGGGCCAGACAAAAGGCCCAATCTTAATTTTCAGAGGGACTTTTGTTAATTTCAGCATAAATCTACTGTGGATTGTAGATTCAACCAATTCAGGACCCTTGTGGACACAGATTCAAATACTGCAAATGTTCAAATAGTGGGTATTTGACCTCTCTGGTTCACTTGCCTCCACTCAATTAGAAAACTGAGAACGGTTACAGTTAACTTAGGTCAAGGTATTCAATTGCTCACCATGTCAATTAGAACCAAGCAAGGAAGAGCATTGAAACAGTAAACATTCAGTTGTTACAGAAATTAAATAAAGCAATAGAAATTACATCAGCCACATCCCATTATATCTGTGTCTTTCCATTCTTCATGTCCTGTCTTCCTCACTTACAATCTGCATAACCTTGGGCACTTCTCTGGGCCTCAGCTTTTTCATCAGTAAAATAAGCTATTGTGAAAATCAAATGCAATGAATGTTAGAAAGTGCTTTGCAAGCCCAAAAGAAGTATCTCAAATGTTAGCTAACTATGAGATGAGAGGGTTAGTCTTTACAATCCCTTTCAGCTTTACATTTGTGACCTTGTGATTCTGTGATTCAAATTCCTTCCAACTCACGTTTTTGTGGCTGTCCTTTGTTCTAGAAGAAGACCCGTGGCACAAAGAGGAAGACGTCTTTATTTGCAAGTGAATTGGATTTAAATGAGGCAGGGCTACACAGTTATATCAGCCTCACTCTTTCCTCCAGAGTCATTCGAGTCTAGTTGCAAGACAAAGGTCAGAATGACTGGCTATGGCTCTGGAGGCAGTGGGAGACCCTGGCCTTTTTGAGTTAAGGTCTTTCCCAAGGCTCACTTTGTCTGAGACAACCTCATGACTGTAATATGCAACACCTGGCCTGAGGCCACTATAGGTTAGATTAGAGCTATCAGTGTCAACAGCCAAGGTAGTCTTGATTACATATTGCTTCTGCTGGTGTCTGAAACTCATTTCTCTTGCTGCCTGCCCCCATGTAGATTTATTTTCATGGCAAAATCTTGGTCCCAATTCAGTCCAGAAAGTTATTCTTCCCAAATGTAAATGGGTTTTAGAGCCCTCTACTAGAATATAACACCATAAGGAGTATACTATACAAGAAGCAAAGCTAGCAGACACAGAGATTTAAGAAATAGTCAAATCAATCAGTGTTCATTTTAAAGGAAACTTCTTCAATTTAAACAAAAACTCATATTAGAATTCGTATAAATAAAGAGATTCCTTAGTGCACTTAAAGTTAAATTTCTAAAACCTTGATTCTTGCACACCGTTCCCCACCCCCACCCCCATAATCATAACGAAGGAAAAAAGGAAGGAAGGAAACAAGCATTTACCAAGTACCTACTGTATACTAAGGCATTGTGCTTAGAGTATGGATAGAGTGCTGGGTCTGGAATGAGGAAGGCTCATCTTCCTGAGTTCTAATCTGGATTCAGACACTTGGTAGCTGTGTGACCCTGGGCAAGTCACTTAACCCTATTTGCCTCAGTTTTCTCATCTGTAAAATAAGCTAGAGAAGGAAATGGAAAACCACTCTACTATTTTTGCCCAGAAATTGCCAAATGGGGTAATGAAGAGTCAGATATGACTGAACAACAGTTTTAAATGACATATCCAGTCCCCAGAGATCAGCGCATAGGGGGAACCACACTCCAGGGTCTCCTCTTCTTCTTACCTAGAGCCGCTGCTATCCTTTAAAGTCCAATTAGCACACACCTGCTAGTTAAAACGATCCCTAATGGACAAGAAAGTGCTCTTGGAATAAGTTGCTTATCTGGCACCAATCTTATGATTGTTGCCAACCTGACCCCTACTTTATCATCTCACCTTGGAGCTCTTCTTGCTGTCTTAGATATGTCAATCCATTCTGTTCCTGTCTCCTACTTGCTCTGTCTTGTTTCAGTGTTCATTCTGCTCTAGCCCCAACTAAAATTCTCATATTAATTCCCCTTGGCTTTTTATGTCTAACTTTCCTGAACATTTTCTTATGGAAAGAGGATAGTATATAATGCTATGAATCTCTATTATATACAGTTTGTGTATTCAGAAGTATATATTAAATTTAACTCAGTAGTTCCAATGCTACTCTGTCTGCACCTTTCTGAACTTTGTTCTCCCACTCATCTGCATATTTTTTTAAAAAATGTATTTTACTGGCAAATTTTTTGGTAACACCAATAACTCCACCACTGCCTCTTCCCTCAAATTAAAAACCTTCCCTAGTAAAAGATAGATATAGTCAGAGAAAACAACTTCATACATGTAATCATGTCTGAAAATGTATGCTCTGTTTTACACCTTTAGCCCATCACTTCTCTACCAAGAAGTGGGAAGCAGGATTCATCATCAGTCTTCTGGAGTAATAATTGGCCATTGCATAATGAAAGTTCTTAAGTTTTTTATGGTAGTTTTCAATACAATATTGTAGTCATTATATAAATAGTTTTTTCTGGTTCTGCTTTATTTCATTCTGCATCAATTTCCAGATTTCTCTGAATCCATTATTTTTGTCATTTCTTATAGCACATTAATATTACATTACATTAGTATATAATAATTTATTAAGTCTAATTAATAATCACCTATTTTATTTCCAGTTTTTTTATTAGAACAAAAAAAATTGCTCTAAATGTTTTTTGCATATGTAAGTCTTTTCTTTCTTTTAACTCTTTGGGACATATATGCTTAATAGAGTATTGGTGGGTCAAAAGGTTATGCATCACTTAGTACCATTTTTAATATGGTTCCAAATTCCATTCCAGAATGGTTGAATCAGTTGACATCTCTATATAAACAGTGAATGGATATGCCTTTCCTATCACGGCACTTTCAACAATTGTCATTCTCCTTTCTTGGGGGGAGGGAGTAATATTTGTCAATCTGGTAGGGGTGAGGTGGAAATTCGGAATTGCTTTAATTTACATTATTCTTATTAATGATTTGTAACATTTTTTTCATATGTTGATAGCTTGCCTTTCTTCCTTTGAGAACTGCTTGAAATTATATATGAATATATAACCTTGATTGTTTACTCACTGGGGAATTGCTCTTATTCTTATAAGTTTATATCCACTCCATATATAGCTTGAATAACAGACCTTTAGCAGAGAAGTTTTCTGCCAAGATATTCTCCAGACGTTTGCCTTCTAATTCTAACCACATTAATTTAATGCAAAAATGCATAAAATATTTAAACATAATCTCAATTGTTCAGTTTATCTCCTGTGATTCGTTCTACCCCTAATTTGGTCAAGAAATATCATTGTGAGAGATAACTTCTCATCTCCTCTAATTTGTTAATGATATGGCCATTTGAAAATAGATTATTATATTATAAGCAATCTGGGAGAGCAAGGAATAGTTTACCTGTCAGATTTATGGAGGACGGAAGAATGTATGATCAAACAAGAGACAGAGAGCATTACAAAATGCAAAATGGATAATTTTGATTACATTAAATTGAAAAGTTTTTGTACAAACAAAGCCAGTGCAACAAAGATTAAGAGGGAAGCAGAAAACTGAGAAAAAAAATTTTTACAACCAGTGTCTCTGATAAAGGCCTCATTTCTAAAATATATAGAGAGCTGAGTCAAATTTATAAGAATACAAGTCATTGCTCAATTGATAAATGCTCAAAAGATATAAACAGGCAGTTTACAGAGGAAGTTAAAGATATTTATAGTCATATGAAAAAATGCTCTCAATCACTATTGATTAGAGAAATGCAAATCAAAACAACTCTTAGGTACCACATCACACATGTCGGATTGGCTAACATGACAAAACAGGAAAATTATACGTGCTGGAGAAGATGTGGGAAAATTGGAACACTATTGCATTGTTGCTGGAGTTGTGAACTGATCCAACTATTCTGGAGAACAATTTGGAACTATGCCCGAAGGGCTATAAAAATGTGCATACCTTTTGACCCAGCAATGCTGTATCCCAAAGAGCTCATACAAATGGGAAAAGGACCCACATGTACAAAATTATTCATAGCATCTCTTTTCGTGGTAGAAAAGAATTAGAAATTCCCCTCAGTTGGGGAATGGCTAAACAAGTTTGGTATATTAATGTAGTGAAATACTATTGTGCTATAAGAAATGATGAACAGATGGACTTCAGAAAAACCAGGAAAGACATATATGAACTGATGCTGAGTGAGGAGAGCAGATCCAGGAGAAGATTGTACACAATTACAGGCACATTGTACAATGACTAACTTTGATAGACTTGGCTCTTCTCAGCAATGCAAGGTTCTAAAACAACTCCAAAAGACTCATGATGGAAAAAGCTATCCAGAGAAAGAATTAGAGTTTCAATGCATATTGAAGCAAACTATTTGCTCTCTCTTATTTTGTTTTGTTTCTTCTTTCTCATAGTTGATTGCATTGGTTGTAATTCTTCTTTGCAAAATGACTAATGTGAAAATATGTTTAATGTGAATGTATATGTAGATCCTATATCAGATTGCATGCCATTTTGGGGGAGGAGGGGTGAGGAGAAGGAGGGGGAGAAAATTTGGAACTCAAAAGCTTGTGAACTGAATGTTGTAAACTAAAAATAAATAAATTTAAAGGGAAAAATAAAACAAAACAAAAAATAGGTTATTTACCCATCTGCAGCTTATTGTGAAATATGTTTGAAATATAATTGCTTTCCAACTTTCCCAGTAATTTTTGTGAAACAGTAATTCCTTAACCCATTTCTCCCTTCAGATGAAGAGGTTAGAGTTATCTATTCTACTATGTTCAGTTGCTATGTATGTAATCTGTTCCACTACTTAGTTTTTTTGTTTGTTTTTTAACAAGTACCAAATAGTAGGTTAACAGAATATTTATTAAGACCCTACTATGTGCCAGTCACTGGATTAAGTGCTAGGGGTACAAAGAAAGGCAAAAAATAAACAAGCAAAAACAGTCCCTGCTTTCAAAGAACTCAAGGTCTAAGAAGGGAGATAACATGGAAACAACCATGTACTACAAACAAGCTATATTCAGGGTAAACTGGAGGTAATCATCAGAGGGAAGGCACTAGGATTGATGGGGAATTAGGAAAGGCTTCTTATAGAAGGAGAAATTTTAGCTGGGCTTTGAAGGAAGCCAGGAAAACCAGGAGATGGAGAGTAGTAGGGAATAGCCAGTGAAAATCCAGGGAGAAGTATCTAGTGGTTAGATTTGGAAATTGAGGTGATTTTTAACTTTGGAGAGAGCAGTTTTAGTCATATGATGACTTTGGAGGTCAGACTCCAGAGTTAAAAGAAAGTGAGATAAAAGGAAGTAGAATCACTGACTATCTTTCACAAAGAGTTTAGCTTCAAAAGGGATGAGAGCTAGCTAGCAGGGATAGATGGATCAAGTGAAATTTTTTTGAGCTCGAGAGTATTGAGGGCATGTTTATAGGCAGCAGGAAAGCAACCAGAAGACAAGGAGAGATTGAGGATTAATGAGAAAGTAAGGATGATAGATGGGGCATTGTACTGAAAGAGATGGAACGAAATGAGATCCCTTGGGTATGTAGAGGGGTTTTGCTTGGCAAGGAGAAAAAGCCACCTCTTCACATGAAACAGGTGGGGGGTGGGAAGTAGATAGTGAGGGAAGGCATCTGAGTGATGTAAAATAGGGATGAAAAGAGAAGAGGGAGCTCTCAGCAAATGGCCTTTTTTTTCAATGAACTATGAAGCAGGGTTCTCAACTAAGTGGATGGGGGGTGGGGTGGGAAGGGAGCCATCTAAAAAAATTCCTTTTGGATTTTTGACTTTGTATCCCTCCAGATGAATTTCATCATTATCTTTTCTAGTGCTATTTAAAGTAACTCTTTAATAGTTTGCTATGGCCCTGAATTTATGTAAAGGCAATCAGTGAATGGGAAGATCTTCCCCGCCCATTTGAGTGGGCTTTGGGGATGGGGCTCGCTGCACCCTGGGGGGAGTGGCTAGGACTGGAGCCAATGGTAGGTCCACATGATGACATGAAGCCTGTGGTGGGAGGAGCTTGCTGAATGCTTGGAGCAGAGCTAAGAGGCCGTTGGTGAGAGCAGTTAAGAGCTGAAGGAGAAAGGAAGCAGTCAGCTAGCTGGAACACAGCTTGGAGATTGCAGCAGCAGAAGTGGCAGCGACAGCGGCAGGCGCTGCAAAAAAGCAGGACTGACCCTCGTGGAGACCGGAGAGTGCTGAGCTGGGACTTGAGGCCAGTGGCTGGTCTTCTTGCTGGAGGGCCCTGGTATTGGAGGGGGGAAGCACCAGTATGGCTTGGCTTGCTGTCATAATGTTTTTCTGTGGCCTCCTGGTCACTATTGTGAGATGGGCATACTGGTTTTGGAAGGTTCTTGCCAGGATGTCAAACTGGGGACACTGGTCTGTGGGTCTGCTACTTTTGAGTTTTAATAAATGCTTTAACTCCTCTGCCTTCTACTTAGAGAATTCCTTATATCCTGTGATTCTGGACCATTCAGGCATATTCATGGTTATCTTTGAAGTCATGAATTCTGCCTTAATGATATAATTTATGAATCAAGTAAGGTGGTATTGTCATTTTTATATTTTTTAGCCCAACCATAAGCAATTAATTTCTCTCTAATTATTTGTGTTAAGTAAGTCTCTAAGTTTGTTTTTTTCTGTAAAGCATGTTTTGTAATTTTCACTTATGTGTTTTGATAGGTAAATTCCCACATAGTTTATGCATTCTACAGTTATTTTGAAGGGAATTTCTCTTTCAAAATCTTCCTGCATGGTAATATACCATAAGGCTCATCATTTTTGCACACTTGTCCCTTTCAGTAAATGTTTAATTAGTATATAATAAAATCATCAGTTTAGAGCTACCAGGGACTTCAAAGACTGTGTAGTACAAACCCATTTTAGATGTGGAAACTGAGGCTCAGGAATAGAAAAGGAGGAGGCAGCAGAGTATAGTAGAAAGTAAGCCTTGGAGCCAAGAAAACCTGGATTCCAGTCCCAACTCTGATGCAGCCCGGTTGTATGACCCAGACCAAGTCACTTGACCAGTCATTGCTCCATCTAGGCCAGATCTGCACAACTTGGCAGTAGGTAGGAGCCAAAATTAAAACAGGCTGCACTTCTTGGGGCCACAGATAGGTTTTTAGCATTTCACTTTCCAAGTAAAGGTATAATTAATGATTAAACTATTTTGCAGATAAAACATATTTTTAAAAATGGAAATTTCAATTAGTATCAATTAATTACATTTATTAATTAAGAGTTTTATTTATCATGAAATCACATTAATGTTTAAAAAAATTACTTTGCTAAGCAGGACATAATTCAGGAACCACCATAGGCAAATATTTCTTTATGAAGTCACCTTCAGTAAAAGACTTCCCAGCAGCAGCAATTTCTTTAGAAATCTGAAAACTAACCTTAGTAGCTGCCTCATTTTCTGAGTTTTCTTTCTTCAAAGTACCATCCCCCACTGAGATATTTCAACAATATGGCTGCTTTAATTTGTTTTTCATTGGTATCCAATTTGCTTAAATTGGGATGTTTTGATTTGAAATAGTGGCAGAGATTGTATTCCTTTGGAATGGCTATTAAATCTCAATGATAATATTTCTTCAAAATAGCTATTACTTCCCAGCAAACATGGCACGATATTGTCTCTTGTGTAAGTAAACAAGTACCTACTTATCTACTCGGGATTACACTCTTTGTTCTGATTTGAGCTTCCATTTCTTTTTATCCCCATTTTATGAAGTCACCTCAAAAACTTTAATATTAGAACCAAAAAGTCTCCACAGCAACTGTTCACATACAAACATCACATACAAAGAAATACTGAACTGAGTGTCTGACGTTGGAGAGAGCACCACTCATGTAACTTGGAGGGTGGCTGAGCAGGGAGGGAGGGGAAGAAGCCCTCACATTGTTGCCACTCATCGCATAGCAAGCATCAGCTGCATTGGTGTATGGCTGCACTCACTTTGCCCCTGTTCAGTGACAGAAATGACTGAAAACACAGTGAAAAGATACAACTCTAGCTCCTCGCAGACTAGAGACAGACTGATGATGGTTGGTTGTCGTGGATCACATAACAAACAGGAGAGAGTGTGCAGTGGCAACCCACCTGCCAAGTTACATGACAGGCATAAGAGTGACTAGTGGAAGGTGGGCTAAGTGGGGCATGGACAAAGCACTCATTATATCTTTATTTTCTTTTATATACTCTACATTTTTCACAGGCTGCCAGAAATCCTTTGGCAGGCCACAAATGGCCTATAGGCCACATTTTGTGCAGGCCTGGTCTAGGCAATTCCCTGACAATGTATATTTCAGAAAAGGTACCTGCCGTGGTAGATGAAATTCCTCACCAAGAGTTTCCTACACAAATGAAGTTACAGGTCTGTTTCCTATCCTATCCTGTCCATCCTGTTCTATCCAATCCACAGAGGTAGTAAGTCACAAATAGATTTGTCCCTGTTGATATTTCTTTACTAAAGTCAGCCTAAGAGCAGCATCTCCCCCACCCCATTGCCCCTTCAAGTTTAGGAAAGATCTTTTAATCATGTTTGTGTTTTTTAATTAAGGAAAATTTAAAATATAGCTTGACCAGAACAAAACACAACAACAGTTTTTTAGACAGTTATACCAAACAGTATCTTCGCAAAAAGTGAAATCTTTTAGCTTTAGAAGAAACTGGGGCATCACACTGAGGCAGCTATAGGGAGTCTGCAACTTTCAAAGAGCAGAAACAATGTTACCCCTAGTCCATCCCTGCCTAGCAGTGCTTGTGGCAGAGAGAAGCCATCAGTCTCCATAAAAGAAGCAGTAAAAGAGATAGGAATAGAAAGGAGATAAAATTATGTGTAACTGTGGGCAGTCAATGCAAACTTTGTAACCCAAATAGAATTATCATAGAAGTAATAATTTTTGAAAAGTATTTGGGTGGAAGTTTTAGCTCCATATAATCATTTACTCTTCCTGTTTTCCAACAGGTCTCCCAAAGGTCCCACTGGGTTATTATATACAATGGTTGAAAACTGACTTGAGTTAATAGTTATGTGTATTAATAATTTCCTACAATCGAAAGAATGGCTACATAAAAGTATGTAGTCTATCCTGAGACACAATTCAAGCTTAGTTTTGCCATTTTAATTGTTTTTCTCTTTTTCCTTGATCTCCCCCATTTATTACTAGCAACTCGACTGAATAAACTCCAAAGTAAGTGGTTAAAAGCAGACACAAAGTTACCAAAAGAATGTCATTTCTTTAGGCTGCTACGCCCTCTGCTGAGACAAAAATGAATCAAATTTTTTAGGATAAGAACATTATAGAAAATGGAAAAAAAAGAATATAGTTAGGTAGCCAAAAATCTATATATATCATTAACACAGCTATTTGCTTTAATTCATGAGGTTGCCCAGGGACAGGTCCAGATATTGTTGTCTGGAAAGCTCAGGCTTTCTTAGAAGTAGGAACAGCTAAGAGCAATTCAGATGTACTTGGTCAGCTTAATGGCTAACATCCCCAAGTCTGAGTGTCCATGGAGCAGAAGACGTGACATAATGAAGTACTTAAATGAATCAAAGTTTTTCTCTTTGACTTTTAATCCTAGGAAGCTATACCTGAAAGAAGGTTAGGACACAACCATATTTCTTTGTTTATTTAGTTGGAGAAACAATGTGTCATGTTGTATAGTCCTAGACTTGGAGAATAGAAGGTAGCAACTTCCTAGCTGTGTGGTCTTGGAGGAGTAATGACCTCTCTGAGACACAGGCAGCCTTCTATTATAGGTTTTCTTAACCTTTTTTATGTCATGGGCCCCTTCGGCTGTGTGGTGGACACCTTTTCAAAATCGTGTTTTTAAGTGTTTAAAATAAAATACTCAGGATGACAAAGGAAACCAAAGGTTAGTGAGAATTTATTTTTTTTCTCTTTCAAGTTCATAGACTCCCTGAAATCTATAAAAAGGAATTCATGGGCTCTAAGTTAAGAACTCATGCTTTATGGCAATACAATATAGACTGGAAGACATGATTTATTAGAAAACATGTAGACCTTTAGACCTACAAATTAGTGTAAGAAGAGTATATTTTACTGAAAGTTTGAAAGGTTTTTCTGAGCGTATAATGTCAAGGACTTGAAAAAAGATGACTTAGTCCTATAGAAAAGTCAGTAAGTCACTAAGAATGTTAACGAAAATGGAAAATGCAACTCATAATAAATACCAGCCAGGGTGATCCTAGTGTATGGCAGAGCCCACCACATGTTAACAAAAATGAAAAAGACAGGCATAGGTATGGAAACTCCCTCTACCAATGCAAGTCAGCACCTTCTCTGCAATTTATAATCTTAGAGAGTTTCTAGATACCCGAGAGAGTATGTGGCTCGCCCAGGTTCACACAGCCAATATGTGTCAGAGATGGAGCTTGAACTCAGGTCTTCCTGGCTAGGAAACTCTCTCTAGCCACTATTCCATGCTTTCTCTCTAATAAAATCAGTTTAAAATGAGCAGTAGATATACTCTTGAAAAGAAATGTAAAACACAAACTTATAGCCCAGTCAAGGAAAGGGGGAAGAGAAGGTGGTTTAGAAAATGTTGCTCTCCTTTCTCTTGAAAGTCTGTGAGGGCATTCTAGAGAAAGTCTGGGAGAATCAGTAGTGTAGACTGGAAAGGAATGAAGTCATAGGGCCTCCTCCTTAAAACAGGGTTCTGAAAGGAATCAACCAATCATGGGGAGAGACCCAGTGGGCAGGGGGGTACTTCCAGGGTGAAGAAATTTATAGGTCATTGTAGAGAAAGTCCTGGACAGTCAGGAATGCAGCCTGAAAGACCTAACCCTTCTTTTTTTTTTAAGACTTAACCCTTTCACCCCACGTCCTCTATAATTCTCTGCCTGCCTCCACCCTCCTGATTGATAGTTTTGTTCTGCCTCATTTATTACATTTTGGTTCTGAGCCATCCATACTTCTCTTTGATCCCAATTCATAGCTTTGGGCAAGTACCCTGTGCCCACCCTGACCCTTTCCAGTTCTTGATCCATAATCAAATTAATACTGTCCTGGCTGCTGGAAAGAACATGTCATTCTCCTCTCCTATGGTTCTATTTATCATCTTTGTAACTCTCTGAACCAGAATACCCCTCCCTGGCCACAACTCCCCTCTCTGAGTTCTCTCTCCTTTTTACAATGTAAACTGCTTGAAGGCAGAGACTATCTTCCGTTTTATATTTGTATTTCCAGCACCTGTGCATGATACATAGTAAGTGCCTAATAAATGCTTTTTCATTCACTCATTCATTCATGGGCTGATTTCATGCTTATGAGTTTCAAGGCATTACAAGCATAGCTGGCCAGACTTGAATCTAGTAATTGCTACCAATTCACTCTAACCTATGAAGACAAGGGTACTAGAATCTTTAATCTTCTGAGTCTTACTGTTCTTGGAGCCATGGGACATGGAAAAGCTGCTGAAAAAAATTTGCATATCCATAGGACACTTTGTGTTTCCTTTGAATTTTATCATGCATAAATTATACAAGGTATATGAATGTATTTGTGTATGTGTGCTTGTGTATTTATGCCCATTTTTTTTTCTCTCATTTAAATGCAAGTTCTTGAGATCAGGGACTGTTTCACTTTTGTCCCTGCAAAATTGCTGTTCACTTTTTACAAGCAAGATTGAGACTTGCCCATTGGCCATATTCATTCTCCTTATTGGTGGGAGGAATGCTTTAAAGCAACCACTTGAGTACACCAACTACTGACCCAGTAAGCAGAGAATGTGCCCCTGTTCTGGAGGATATCTATTTTACCTCCATTCTTGCTATGCCTTCTCAATAAGTATCCTTTGTCAAAGTCAATTGATCCTCAGTGCTTAGCAGAGATATCTCTTTTCAAATAGAAAATTATATGGAAGTCATAACTGCTGGCAGTTGATATTGGGGGTGGGGACACATCAGAATAGGCACTAGAGCTGATAGTCTTAGAAGAACCCACAGACCTTTAGCAGCACCTCTGGAGCACTGAGAACAGAGAAAGCAGTAGCCTACCAGTGGAATTGGGGCTGTGGGAGGATGAAATAGCCCCCCAGGCATGCTCTGAAGCCTGGGTATCCATTAACCAGTCTGCTAGTACATTGAAAACAGCCTAAGGGCTTTAATGAAGAGCTTCCATGTGGAGTGGTGTAGTAACTAGGGCACTCAGCTTAGAGTTAGAAAGACTCTGATTCAAATCCT
Organism: Trichosurus vulpecula; assembly: GCF_011100635.1. Lineage (NCBI taxonomy): Eukaryota > Metazoa > Chordata > Mammalia > Diprotodontia > Phalangeridae > Trichosurus > Trichosurus vulpecula. The sequence goes on along the minus strand of NC_050578.1, from coordinate 130,181,132 downwards.
GCCTTCCACACATTAACCGTGTGACCCTGAGCAAGTCACTTCTCTGAACCTCAAGTATCAAATAAGGGAGGTTAAACTGGATATGCTCTAAGGATTTCTCTAGCTCTAAATCTATGATCCTATGAAATTCAGTGTGTGAACACAAAAGAAATGTCCACAAGTAACTTCTGGGGTAGCTAATAGCGGTAATGAATGTTAGTACCTGAAATCACATAGAGTTTTGCAAACTGCAGGTAATTAACATCATAAACAGAAACTTGATGCCTGCTTCCACTGGAAATAGGAAGAAATCTTAGATTGAACGAAATAAGTGAACAAACGCATTTTAAACAGTGCCACTTAAAAGTTACCATAGAATAAAAAAAAAAGAAATCAAGTAGACTGCTTTTGAATACATTTTAATCACAGAATATCACACATTTTGGAACCATATACTATAAGGCTTCTTTGTATATTTTCTTCTCTCTCTCTCTCTCTCTCTCTCTCTCTCTCTCTATCTCTCTCTCTTTTGCATGCACCTGGATAGTTTGTAATCTTTATTGTTTTACATTTACATTTAATTTTATTTTCTTTCTCAATTACATGTAAACAAAAAATTTTAACATTTTTTTTAAAGATTGAGTTCCAAATTCTCTCCCTTTCTGCCTTCCCTCCCCCGCTCCTTGAGAAGACAAGCACTATGGTACAGATTATACATGTGCAGTCATGTAAGACATTTCCATATTAGCTATGTTGCAAAAGAAAATACAGATCAAAAAAATTTAAAAAACCAAGATTAATAAAGAAAGCTTAAAAATATGCTTTCAAACTGCATTCAGATTCCATCAGTTCTTTCTCTGGAGGTGGATAGCATTTTTCCTCATAAGTCCTTCAGAATTGTCTTAAATAATTGTGTTTCTAAGTATATATTTTCTTCATCTCCTTCTTCTTCAATTGAGATTAAGTGACTTGCCCAGGGTCACAGAGCCAGTAAGTGTCTGAGGCTGGATTTGAAGTCAAGTCCTCCTGACTCCAGGTATATATTTTCTTCTCAAAGAAAGTTAATGCATTTTAGAGTTTCTTCAGAAATCTACAGCTTCACTGATGATTTATTTTTCTGTATTTAATCTATCTGACATTTTTATCCCTGGTTTACAGGAGTGGGAAGTCATAATGTAGTATAGGGGAAAAACTAATGAATCTGGAATCAAAAGACCCCAATTCAAGCCCCAGTTTTGCCACTAACCAACCGTATGACTAGGAGCCAATGACTTTACCTTTGCTTGTCGGAGTTTCTGCATCTATACAATGGATGCAAAACCTCTCCTGTTTACCCCACCCACATAGTAGTTGTGAAGTCATTTATTTATTTTGTAAACCACAGAGTGCTGCATAAATGGCAGCTGTTAATTACACAGTGATAAAGGCAGTTGTTCCTGGCCTCAGTACAAAGAAGGGATTATAACCCAGTGTTTGCATTTAGTGCTGACACCATGTGCTTCCCCACTATTGAAGGCAACAACAGGAAAGCAAATACTGTATATGACAATCCAATCTAATTAAGGCTTTCGTGGCAATCTTTTACAGTATTGTTAGATCAAATGGACTAAATTCTAAAGGACAAGAACAGACTTACATAAAGTTCTAAGAGCTGAATGGCTAAAATCAAAGGCATTGCCAAATGCCGATAAATCCATTCAGGTACAAAGGATCTAGGAAAACAGCAGAGCTCTGTTTGAAGGGTAAATTATAGTGCTAAGGACCATATTGATCATCTGTATTCTAAAAAATAGCCTAAACAAATATGATAATCTTCTACGTTGATGGGACATAGGGGAGAAAAACATATTTAAATAAACACATTTTAAGTACTGACCATATTTTTCTTTCCTTCTGTGGAAAATATTATACTATTTTATATCATTTTTAATTTCAACTAGACCCAGAGCCTGAATTAATGAGTAAGTGGATGAAGATCCAGGACCTGGGCTTCTTTGTTCTCTCTAAAAGTTTGCTCAGGAAATACCCTTACCACTCAACAAGACCAGATTAGACTGACCTAAGGACACTCTTACCCCTGTTAGCCATTAAAGGACGAGACCCTAACTCCAAGAAAGACTACCTAGCTCTTAATGTTAACTGACTTTTGTCAACATTCTTTACAACCCTGTTCCATTAAGGAAAATCCTCTTCTTGTATAATGTTTAAACATACATGGGGGTCATAAAAAAACGAGGCAACACAGGCTTGTGGGGTCTGCTAAAATAACATATATAAGTTTTCTCTTTGCTTTGTTCAGGAGCCAGAGCTACATACAAGTAAGCTAGCTTAGCTATGCTTTAAGGGAAAATAATAAACAACATGGATTTTTCTATCACCTAGCTCTGTTGTTTCCTTCAACCAAACTTTCAGGTTTAACACTTCACTCAAACTTCTAGTGCTTTTTTGTTGTTTATTACCTGTGTGACCTTTTCCCTAGGCCTGAGCTCCCTCTTCAGAAAAACAAAGGGATTGGATTAAATGATTTCTGAGTTCTCTTCCAGAATTAAATCTTATATAATATGTTAATGAATGGGGAATTAGAATATTTGAGTATGATATGTTTCAACTAAAGAATATTTTAAGTGTCTGTTACATGTTAGACACCGGGAACAAAAAGATTTTTTTAAAGAGAATGAAATGGTCCCTCCCCTTCTGGAGCTTACATTCTGCTGGGGGTATAGAACATGTTCCCAGGTAAGCATAGTATGTAGTACAGGGAATGATGGGAGCAAGGAGAAATTCACACAAAGTGCTTTGTTTGAGGAGGGCAGGAGTGCTGTACATAGTTCTGTATGTAAACTTTCAGGATAATGTTTGAACATCCATTGGCCAAAAACACTTTAAAATGCATGTTAAATAAGGTGCAGCCATCATAGACACGTATGACCTGACATTATCTCTACAAAATGCTTTTCTCAAATACCAGTCTTGGAAGCAATCCATGAACGATAGGAAGTCACCCGTGTGTAGACACCTGGTTTGTTCTTTTTGCCACAGTCATCTCCCCAGCTCACTATTCCAACAAGGAACCAAATATTTCGAGAATTAGGGTGAACCAGTGGTCCACCAGAGTCACCCTAAAAACAGGAAGATAGATTTATCATTTTAACAATTTACTTTTCTAAACTTCCCATGAAGTAAAGCTCCCTAAAGGCCCCTGAACCAATCCAGGCTTCCTGGACCCCTCAGGACTTGTGATATTTGGTGGCAAGGCCACCCTCCTTCCTCCTCACTCCTCACCTAATCTGTCACTGAGTGAAATAATTGGACCAAGCAATGAAGAGGTTGGAATGGAAACTTGGGAGGGTAGAGTAGGACTAAGCATTATTTATAAATCTCTCAGGTTGATTCTTTGCTGACTTAAAGACTGCTATTTAAATATGAGGGAAGCTAGGTGCTGCAGTGGATAGAGTACCTGGCCTCCAGTCAGGAAGATATGAGTTCAAATTTGACCTCAGACACTTAATAGCTGTGTCACTCCTATTTGCCTCAGCTCCTCATCTGTAAAATGGGAACACCCTGGAGAAGGAAATGGCAAACTGCTCTAGTATCTTTGCCAAGAAAACTCCATGGACAAGTCCATGGGATCAAAAGGAATTGGACACGACTGGCTGACTGAACAACAACAACTGAACTATAAGAGAAATAATGATGGCATAAGGATAGAAGGTCAGCCCTGGCCTTCATAAAGACCTGGTTTCAAGTCCTGACCACTGACAAGTCACTTAACCTCTTGGGACTATTGGCAATTTTCTAAGATAGATATAGACTTGCTGATGTGGTGGAAGGGGCGCGCACACGCACGCACGCACGCACGCACACACACACGCGCACACACACACACACAGAGTCACAAGTCCAGCTGCCCCAACCTTAACTCATACCCCACAAAAGCAGCAGTAGTAATCGTGGTGATGGTGGTGGTGATAGTAGTAGTAGTAGTAGTAGTAGTAGTAGTAGTAGTAGTAGTAGTAGTAGTGGTAGTAGTAGTAGTAGTAATAACTAGCATTTATATAGAACTTTTAAGTTTGGAAAACATTTTACAAATATTATCTCATTTGACCCTCAGAACAACCATGAGAGGAACATTGTATTTTATCATCATTTTATAGGTGAGAAAACTGAGTTTCCTTTTTGGTAGGTTAAGGTTAAGGAGTTAAGTGACTTGCCAAGATTATACAGATAGTAACTGTCTGAGGTCACACGTGAAGGCATGTCTTCCTGACTATAGGACTTTCATTCTATTCACTATAAAACAGACTCCCCTCAGTAAATATGAACATATATAGAAATATAAATCCATATATGTTAAAGCAATATTTTTGTTAATGATCCCATAATTATCTAAATCAAATTCTTTATGGAAAATGCCTTTGCACTATTTCTCTTGTTGGTATGGATTTACCTGACAGGCGTCAATGTGTCCTTCCATGTAACCCGCACATAACATTGTGTTAAGTATGAGACCATCATAGGAAGCTTCACTATTGCAAGTCTCTGTGTCAATAATTTTCACTGGTGCTTTTTGAAGTGATTTTGGAAATGAACCTAAAATAAATTAAAATTAACAAATGAGCTTCCTTGAAGAATAGCAATAATTGAGAAAAGGGAACCCTGTTAGCTGGGGAAAAACAAAACAAAGAAAACACAAACCCAACCCTCTCTGATCATTGACTACTATTAGAATCGCATCAGCCTCTAGGGTTGCAGTCTCAGAAGTCACCATTCAGGAACTTTGAACTACAGTGGAATGAACCCTAGACCAGGAGTGAGGAAGCCCAGGTTCAAGGCCTAGCTCTGTCATTGATTAGCTCTGGAAGTCATCTCACCTCTCTGATCCTCAGTTTCTTTATCTGTAAAATGAGAAAAACTAAATGGATAATCTCTAAGGTCCTTTCCAGTCCTAATCATGTAGCATTTGAGACTTCAGATCTAGAGAGAGACTTCCGGGAATAGAGTCTGGATTATTTTGTTTTCCTGGGACATTCCTCACATCATGGAGGTGAGGGAAAGAAATGAACTATTCAATTCAATTCAACCAATATTTATGGTGTCTAATATGTGCAAAGCACTATGATAAGTTGTAGATGCAAAGACAAAGGTGATATGGTCCCTTCAACCAAGTTGCTTAGAGTAGTAGAGGTTGTGAGAAAGTAGGAGAGAGAAAATAGGTGATCATCGTAGGTGTTCGTGTATGACTGAGTGTGTGCGTGTGTGTTTGTGTGTGTGTGTGTGTGTGTGTGTGTGTGTGAGATGGAGGGAAGGAGAAGAAGAGAGATGCACACAGAGAGACAGCACAGACACAGAGACCCAAAGACAGAAACATAGAGAGAACATAGTGAATAATTGGTCGGTGGGAAATGAAATCTAACTAGACCCAAGCCTGCCTCAATCAGAGACTCCAGACCAGTGGTGCAAAGCTCTAGATTGTTGACCTGGAAGGTTTCAGAACTATCTGGATCCCTTTGGTCATCTAGATGATGATGTTCTCGGATTGTCCTTCCCTGGGATTTAAGGCATAGAAGAAAACTTTGGTTCTCTCACATAGCACTGCCCCCAGAGATTTTCCCTGTCAGCTCATGAGTATCTTGAGAACAGGGGCTGTGCTGCCTTTTATCTTTGTATCCCTAAAACCTAGCAGAGTATGCTGAACATATGAAAAAGATAAATGTTTGTTCAATTGAACTGAATTAAATTCTATCCCATATATGAAAATACAAATTATTATCAGCACATATACCATCCTTTGCAAGTGCTCCCCATCCTGTCACAACAACATCCGACCCTGGCGGAAAGTTCTGCGTAGCTTCTGGAAGACAAACTCGGTGCACGTTGTTTGTAAAAGAGACTGGTTCAGCAAGGAGCACAACAGCTATGTCATCATGGTGGGCACGTGGATCGTAGTTTTCATGAACAATAAAGTCTCTTATTTTGTTCTTCATGTAGGGAGGATTTACCACAGTCCCAAAACTGACAGTCCAGTCTGATATATTTTTGTAGCTAAAGAAACAAAAATGGTATCTTTGGTCTTTGGCTCATAGGATGCAAGTGTTTTAAGCTTCTATTTGTATACAATAGTATAATGGTTTTGGATAGACCCCAACCACCAGTTTTCAAAGTAGTTTGCCTCTTAGACATCTCAGATGGTGGGAGAGAGAACAATATGTAAAGTGCATCACAAACCTTAAAGCACCATCATTATAAGTTAGCCTCACACACTGATAAGGATTATGGTATTTGGGATCTTGGAGGGATCAAAAGATCATTTACACATCAGGGAACTGAGACCCAAAAACTTCTCTTAGATCACAGAGCAAAACTAGACTAGAATCCACATGTCCTGACTGGTGTCCCACATGATTTTCCCTTTGTATCACAGCTCCTCTAGCTTAACTATATCGAAGGTTTTCTATGGGAACATAATTAATCTTACCACAAAGAAGAGTTTTATTGGAATTTCCTTCATATTTTATGTTCACGAATTAACAAATTAAAATGTCTCCATTACTTGACCTTTTCGTTTAGTTACTGTGAATTTCACTTGTCCCCAACCATCTTCAGACACTTAACTTTAGTCTTAGAAATCACCAGTCGGGTTGGAGGGAGGAAGGAAGGCTTTAAGCACTTATATAGTGCCAGGCACTGTGCCTGGGGCATTACAAATATTGTCTCATTTGATTCTCACAATAACACTGTGAGAAGGGACTATTATTATCCACATTTTACAATTGAGGAAGCTGAGGCATTCAAATGGTTAAGCGACTTCCCCAGGGTCACATAGCTAGCGCATGTCCATAGCCATTCTTATGCTTCAGTGGGGCATTGAATTTCTCCACACCCAGAACTTTCAACCTATCAAACTTAGCATACTCTTGTTTTTTATATGCTATTTTATTTTCTCCCAATTACATGTAAAAACAATTTTTAACATTCATTGTTTTTTTTTAAGTTTTGAATTCCAAATTCTACCCCTTCCTCTCTCTCCTCCCCCTCCCTGAGATGGTAAGCAATCTGATATGTTATACATATGCAATTATGTAAAATATTTCCATATTAGTAATTTTGTGCTAGGAAATTCAAGAAAGAAAGAAAGAAAGAAAGAAAGAAAGAAAGAAAGGAAGGAAGGAAGGAAGGAAGAAAGGAAGGGAGAGAGAGAAAGACAAAGAAAGAAAGGAGGAAAGAGAAAGAAAGGAGAAAAGAGACAGAAAGAAAGAAAGAAGGAAGGAAAGAAAGAGAGAGAAGGGAAAGAGAGTGAGAGGGAGGGAGGGAGGGAGGAAAGAAGGAAGGAAGGAAGGAGGGAGGGAAGGATGAAGGGAAGGAAGGAAAGGAAGGAAGGAAAGAGAGAGAGAGAAAAGAAAGAAAGAAAAAAGAAGGAAAGAAAGAAAGAAGAAAAGGAGGAAGGGAAGGAAGGGAAGGAAGGAAGGAAGGAAGGAAGGAAGGAAGGAAGGAAGGAAGGAAGGAAGGAAGGAAGGAAGGAAGGAAGGAAGGAAGGAAGGAAGGGGAAAATAGTATAATCAGTCTGTGTTCAGATGACATCCGTTCTTTCTCTGGATTTGGATATCACTTTTCATCATGAGTTCTTTGGGATTGCCTTGGATCATTGTATAGCTAAGATATAAGAGAATAGCTAAGTCATTCACACTTGTTCATCGTATAATTTTACACCATTGTATACAGTGTTTTCCTGCCTCATTTGCACTTTATTTCAGAAATCATCCTCCTAGTCATTTCTTATATCACAATATTACATTATAATCATATATCACAAGTTATTCAGCCATTCCCCAATTGATGGACATCCCCTCAATTTCTAATTCTTAGCCACCATAAAAAGAGATACTATGAATATTTTTGTACAAATATGTTCTTTTTCCTTTTTTTAAAAAAAGAATCTCTTTGAGATAAGAATCTAGCAGTGGTATTTACTGGATCAAAGGGTATGCACAGTTTTATAGCCCTTTGAGCATAGTTACAAATTGCTTTCCAGAATGTTTGGATCAATTCATAACACCACCAACAATGCATTTGTGTCCCAGTTTTCCCACAATCCCACCAACATTTATCATGTTTCTTTTTTGTCATATTAGCCAATCTGGTGGGTGTGAGGTATTACCTCAGAGTTATTTTAATTTGTATTACTCTAATCAATAGTGATTTAGAGCATTTTTTCATATGAATATAAATAGCTTTGATTTTTCTGCTTAACCTTCTTTAACCATTTATCAATTGGGGAATGACTAATATTCTTATAAATTTGACCCAGCTGTGTATATATTTAAGAAATGAGGTCTTTATCAGAGATACTTTCTGCAAAAAAAATTTCCCAGTTTTCTGCCTTCCTTTCAATCTTGGTTTCATTGGTTTTGTTCGTGCAAAAACTTTTTAATTTCATATAATCAAAATTATCCATTTTACATTTTATAATGCTCTCTATATCTTCTTTGGTCTGAAATTCTTCACTTATCCATAGGTCTGATTTGCCTATGGTACCACTCTTTATGTCTAAATCGTGCACACATTTTAACCTTATCTTGGTATAACTCACTCACTTTTTAAAGCAATGAGCTGCAGTCACCAGCCACCTGTTGCTAATCAGAGATGCCCCACAATAGTGTCGGCCCCTGACCTTCAGGCTAGCTTGCCATGGCCATTCCCCTTCCTGAGCAGCAGATCCTCCTTTAATTCGGTCATATGCCGAGGACATTTTTGCCCTCCTCCCACAGCCTGTCAGAAAGAAATAATCAATTGGTTTCCTTAAAAACAGGAACATTCAAGTTTCTTTAATTATGCTACAGAGCAGCAGCTGAAATGATTTCCACTCTCTTATAAGGTTTTGGGAAATGGCTGCTCTCTTTTCATTAGGTACTTTTGTATCTCATTCTTCACTCCATCATTCCAGAACACTGTCACGTGTCATTATTATTGGTGTTGTCATTCGAAATTTTCTGAACTTACAATTGTTGATTGTCCTTTCAGCATGGACTTTACTGGTTTCTGAAACAAAAACAAATATGAAATAAGTACAGGGCATGTATTTCAGCTGACTTCAGTTTCTCTAAGTCATGATGTCCATGACATGGGGTATATATGAAAGTCAGGGATCACCTAGGTGGAATAGGATTCCAAGGCACATCAGAAGAGAACATCCATTCAGGAGAATAAGAATTCTATGAGATCGTAGGGATTTGGGTTTTGTCATTGGTCCACAGGCTAAATAGTGTATACGATTTGTGCCTTCATATAGGCTGTCCCCAGTGATAGGAAGACATTGCCTCCTTATGTCCACCTCTTAGAATCTTTAGCTTCTTTTATGGCCCATCTTAGTTGTCACCTCCTACCAAAAGCTTTTCCTGATCCCCTTACATGTTAATGGACTTCTCCTCTTCAGATTGTTTTTGCCCTATTTGTGTAAATGTTGTGTCCCCAAGCAGAATGTAAGCTCCTTGAGAACTGAAGAGTTTATTTCTTTGCTTTGGGTTTGCATCCCAAGCCCAGTACATAGTGCCTTACTCATGGTAGGTGCTCGTCAATGCTTGTTGAATTGAGCTGAATCAGATTGAGCCTAGCCTAGAACTGGCCCCCAAGGTGAATGTGCAATGTGAAGATATCTAGAATTCATGCTTTCATTTAGATTTATTATGCAAATGATCAAAAGTGGAACCTCATTCTTAGGTTCTCCTTCATGATACTACTACCGCTGCTGCTGCTGCTGCTGCTACCACCACCACCACCAATAATAGCTATAAGAGCTAACATTTGTATTGTGCTTTAAAATTTGCAAATCACTATAAATTATCTTATTTGATTATCACAACAGCCATGTGATGTAGGTGCTATTATCCCTATTTTACAGATTAGAAAATTGAAGCTGAAGGAGATTAAGTGACTTGCCCAGGTAACTCATCTGACACAGGATTTGAATTTATGTCTTCCTGACTCCAAGTCCAGGGCTCTAGTCGTTTAGGTGGTATTATACAAGTTAGCCATGCGAACGCATACCTGCGACTTCCTGAAATCCCTGCTAAATTATAGAAATGGCTAAAAGGACCTCCTATCTGTTCTAAATTGACTGAGAATACAGTGTATACAGGCACATTAGTCAAGCGTAAGAAATACACCTGGCTGTGTAAATCTATATAAATATATATAGTATATGAATAGAGAAATGACCCAGCATCAATGGTCATTCATTCATTCATTTATTTATTTAGCAGGCATTTATCTATAATGCACAAAACAATGTGCTGAGAAATGATGTGAGAGATGTTAGGTGTTATCTCACATAGTACTGAGGCCAATACCCCCTTTGGTGGAATATCATGAGGTGGAAAAAGGACAGGGTGGGGGAGGGTCATCCAGGTCCTGTGGAGGGTTGTAGTAATTCATCCCAATTTTGGGTGTATGATGACAGAGCGGTGACTCTAAAGCTAAGAGCTGGAATAATGGCAGCTGGAATCCTAACTATAAGATGAAGCATAGGTAGAATGACAGTTACATGAATGAATGACGTATTTATACTTGCCTGTAAGCTTAAGGGAAGAGGGATCAAAAGTCAGGGATGCAGAGTTATTCCTCAGCATGTGATTCAAGACATTTCCAATTTTTCTTCTCATATCTGCTTTCCTTCCTGGGGAAGACTTCATCATGAGCCAAATATCTACTGTCACACCATCAGAGCTTGGGCTGGAAAAAGTACAATCGTTCATTATATTGGCAAAGGCAGTTTTCCCCTGCATGGTCTCTGCTCTGATACTGCTTTATTGATTCTGAAAATGTTTCTGGATATAGGCCATTTTAGCTCAAAATAAAGACAAAGTTCCAACAATTAGCACTATCTGAAAATGTAATAGCATGCCTCAGGAGGAAGTGTAATGAATTTCCCCTCACTGAAGATATCTTTATGCTGAATCTGGAAGACTGATTTTTGTGAGCATAATATCTCTAATATTGGAAATAGGATGTGAGATTTGGGTAATGATGGAACCAAATGACCTTTGAGATCCTTTCTCATGCTAAGATTCAATCCCTCATGTCTATGAGATGTTTATACAGAGACATTATGGATATACATGTATACATACATACATATGTGGTGTATCCATTAGTTAGTGGCAAAAAAATACCTAGCTTTATTAATACTCTAAGCTTAATGGATATAGGTTAGAGGCATATAAGAAGAGGTATAATCTAGATATAAAGTGAGATCATCTATTCACTCAACAAAGATTTATTGAAGACTCAGGTATAAGACACTCGGCTAGGTGTCACGGAGGACACAAAGATAAATAAGCAATGCCTGTCCTCAGTCAAAAAGGAGAGATCAAACATGTATGCAAATAACTATAATACAAGGGAGAATGTGACAAATTAGTATTTATCCTTACATCACCCACAAAGCTAAGTATAATACATCGCACATGGTAGGAATTCAATGAAGATTTGACAGATAAATGAATGAAATGTGTGAGCAAAGTTCTCTGGGAATTTGAAAGAAGGAAAGATGACATTTAGCAGAGGGTGTTACAAATAAGCAAGGAGGAAGTACTGTTGATTTGTGGGGGCATGAAGACTTCCTCTACTGCCAATAAATCAAATGAGATCATTAGTCTCTCTACCATTTTGAGGTTGTTTATAGGTAACAGATAAAATCAAGGAAAACCAGACCTTCTGAGCTAGTGTTTGTTTAAGGCTGGTCCATTTTATTACAGTTGCAAAGCTAACTGTTTTGAAAGAAAGAAGGGCCAGGGGGGAGTCAGGTGAGACTTCCATGTAGGTGCGCAGTATTCGTCCTATTGCCATTCTAAGAGCTGCCTGAAATCTTGGACATGGAAAGGGTGGAGGGACACAAGGTCACAGCATAGCCTTGCAGCATACAGAATTTAAATCTTATAGAATATTAGCTGATTGAGGGCAAAGATTGATTTCTCTGTGCTCCTGGAACCTAGAACAATCCCTTGCACATAGTAGGCATTTGATGAATGTTTGTTAGACTTAATAGGTTTTGCTGACAATCACTAGGAACTGTATGGAAAACAGAGGCTAAATACCCTTTTTCCCATTGGGGTACGAAGAGTCAACAAGTATTTATTAAGCTCTTACTATATGCCAGGTATTCTCCTAAAACGATGGGACTAGACCTGTGATTTCATCAGTATAGACCCTATACCAATGCATGAATTCCTGAATATGAAAACTCTTTCTACTAAGAGGTCTTATCCTAGAGTCTGTAAACTTGTTATAAAAACACATACATACAAACTTATACATGTATTGATAACTTCATTTCAATATAATTAGCTTCTTTGTAATCCTCTGTATGTTATTTTATTCATTTTAAAACATTCTGAGAAGAGGTCCTTGGGCTTCACCAGACTGCTGAAGCTGTTCATGAGACAAAAAAAATTTAAGAACACCTGTCTACAGCTTCAGGTCAGCACCTTCTCTGCAGTTTTTATTACAAGGGAAGGGAATTTATATACTACCCACTGTGTGCAGGCACCATGCTAAACACTTTTACAAATATTATCTCATTTGACGCTCACAACAATCTGTTATTATCCCTATTTTACAGCTGAGGAAACTGAGGCAGTCAGCGATTAATGACTTACTGAGGATCATGCAATCAGAATGTGTCCGGAGTATGACCTGAACCAGGTTGTCCTGGCATTTAGGCCAGAATGGCATTTTTTCTTTGTTATAAATAATACACAACATCTTGGAAATGTAGATATTCTCTCCTTCTATTCTGTAACAATCCTAGTGAGAGGAAGGTATAGAACCTCCCATAAAGTCTTGGCAAGACTCTCATACATTCAAAGGAGAGAATTGAACATGGATAACTAAAAGTCAACTGATATCAAACTGAAATAATGATAACTAGCATGCTTAAGGCATTTTAAAGTTTCCAAAGGGTTTCATTTGATTTCATTTAATATATTTCATTTATCTATTTCATTTATATATTTCATTTCATATTTCATTTCATTTAATCCTTTCAACAACCTTATAAGGTTGGCGCTGTCATTATTCTAATTTTACAAATAAGGAACCTGGGGCTAAGAGGTCAGATGGCTTGCCTAGAACCACCCAGCTAGTGTCTGAGGAGAGATGTGAACTCAGGTGTTTTCACTCCAAGTACAACACTCTGTCCACTGATGACCTCATTACCCTATGTAATATTAGATCAAAACCAGATATCAGGAAATAATCACTTATGATGTACATAATGTAAATATATACATAATGCACATAACCATTTATGATGATGATTTAAGGATATGTATTTCCTAATTTATCATTTGACAATTGAACAATTTAACATTAAACCATTCATACGTTATAAGAAAGGTATTCTTATTTTGAGGGTTTACACTGAATATCAGACAGCCATTGAGGTTAATGACAGATAGTAGCCTCTTATTGAATATTGACTACAAAATTTATATCACTTTTTTCTGACAGAAAGAACTTGCAATACAGAGACTTGTATGATGAATTAATCACTTTTTGGGCTATTTGTTTCTGAAAAAAACTTGACTTACGATAGGTTGGTGACTTGAGAATTGATATATTGATTGTGTATGCTAGAAGCTTGAAATGCATCAATCATCTGTTAAAAGGGAGAAATGAGTTCATAAGTCAACTCCAACAGCATGTTCATATTTCAAGAGAATTTATAATGAGGTGAGTATAGGCAAGCCTTGACTTACTCGAGTCTCAATCATTTTGCTCAGAGATGCAGTTTCTTCAGAAGTCTCTCTTTCAAAATTGCTATTGTATGGAATATCTCTAACTTTAAAATTCCCTTGATAGTAGTAGGTCTTATTTTCTATGAAAGAAAGAAATGAAATTAGACTATGTAACTGGAAGGAAACCCAAGTCCAAATCTCTCCAAGAAAAAAAAAAGATATCCAAGACATATTTAGTTTAGTAGATGGTTCTACCATACTCTAGAAACCTCTTTATCCCAGAAGCTCAGTCAGGGCCTAAAATGTACATCTTTGAAGTACTCTCAGCCCCTGTGGCCTCTCCCTCTATTGGGGTGGTTCCTCCTAGAATCTAGGAATCTGAGCACCTAGTAAGGTGCTCGGAACAACATGACCTTCACTCCTCTCCAGGCTGTTCACAAGACTTTCTCTTCCAAGCCACCCCCTCCCCACCCAATCTAATATCTCTTTCTCCCTTTTCAACTCTCTTTCATGTATTGACTTCCCCCATTAAAATATAAACTTCTCGTGGGTGGCAACTGTCTTTCTATCTATTTATATTTGTATTCCCAGCACTTAGCACAGTGCGAGCAAGTAGGAAGTGCTTAAAAAATGCAAAAATGTTGACTGCCTGAAAGTTGGAGGTAATCAAATGAACACATTTGGCTTGTCTACTAACAGAAGTCATTACCCCAAATAAGCGACATAGAAAGCTTTCCTTGAACCCAAAATAAAGTAGAGCCAAGGAATCCAACAAGGATAAATTGGATAAAGGTCAAAAGAGGTTTGCTGCTGTTGTTGTTCAGTTGTGTTCAACACTTCATGACCCATTTCAGGCTTTTACTGGAGTGGCTTGCCATTTCCTTCTCCAACTCATTTGATAGGTGAGGAACCTGAGGTAAACAGAGTTAAGTGACTTGCCCAGAGTCACATAGCTAAGTGTCTGAGGCTGGATTTGAACTCCAGGCCCAGCACTATATCCACTGTGCCACCAACCTGCCCCTATTAGCAGGGGATAGGTGTTCATTTTTATTAAAATAATAACTCACATTTATATAATATGTTATATAATATGTTAAAACTTTCAAAGAGTTTGTGTATATTAGCTCATCTGATCCTTGTAACAACTCCATGAAGGCTTAATTGTTATCTGTATTTTGCAGAAATGACACATACCTTAGATAAGATTTTCTACTAGAATGAAGCAATACGTATTGAGTTCCTCCTGCGCAACTAGGATTATTTTCATGACAATGGAAACCATCTTTCCTAGTGGAAAAGATTCCTTCCTTGAAGAAAATCTCACTTCATTTACTCCTTTATATGACGAGCAGTTTGCTTAACCTCTGAACCTCAGTTATTCATTTGTAAATTAATATTTAATAATATCTGTGATAATTATCTTACAAGATTATTAGGAGACCCCAGAGATATGACAAAAGAAAAACACTTTGCAAATTTTAAAGCATTTTATAAATTTCAGTTATTATTATCATATTACAACACTGAAGGAATACTTGAGAAGTGTTAGACATGGTCTTTGCCCTTAAGAAGTCTACTATGGGACACGAGGATAACAGAGGTAAAAATACCTAGAAGGCAATTCAAAATTATACAACCAAGTACAAAATGTGGTTTGGGACTTTAAGTAATAAAAGAATTCAGAGAAGGAAGAGATCTCAGAGATCATTGTGACATCAATTTGAAGATGGATTTCTGTAATGATATTGAGAATATGCATTACAATAAGCAACAGATTATATCAACAGTGACAGGGGATCCAAATGGAATGTTGGGAAGGGAAGTTTGAAGAGTCAAGCAATTTGGACAGATTATAGATTAATTAACAAGCATTTATAAGGGGCCCACTATTTACTAGGAACTGGGGATACAGAGATAAGGATTGACTATAAATTAATAATCAACAATCACCTATTAAACTCCTACTATGTGCCAGGCACTATTCTAAGCACAGGAGACATAAAGAAAGGGGGAAAAACAGTCTCAGATATCAAGGAGCTCACATGCTAATGGAGAGACAATATGCAAATCAATCAACAAGCATTTATAAAGGGCCTACTAGGTGTGAGGTACAAATTTGGGGACAAAAAGACAAAAATGAAGTCATTGTTCCCCTCAGAGAGGAACATACACTTAGGATCATAGCCTTCAAGATGAAAGATGTTACAAGTAATTTAGTATTATAATTTTATTTTAAAATGAGGAAATTGAGATGCAGAGAAGTTGCACAGCTAGCTAGTACCTTGATCTCCTGGTTACAAAGCTATATATAAAGGAAGAACAAAGCTATATGGCTGCTGAGTGGTGACATGAAGAAATAGACTGACCTACCCCTTCAACAAACAATGACATTGGATTCCCTCATGGTTACAGAATTGGAAGGTGGAAGGATAGACTTTTAGTGAGAAGATGGTGAATGAAAAGAGACTTTTGGTGAGAAGAATAGAGGGTGAAGTGAATTATGAAAGCTTTGCCTGAAATAGTGGACCAGGTGAGGGCAGTCAGCAATAAGAAAAGAGCAGACATCCCAGAGATGAAAGTGCTAATGAGGTGAGAGTATTGATTCCAGGATTGAAGATCCCCCAAAAGCAACTTGAAATATAAGTTTGCCAAAATTGCTACTAATAAGGATGACTAAAACCAGATCTTATTTCTAGCAGGGAGAATTTTTCAGTGACAAACAAAAAGTGATGTTTTTATTTCTGTCATGACCAAGTGCTTCCTGTCTGTATACTCAATGTATATAAATACCTTCCCCTAGAAAAAAAGGTAAGGGACTTAAGGAATGCTTTTCCACTATCCAGGTAGTCATGGAAAATCAAACATTCTTTAACAATAAATGAAAAATGCCAATGGAAATAAGGTAATTGCCCATCCATTGAGGAATGGCCATACAAATTGTGATACATGAATGTAATGGAATACTAAATGTGCGTTACAAAAAATTGATTATGAAAAGTGCAGAGAAGAATGGGAAGACACATAATGCTGATGTAAGCAAAACTAGGGAAACAATATATATGATTGCACCTGTGTAAATGAAAAGAACCATAACAACAATAAAACCTGAAACTAAATCATATGTAATTATGATAATAAAGTTTCAAAGAATAGATGAGAAAATTCATTTCTCATGTTTTTTTTGCAGAAGTAGAGGGACAATGGGTACAGAGTATTGCATGTGATTTGGTGATAAATTAAAAGATTTGTAAATTCTGCTTAACTGTTTTTCTGTCCTCTTAGAAGCCTGTGCAAGAGGAAGAGGGGGAGATTTATAGTGGAAATGAAAGTAATACAAAATCAAAAGATATCAGAATAGTTATTTTAAAATAAAAATTTCAATTAAGAAGGGGCTTCAATGTGAAAACAAAAAAGAAAAAAGAATTGAAAGATATAGAGGAGGATTTAGAACTATATTAGTAGATTGTGAGGGATAAGGCAGGGCAAGACATGGAGAAATATGATACAGAGGAAAAAGGACCAAAGGACCACTGATCTCTGAACTAAGGAACAGATATGAGGCTCTTCTCAAAGAGGAAGGAGTTGGCCCCTCTACAGAGAAGCAGCTATTTGTCTTCCAGGGAATGATGACATGAGGTTCACAGGTGAATGACAAGTGAAAGATTATCTAGGAAATGTCACAGAAAAAAATGCAAGTAGCAATCATTAGTGACTTCCTACTGAATGATATTGAAAAAGCTATTTACCAACTTGATAACAATAAAAAACAGGTAACTGTCTTCAGAGGGTATATTTAAGATGTGACAGTGATTCTTCTAAGACTTGTCAAATTGGATGATTAGTAGCCATTTCTGGTGATTTATGTATGCATAAATGATACCAGCAGAAAAAAATCTAAGAAAGATTGCTAAAGATTATGACACCCTAGGCAATAAATTGAAGACCTTAGGGGAACGAGTGGTGTTTTCACCATCGCCCCCAAAGTGAAGCCTGGGGTTTTGCAGATTTGGGAAGTTAGAGAAGTGTGATATGAATTAATGTAGTCTTACAAGTGGGTTCAGAATATCGGTTTCTCAAGTACAACAGGGTAAAAAAAAGGTCTGGAAGTTTAATGAACTACTCATTTAATGAGTCAACAGTATGAGAATCAATGAACTGTGATCAAGCTCCCATATTATTATAACAGGAGATAAGCGTTAGAGAATCACCCAAAGCTCAGAGATAATTAAATGACTCCTCTGTGATCACATAACTAATAAAAGTTAGAGACTGAATTTGAACCTAAGTTTTTCTGATTTCAAGTACAACATGATAGCTAATACATGATGCTGTCTTTGAATGATGTGATGCATTGGACAAACTGAGTGCCTTCGTGATCTTAGGCTTTATGAGATGACTTACACACAGCAGGACTAGGCAAGTAAAAGTCCTACTGCAGTCTTCTCTGGGCAGATTATATGTATTGTGTTCAGTTCTTGGCAACGCATTTTAGAGAGAATATTGATAAGCTGAAAAGTGTCTAGAGCAGGATAATTAAGATGGTGAGTGGCTTTGAGATCATACTGAATGAAAATAGGTTGACAGAATTGGAGGATATTTAGAATAAGAAATAGAAGACCTTGGGGGAGGGATAGAGATATCATATTGAGGGACTGTCATGTTGATGGTAGTTTAGGCTTGCTCTACATGGCCCCCAGGGGCAAAACTAGGAGCAATGGGTCGAAGTTGTAAGGAGACAGATTTAGACTTGAGGTAAGAAAATCTTTTTAATCAACGAGAGGTATCCAAAAGTAGAATGGGCTGTCTCAAGAGATAGAGAGTTCTCCTTCACTGGAGGTCTTTGGACAAAAGATGAATGGTTATTTGTTGGGTGTGCTGCAGAGGTTTTTTTGTTCACGAGTGGGATGAATTCAATGATCTCCAAGGTTTCTTGACAACGCTGAGATTTTATGAATGTGAATAATAATGGCTGACACTAATACAGCAAGCACTTTAACATTTATAAAATGCTTTGTATACAGTATCTCATGGTATCCCCTTAAAAATTCTGTAAGTCAGTGACTCACTCTTAGTCAGAAGTTTACTCAGTGAAAGAAGCAGTATTTGCATCCAGACCTCTCCTAAGTACAATCCTTTAGAGATCCTACCCAGTGCCTAACATGCCAGGTTGTAGCTCTGGCAGCATGTAGGCTAAGCTAGTCCTTTAAAGGGACAAGAATAGCATTGGCTCCCTTGCCTCCTGCAAACAAAAGGGTTAGCCAGGTGGGAATTCATGCCAGAAGTTTTACCTCACTTCCTGCTGTCCTCTAGGGAATGAATACCTTAACTGGTTGACTGTAGAGGCCAAGGGGCTGCAGATTTTTATTGTTATTGTCTCTTTAGTTGATTCTTTTAATCTCTTATGCTTACATTTTTGTTGTATTTTACAAACCCTGAATACTTTACCCCTGAACCTGAATCACTGGACCAGGCTATGTTAGGGCTAGCCCCAAACAACTACACTGCTTTTCTAACTCCCATTGCATTTTATACTTAGGTTATAAAACAATTATATCTTACTCTGTATTATGATTATTTACTCATGTGTCCTACCTCTTCTCTTCTCTCTGCACTCTCTTGGAGAACTGATTAGCTCCTGTGGGCTCAATTATCTCTGTCTATGCAGATGACTCTCAAACCTATATATGTAACTCCTATCTTTCTCCTAGGCCCACTTCACCAATTGCCTCTTTGATATCTCCACCTGGAGAGCCATATCCAAACAAGACTCATTATTTTCTATCCCTAAACCCACACCTCCTTCTAATTTTACTGTTTCTGACAAGGGAACCACCATCATTCCAGTCATTCACGTTTGGGACCTCAACTAATCAAGTAATCGTCAACTCTTTTCTCTTACCAACTCATATCCAATCACTAGCCAAGTCTTTTTTTTCTATACATACTTCTCTTTATTAGTTCTTTCTCTGGATACAGATAGCATTTTTCTTCATATTTCCATTATAGTTAATTTGGGTATTTTTAATAGTTAAAATAACTTACTCACTCAAAGTCATTCCTCAAACAATATTGCTGTTACTGTATATGATGTTCACTTGATTCTGCTCATTTCATTCTCCATTGTTTTGCACAAGTCTTTCCATGTTTTTCTAAGATCATTGAACTCACCATTTCTTATAGCACAGTCACATTCCATCCATGCATATACCACAACTTGGTCAGCCATTTTGCAAGTGATGAGCATCCCTGCAATTTCCAGTTCTTTGCCACCACAAAGAGGGCTAGAGAGCCTTTCTCATTCAAAATGACAGAATCTCAGAATAGCTATGTGATTTGGCTAAGTCATAGCCTCTTTGAACTGCAAGCACCTCATCTGTAAAATGGGAATAATTTCTGCACTCTTAGATCCAGGGACCTGATACTTATTCCATGTCTAGGAGAATTCACAGGAAAATCATGGGACAAAATATTCTGAAGAGCAAAAAGTCCA